>NW_026542595.1:35546196-36746196 GCF_028750875.1 Macrosteles quadrilineatus
GCACAAAAAATGAATTTAAATTTTGAAAAAATTAACATGGATCAAATGGGTTGCCATGCTGGTTACGAAATAACAACGAAATATAAACAGAAAATCAAAACAAATGGAAGAAACTCCAATCATATGTTTTATTCACAGTGCGGGATGAAAATAAAGAAGACTGTACATTAAATATTTTTGGTCGAGTTTCGACCACTGGACGACCTCTAGTATAAAATCATTCTGTGTACAAGACTTATACGACGTATATGCAAATACTGTACGTATGTTAATGTTTATGCATGGTATGAATTACTTACATTTCCAAAGAGTTCATGTGTCACAATACGATGAGCAAAATTTTTATAAATTATGTACTTTTTAATACTTAATCATCTATCCCTTAACCAATAAAAACATAGAAAATTAGAGCTGTAAAAACTATAAAATTGTATTCTGAAAATGCTGTTCTAAATCTATTCTATAGGCTAGAGTAATTTACCACTGTGTTGATATTGACCAATCTCTCTTGATTGATAGCCCTCAACCTCAAAGCATCGCTTGTACTCACTCAAGGCTGTGATGCTTGTTCTACAATCAAGAGCAGATGAGGTTGATGAGGTATTGAAAGCCTCAGGCCAAAGCTAAATGTTTACTCTCAAAGATCAGTAACAAGTTCACGAATCTTACAACAAACAAATATTAAAAATTAATTTCATAAATAAAATATTGTAACCTTTCTGTATGTTTTATTAGAGTTTATAAACGCCAATGTACATTTTAATGTTGTAAATTTTAAGGGGAGTAGTCTAAAACAGAGTCAATATTCAAAGTAGCTTATCCAGATCATATTGCTTTCCATGCTTAAATCTATCTTGTGTCGGGCTTTTGTCAGAAAGCATGATTAAATAACCCAATATGCAAAAACGTTATTCACACGTCACAATTAAAAACAGGTTTATGAACCTAATACGAACATTGATTATTTTAGTTATTCATTGCATAAAAATGATACTCTTGGTTTGTTTACGTAATTGAAAAATTATTTGTTCGGAGTCTTCAATGTAATGAACGTATTACTGTCCATAGTACCGGTAATGGTGGTACAAATTTAAATTGTATACGTATTAATTTATTCAGTTAGCAAATTAAGTATACGAGCAATTAAAAGAACTCCTATGAGTTCGTTATACTCATGTAATACACACTACAACTGTACTGTAATGTATACAGTTTTTCAAAAAAATAACCTGATCGACATTACGTTAAGTGATACATTGGGTAATCTAGTTATAACTGGTTATGGTTTGAGGTAACGCATGATGATATTTGCTTATGATCTAATGTTGGTTGAACAGAATTTTTTTGTCAATCACTGTACTTTGAAAAAAAAAATATACAGGGCGACTGATATAAGTGTGTCAGCTGTTTTATTAGAAAGTTATAATATATCGAAAAATGTAAAATTGTAACTGCGTTGAATTATTTATTTTTTAAATTTGGTCAAGTAGAAAAAAATATTTTAGCCGCCATTTTTCCAATATGGCTGCTAACTTAGATTTTTCTTATGGAAGACCCCATATTTTAATTTCATTTTTATGGTATAGCCTCTGGATCACTGATTTTTACAATAAAAGGTTTAAATTACCTGTATCCGTCAAGTGATCCTGGTTTGTGGTTGGTTGACTACAGCTGTTTCGTTAATACAAACACATCTTCAGGTCAAATTGTTGCATTGATTTATTCCATAGAATGGTCGTCATAAGGTTTAAAGTTCACTAAAAATAACACATACAGTGTCCGATGTTTATTACGCGCTTTTTCGTTTTGTGTTTTGACCATTCAGTGTTAAATGTTTCGTGTGTTTGCTATAGCTGGTAGACAAGACAAATACTGTATGCAAATAATTAGCCACAACTAATCAATTATAGAAAAAATATTACAGTTGATTGTAAATGTCTAAACCAATGTAAAACTAAATATCCAATGAATATTTAAAAAAAAAATACCGAATAAAAACGCTTGTCAACAAAATATTTTTAGTGATATTTTTAATATTTTTAAGCGGCTAACACCTTGTGTTAGGAAGCACAGAGCCTCTTACATGGCCCAAGCAGACAGCATTAAGCCAAGGATTTGGCCGGAACATGGCGTTACCTTGCCTCTGGCTACTAATACGATTACAATCTCATACTAGATGTGTCTTTCACAAATTGATCTGGAATTAAAACGTTAAACACTTTCCTTTTAAGGTTTTTAATAGTGTATGAGATTGAACGAGTGTACTTACTATCTATATATTTATCTATTAAAAAATTATATTGTTGTAGGTTAGCTTTAAATGTATTTTTAATGGCACTGGTTTATTTTTTGAAAGAACACGGGCCGTGGTCTTGTAATTTTTTTAACATCGACTTTTTAGTAATAGGTAATACTATAGGTCTCATATTAAGAGCTATACTAGGACCACTATAATTTTACATTTGATGTCCTTGGAGGCCAACAACTTCATTCATTCAAATGCATATTATATAAACTTACTGTCTGATGTACCCGTACCTCTCAATGGGGATACCAAACTGTAACTACACGGCTACCTAGACTGTTTTATTTATTTACAAGGCAAACGCCATTTTTACAACAAAAACATAATAACATGTTCATGATAGTATGAATAATCAACAAAAGAAGAACAATATTACAAACTTTGCTGATTATGAAAGAGTAGAAACATACTGAAACAATTCCATACTGATAAATAATAGACGAAAGGACGTATTAGACATTCGCCTATTAGGTCTGATGATGATTGGAATGTCCAATGGAAATCGATAACCACTTACCATCTTTTAAATATACTTACAGTTTCGTGAGTAAACAGTATATGTTTATGTAAATATATTTTTGCAAGTGTTATTTGACATACTTTTCGTACTTACAGAAAATAACAGCATAATAAAGCTTTTCAGTACCAAGTAAAGTTGTTATAGTTGCTTATTTTAGAAACTTATACTGTATATTGATATATTTTTTAAGGCACAATCAGAATCTTTTCTTGATTAATTAATATTTTTTTTATTGGTGACGATTGATTTTTTTTTTATATATAAAATATACAAAACTGTCTCTGTTTACAAAAAAACCCACATTACTTACTTTGAGGGTAATAAATTCAAATACTTTTTGTTTACGAAAGGACTGTTTTAGTGATTTTTGTTTAAAAATATTCCTGAAGAAAGACGTGTTTTCTTACTTAACTCATACGTAATATTTAAAAGTGTAAGTAAAAGCGGGAAGGGTTAAGCTCCCAAGTTATCCGGTCGAGACTGTAACTTTGTAATCCAATTGGGTTTAGAATATTGCTGTTCAAGAGAAACCCTGAAATTGAATTCTGGTCTGCTCTTACGATTCTGGCTTTAACCTTACTGGGTTTTTTCATAATTTATTTCACCTCCTGGGCAATAAATTATGATTTAATTTTTTCCCTCAAGATATGATGATTATTATTGTAACAGTTATCATTAACATGGATTACTGTTTATTGTATTCGTTCAAAATCTAGATCGTACATATAGGCCTGACTATCATCATATAGGTGTAATCATATAGGCCTACCCTTCCCTTCCCTTAAACATAGACGAACTACAATTTAAAAGATTATTTACCAATAGGTTGTATTATATAAAGTACATTATGAGGCGAAACCAATATTTATCTACTGTTTTTTTTCTAAAATTAAATAGCGTAAACTTGGTCACAATCCTCTGTCCTGATTTAAAATGCCATAACAAAATTTAGTCCGAGCGTTGCCAACGCCCACCACATTTAATGATATTTATTTAAACCCATTACACGAAAACGTATTTATATTCAAAATTATATACCGTAAAAGTTTACAAAAGAGGACTTAAATAAACTTGAAGAATTTAAAATGTAAAAAAATATTTTAATTTCATTAAGAACTCTACTTTGTTTTATTTTATGAGGGTCATTATGTGTAATGTATAATAAAATAGTTTAGTCCATCACTATTCAAACTCTTTAGATATACACTTGTACATACATTGAGTAAGGCGTTTGACATGGTTGACCATGACCTCCTACTAGCTAAATTAAACAACAAGGGAGTCCCAGGAGTTGCATAAGAGTGGTTTTCGTCATTTTTAAAAGGCAGGAAACAGTGTGTTGAAATAAAATCCATAGATCACACCTTGCTACAAAGAAGATTTAAGTCTTCAGAAACTCCTCTAACGAGAGGTGTGCCTCATTGATCCGTTCTTGGCCCTGTACTATTCCTCCTCTTCATAAATGACCTTCCCTCATGCATAACCCAAGGTAAACTGTGCATTTTTGCAAATGATACTTCCCTAGCCTTTTCCAGCTCTTCCCTAGAGTCACTCGAGCAAATGGCATTCACCTTGCTTCAGTGGTTTGATGATAACCTTCTGAAAACCAAAACTGCAAAGACCCAGATAATTAACTTTCGAGTCTCAAACAGATCCAACAAAGATCCGAATCTTTAATTTCTTCTTGATCATACCTTCTTTCATCCTGTTCAGTCTGTTAAATTATTAGGCATCCACTTAGACGAATGTTTAAACTTCAAATCTTATGTGCCTGAGACTTGATTTGCTCAGGTTTAGGGGAAATTTAAAAAAAGTTTGGTTGAAAGTGCTTGCTACAGAGTCCGCGTATTTTCCACTGACATATAGTCAGTGATTTATGTCCTGTTAGATTTACTAGAAGGTCAAATTGTTTTAGTTAGTAGAGTTTTGTATATTTTATCTTTTGTACATTTCATTGTAAACTTTACTATTCCAATACAATGTAATTTTATAATTCTGGAATAAAGAACTTATGACTTATGACTTACATCAGTTCACGGTGAACCTTAAACCCAAACACTAATCCAATCCATAACATTGATTTCTGAGGACGTAATCAAAACAGAATATTCATAGACTGTTTACCAATCTAGCATGTTTTATAATAGTCCTGGATGTAATGTAATTTAAATAGTGGGCAACATAGAATTTATAAAGCACAGCTAGATGGTGAACAAGGATGACAAAGTGAATAAATTGTACTCAGATTCTTATGTTCAAATTGGAAAATTGCAAGTAGTGGCAATTTCGTATTGAATAATATATGTATAAGCTTCTTTTTGGTGGATCTCCTGATGATCAACATATAGCTTAAGCCAGGGAGCCAGGGGAGAGTTGCCATTCTCTTGCCTTTTACTGTTTGAATTACCCAGGGAAACTGCGCATCCACAATTCAGTAAATCCCATTTTGTTATATTAGTGGAAAATATTTAGCTACCGAGATAACATGAGAAATGTCTGATGGAATACTACAGTAGTGCATCATCGGCTTCTGAAGACAACGGAGCTAGATGTCGCACTGCATTTTCCCCGGATATAATTTACCGTATTAACAAATGGCTTCTCTATATATAAATTTTAAAGACAACTTTTAAATAAAAATTTTTTTCAGATAATGACTACTAACTAAATACATCCAAAGCGGAAGGAACATGAACCGTTCCCTGAGGAAAATTATCTTAAGGCTTTTTATAAGATAACTAAGCTCCTAATCCTTTGAGCTTCCTTTAAAGGACTGTAAGTGTCTTGCCTTTAAAGTGAGACTATTAGCCTAGATAAGCAAAGTTGGGTATCTAACTTTATCTTTTCAAGAAACTAAATCATTATTTGAGAAACTATTATGCCCAGAGAAACTTGAAATGACATAAACGGAACAAAATCTGTGATATTTTAAAACTTGTCCTTCTTGCAAAAGTGATTTAAGTAAGGTTCACTCACTATCCGAATGACCAAAAACTATAAGTCTGGGAATCATAGTCAGATAAACCCAGTGGCCTAGAAACTTCCCACTCCAGTAAAGTGTAGTTTTCCCAAACAATAGCTTGGAGGGGGGGAGGGGATGTAGTTTGACTATATTTGACCCAAAAATACATGCGATTTTGCGATTTCTCTCTAAAAAAAATACAATGTTATTATTTTGGAAAATAAGAACTGTAGCGGTTTAGTTGTTTATTGATAAAGTTTTTATCTAATTTGGTAAATATATATTTTATCAATACCAAACTACAAACATCACAATCCTTGTAGTGTAAATCCTAAGTACTCATTACAACTGACTTAAATGAAATACAAATACAATAATGTAAAGTCAGGAAATTGATTTGAACTCAGTCCCATAGTAACAATGTACAAAGTTATGACAAGTCTTTCACGCCCTGCCCCACCACTTTACCATCCAGTTCCACTAGACTGGACAGCAACCTTCCAGTGAATGCACTAACCGTTCCGACTTGACCCTCAAGTCAATTGAAATACATAATACTATTTCCGAATAGTTAAAACTTTTTTGTTATCTATTTGAAATAACCGTAAAACCCTTCCTTTTAAATGCACATTGGCGGAATGCTAAATTTCATATTTCTTTTCATTAATGAATCACTATTTTCTTTAAAAATTTGAATATTAAGTTCTAGCGGTGAACCCGTCTTTAGTTGGTGTATGTTTGTAACGTGATAATAGTCCTCTATACCCGTGGTGTACATTTGCAATAGATTGAGTGAGCGAAGCAAAAAATGTCATACTTTAAATTTACAGGATGAAACAGTTACACATCCACTATTCTCTCTAATTTAATTCAATTGTATTGTATATTATTTTAAGCATCTTTCTTTTAATTCAGGTAAGTGGTAAAACGTATTAGGTTCTTAGTATGATAAAATGTCAGCTGCGCTGATGCCTAATGAAAATACTCTAACAAAATGGTTTATTTTTAGAAGTTACTCTAACTTAAACATTTACTTTAAAAACCTATCTATATTCAGTTTAAGCCATTAGGTTGGTAAACAAATCGCACGAGGCTAGTTAGAGAATAAATTCGAAACTCTCATTACCTTAACGTATTAAACATAAACCTCTTGTTTCTTAAGAAATATATTTCAACAATTAAATTAAACATCAACTAATAAATATGCGAAACAGCAAATTGGTTTCAATCGGTATGTGCCAACTAGAATATTAAATAGCGCTATTAGTTTAGGATACATAAGTACACATCCCATCTATTTGGGCCAGCCGTACCACAAAGTGACTAGTGGCAGCGATAGTTCAATTCGGTTCAACTAATTCATTTGGTATTAAAATCACTCCTTTTGCTTGACAAATAATTACATGTAATTATTAACGTGAATATGTTTAAAATCTTGATACTTGTTATTGGAGTTCCAAACCTCCTCGTTGCGGTGGAGTAAAACGATTATACAACTAGAATAATAGTAATATAAATATTTGTTTTGATCGCATCACGCTTAATGCTTCGTTTGGACACTCTAATCAGGCCCCACAGATTCTGTAGGATTTTTATATTGTATGTTGTTAAGTAAAATAAAGCACGACTTTCTTTTACCATAGCTATTCGTTGAATAATTTAAAGTGCAAGACGAGTTGTTTTATTGAATTAGCCAGGATAGAATACTTTTCGGACCTACAAAGTCGTTCAAAAATTTAGGCAAAATTACCAAAACACTTGAATGAAGGCGAAGATGGTATAGCACCACCTTCACGTCTATAGGACTTCCTAAACACTTCTGGAGCTCTGAACCTTCGATTAAAATGAAAATAATTCATCAGTTAAACCCTTGAAACAACTTCGTATCGACCCCTGGATTTTATTGGCTTCTTCTGAGCTATCCAGGGAAGAAATTTGAGTGTGGCTGGTTCTATGGGTATGCCTACTCTGTTTTGTGGGTACAATTTTATGCCCCTTCAAAATTTACTAACAGTTGGATCACAATACTATCATAAATTATATAGGTTAATTTTTGTTATACTAGATTAACCAAATTAGATTACACTTCCCGACTTAAGCTGCCGGATCGATCCTGAGAAAAGTCTGTAATTTTTGATAGTTTCAACATGGACTCATCTGTTCTTGATTATTGGGTTTTAAATAAATGACCCTGGCTACTGAAACAGCTGATCTTAGTCATTAACAGCTACACAGACCATAACACTTCATTTGACACTTATCCTACACTCATATATTTGGAATAAAATACTAACCTAAGTAACGTTCTCATCTCAATTGACGATTGGCTATTGATACAGGAAAAACTATTTTAGTTTGCTTGATTAACATACAGTAAAATTATACACGAGCAATGTAATTTGAATCACCCAGAAACATAATATATGTGCATGATTGGATTGGAATGGATATTTACCATATTTTAGAAACGGTCTTGGTCATGAAATAACAGAAACTAATAAGAAAGTCAAAATTACTACTATATAAATGAAGATAAAATAATAAAATGCATCTAACTACTAACTACATTACGATTAAATTGCAACAAAAAAAGTTACTTTTTAAAGACGGTAACTGATTTTAATAGTCATTGGAAATTTGCTTGCCTTTAAAAATATATTGATTGTGCTATTAAACTATACCCATTACTAATTCAAATTAGATTTTATATTTTAAGTTAATACAAGCTTTAAAATATAATATTGTTCTATCAATGTAATGCCTTAGGCGAAATTATAAAGCAGGTTTAAGTGTAAAATTGAGATGTTCCAAAATTATCCTCATTGTTTACTTTTGAATTTGTATATAAGTTGAATGTTAATAAACCATGTGTTATGTATCCAAATACCTAGGCCTACTATTAGCTAAATTATACCTCTAAATTATCACATGTGTTTATATACAGTAGAAGAGCAAAAGGTTCCACCTATTGTAAATTTCCATATTTTACATTCTCATCAAACACTGTCATTTATTTAATAAGCTACATTTATAATCACTGGAAGTTATTTATACAGTTTGAATTATTTTACAAAATTATTCTTCTCTTTCACTTTCAAAAATATAATTAAAATACTCTTCATATAATACCAACCAATCATAAAAGTAACAGTGAATAGTGACATCAAGAAACCAGTGAACTAATTGTTGAAACAGATGTATGAAATTGAACATCAACATCAAGATTTATTCAATTGAGAATAAGTAATGAAGAAGCAAGACAGGAAGATTATTTAAAACTTTTAATTGGTGATTTAACTTTACAGTATTTAAAATATCAAGATTTTTCTCAATTATTTAATACATATCATTTTTTTACCTCAAGAAATATATTTGTGGAGAAGACTACCATAAACTTTTGGGTGAGATCAAACTGAACTTATACTTTGCTAAATACTCACATTCCAAAATTTCTATTGGCTTTTTGCTGTTTTGAACTTTTACCTAAATTATAATTTTACTAAATTCAAAATTTGCACTTTCTTCTTTTCAAAAGTGTAAACTGAACTGTACATAACTTGTGATGAACATTAGGCTTATGCCTATACAACATCACATAAGCCTACTTTAAGCCGGCACATTCCTAGAACCCTGAGATTAAGAGTTTCATCTAAATTTATAACCCTACTTATTTGTACAATTTGACTAATAAAAGGTTTATATGTATTCATCATTGTAAACCCTGGACATTTATTTATTACTTATTTACCAAACAAAGGTTAAAGAACTTTACATTGGCGCCTGCAACGTGTGGCAAAAAAGTAGCTTATGTGATATTATCCAATACAAAATAACTTCCAAACCTATCTCGATGTAATAGGCCTAAGTTATGACAACCTAAATTCTAAGCATAAGAATAACTAACCTTATGTGCACATCCATAACCATATATCATTCACAACACCTCATCCATATATTGAACTATTATTATTGATCACTATTATAAGATATTATGGAAGATAAAGCATATAATTTAAGAAATAGGTCTACTACAACCACAACCAACAATGATACTGGCAACCAAGATGCCGTAAGCAACACCGTACATTATAGTCAAGCAACTCTAACCAACGAAACACATTCAAATACACTAGTAACTATAGACACTACAAATAATGTTGAAACAAGTAACAATTATCATCATATTTTATTCGGAGAAATCCCAGAATCAATTATTTTTCATGGACGGGAAAGCGATAGAAATTCATTAGAAACGGACGTTATTGAGGTTAATGACAGTGTAGGTTCTAATCCTAAGATCAAGATGGCGGATCTGGATCTTCAGACAGAAAAAGGCAGTATGACGTCACGTGACAAAATGTGTACTACTCCAAACGACCAGAACGACGAAACAGCTGATCTGCAGTTGAATGAACCAAACAAAACTGGCTCACTGACCAATCCAATGAATGAGTCACACCAGCCGATCGGCAACACTAATGATTCCAACATCCTAACACAAATTACATATTTGTTTCGTGAACTGAAACAAGACATAAATCTAGTAAATCAAAATATGGACATAATCAAACAAGACAGTGATATACGCTTAAATGATCTCAAAAATGAACTCAACCAAAATATTAGTTTGATGCGAGATGACCTTCAAAAGGATATTAAATCAATAGAAAATAACGTAAATGCTATTTCTCACGAAATAACTAATCTCAAATCAGATGTTCAAACCGTAAAGTCTGAAATTGAAGCTATCCACAATACCTTATCTGAACACTCACTCAAAATAAATACTATTGAAATGAATGTTGACAAAAAGATCGAAATTAAATCTCAAGAAATCCGTAATGAATTAAATACTAAAATTGAGACTAATAAGATCACTATTGATCAAAATATTGCTACTTTGAACAATAACCTAACCCGAAATTTTGATTCTAAATTGCAACAACAGATAAATATATGCCAAAATAACCTAAAACAACAAAATGACGATTTAGTTACTAAAATCGAAGGACAGAACGAGAACTTGGTCAAACTAAATTCAATAACGGACAACCATAGTTATCGAATTAATAACATGGAACAACAGATTTCCAAATCAACTAGTACAGTAACGCTTCTTTATGTTACTTGTCCGGGAACTAACAGAAATTATCTAGACATTAACCCACCTAAATTTCACGGAAGGACACAAAATCCAAAAGAATTTTTGAGTAAACTTAAACGTTTTTACGAACGGAATGTTGACAATCAGAAATCAAACGATGAGTCTGAACATTTATTGGATGTAATTGAACAATGTCTTGACCACCACGCATCTAAATGGTTTGAGTTGGTCAAATATCAAATAAAAAATTGGACCGATTTTGAGGCAATGTTTTTGAACAAATATTGGGGTCACGAGGTTCAACGTGGTATCAAGCAAAGAATCGATGTTGAAAAGTATCGACAGGATGGCAGACTATCAAGAGCCGAATATTTTATAGAGAAAGTCTTGACACTAAGATCGATAACACCTCCTTTGACCGATGAAGAAATCGTTGTAATCCTGTCCGACCATTTTTCGGAATTAGTACAAGATGCCAGACGAGTCCAGAATGTCACCACGGTACACGAGTTTGAGCTGCTATTACAACGAGAGGACCTCAAAGACGCTCACCAACGGACCATGACTTCAAAGTCCAACCGCTATGAACCTTCACACCCACGTACTCACAATTACAGTAACCAACAGGGTAATCGTAACCACTACCAGCCGAACAGACAGCCAAACAGCCCACCTCGCCCGAACCAGCAGTACAACCATGGCTCTTACAACCAGTCTTCAAGGGGATACAGTCAACCACAGAACTACAGCAGTGGACAACAGAACATCTACAGGAAAGATTATAATTCCAGAGGAAGAGGAAACTACAACTCCCAGAGACCAAACTACAACACCCCAGTATAAACTTTTATTTGTTTCACCTTGTTCATTACCGTACTATGTTTTCTAGAATTCAGAAGATACAACTTGTTAATTTTAAGTATTTTCCTGTTCAAATATTAATGTTTTCTATGATAATTTTGTTCACATTATTCGTAATCTAGTATTGGATACTCAAATACCAGATTTCTGAGGGGATATTTGAGATGTTCCAAAATTATCCTCATTGTTTACTTTTGAATTTGTATATAAGTTGAATGTTAATAAACCATGTGTTATGTATCCAAATACCTAGGCCTACTATTAGCTAAATTATACCTCTAAATTATCACATGTGTTTATATACAGTAGAAGAGCAAAAGGTTCCACCTATTGTAAATTTCCATATTTCACATTCTCATCAAACACTGTCATTTATTTAATAAGCTACATTTATAATCACTGGAAGTTATTTATACAGTTTGAATTATTTTACAAAATTATTCTTCTCTTTCACTTTCAAAAATATAATTAAAATACTCTTCATATAATACCAACCAATCATAAAAGTAACAGTGAATAGTGACATCAAGAAACCAGTGAACTAATTGTTGAAACAGATGTATGAAATTGAACATCAACATCAAGATTTATTCAATTGAGAATAAGTAATGAAGAAGCAAGACAGGAAGATTATTTAAAACTTTTAATTGGTGATTTAACTTTACAGTATTTAAAATATCAAGATTTTTCTCAATTATTTAATACATATCATTTTTTTACCTCAAGAAATATATTTGTGGAGAAGACTACCATAAACTTTTGGGTGAGATCAAACTGAACTTATACTTTGCTAAATACTCACATTCCAAAATTTCTATTGGCTTTTTGCTGTTTTGAACTTTTACCTAAATTATAATTTTACTAAATTCAAAATTTGCACTTTCTTCTTTTCAAAAGTGTAAACTGAACTGTACATAACTTGTGATGAACATTAGGCTTATGCCTATACAACATCACATAAGCCTACTTTAAGCCGGCACATTCCTAGAACCCTGAGATTAAGAGTTTCATCTAAATTTATAACCCTACTTATTTGTACAATTTGACTAATAAAAGGTTTATATGTATTCATCATTGTAAACCCTGGACATTTATTTATTACTTATTTAACAAACAAAGGTTAAAGAACTTTACAAAATTTAACAATGCGATCTTATTGTCGCAGATTTATCAAGATATAATGCCATGATCTTATGTTGTCAGATCGATCATGAGAAAAGTCAGTATTTTTTATAGTTTGAAAATGGGCTCAGCTGTTCTTGATTTTTTAAATAAATGACCCTGGCTACTGAAACAGCTGACCTTAGTCAATAACAACTACACAGATCATCACATTCTACTCGACATTCATCCTTCACTCACATATTTGGATTCAAATTCTAAGCTAAGTAACGTTCTCATCTCAATTGACATTTGATTATTGATATAGGTAAAATTATTTTAGTTTGATTAATATTTTCTCTTGATTAACATATTTAGAAATGGTCCTGGCCATGAAATCACAGAAACTAATAAAGAAAATCAAGATTACTACTACATTAATGAAGACCAAATAATAAAATGCATCTAACTACAGTACGATTAAATTGCAACATTGTAAAAGAACGTTATTTTGTTAAATACAGGAACAGATTGAAATATTTATTTGCAATTTGGATACCTTTAAAAATATTTATTAATGGTGCTATTAAACTATAAGCATTACCTAATTCAAATTAGATTTAAGATTATAAGTGAATAAAAGCTTTAAAAGACAATATTGTTTTAGCAATCTTATGCCTTAGGCCAAATTATAAGCAGGTTTAAAGTGTAAAATTTAACAATGAAAACTTATTGATGAGATGTGTAGCAGATTTATCAAGCTATCATGTCATGATCTTAAATTGTGACATAAGGCTGATCTTGTGACCCAGACATGCTTAAATATTCTATTAAGTCTGCAAGTTGTTAACTAGGTCTGATGTTTCAGAGTAGTACAAACAACTTTACCTGAAGACAGTGTATCGCTGCATACTGAACAGCCCTTCATCATACGCTGTACAAAATATCGCTTTTAATTTGCTTATTATATCAATGTCGATTCTTAAATAAAATGTATAGCACTATGTCTAATTGTATTAAAGTCATTAGTACACAGTAGGATTCCACGTCCTAGTCCCAAAAACTAGACTTAAGCTATAAGGCCTCTCATTTGCATAGGAATGTTTGAAATGTTTTTGTGGGAGCTAGACTGGAAGCTAGCTTACCCTAAATATATCAATTTCAGTTTTTTTAGGTCTATAAATTATCTATTAGCGAGTTTCAAAATAGTGTTTAGGCAGAAGCTCATTAAGATCGGTGCTGTTGTTTCGTAAAGTTAGAAACCTTATTAACTAAAAAAATTATTTATGTCAACCATATTTAAGGAAGATTTAGTTTTTACGGACATTGTTGGAAATGTTGATAAACTCTTCAGTAATTAACAAACCACACCCTGTAATCAATCTTGTAGGTAGTTTGATGAGCTATTTAAAACTGGGGATATTTAACTTACATTCTATAAGATTACAAAAATATCCCTGTAAAACTTGTATTAAACTGGTATATGTTTGTTAAAATATACCCTTTATATAAGAATACTCCTAAAGCTGGTTGTACCTCTGTACACGAATACCGTAAATTGTTACGTAATTTAAATGTTTAAATAATGTTTACTAAAATAATGAATATGTTTAAAACCAAACAAAGCCAGACAAGTGATTTTGACAAGTTTTTTTTAATCCTAGACACTGTTGTTTGTTTTAAAATTATTACAAACCATTAACAGAATTAGTTACTTTTAATACTTTGTACTGGGAATTAAGATAATACTGATCCCAGGAAACTATATTCTAAAAAAATAACTAAAAAGCAATTATGTATTTTAATTATGTTTGTATTTTTACTAGAATATTTTATTTGTAAACATATAATAAAAAATAAAAAAAGATATATTAAAGAGTTCTTTTTGCATTTTTTTAGTACAGTAAAAGTTTGAGACACTACTGTATAAGTACAGTATAAGTTTCTACTTATACTGTATATTGATGTAAAACATAAGATAGGGACCGGAAAAGTAAAATTACTTTCTTTTACAAGTATAGGCCTACTGTAAACTTAATATAAATTACAAAATATATTCTTCAATATATTAAATATAGTTAAAACCGATGGGGTAACTCTTGCATAGTAAATAGACATTATATGTACAAAGCGTAATAAAACTAAGTAAAATGCATTATTTATCAACCTGGAAACCACACAGTAACTAATCTATCAAAACGTGGGTTTTAAACCAATAGAAAATGGTTATATAGAGTTGGGGCTAATTTCATTATATAGTTAGCCTTTCATAATTTCAGTGACCAAAAAAGTCCTCATCGCATTCCAAATGAAAAAATAAACATAATATTTTAAGGCTTTTTAAAACAAGTATTGTTAGGAATCAAAGAATACAGTAAAAGGTGATAAAGTTCCTGATTTTTCTACACCTCACTATAAAGTCAATTCAAAATCAAATGCAAATAATTGTCTTTTTATCATTTATGCCTTATACTTGGTCAATATTTTTTCTCACAGATATACATTGTAAATCTTTTTCCCATAAGGTTTCTAAAATCTTTTTGGGGGGGTCGTTTAAAATATGTAAAGTAAATTTTAAAACATATACTCTATGATTTTCTTTCTAATCAATTAATTTATAATTATTATACATGGAAAAAGCTGTAATGAAAAAAATCTGATGTATATAAAATAAAATAGTATTTAATATGTTTTCATTAAACTAATTAGGAAAATAGATACTTTTTATTGTACGTGTTTTAAGATTTATTAAAACACAAGAAAACTAGTTTACAATAATCCTAAACGTACTATTTAAAATCTATGGTTTATTTTAGAGTTTACTAAAACCAAATTTATTATTAAACATTTTTCATCCAGAAAATCTTCATCCATAATGAAAAGTCAATTTGAATAATTTAATGCAAAACAAAATCCCTATAAAACAAAATGCTATACTCCTCAAAGTTTACTGTGGTTAAGTGCAGTTAATTGAATTAATTAATCTCAGTCTAAGACTAAAGGGATTGTGGCCAACTACAGTAATTACAATGTATCTATTAATCTTTCCTAGTAGATAATACTTAAGTCCAAGATTATTTAGCTAGTGGCTGTTGCATTTATTATTCAAGCCTGCTAACTAATATGTTTTTTATTCTAACGTTTCATTCCTTTAATATTCGAAAGTTTCATATTGAATACAACACGAAAATAATTCTGGGTACGCTTAATTTCCTACTTTTATACCTTATTCGTATATATTTTTGTTACCATATTTTGGATCCTTGCATATCGCATTTACATAAGAGAGTACCTTTATACTTATTGTAGACTACATTTCAAAAAGGAAATGTAGACCAACCGTTACCACAAACCACTACAGTCAATGGTCGTAATTTGCAAATTGAGCATTAAACTAGAACTGTCTTTTTAATTCTCTCTTTTGGACCTGTAAATCTCGAATTACATCATATTTGATAATTATAAAATATATAAAAAAAATATTAAAACTATTCCAAACGTTTAATGATTTTTAGATTATATTAGTATGGAAACTACATATTTTAAAATATCAAAACTTGTTTTAAGGAGGTTTAGTGACATTAAAAGGAAAAGAGCTATGTTGATGTTTGATTGAATGGCAGATTGGTATATGTTGCTCGCTTCAAGGCATGGTTGGAAAATAGAAATTTAACAATCTTCTCAGATAGAGTTGTTTTAAAAGTCATCCACTTGAATACATTGTGAATCGGAACATTGACCACATCACAAAAATTAGTTTGCCTATTGCCCTGCCCACTACAGCAAACATGTAATGATAGGCCAAACAACAAAAACTAAAGTTAAAAGAACAGTTGAATTCAAATAAACCTTTTTAGCAATGCATGGATAAACTATGTTATACCTTACAAGAAAGAGTATTTCATTTTTATGGTACCTACAATTTTATTTTCCGTAAATGTAATTTTTTTTTAATTTGTAAAATAATATATTTCACTGGACACTGTTCTCTAAACAAATGTTTCTAAATACAGGTGAAGCTACAAATTCTTCTCTGAGGAAGTGAACAGTGGCTTGTATGATGCATGTGAATATGATGTATCATCATTCTGCCAAGCAGCATAACAGTCCAGGATACAGGATGATCTGAATAGCGGACAGCGTGTCACGTGATTTATATTGCTAAATGTCTGATATTCATGGCAGAGTAAATAAATGTATCCACGAAACTATAAAGAGAAAAACACATTTTTATAATTCAATCATCGATGCACTAGCTTAATGTAACGTATAATTTTATTATAATTATTGGATTTGAGTTTTGGTGGTATTGAATTTTGGAAAGTTTCACTGCATGATACAACGTAAGGTCTACTTACATAAAGATTGTTATTAACTATTAATATAAGAAAACGTTCATTTTGAATGCATAAGTCTTTCGTAAAGTAGTTTTTGAGTTATGAATATGTCATGTTGCATGGAATTCAAATACTGCATGGAAAAGAAACTTTACAACTTTATGTTAAAATAATGGTTAGCATTTTAATTTCGTTAATTATTTAGTTGTTAATATTATGGTTGTGTATTGGTATGTGATTTGTTTAACAGCAATACAGCTAAATATGTGTTTGTGAAAAACTATTATCTTCCCTTTTTCAAGCCTCAAACGGTTATGTGGAGATAATCCATTATAGTTAAAAAGAAAACCCTTAATTTAACCTTCCAGAAAAGATGTTCTACATCCGAAAGTGATATTTAGGAAAAGGTTCACTCATTCGCCGAATCACCGGAAATGATAAATCTGGAAATATTGCAGATAAGTTCAGTGACCTGGAAACTTCCCTACTCTATAAAACGTCGTTTCCTCAGCTGAAAACATTGACAGTCTCTAGTCCACCTAACATGTAATTCATACAACAAAGGAACCTGTGTGATAAAGAAATAATTGTTTAAATATTGTTTATGCATTGTATTTAAACAGAAAATATGTGACGTGTTATCAAGATAAAATTGAATAATTAATTTATTTTCAATGTATAAGAAAAGTAAAAAAAAACGGGTTTAACCATGGTTTTTTTTTTGGGAGAAAGCTTTATTTCTGCCATAGAATGAGTTAATTTATTTAATATATTTTAGGTAATGTATATATTTTTGCCGTAACTCACAACAGCTTTTATTCTAAGAGTTTTTCTTAAAGAAAAAATGTCCTTTTGAATATTATTCCAAATTGCACATGAACAATATATTTCTCTTTATAAAATAAAATGTTATTAATACCTTTTAGCTTTACATACTAAGACTTTTTGCGTGGAAAACAATAATTAATATAATGTTCATTAAAAAACCTTTTATCAGTATAAATGTAAAATAAAAATTAATTTAAATTCTGCCGGATAAACTTTTATAAACTCGCATACTATACTTTTACTGTACTGACAAAGTAGGCTTTTTGGATTGATTATAACACTAAAATAGTCCTGTATTTACTATACTTTCGAGGAATCACACCACTTCCTCAAAAACATTATACTTTCCCGCACTCCTGGATTTCAACCAAACAATATTGTCGATTCATTAGACACATGACCTCTACTAAATCGATCAGCATATGCAGTATTTATTTGTCTTTCAACGCTTTGGAATAAACTCAACCTACAACATGTTGTTAAGTGTTAACAAAAACATTACACAAATTATGTTTGTAAAATTTCATTTAGATTTAGATTTCTTAATTTGTGACACAATTTCATTTAGGTTTTGATTTACTGTAATGTTGAGACTATTTAATTAAATTTTGGATTTTTTTAAATTGTTTAACCGCATAGTAAAGATTAATTTGTTACATCTACCCATTATTTATATGCTTTATAGTTACTGTAGGAAAAATATAATTTGTGCCTGCGGCTCATGCATGAACATTTCTCTCAAATCCAGCGAAGCTCCACTTTGAGCACTAATTACTCAAATAATTATTTTATATACTAAAAAACGTTTGCAAAACTTACGATAGCTAGCCTGACCTTACCACTGGACCGAATTACACGCGGTTGGTACCAAATGAAAGATATTTACCTGTAGATGTGCAGAGTCCCTTTATAAATTAAAATAGGCTCACAAATAAGTACGAAAACTGAATTTGAAATTTTGAAAAAATTAAAATGGGTCTTATGGGTTTCCATGGTGATGACGAAATAACAACAAAATATAAACAGAAAATCAAAACAAATGGAAAACATTCCAATCACATGTTTTATTTACAGTGTGGGGTGAAAAGATCAATGGGTGTTTATGACAATAACAGACAATTTTTTACCAGAGTCAATTTTTTTTCCCAAAAAAAAATCAATTTTCCGTTTTTTAATGGCTTTTAATGGGAAAATGACAAAATGTGCAATAACTTTTGGACCAAAATGTTTAAAGAAACGGGAAGTAAACAGTTTTTTTTTATTTATAGGGCTAAAACATACTAAGTTTATATAAACATCTTTCTGACCATTTTTGAGAAAACTTGTTAAGATCTTAATGGGTTTTTATTGAAAAATCACCTTAAAAAATCAAAATTTCTGAAATTAAAAAAACCTGAAGTTACTATGGATTAGAACTTACATGCAAAATTTCATAAAAATTGGACCATACCAGTCTGTAGCTCTGTACACATCCACACATAGACACACATACACACGCACCCCCCCCCCCCCCCCACACACACACACACTCATACATCACATAGAGAACCACTCTTTTGTGTCCAGAGGGACTCAAAACTCAAACCCTAAAATGTTTACGAAAACAATACTTTCTCCATATACAATTTTTAAGACGAGAAAGTAAAAAAAAATGGTATTGTTTTATGCAATTCATTATATTTTTTAAGTATGGTTATATAAAATTTACAGTGAAACATGTTTGGTTAGATTCAGACTATTATCAGGAATGTCGCTCAAGTGTTGGTCCGTTGGAACATGAGATAAGGTGAAACGTATGCTCTTCATTTTGGTAACAGCTTCCTTTGTGTGGGGCTGAGCTTATCTCTGTACAATATAGGACCCGACATTCTACGGTACATGAGTGTTCACGTTACATCGACACTTGCTTAGTTTTTAATTTGTACATACAAAACTCAAATGACATTATACAATTTTAATCATACATCATATAATAAATTTTAAAATGAGTTGGCATACAACGAATAAAAAATCTGTATAATTTCAAACAAACTGTTAGGCTTGTATTAGAAGAGCAAGCGTCTTAAAATCTCTTAAAATCAAAGTATTTCCAGACACGTTTAATTTACGTATTTTTTAATCAAAGATGTATTTACATTAAAGTAAATACATGTTATTTTTACCTCAAGAGTGTTCATGGTCTTTCATATGACATATTGTATGCTTACGTTGATTGCAGTATTATTATATTACATTCATAAGCCAACATAAAGAATTATTTGAATTCAACGTGACCCTTTCCAGAATTTGCAATATATGTATGGTTAATATCAGGTTTCATTATTACCCATAGTTATTAACTTTTTTATTTACTGTATTATCATACTCTTATTTCATGTATGGGCCTATATTGCAAAAGAATAACCCAATATACTAGTTTGTTTAATAGGAATATAAACGATCTAAGAACGTAATAAAATAGTATGAATCTGATATTAATTAATAATTAATTTACAAATATTTTTAAAATTTTAAAATAAATTTTATTCTTCTTAGGCCTAAAGCCGAAACTGTATGATTTAGAAAAAAAATTCAAACATAGATCAGATAAAATATTTTTCTTCGACTTGATTAAGCGTTGGGATAAACAAGAGTAATAATATGTCTTTATGGGTAAGCTGTAAGGTTTGTACGGTAAGCGTAATTCAGACCACAGCAGTTTGTGAAATCTTGCCTGAAGTTATGACTCTGTGATGGAGAAGCATTAATATGTCAATCAAATGACCTATCTTGTTCTGCCTTAATTTACAGAACTATCAATTTTCTTTTTATTTGGAACAAGGATTATTTCAAAGGAAGAAAGCTCTTATTTAAATCACAACAGTTTGTAGGGGGAATGCAGTGTGAAATAATGTTGACACCATGTTAGCTAATATACGGACATAGCACTAAAAGTTGAAACTATATTGTTAGTTATAGTTATTATATTATTGTAGACTTATATTTTATAGTATGTTATATCGTTAATTCCAAAAATTTCTAACTTTTTCTCGAGTATGATAACAAGGCCTACAAAAATAGAATTATTTTTTTAAAGCTTTGTTCTGAAATTTTATATGCTTTTACGCTTATTTTTAGATAATATCGGATCAAAACTTCTTTTATTTCGTATAAATTATACAATTTACTGACATTTTTAACCCTACATCGGTGAGCACTTGCGTGGGAGTGAGTTGTATGTCCGTTTTAATTAGCTAACATGGTGTCAACATTATTTCACATTACATTCCCCATAAAAACTGTTGTGATAATTATACCCAGAAAGAAAGAAAATGCCCCCACCGCAGCAAACCTGCAAACTAAGCGAATTTTAATTTGAGTGATTGGATTTCCATTTAAATCTATTTATGGGTTTAAATATTACTATGTTTGATGCGACAGAAAAAGTAATTAAGAGATTTTTTTTAATATCAATAGCTTAGTATAATCAAATTTATATTGAAGTCAACATACCAGCTCATATAGAAAAATTCGAACATATAGATTTTTTTGCCTCTAAGTTAATTTGTCACACCCTTCAGGACTTACAGAGATTGTGAATGTAATATAAACCCTCACAGTAAGGCCAAATTCAGTAGGAAGAAGTCGTGAAACATACACACACACACACATAAGTTAAAAATATGTCATATATATTTATATCAGTTTATATGTACATAGAATTCAAGGTCTTTTGAACTAAAAACAAAGACGCAAACCGGACCTGAAATGGACAACCGGGTCAAAAATGGCAGCGGGTCAAAGATTTCATAATTCGCCCCCATAGGTGACATCCGATCACCATTTACAAAAAGTAGCTTACTATTACTGGTCATGATATGCCAAGTTTGCTTGTTATATCTCATTTCGTTTTCAAGTTAAAGACGTCCTAAGACTTCATTTTCAGTCTGTACAAGAAAAAATAATTTTTATTTTATTTCTTTAACCGTATCTAAAAAAAATGTATGTTGTAATATAATAGACTAGGTAATATAACAAAATTAACAATGGATACGTAATTAGCTTGTATTAACATAGTGACAATATTAAACGTCTCAGTCTCTAATTACTACTGTTGGGGCTTTGCTTGGTTTTAATAAATGAAAGTCAGCTTATGTTGTCACCTCACCTTGGTGATGGATGAAAGTGTAGACTGTTTTGCTGTTGGTAGATGAATAAACCTTGAATATAAATTATATTTTTTGTTGAATGACAAAATATATTTGTTTCTTCAAACTAAAAGTAATTATTTTAATAATTTACATAACTTCTTGATCAGCATTGTACATGTTATAAAAATTTAAGGTAAATAAAAGATATAACACTTGAGTTATATATTTACCTTTAACCTGTTAACGCACGAGACTGTAAATATACATAAAGGTGATAAATGGTGATCGATTTCAAATTAACACTTCAATCCTCATCAGACCCAATAGGCGAATGACAATGACAAGAGTGTCCAATCGAAATCTTCACTTGTGTGTTTTTATGAAGTACAGAGCAAATTCTGTTTCCTGTAACTAGGAAAGAATTTATGGAAGTAACAATGTATTTAATGGCTTTGCTTTTACGTTTACATGCCTACCTTGCGTAATACACTCTGTATAAAAGAATAAAGTCCATCAATACATTTATTCATACAAACCGCAAACGCAAATTTACAACAAACATGCGTAATATAGTAGATAATGGTAATACAAAAAGTGTAAAATTCAACAATAATAACGTTTGAAATACAATAAAGGCTATAATGACTAGTTTGATACAATAGAACAACAATTGAACAAAAACAATGACCAATCAGAAATACAATTACATACAATTTAGCAACTTCTTCCTGAACCATTTTGTAGAGCTAAATAAAAATAGTTTTGTACAATGAAGCGTTGTAGTATGCCTAACGGTTTCAGAAAATAATCCACAAATTATAAATTTCAAATTACCGTGTTATTTATATGAAGAATATATCAACTGTAGCTATGGACATATTTAAATCAAATTTGAAAATCTTGTTTACTTTATAATAAGGTATCAATATTTCAATAACAAAAGGCGCCTTATAATTGTCTTCCCAGTAGCAGAAAACTAAAGTACTCATTAAAATTAATAATATTTAAATAGGAAATAAATCTGACAATTAAAAAAAAAAATAATTTAGTGGAATTCCAGCCAGATTAATGAAAATTTGCTTAGTGTGCAGGTTTGCTGTGGTAGGGGTATTTATTATATTAATTCATAAGTAGTATTAAAATAACACGTATATAAAATGGTTTGAATAAGTTAAATTTATCGCTTTTACTATCATAAACCGATATATTTTTTTAGTATACACATTGACTATTAATACTACAACGTATAAATTAAATATATTTTAAAATGTTTTTTTATCTGTACTAAAAATATACAGGGTGCCCCGTAAGTAAACAGCCAAACTCTGGGAAATGGTTCTATGGGTCAAAATAAAGAGAAAATCAAGAATAACATTTTGTATTTTGTACATAAACATTTTTATTTTTGAATTTCCTTAACCGATCTTTATAAAACTTTGTATGTAGGTAGAGGTAGAAAAGACCAATAAAAAAAATATTTTGATTTAACTTAAAATTTCAAAATGGCGCCCATTTTAATTTTTTAAACTTAAATTACTCAAAAACGGCTAATTTTATGAAAAATGTCTAGAAAACTTTTATTTAGCATTTTTAATTTCCTATCAAACGATACCAAGGTCAAAAAGATCGAATAAGAAATCGCTGAAATATTAAGATTTCTAGTTGTAAAATGGGGCAAATCTTCTGCACGAACGATAAAAGATAAATTTTAAATGTAGATAAATGTTATAACGTCTTAAGCATCTGCCTTATTCTACCTTCTGTCCATCTATCTGTTCTATCGTCTGTTTACTGACGGGAAATTCTGTATATATTTTCAAGTTTGTAGAAGCAGTAGTAGACCTTGTTTACTGCACTAGGTCCTGCGGTTAGCTGTTTATCTTGCACAATGTGTGTACTGTCACAATGAGTACACTGCCAGTTAGTTAACGGAGAAAACTTTCACTAATTCTTTGGAAAGGAAATTAGGTTAGAAGGGTCTGTGCATCTTAGAATATTTCAGAATAGAGATTGTATTAAAATTATTATTTACAAGTGGACTAATACGTATGTTCCACAGTTTAAGAAAGTTTAAAACTAGTTTACGAACGAAAATGAATCCAGTGCAATACCTATTTAACTTTTAAAAATTCGTTTGATTAGAACAGTATTAGGTGAATACAACTAATAATTTACAATACATTTGGTGATTTTGGATAAAATCTATAAAGAGTGTTTTATCTATCTCAATCAGGTCACAGTTGCCTAAAACATTTAAGTTCAAAGTACATTTACGAGGCAAACTATTAAAGGAAATAATCTTTCTGTTATATTTTCCATTCACAGGTGCTATATATTATCATTATATCATAAGCTTTAAAATTATACCTCGATCAAATATTGGTTCAGTAGGACGGCTGGAAAGGGGTGTAACAAAGGAAACCCACACTGTATCGAATAAAGGGGGAGCGAGCTAGTTTAGTTGCTGGGGCGCAGGACTTTGGTTAAATCCCAAAGACCGGGTTCAAATCCAACCAAATCACCAATAGATTTTATCTAAGTGATAATGCCGCAACCTTTAGGTCTAGCCTGAAGTAATGTGAAAAACAATCCTGGACTTGTGCCTAGCGCCCCAGTAAAAAATGTATTGAGTCTATAGATAAATTATTTTAACTCGAAATTCGTGACAAACAGAGCCTATTGTTGCCTATTAACATAATTTAAGTTGTTACATTTGATGATAAGCATATGCCTTATTACCAGAAGAATTATAATTTTTATGATTTGATTTTGAAGGGAAAGCAAATGCCTACCAACAATAGAACATGAAAATTAATTCCTGTTCTAATCTAAGTGCGTTTTACACCGTTTCATTTTGATCTGCAATTCTCAGTTAATCAATCATCATTGAATGATAATTGACCATTTATTGAATTTATTATTATGACTGATTAATGTTACAACGCATAGTAAAATTTGTTTAAGTGTTTTCTTGGTTTTATTTGGACAATGTTTTTAGTCCGAATGTAAACTTCAATTATACATTAGTTAATTGAACGTGGCAATATTAAGACAGGTGAGGGAATGAACGTGGGCATTGAACGTGAATGTTTGGACGTGTTGGACGTGTCTATTTTGCTCTGTGATTTCTTTTAGATTGTATAAATGTACTTAAACCATTTGAGTTGACTTTCGTTTCTGTGTATAGTCAATGATACTCCGCGTCTACTGTTGTGGTTCTCTGGACATTATTCTGCGTGAGTTTTAATGTGAGAAACTTTTAAAATCCTAACCTAGCTTTGTTCAATTAACATTAGGCCAATATTTCGTGAACCTAGAAGGCTAATCCACTCAACTTCCACCTCATCGTTTGCTAAACGAAGCGCCACTGTACAGAGGCAAGACGCCACCTACACGGGACACACGCAACCACCCCTATCATCGAGACCATCACACCGCTACCTATGAGCGATTCTGCAAGTTAGCTACGCCCACAACTTTTGTGATACTTTCCGCCTGATAGTCTAGTACTGCGTGTTTGCGTTTCAACCGTTGTAGGTGCTCTTCGGAGCATGAGATCACCGCTCACTGCGCCTTCAATCTGACGAACACTATAGCAACGCTCACCTGTTTTTGTGTTGTGTTCTAAAGTGGCATGGACTATTTAAATTCGTGAACATCGATTTACTCTTATGTTATCAGTCATATCTATTGGTTAATAAAATTGACTGCGTAAAATGGTGTTAACACGTGGAATGGCACAAAACACATTGTCCATTTTTGACGAAACGCTGCTTAATGCGTGCAATTTTGACGATGACATTGAAATAAAAATTTTAACAGACTTGAGTTTTGCAATCAAACAAATAGAAACTAATCATCCAAACATAATATTCTCAGATGTGGAAAGTAGCATTTCTAGCCTCGTAAAACGTCTGGACGATGCTCTATCTGCGGAGAGAAGTGCTGATGCTGCTGTCAGGGACCTGAGGGCGGAGATCGTCGTGCTGGAGAATCACCTTGTACGGGAGAGGCAGAGGAGGCGGTCTGACTTGGATGACTCAATCAACGCACAGGACGTCATTATGGAGGAAAAAGACGCTCTTGTGAAAGAAAATGAAACAATTTCAACTAATTTAGTTAGTATTAAGGCCAAGCTAGTTTTATTAAATGATGAATGCAATTCATTAAAAACTTCAATCTTGGAAAAAGATGAAACTATCAACAAGCTTAATTTAAGTTTAAAAAAAGATAAAACCCTTAAAAGATAATTGGTTGATACTGTAGCCCATATCAAAGTAAAGCTTCAGGAAGCTGAGGCAAAATCGTGGCTTAAGAGTAGGTGGATCGAAGATAACATTTTGGACAGTTATTTTGATAGTTTCACTGCTAGTCGTAAGGAAACACAATCACAGGTAGTGTTTTTGGGTCCAACAGTAACTCAACTTGTCAAATATGGTAGTCCTGAAGAAGTTGAATCTATAAAATCTAGTTTGTCTTTTTGCAATGCACACTATGCCTTTGTATGTGTAAATAATAATTCTACATCCTTTTTACAGGATAATGGATGTCACTGGAGTATGTTATTTATTGAAATTGCTTCAAAAAAAGTGTTTCACTTTGATCCACTCAAAAACACAAATGTTTTCGCAGCAAAGGCTGTGTCTGCTAAACTTGGTTTTGGGGAGAGTTGTTTCACTGAAGTAAGTTGTCCACAACAAACAAATGCATTTGAGTGTGGTTTGAATGTACTTTTAAATACAAAGTTTGTGAATGAGGGTTTTGTAGAAAATTTTGCCCTGGTCAAATTTGCTTCACGGACTGGTATAAGTATTTTCAAACCGGGTCTTACATCAATCTTGATGTATCTGGTAGCAGTAATTCAAAGCAGGACGTACATAGAGATCCTGTAAAACAATTAGATCCTGAACTATCCGTTGGGTCTGCTCCCATTACTTTAAACAACACCAATCATAGTACAAGTCTGAACCCTGTAGAGAGATCTGGGTCTGCCTCTGCCGGTAGTAGTATTGCCCCCTGCGTGGGGCATGTTTTGTCTGCTGCAAAATGGGATAAAGTTAAGTCAAAGAGTAAGAAATGTTCTAAACCTAATACCTTAGCTGTAAGCAGTGGTCAGGATTTTACTAGTAAAAATCGTTATGATGCTCTATGTCTTGATGACAAAGAAATATGTGAAAGAATTGTTGAAAATGTGTCGGGGAAGTGGAAAGTTAATAGGGTTAGTAAAATCATAGTTAAGCCAAGGGTTGTTGCAAATAGTAACATTCAATCAAATAAAGGCAAGGAATTAGGGAAAACGAGTTCTATAAAGGATAAAATCAATACTAAAAATCAATACCGTCATGGTGGACAAAGTTCTAATGGACAAGGTATAACTAGACATATGCCTGAAGAAGGCCCATTGAAAGGGACATTGCTGCTTGGGGACTCCTTGTTGAGGTACTCTGGGGACGAATGTTCAAAAAGTGGGGCTGTAGTTGATATGAATCCAGGGGCAAAAATATCACACATTAAAGAAAAACTTATTACATACAGTTCTGACCAACTTGACTTGATTTATCTCTTTGTGGGAACCAATGATCTTGTAATAAATTATAATGGTGGGCCTGGTTATAATGGAGGTTGGGGAAAAAAAGTTGCGTTGCACTCCATGGCTGACCTGCTGAGTGTGGCCAAGTCCGCCTTCCCTAGAGCTAGAATCCTTTTGAACAGCGTCCTTATTCGGAGTGACGTGAGTCATCGAGCCCTTTCACTTTTTAATGAGCAACTATTTCTTATGTGCAACAACTTTGGAGTAGAGTTTGTCGATGCTTCTCGATTGGTTTCTAAGCGCCATTTGGCTCGTGATGGTAGGCATTTAAGTCGTCTTGGAAATCATCTTCTTAGTGAGTTCCTGTGTCAAGCTATGATGAAGTCTCATGAAAACAGAGATTCACAAACAGTCAATGTAACTCCATGTAATGATTCTGTAGTATCTGTCCTATCTAGTCTTCCAAGTTACCCGCAACCAATACCTCTGTCGGGAAACGAGACAGGTCAACCCTCTCAAGTTTTAAGATAGCTCATGTTAATTTTCGCTCCCTGAACACTGGTTTCCAGGAGATTTGTACAATTGTGGAGGACTTTCAGTTTGATCTGCTGGGCATTACGGAATCGTGGTTGTCACCTGAGGATTCCTCGAGTGTTTATGACATTTCTGGCTACAATTTGATCCGAAATGACAGAATTGGAAGAATTGGGGATGGCGTGGCCTTGTACATTAAAAATGGTTTGAGCTTCTCTTCTATGCAACTTCAAAATGTCGATTGTTCCATCGAATATATTTGTGGAGTCGTCAATTTCAAGGACACAAAGTTATGTATCTGCTTTGCATATAGACCACCTTCTGCACCTTATTCTTCTCTTAGCTCATTGTTGTATGCTTTGTTTATAGATCAGGCCTCAGAGGTGGATTCCATCATACTACAGGGTGATTTCAATGTTAATCTGCTGGACATGACAAAACCTGATTCCAAGTATCTGTCATCAATTCTCCAAGCTTTGAACCTAAATCAACTTGTCAGGGAGCCAACACGTGTAACTGAATCCTCTTCTACCCTGATAGATCTTATAATTGTAGAAAAGAATATTAAACTCGATGTTGGAATGATTGACACAGCGAAGATTCTTGATTCTGCTGGAAGAAAAATAACGGATCACAATTTGGTTTTTTGCGATTTTCC
Source organism: Macrosteles quadrilineatus (assembly GCF_028750875.1). Lineage (NCBI taxonomy): Eukaryota > Metazoa > Arthropoda > Insecta > Hemiptera > Cicadellidae > Macrosteles > Macrosteles quadrilineatus. The sequence goes on from NW_026542595.1 coordinate 35,575,067, forward strand.
ATATCGTAAAAAGAAGAGCAAATCGAAATATGTAACTTACAGAAATCTGAAAAACCTTGATGTGGACCTCTTTACCGAACTAGCATCAAAGTGTGACTGGGATGAAATAGCTTCCCTCAAAGAAGTTGATGAAGTTGTTTATGCTCTAAATAATAAAATTTTGCACATTTTCAATTCTTGTGCACCGGTTGTGAGAAGACGTGTAACGAGGAAAAGAGCTCCATGGAGAGACGATCATATTTTGTCTCTGACAAAAATTAAGAACAATTGCCATAAAGCATTCTTGAGTTGTAGGAACAGCTCGACCAGATCTGCTTACACTAAAGCAAGAAACACATTAAACTCGGCCATAAGAAGCGCAAAAAAGCGGTTCTTTTCAAGTCAATTAAAGAATAAGGACCCAAAAGGTTTTTGGTCATCGTTGAGAAGCAATGGCGTACTGGGCTCGAGCAGAGAAAATGAGTGTACCTTCTCTCCTGAGGACTTGAATAAATATTTCTCCACAATGGGCGGCAAAGGTTGTTTAGACAGGGGCAGGATTGAGTTCTACGCGGAGAACAAAAGTAGCCAAGTGAAGAATAAATTCTCATTCAGTCTAGTGACAGAGAAACGAATCAGGGATGTCATGAACAGCATCACAACCCGAGCTGTTGGTGTGGACGGCATTTCTGTTGATATGGTTAAATCGTTGAGTTATTATTGTGATTCTGCTATTTGTCATCTTGTAAATTTATCCATGACTACTGGCATTTTTCCCAGTGCCTGGAAACAGAGTATTATAATTCCGCTATCAAAAAAGACCAATGCTTCATGTGTTTCTGATTTCAGACCCATTTCAATTCTTCCAGTGCTTTCCAAAATATTGGAAAAAGTGATTGGAGAGCAATTAGTCTCGTATCTTGAGTCAGAGGAAATTCTTCCTAAAACACAGTCAGGTTTTCGAAGGGGGTTCAGCACTAGTTCAGCTCTTCTGAATGTCATGGATGAATTGATTGGTGCAAGAGATAGAAATTGGGGTAGTATTGTAACTGGTTTGGACTTTTCACAGGCATTCGATTCAGTTCGTTTCGATCTTCTGTTAGCCAAACTGAGTTTTTACCAATTTGATAGTCGATCTGTGCAGTGGTTTTCCTCCTATATCCGTAATAGGTCACAAAAAACTCGAGTTAATGATCAGGTTTCACATTTTTTACCAAAAGTGTCGGGGGTTCCCTAGGGCAGTTGCTTAGGTCCTATCCTCTTCCTGATTTACACTGCCGACCTTGAGTCACAGCTTAGTCACTGCTCTGTCCATTCTTACGCCGACGACTCGCACCTTATTTTATCTTACCCTTTGGCTGAGTTTCCTGAAGCAGTCACCCGCAAGAATAGCGACTTGATAAGTGTTAATAAATGGTCTAATGATCATGGTCTTCAGCTGAATCCTGACAAGTGTTCTGTTTTAAGAATCGTAAACTACTCTGTGCAAAGCCAACACAACAAGGATACTGATTGTGAAGTTCTTCTAAATGATAAGCCGTTGCCTGTTAGCGATTCATTAAAATTCCTTGGTGTCAAATTGGACTCTAGGCTCAATTTTTCTGAACATGTGAGACACATCTGTAAAACTGTTGTTGCTAAATTACGATTATTTAATAGGTTTAGGTTTGTTCTACCAATGTCAACCAAACTTGAAATAGTTCGTGCTATAATTCTTCCATCTATTTATTATGCTCTTCCCTCTTTTGGTAACAGCCTTACTCAAGAGAATATAAATATTCTCACAAGACTTCAGAACAGTGCTCTGAGATTTGTCTTCAACTTAAAAAGGTCGGATCATATCAGCGAGTATAGGTCAAGGGCAAACATCTTGACAGTTAAACAATGCTGTGATCTTCAAACCGTTCTAATTGTTCATAAAACTTTGTTAACGGAGTGTCCCCAATACATCAGAAGGAAACTGGTTTTCAGGTCTGAGGTGAGCGTTCGCCTCACTCGGCAGGAAGGCTTGCTACACTTGCCACGGGTCAGAACGGAATTAGGGAAGAAAGCCTTTTCTTACTTTGGGCCCCAAGCCTACAATGCCCTTCCAACTGACCTCAAATCAGTAAACCTCTCTAGGTTTAAAAGGGGTTTGAAAGATTTATTTTATACCGATAATAATTAGCCAGTTGATCTAAAATGTATTGTTGCAATAAGTCTAGTATAAGCTGACCAATTACGTTTAGTTTGACAACAGTTGTATTGAAAATCAAAGAACTGTACTTTGAATAACGCTGGCTAAATAAAGACGTTTTTCATTTCATTTCATTTCATTTCATTAGATTGACAATCGGAAATGTACTTTAATGTATGTTATAGTGCATTTGTAGTACAAAAAGTTTTAGTTTGTAATTTATTACTATCTAAAAATTACTCCTTATGCATTCATTAGTCAATTGATTACGTTAGCTACTGTTATGGTAGCTAACTTGATGCGGTTATAATCAAAGTATTTAAAATACCTTATTAATCATTTGTGAATCGCGTTTGAATTCTAAATTTACTTTAAGATTCTGAGAGTTTATAAGGTTTGACTTAAAATATGTCATTTGTTTACCCTCATATCTCAAATTGAAATCCCTGGTATACTCAGACTGCAGCAACTAAGCGACTTGGTCCGATCCATCAATCACGCAAGTTTAGATGACACAAGGCAACTTTCTTTCTTCATACAGCTTAAGGGTGGCAACATTTCATGAGTCTCGAATCAATAATTATTTACATACAATTAATTTTCTGCTTTGTTTTTTATTTCAACAAGACACATGAAATGTATAATCTAAACTATTTAGTTAAGCATGTACACAACACTCAGCCGTATGAATAAACGTATTTAAATTATATATTTTTTTATAATTATATTAATCCTTAATATATGGTTCAATATATTGTCAATATATTGTTGTTATATTGTTCTGTAGTACTATTACAAACTACTTATTTTTTTAAACCTACCAATAGCCAAATGTTTAGAACGCATGTGTAACATATTTCAATAATTATCAGTAATAATGGAACAATCAGCTAGAGAAAGGACAGTTTGCTATATAAAAGAATATTGTAAAGTATAGAATGGAAGTTATGTAGCTCGAAACAACCTCATGAAACACAAGTTCATTGCATAATTGCACGTGGGGACTCTAGTATATTTTGCCAAATTGTCATTGATATTGATATTAATACACTAAATTGTTATTTTCTTACATTAAAATATATTGTTCGATAACTATTACTGTTACCAGACACCCACAGTTTTGACCAGAAAATCGCATTTAAAATTTATGCATTGATGGATAGATAGTTACATCAATAACTGTTTGCCGTATGACAAAAATTTCTATTATTTATTTTGGAATGACTACTTTTAAAAACATTAGTGTTTCTAGATTCTGGAACTTTTTCTACTTATGCCATTATATTTTTACATGAGTAATGTGTACTCAACTTCAACGTCCTTATGTATAACTAGCTGTACCCGCGGGCTTTGCCCCGTATAACTTCATGTGAGAACTCGTTCGCATGGCTCAATCACGTCCTGGTTGAAGTTCGTTCGCTACGCTCACTCACCTTTAGGTTGGAGCTCGTTCGCTGCGCTCACACGTCCTGGTTGAAGTTCGTTCGCTACGCTCACTCACCTTTACGGTAGGAGCTCGTTCGATGCACTCACTTGCCTTCAGGTTAGCTCGTTCGCTACGCTAACTCGCCTCCGGATTGAAGTTCGTTCGCTACGCTCACTCACTTTTGGTTTAAAATTAGCTGTTGTAAAATATAAAAAATAATAGTGCTGCACTCTGTTGGTAATCCTTGTAACTTTAATGCTATTTAACATCATAGAACAGAACCAACTTGTTTAATTGAAACAGCTGTTAAGATTAATTAATTCCATTTAAATATGAGTACTCATTAGGTTAACATGGGAAACTCCAGAGCCACTGGGGCGGAGCCCGAGAGTCCGATCAGAATAAAAACCACTTAGTTTTCCTATTTAATGCCTAAAGAATCAGTGTACCAAATTTCAGCCTTCTAGGTAAGTGGGAAGTGGGAGAATTAGTGATGAATGAGTCAGTCAGTCAGTCAGTGAGGGCTTTGCCTTTTATATACATAGGATAGATAAATACCCACTTAAATCACTTCATTGGCCCTCCCATAAATTAGTTTGACAATGTAATAAAGTAGTTAACATTTTTGCGTAATTTTGGCTTGGATTGTAATTTTAAAAATGTTCTTTAAAAACGTGTATCCGGATTTATTTTTTATTTTTTATTTTGTGGACAGAAAGAGGGAAGTATGATGTTACTGATCGAAATATCAGATGGTTGTTACAAGAAATGAAAACTCTAGAGAAAACGTACATTTCTAGAGGTTAGATCCCACTTTTTTAAATGCAGTTAAAATCCCAATACAGATTCACTTTTCCTCACCTAAATATACTATTTATTTTCCGACATGCTTGAACATTTTTCCATATTAAACAGTATTTATTCCATATCCCCAAGGGAAAATGTCTCACGTGCACCTGTCAACAAGTAGTGGTTCCATTTTTAATCTGGAATAATTCACAATACACAACGTATTTTATAAATTTATGATATAAAGTCACGTTTATTAAATCAGCAATAGAGATATCACGTCTTGTAGGATAAGATAAAAAGAAAATGACGGTGATTGGTACAGAGATATGAAATCCTGAAATAAATCTCCATTACAATGGATCCTTATAGAATCTGCACGGAAGGAAACAATCGGTTCAGGAAGATAAAGCTTTTGTGATTTGTTGCTCTAAGGTGTTTGCCTGGATCCAGAACTTGTTGCCCATAAACGTGCTTCAGTTTATAACTTCAATTGCGTTTCTTAATTAACTGAATTAATTTTAGTATTAGCATGTACAAATAATAATGTATACAAATAATTATGGAGTTATTTTTTTAACTATCTTGTACTTCAGTTTCCGGTTTTATTGGCCAATTTATAAGAGATTATTAGACTTAAAACAAAGAAAAAACTAATAGGTCAATATCTGTTATCTTACATTTTAAATGTATATTTTTAATGTTATCGATTTAGACAGTAACCACAGCAAGACCTAGTCGCGAAATTACTGAACGTACTATTTTAGGATACGTATGAGCAAAAAATCAATTGTACCTATGTTTTTCCTTTGGGACGTTGTGATCCTCCTCTTTGTGCTGGCTTTCTTTGACAAAGATATTCTTTACATTGTTAGAAATTAATACGAATTTAATTTGTTTTTAAATGTATTTACTTATTTATAAAATATAGCGACACACCTTTACCGTATGGTTGTTTGTTAATTAATTACATCATTCTTTTACATCGTAGATGTTCAATAATGTTATTTATTGAAAGGTTTTAGATATTGACTAGACACAAACCACTTAGGAAAGATTGATTATGGACCATCCTGGGGCTTGGAGCTTTTACCTGATTGAATTTTCTCGTCTTTCTTTTATCGTGGACAACTCTTAGTGTAGTATAAGAGAACGTGACTTTGGTTGGCAATGGTGCAATCTCCCAATGATGACCACCACCTTCTAGTCTTTTGTTACATAACATAAGTGTTATTCTTAAGCTCTGCTCTGCTCTCATAATAATAAGAAATATTTGGAACACCGAACCGCAGCAAACCTGAAGCCTGAGTGAATTTTCATTTGCCTGATTGGATTTACACAAAAAATGGCCTTAAGAATATCGTATTTATTCCCTTTTGAGATAAAATTAGGTTTAATAAGTAAATCATATAAAAAACCCTATATACATGAATTATTTGTTTTTAATATCTAAATTGTTTAGAATGCAATTTAAAAGTATCATGTTTTAAGGGTAAAATATGGATATCCATTTACATACCATAAAACTCAGTTCCCATAGTCTGATCATGCTAGTCCGAGTAATCGCTAACGTTGTATAACAAATCGGACCATCTTTGCTTGAGTTATCGTCCCGTTATGGACATTTATTAAAATATAAAAATAAATCATTGTATTTAATTTATATATTAAATACTCTTAATTATAAATTATTCTATTCCTCCAGTTGATGCATCCGAATCTGTGTTAAAGTCAGTATTAAACCCCAAAAATAATATATGTGAGTACATTGTTTCGTTAAACTAGTGTATTTATTGTTTCCCTACATACAATCTGTTTTGGTTCTTGAACATAATGCAATGTACGATATGTTTTGGTCGTTGTACTTAACAGAACGTACAAGATTTGGATAAAATGAAAATTATCTATGAAAAGGTGCTTAAACGATTCTTGGATACCTTTTATTTTAAGCTTAATATCTTTAAATTGTTTTTTTTTATTGGTGGATCATTGCATCAGTGCTTTCAGTTATTAAATATTCAGGCAGCTAAATTAGTTTTCAAATTTACGAAGTAAAAATGGTGAGGATTACATAAATAAGTTTCAGAATAAAAATTACTCACTAAATTGGTTTAATGTTGAATAAAGTATTCAGAATACTACATAACAGAATAAAAATAGCATTCAGCTTGCATTCCTATTGTTGTAAATGGCCAGCAAGAACCACTCTAAAGCAAGAAATAACTCCTAACTGCAGAAAGCACAATGGGAACTTTATTAAATCACAAGAAACACTGCTACTCAGCTCCAGAATATGTGAGACCCTTTTAAACTGTCACGAAGGTAATATTTTTCTAAGATTTCCTTGCACACTTTTTGTATTTTGTTAGAAGCAACGTATTTAAGAAAAATGGTTATTAAATTTCGTATTACATTACACATTTTTGGTAACGATGAATAAACGTTATTCCGGTATTTATTTACTACATGTCCTTTGAAATAACGTGCCTTTAAAATTGTTTGTAATGTATTTATGATTATTAATGTAATAATACAAATAAGTACATACCAGTACATACCTTCACATCATCATTTCAATCAAAAGTCGTGGTCAAACTTTACACGACAAGTTCGCTATTGCAGTTGCTATGAAGTGATATTTCCAAGGATGTTTCATATAATTTAAGACTCGTTAATTACTCAAAGAAAAACACATATAGGACATAGCAAATGCAGAAACAATTTATTTCGTGAGTTTGTTATGTTCTAAATCTGTATTTATTTGAATGCCATTAACGACTTTATAATTCCATGATACGTCAAACATATAGTGAGTTTGACCACACCTAATTGTCGACGTAAAGGTAATACCTGTAAATTGCCTGATTAAACAGTTCAAGAGCAACATAGTAAATTTAACTATACAAATTCATACAATAATAGACAAATCAAGATTGAAAAATTGATGCAATATAACTCAAACTTTTTTTAGTTTAATAAACCGATATATAATAAGTGGCAGATTTAACTTCTACATTACCGAAACAAAATCATACATAAAACTCACAATCTATGAAACAAGCATATGCCTTTGTTTGTAAATAAACCCGGCAGTTCCACTGTAACCAAAGCAAATTTTTTGTAGTATAATTATGGCTGTGATTATCCTTTGAAGATTACGCCACCGTTATTATACTAATTAATCCGGTTTAATGTTAATTAATGTAAAAAATGTTCATATATTCTAGTCCTTGCTTCATAAACCTTGCTTTTTAAAAATACATACATTTACATGAATGTTTAAACAGAATAGGTGTTGGGTATCAAAATCCTAAAGTGATCTGCCAATTTCAAGGGCAGGTTTTAGATCCATTACAGTTATACTTGAGATAGTCAGTTTTATGAACTCGTACCCAAAGTTTTTGAAAGTTTAGAAACAGTTTTCTTATAGTTAACCACAGCGTTCTGGCTCTCATGTTCTCCTTAAGAAATGTTATGTTGCTTTTGTTGTATTTTCACTTACACAATGGGGCTGATTCTATTAGCTACCATACTTGAATTAAACCTTTTTAGACAGACAGAGCATTTTTTTGTTATTTTTTTGGGAAGCAGCTATTACCATAGATGTTATGGTAATACTTAGACCCCGGGACCGATTTTATTTTCTTGTGTCCCCAGAGACCAAAAATACTATTGTTTAAATGGTTACATACGTATATACAGGGTGTCCAGCCTAAAGTATTCCAATAGCTAACTTTTTAATTTTATGTCTGACAGCAAACTTTTAAGTTGGGACCACCTTTATTTTGTTCTTGTTGATTTTAGGTACGTATTTAATTTTTCATAATATCGCACCATTTTTCCAATATGGCCGCCAACTTTAATTTTCTTATGGAAGACCATGTAATTTAACATTTTTACCAAATAAATGCAATTAAAAAATGTTTTAAATCTTGGCATTTTTTCTCTGAAGCTAATCGTTTATGAGTTTCAGCGTGTTACAACTAACAAAACATGACTTGCCATGTACATTCTGCATCATGTAGCTCCTAAACGAGCAAGTTAGGGCGAAATCGCGAAGAAGAAATAAGTCTTAAAATTGGATCTACATTCTTAAAAGACCATGTAATACATCAAACATATTATATTAAATTTTTAACAAATGGCCGCCAATTTTAAAATTAGAAATGTGTATTGTATGGCTTTTTAGAATGTTTTACAACTAAAGATTACGGAGAATATAAAGAAAAAGACTTTTCACGTAAAATTTCCATGATATCCAGAGGGAGAAAATTATTATAATTTACTTGTTTTTGGGTGTATGTTAATCGAATTTGGCAAAATTATTTATTTCGTCCTATAATATTAACATTTGGCAAAAAAGACTTTAAGGTGGCAAACCTAAGTATACTGGTTAAATATAATATTATTTTAATGGAAATAAATATGTGTTGTTTGTGAAAACTATTTAAAAAATACAAATCAGATGGATTGAAATTGTTTTAGTCTGCAGCTTTTCTGCGGCTATGTTTTGCATTAGTAAACCCAAAGTACTATTATTAAAAAGCCTAGTAAGTAAATACGAAACCATGATCGGTTCAGGAAGACGTGATTGTCTCGAGTTATTTTTAATTCATAAAAGATTTTATTCATATGTATGTTGAAGGGATGTGGTTGTTTTTTATATCTGTGGTTCATTTATCTGACTAAATAAATATAGGTACTTGGTTTTTTTTATGACCATACGTTATTAACAAATGGCGTGTGACTGCGAGAAGCCTCATTTACAATTCTATAATTTTCAATTTTATATAGATATTTCATGATTATAATTTCAAAATTAGATTTTTTACAGAAATTCAATGCCGACCGTTAATTAAGTTTAAGACAACACCCTCGCCCCCGTTCATTTATCATAATTTGTTAGAATGTAAACAGAAACTGACTTTTACCCTCATTACTCGTCTTAGACTACATTAAGGACCGAAGCCCTTTCTTTCCATCAAAGCTTTTACACTAGAAAGTTTTGGTAATACTATCTATGATTTTTTTATTTAAAGAGAATGATATGACGATAACATGATGTTGAGACGATATATAACGAATTAAACAAAAATATTGACTCTTTCACAGGTAATAAATTTTAAAAGTACGATCCAAATTGTAAAGGTAGGAAATAGACAGCAGTGATGACAAGAAAACAGGGACAACAAATAATAATTTTTAATCATGTATAAATAATTAATTGAATGCTCTGGTGGTGCTTGTGAAGAAACAGCTATGCAATTCTTACTTGAATAACACAGAGTACTTGAAATATATCACCAGCCATAATAATAATGACGTTTAATTTGTGAATAGTATTGTATTCGTAAACTTCCTTAACACAACGTAAAGTTAATTCCCCTATCATTTTAAAATAAATCCAATTATTTAGGAAACAATGTAAGCTATAATATTCATTTAATTGTTATAATTAAAATTATAATCCCCCAATAAAACAATAAACCCCAATAAAAGGCGACAAAAGGGCTCACCTTGGGACTACTTTATTCTCTATCTTTCTGTTCAGTTTGAATGCCTCTTTACGTTCCTTACTAAAATATTACTTTTGTAAATCGTAAAACTACACTTAATATTTAAAAGATTTTAAAGGGTTTTATTTTAGTTAATTTTTTTTATTAGAGTGTTGATGTTTAAGAACCATTATGAAAGTTAAAAACCATGATTTCAGGTTAGTAAAAAGTATCACGTAGCTTGTTGCTTAATTAATTTGTTCCCAGGAGTGATATACCCAGTACCCCTGAATACCAATCACCGGAGAGTGGGTAGGAGAAGAGTTGATTCAGATTATTGCTCTCGAACACTTCACTAACAGCTAAGGTGGTGTAAGCTGTAATAGCCTGTCATGTGGCGTTTTACCACAGATGGTAGGATGCTGGACAAATTACTCCAATTCAGGGGTTTTTTATTAGTTGAAAACATAAAATTTACTATCTCAGTAAATAAAATAAAGCAACAGTCTTACTTGGTTATACAGCGAGGCGTATGACTTAATAGGCTTGGTTCCGAATTGACATGGAATATTATTATATTTTTAAGTAATATTTGAACTCGTCTGCAACAATTACAAAATTAATTATGACAGGTAACCTAATTAATACTATTTTTATGTACAATTGATGCAAACATAATTAATTAAACGAGATTTTACATTTTTAAATCATTGTGAAAACATGTGCCCTTCCATCCAACTGAAACAAGGAAGTTGAGATTTTAATATTTGACAATTTTAAGGTTATTAGCTGACAGACAATGAAATAATATTGTCAAACTGTTAAGTATTTAGAAGGAAAAAGGAACTGTTAACTTTATATTAATTCTAAAGAAGAATATTTATTTTATATTAAAAACAAATGGTAATGCCAAACACCAAAGCCACAGAACCCAAGTCCATTTTATCTTCAGACAACAATCTTATCGCTCTATTCATGTCATTGTCCTTATCGCTTGTCGTTCGCCTCAGACAGGTATCCTGGTCATTCTCTCTTTGTCCACGGCCCTATTAATATGGTCTAGTACCGGCCACCTCTTTTAATCTCCTTTCCATTTACATTATTTCATCAAGTTGTTTCAGTTTTCATTTTTATTGCAATTAATATTGCCCAATCTTATTCTGAAGTTATTTTTGTTGTTTTAGTGACAAGTAGTATTTTTATTTGCGTTTTATCAACTCACGAATCATGCACCATCAAGTAATCAAAGTGTCCTGTGCGGTGTCGCGACTTCCGTGTAATTAAAGTGGCCACGAACAATAAAAGACTTAGCGTTACGTACGAACATCAAGCCTTCAAGCAGAAAGAAGAGCGAAAATCGTCTCATCCAACATCCAACTACCAAGGGTTCGTCACAGCGCCGACACTAATCTGAAGTTCAAATACGCCATCTTTCCCACTTCCCCCTACGTCTGCACTGGAGTTTGTAAAGGTACATGTTTTCAAGTTTCTTATTATTTTCCGCAATGTAATTTGCGGTGGTCCTTCGTAATTTACCTATGAATAATCACTTTTAAAATTCAATTTTTAAATAAATACACTCATACGTAACACAAACAATATTATTTTCGATATAAAGCCTATTAATCAGTTTTCTCATAAAAGTTTTCTATTTTACGAGTTTATACATTTGGGTAAGGGAATGAGCCAACAAAGAAAAAAAAAACAGCTCATTACAGATTTTATTGAGTTAATTGACAGTTGTTCTCATGTTCTGCTAACAAATCAAAGTGAAATTTGTATAACTAATGAACTATTCATCAAGGCATTTTATATACATTATATATTGGGTGACTTAAAATAATTTAAATTTAAGAAAAATTTCCTTACATCAGTTCCTTACAGTGAATAAAATTTTAGATACTTATTCCATTACCAATGTCTACATAAACAAAGGAGCAGTTTTTTGTTAAAGCACGACATTTTGTGTTTGTCAAGTTAGATGAGGAATATTCTCCACATATACTGCTTTAGGCTAACAAACAAATTGCTAGTTAAATAGCTTATTTAACATACGAGGGTTGTGCTTTGTGTGTTGGTGGAATTAATATGTTATGCAACCAACATGACATATAGGTTCGGAATAGTCAAATAACCTTAACTGTAAACTAAATGTTTGTTACATATGACGCTAGCGTATTGCCCAGAAAAAACAGATGATTTGTTTTTGTTATTGTAAAATATAATTATTAATTGTTTTGAATGAAAACTAACTGGAAGATATAAGTGTATTTTATTCTTAACTTAAACTAAATGTAATCCGTCAAACTAATGTCTCTTAACTGATATTTACTAATAACCAAGAAACTTGAAACTGAACTTAACTAAATTATATATACGCTTCCACACTAAAACTTTTAACTGGAGAAGAAAACCTCATTCCTTTCTATTATCGCGTTAGCCATTTGGTTGAAGCATTATCACATGTATAAAATCCATTGGTGATCGCCAGGATTTGATCCCAGGAACTCAGAGGCCAACGTGCTTTAGACCATAGACAGCTCGCTCCCTAGAAAACAGCACGTTATGATTGAAAATCTGACGAAACCTTTTGTCAACAGTTGAGTAAACATGTCAATACAATCAACGCTTTAACACACTTCTCGTTGTCGCATCAGACACAATATAGCTGAGTTTAGCCTCAGATAGCTCTGCATCTAAAGCTAAACGTTTATACTAAACAGTCATTATCCATTTCCCGATTGCATTTTGGTTATATTAAACTACCAATGTTGATGGTAAATACTATTAGAACTGTTAGTTGCAACAATAACTAAGCATCGCTTATCCGTAATTCTATCATAAAGCATCAAATAAAAGTACAAAATATAGGAATTCAGAATTAAAAGCTCTACAGCTTATATCATAGAAATTTAAAAACTGAATATATTAAACAAATAAAAAAAAAAATTATTTACTATTACTGTGAAAACATATTTAGGTATCATTTAAAATGTTACGCAATTGTTATATGTTTGTATCATGGTATAATACAAACTTGGTTGTGGTTATTAAAGTAAGGATGGCTCAACAAATCTCCTTTCATTGGTTTGAACAGCTGAAATACCTATACAAACTACTGCTCTAGGCAAGTAACATACAGTGAACTGTTTGCATAAACTCTACATGTGAGGTCTCACCAAGTTCAGAGTACATAAGAGGCAATTACTTGGCTTTGTTATGGTAAACTGTGGCTTTAATGCTAAAGTAACTCTGATTCATGAGGTTTCTTGCACTGTGTTTGATCTGATTAGTCTACACATTTGTTTATACTAAAATAACTTATGCTGCAATGACTAAACTAAAGGTATAAGACTTCGCTTCTAATAAGACTAGACCTATGCTTGTCTAAGTTTTCAGTAAATGGATAAGTTAAAATAATTCAGAAAGCAAACTGGGTGTAGAATTTTAATATAAATGTTCGAAAAGTATTGTAAGATACGACTTTCACCTCTTTAATTGTTCGTGTGACTTCGGGAGAATATTCTTACAGGAAAGAACACGTTAATTGAAACAATCAAATAAAATGGCTGAATAGCAGTTTGCGGTCCAATAAAACTGACGATAAATTATATTTAAAGATCATAGCAAAATAATCACGTATGTAAATCTAACAAGGATGTGAACTTTTAAGAAAACCATAAGCTGCTCACCTATCAACCGCATACTTGAATGAAAGGTCTTGTCGTGATAAAAACCTCGAATTTCGTTTTCTTTTGCTAGTCGAATTTCTTCATCCTGTTGACTCTTCTTTATCCTGTTGCCTACCTCTTGTCTCCATTCTTCAGGAGTATTTCTCTTTGTCGTTTTTCGTGTATCAAGATACGAAGGTAAATTGGGAAAAGCCTAGGCACGGCATTCTCACCTAAAACTGGCTTCTCACGTCTATATTCGCACCAACTACCGTCTTTATTCTTTAATTTTTCCACGAAACTAAGGTCATCTTGGTGCAAATGTTTCACGCAGACACGATATTTGTTTGAAGGTGTCCAATCTGACCAAGGAATAGCACAAATCTACTGTTGCTTACGCACCGGATCACTTGGAATCTTAAACACGGCGTGTATCCTTCAGTTTTAATCAAGTATTCTTAATTAATCTTGCACCCAGGCACAACACATCTATCTGGAATGATGCAGTAGCAATTTCAAAGTCATTACTAATGATTAAGGGTAATAGACACGCGTGCGACTCCTCCATTCACTGTAATGGTAAGACGGCCGTCTTGGACACAGATGCGACGTTGCCACTTTTCGCTCGCCGCGGCCTTGTTTATCACACCTTACACAAAACGCAGGGTACACAGGTACGTTACATGTAGGTTAGGTTTACAGGTTTATTAGGCCTTAAAAAACTGCTTCCCGTACGTCAAAAATTATTTAAAACTGTTCACATGGGCATTCAAATTAACTAATATAGTTATAGATGGATACGTATACTATTTATTTTTAATAATGCATTTTAGGTTTGTTTGGAAATATTACTAAGTTTTATAACATATTATGTAATTGACAATTATTATCTTCACACACTACAGCCCCACAATAAAGTGGACATGGACATTAGGAGTCCCAGTACACCATAGGCTAATTACTGATCATTATCGAATATGGTATCATCAATACGTTGTGCCAATTCAGTTACAGCACTAAAATATGAACATTAACAAGCAAAACGATAGATGGATCTATTATGACTCTACACTGTCACCAATTTGGCTTAAAATATCAACTCATAGATAGAGTGAATCCCTCTTATCAAACAGGGAGCAATTACACCTGATATCAAAACCTTCATTAGAATCGCATTTGTCTTTCTTTTTTTTTAAGAAGGCAGTAAAATAGGTTAGATATAAAGCAAATACTCGCCCTGTCCATTGGTTAGTTTTATGTGAGTGGTATATTAATGTGTCAGGAAAATTAAAAAATACAGTATATTATATGTGTTTGGAAATAACATTAAAAAACAATTCTTTGGAGTTTGGATGGAAAAGAGGGAACCATTTATAGAAGCTGCTAACTACTCTCCATGCAAGATATACCTTAAATTGCCAATAATACTGTAGTATTCACCCAAAGCTCTCAAATTCAACAAAACATTCATCACTACGAAAATTTGTTCAAGTGACACTGAAACGTATATTCCTACTAAAGCGTAATGATTTTGTTTAATGCGTAATGATTTTGCCTAAAGCATTAATTTCTTTAATATTCTAACTTGGAACGGAAAGTAAAATAAATACGGGCTCCTCTATGAAATTTGTGCTCTACTGGTACGTAAAAATAACATTTTGTACAATGTTATTTTGTGTAAATGGATTTTTACAAGACCCATCTGACATTGACCTTCGTGTTAGAAAAATTATCAATTCAAATACACGTGATTTGCATGCAAATGATTTATCTTGATTCATAAAATAAAAATAATAATACTATAAGCCAACAAAGTTAGAAAACAATATAGAAGTAAAAAGAGATTTGAAACTCTAGGGGTTTTCAATTAATAGGCATAAAAACCCATCATACCAAACAACGATAAAACGTAGAGTCGCAATTTATTTAGAAATATTAGCGCAAAAATGAAAACCTGTCACCACTGTACCTTGAAAATATAACATTGGGTTACATGAAGAAAATTAAAGAGAGCCATTTCGATTCTGGTATAACATTTTTATTTACAATATTTCTCATCTGCTGTCTTCTAGGAGTGCGAAGAAATAACAATGACTAGAGGGGAGAAATACGCTGTCCGAGCAGCACTTTAACACAAGTCAAATCTTATACGTTTTTATCAATTTAGTTTCATTCCTTTTTTACATCACAGAATTTATTCTATTTCAGCGATGCAATGATCATGGTTCGTAATAAAATTATTTTTGCAAATTATAAAAGGTGTGTCTGTTTATGATGGTAATTTAACTATCAAAACAAATTAACCATAACCGAGCCAAGCTCGGCCCTCCGGTTACTGTAATTTAAAATGGGGAATAAATTTGTCTTGTTATAGAAATATTTGAGTACTAATATAATTAGTCAAATTTAAATTCACTTAGTCTGCAGGTTTACTGTGGTGGGGATTCTTTAAGCATTGGATCAAAGAAAATTCTTAGTAAAAAAATAAATATAGCTGTTTAAATGAAGAGCTCATTTTTTAAATGCAGAATCATTGAAGAAGATGTAGACGCTGACTTCTAATACTTTAATGTTTCTTTTTTAATCTGGACTTCTTACGTTTCAGGGCTTTTTATAAAGAGGGTTGATTAATTTTTTTATGAATCCTAATATCTCATTACTCTTTACTAATATTGTTTTTTAT
Source organism: Macrosteles quadrilineatus (assembly GCF_028750875.1). Classification (NCBI taxonomy): domain Eukaryota; kingdom Metazoa; phylum Arthropoda; class Insecta; order Hemiptera; family Cicadellidae; genus Macrosteles; species Macrosteles quadrilineatus. Next base: position 35,591,286 of record NW_026542595.1, read on the forward strand.
TGTTGTTTTTTAACACTGACACGAATTTCTTCCAAATTATTTCGGAATCTCCATAATTAAAATAGATTTTATTATATTTTATAGTTTGTACCATACTATAGATAAAATTGTCCAATCAGAAAAAAGTAAAAATAAAGAAGTTTAGTAATAATTATAGTAATAAGTAAAGTAAAACCGGCTCCGGGCTCAAATTATTTTCTATAATTTAATTATAGATATGTGTTGCCAGTTCTTTATTTTTTACAGCCTACACATTATATCGGACAAGTTTGTTCGATAATCAACTAACGAACCTGAGCACCGGCCAACTCGACAACCGCCAAATTGCCTTTACAGTGATTGCCAAACCATACGTTCTAATTTGCTTAAGATTGATTATTAATATAGTTAAGTAAAAAATTCAAAACAAATTGTATCAAAAGAAGATTGCTTATGAATCGTATGTACAGTAGTACTATTATATGACAACAAACTTGTTTATTGAAAAGGGTAGTCGGATTAGTCGCACAAACACAAAATTAAGCTAAATTAACTACATTTGGTAGTTCATAGTGGGCTTGACTTACACCTCTCGTTATGATGACAAAGTGTTCATATAGTTTGACAGTGACGATTTGTTTATGAAGGCTATTATACAAATAATTAATTTATATTTTCTTTTCAACACCATTTTATAGTTTTTATGCTTTGATTATAATTTATTATTCATATTTTATTTATATACAGGGTGAAAAAGTCTGTAAACGGCTTTATATATTTTTAACTAAACCCGTTGGAAAATTTAAACCTTTCACGTCGAATTATATTTTGCAAGCATTACCATTTTTTGGACCTCAACGAGGGGATGACCTATGGGGATCAGGTACATGATCTTTAATGCAAGCATAGGTTGATAATATGAACATCATTTAAAAGGGCTGGTCAAGTAGAGTTCATTGCCTGAAACCGCATCTCAAAAGCTTCATCTGTTACAAAATGGAGGCTGTCCAAAGTTCTTGCGAAAATACCTGCACAGACCTTAGTATTGGTAAATAATCATGGTCAACATTAGCTAGACAGCTGAAATCCGGTTAATTTGGTTTGAATATTGAATTAAATTTTGAAATGTCACTGCATCAAATAAAAACTAGTTTCCAAATTTTTTGGCAATCAAATGTAAAAAAAAAAAAAAACTAAATGCATCTATACTCGTATGCTACGAGATATTCTACCTTTACCTTCTTATCAATATCATATTTAATAATTAGTTAAATACTACTAAAGCGTGTTCTTATCAAAAATTCAATATTATTTTATGTTTACACTACACGTAACACAAAAGGAAATAAATACCAATATATTTATAATGTTGATAACTATTGAAGACAAAAAGTGAATTGGGGTTGACCACATAACGTTGGTTAAGCAATGTGCCAATATTAGCTTTGCTGTTTAGCATCAGTGTTTAATTGGTTTTAAAAACTTACTCTTCAATTGTCGTGTTCTGATTTTCCTTAGTTCAATTTTAAATAATATGATAATATATATTAAAACATTTTACATTAAAGAAATAAACAATGATGGGTTCTTCCAATTAGTTAGGTACAAGATCCATGTGTGAATTGTTAGTAAATAAACCCTTTGAAAGCAAAATCTGAGGCGTTAGTTAACATAAGTTATTTTACAATCAATTGCCTTAACTGTTAGAAAACAGATAACTTTACAATTTAAAATCATAACTGAACGCATTGTGCATGAAAAAAATATTATCTCAAATATTTTCGTGTCCTACTTCATAATCTACGAAATGGCAATTTGATTTCGGTTAATTCAGATTCATAAACAATTAAAAGGTAAATACTTTTACGTCAACTGTTCAACAAAGTGTGATAGTCAAACTGACAACATGTTTCACCTATTCAGGCATTGTCAGGTGATCTTCTATTAAGAATGTTTCATCCATCAATAGATACATCAATGACGTCCGAATAAATACACAAAGAATACCTAAAGGCGATAACAACGCACGAAAAACACGTAACATTTAAAGTCGGTCTACTATTCATTATTGTGAATGGTAATTGACAACTCTTTTAATGGATGGAGCAATCGCCTGACGATGCCTGAATTGGCGAAACATGGTGTAAGTTTGATTACAACACGTTGAACTGTTGACGTAAATGTATATATCTTATATTTGTCTAATTTAACGTTTCAGGGGCAGTATTATGACTCTAGATTCAAATAATTCTAGTTAAATAGTTCAAATATTTGTATTTATGTATTCTTTGTTTAGTTATCCAAGCATCTACAGTATCCAAACATTTCCGACCCGAAGCCCTCACTCATTTAATCATTACAAAGTCTCCAACCTCAGGACGGCTAAATTGCGGTAGAATCATTATTTTTAATAAAAATACTACGGGTTTTAAACTGAAAACCCTACAAATTCTAATGTTTTTTCTCATGGACATCTTTTTAATTTTTTTTTTTGTTAATCAAAGACACAATTTTAGAATATAACCTACATCTCGGTTGAACGACATTTTATTTAACCAGGTGTTAGTCAAACCAAATGATATTGTGCTTAACATTTGAAAGTCGGCTCCTTAAATTTAAAATTTTACACATTAACACCAAAAAAGGATAAATTTTTATACCAGTCATAATTTTTCCGTATAATTAGACCTGCCTTCGTTACGGTAATACCAGTAATACACATAGTAGAAAATATCAACTTTACATACCATCATTACCCAATTGCAGATTGTTTGTCCCTCGTGCTGAATATTTGCAGCTGTTGGTTAAACTAAATAGTAAATTGTTAATGCTGGACTTTTTAATAATTGAAGTTAATTTTTAAAATATTTTAAACCAAAAAATAAAATTATAGTCTTGTAAATCGCATTCTATTCAAAGTATATTTAAAACAAATGCAGAATCATTAACGTCCGCAAAACAGAGTTCTTAATCATGTTTTTAATATTTTTTTCGACTTTTACAGACTTAGATAATAAAGTCACGATGATGCAGGAGAAACCAATATTCACACTCATAATTACAAGCTAGTAATGCTCAAGGTGACAATATACGTTTCGCCCCGAGAACTAACTCCAGTATCTAGACCATTTAGCTAATAATTAAAAGTGTTATTTTTTATGGCAAATTATATTATTCTTTTGTTAAAGTACCCAATATACCACTTAAAGATCAGTGGTAATCTCAGCCGTAGCAATTTAATGTATTACAAGAGGTTCTACCCACGAATGCATGGGTAAACAGAAGTCTAAATTAATTTAATCAACTTTGAATTTCCCCATTTCATTTCAAGGGCCCAAGATCGAGAAATTGTCATCTGAAAGGATGTCAAAGGCAGTGGAACCTCCATACCTTCCGTCTAAGGTGGCCGAGGTGGGTACGGTTCTATCTGAGCTCGCCGCTCTCTTTCACGACGTCTTTAATACTTTAATTAAATATTTTTCATTGAATTGGCGACCTGATGTTAAAGATCGGTGATAACCTCTTGGAACGAACAACATAAATGGTTTGTTAATCTCATATTCATCGTGTTTCGAACACCTTAATCACTTACTTGTAACAAACAGCTAGAAATAGCTTCACTGTCCATTCACCGCACCTCGTTTAAGAACATAAAAGTAAATAAAAAATAAGTAAACAAAAATGTAAACAAACAAACTATATTGTCAATTGCATTGGCCAGCTGTTGTTCACTAAATTAATCGAATAATGTTAACTTCCAAAACATGCAAGGCGTAGCCCTTTGGAAATCAGCCAGTGGGGGAGAGCCCTTAGGTAATTCGTCCATATCAATACTTTTCGGCAAATCTACACACTCTAAGCTTCATTTTGATATGCTATATGCCTATATTTTTATATGGTAAATGGCCTTAAGCGTTTACATAAAATTTGATTGTATCACTTTAATAATATAATAGATGAGCCAGTCAACAACATCTAAGGTAACTCGGCACATACAGGTATTTTGGGAGGATCGGCAGAGCAAAACGAATTGTTGAAAGCGGCTTTATGCCTACGTTCAAAGTGAAAAGACCATTTAAATGGTGGCTCAACTTCCATCATTCGACGATGATCCCCAATTTGTGTCGCCTAGCTTTCACGGAGATGAATGTATTTAATATTTATTTATAGGTTTACCCGTGCGTAAAGCGAGCAAAGTAGCCAGACGTAATGGATTATGACAATATGTAGATATGCCTGTAATGGAAAATAATAATAACAATAACATATGTAGCAATAAGCTTTTTTACATATTATTTCTCTTACTTGACAGCAATGAATCATCATGTACAATATTGTTATTATATATAAAAATCTATGATATAACAAATTTAAACGTTCTCTTTTCAACTACGTGGACAGTTACTTTTTTATTTTAAGTTATGTTTTACAAATAAATAATATTATAATGCTAAACAATAATGTAATACAAATAAATATAATTTTATCTTGATAATCTTTAATAAATGTGAACACTGAATTAGTTCCCGTGAGGCATAAGAGTAACTGATGTACCGAACTGAGTTGATTACTTCAAAGAACATTAGCGTTCTCTATTCAATTATGTATATCCCTAAACTGTCTTAACTTAAACTGTGCTTTAGAAAACTCCGTGACATTTTCATACCATTAAAAGCTATTTACTTTTTTACAAAAAATTAACCAATTGAAATAATCTTTTGTTTATGTTGTTTTGTTTGTTGTATGTTGATGGACAACGTAACGTGTTGTGCACTTTAAGTAGGTATCTTAGTAAGTAGGATTAATAGACCAATTATAATGGCATGTAGTTTTTGTAAAAAAAAAAAAAATATATATATATTATATTTTCTGGATAAATCTGCATTTTAATATCAAATTATAAATTTATATATTACAAATATATATAGGTATATATGTAGTACTATATACTACTACATACTTTATATATATTAATACATATACTTGATTTAACATCGGTCAAATTTCAAATAAGCAATTTTTTGGTGTATGCAGATATAAAATTATATTTTGTATATTTTTGGGGGTGTATACGGTAGTAAAAAGAAACTTTCTGTTATATCAAACGTAGAATGGTAACGTATTTCCTCTTGGAAAGAAGTAAAATAACCACAGAAACACATTGCAAGTTATGTTTGGGCTATCCTTAAAACATATCCTTCCTGAACTCTAGTGGAAAATTAGCAAACTTTTTTTTGTGGTTCAGTGTGTAGATTAGTGCTGCCATCAAGTGGAAGACTTTTAAAACTGCCTTATCTGGGGAGGTATATTCACTTCTCCTTCTCTTTTCCAACCATGACTTGAAGCAAGCAACATGTCCAGAGTTATTTCCTATTGTATATGATTTAAATGTAAAGTAAATTCAAAGTAGTGTTTTCTTTTTTATGTTATTAATTGTCCTTAAATTCAACGTGTGAAAGTGCGTAAGATCTCTCCAGTTTTTTCTCTCAAGTGAACAGTGAACAATAATTATTCCTTTTTTTTTAGTCAGACAAATCTAAAGACTATGTGGCCACTTCCCATCTCTTTCCTTTCCCAAAGCCCCAAACAAAAAAATTATGGTAAAATCATTATACTAATCTGGCCAGATATTATGTACCGGTACCATAATTAAAAATAGTTTGTTAAAGCAAGAATAATTATGTAAATGTACCAAAATGTTAAAATGTGGAGTAAAATAAATGTATTGACCACATATTAGTTTTTATGTAAAACCCTCAAGTCACTGAATTACCAATACAGTCCACTCATGTCATGTCAAGTTTATTTTTTGGGCATTGGTCCAAACTAGTTATGATTATGTTTTGAAAGAATCTTTATTATCAGTATTAGCAAAATTTTGAAACACAAGAATTATTTCAAGTATGATCGGAGGCAAAATCCTTAAAAAGGCAATTAACAAACACGTAAACCAGAAAAAATCACTTGTATGGTCGATTTCCCAAAAAAATAAAGAAAGCTGACTTGTCTAATATTGATTTTATATTTGACCTTTGACAACAAATGTCGAACATCTGACGAATCATTCAATCAGTGTGTTTATCCTACAAACAGAGACACGACTTTTGGTAGGAAACTTCTAAGTGACATTCGAGTTGATATACGGGTTGCCACAAGTCAACCTTATCCTCCCTGACCTTAGCACCGTGTGTTTGTTCATGCAATTCACTTCTTCACAGAAAAACATACTTCACATGAACTTTTTTTGTAATTAAAGCTGACTTTTTGAACTATATAACATTATCACAACTAGACCTAAGTTGCCAACAAGACAGCTCAACAATAAAACACCAGTTTCTTGAGTGATGCATATTTGAAAAATATGTTATTTGCTAACCTAAACAGGATGTATCTAAATAGTTAAAACTAAATAAACCCCCATTTAAGAAGTTTCAATGTCAAATTTAATTATGCACAATTTTCTATAAATAACTATTTATAGTGATCGTGTGTTGGTTATTTAAACATAAAAAAACATACATAAATACAAGTCTTGTTTTACCATTTATGTTATATGCCACGTAATTGAAATGTTTTGATAGCTTTGCTAAAAAGAAGTGATTCCTGACCTTTGGTGGTTGGCTTCCACCCGTCACTCACTCATGTCCACAAAAAGGGTTTATTTTATTTTGTTTCAAGAGCGTGATAAAATATTTATCAAATCGCTTGGCACTTAAATGAAAAAAATATTTATGTCTCACAAAGAAAATGCTTAAACTTGTTTTTTGTGTGATTATAATGTTGTTATATACTTTCCTAATAGTAAGTTGTCAAATGGCCAAATTGATCATTTTGAAGTTTAACAGCTAAAATTTATATCTAAACTTTCACAAAATTAAACTCAAATTTTAATTTTAGAATAACACATACTATACCAAACAATAACAATGATAACGAAGGGTTTTTGTAAGAAATGTTTTTTATTTCATTTACACCACTGAACGTTTTTAAATTATTTATAATCCAAGAGAAAATGTATTTTATATTCTAATACATTTCTTGTTACAGACACATTTTATAATATTGTTAATATTATGAATAGCACAATACCCCTTTCAAAATATGTAATTTTTATGCGTGGTATTCAGATTGTTTTGAACAAGAAGGAAATCCTAATCGGAAAAAGAAAATGCAAACACTGATACATAAGTGACCAATTATTGGGCTCATTCCTCATCTTACACCCACAGTTAAGTCAATTAATGAGATACCTTTTTAATAGGCTCATAAAGATACGTTGAACAAGTAACTCCATGTAAATAATCGAAAATAATATTTTTTTTCGTAAACTTAAATACAGCATGTTATATAATACGTTTTTAACAGTTATTTTAATATAAACATGTAGTTTGCACTTCAGAGTTCGTTTTGAATTTATTTCTTTCAAAACATACACGTTATGTGTATCCGAGCATACAACTAATTTTGACAAAACAGCAATTTCAAACTCCGCTGCACATGTCATGTTGACGAATATTCCGGTGCAAAGATTTAACTTTGACACAATAACTTTATATTAATACTAAATAACTAACAATCAGAAAATTTTTAATTATTACAGTTTCTTAAAAGCAAATTTGAATCAAAGAGTTTTAACTACTTCACATAATTAGAGTCTTTTAGATTTTCTAGATTAGATTTTGTATTTCGATGAAAGCTTTATGTCAAATATAGATTCTTTTTAGCTTCTACATACAAGGTTAACTTATAGTGTTTTATGAATTATTACGAGGTGTTTTAACATTAATACACAAATGTGTAAATATTGAATTTTATGTAGAAACAAGAGCGCTTACACTAAAGGATAAACCATCAATACACTTAATATTAAGGGACCACACACACATAGATATAGCTACATCAAGTTGTGTTATAACCTCATGTTGGACGCCCTCGAGTCAACAAACATTGAATGTCAGTGACGTCAGCTAAATCATGCCTAGAGTGTTCTCTGTTGTGTCGTCTCAGCTATAACTCTCATAACAATAATGTATTATGTACACCGACAATATTTGTGTTTGGCTAAGCCAGTGTCACGCACTTCATGATTGTTAGGAAAGGTACGAACTACGTCCTGTAATCTAACGCCGACTTTTTGTTGGCTGACGTTAATAATACCCAAAAATAAAGGTTCAGAGTCAATCCCAGTGGGAATAGAGCCAGCAACCTTCAAATGGCAACGTGAGCATCATAAACACTCAGTTGTACAATGTATTTAGATTATAGTCTTCCACGGTCAAGGCATATTGTAAAATCTAGGTGTGATGACCTGAAAGTAATGTTGATTATGTGAGAGTAGAGGCCGGCGTCTATGATGCGTAACAGCTACCCACAGCCTACTGTTCAACTAGTAAAATTCTACTGTTACTTTATTTTATATGTTTGTCAAGAAAATATAAAGCGCAAACTAATAGGGCATAAATTAATCCACTAAAATAAGTGTATTTTATATTTAGTTAAATGCGTTAAAATAAGTGTGGAGTGCAAAATCATTGTGTTAATAAAAAAATGCTGATATGTAACCAAATATGTTTAAAAAGAGATAACAATTTGTATAATTTATCAAGTTCGACACAAGTTTTTTATGTTGAGGATCTAAAAGTTTAATTGGCCAGACTTAGTAGGTTACGTGTTGTCACAAACGTTTATTTACATTGTAGTGTAACAGCTTAGACAACCGTGATGTATAAAGTTCATTATGTGGTTAATATAATGGTTAGTTAAATATACGTTAGATATATATATATATATATATATATATTAATACTGTAGATATAATGTTCGAATTACATAAAACGACTTATATATTTTTATTTGATAATATTTAAGTATGCTTACAGAGAGATTATTGAAAGCTGAATTGTTTGGTCAGTCTTGTTGTTCTCTTGACTCATCTTAACTTTTAATCAATAAAAATTTGTCTTTTTCTACTTTTTCGAATTTAAACTCATAAAAATCTTTATAATTACCACATAACAATTTAAACATAGAATTCAAAAATGTAAACACACTTAAATGTCTATCTTATTTGTCATTACAACATTACAATCACCACACCGTAGGCAAGTCGAAGTTGTTACACTAAACAATATTGTATTAAGTTTACTCTGTTACATAAGTAAAATACAATACATAATATCTGCTATAACTAGACGTTGTGGGCTGAAGGGAAATAATATTGGTATTGGTGATCTTGAAAAATATGAATATCTGAAGTGTTTGACAGTAAACCACTAATTACTTCTATCTTATATCACATTTAATATTAAGCACATATTTTAAACATTCTGTATTATACTTTAACACCCCTAACTGTAGCAAACCTGCATACTAAGCGAATCTACATGTAACTGGTAGGATTTTTACTAAAATAATACCCTAAAAACTGTCAGATTGATTCTCTATTTAAATACCATATTTTTATGAGTGTTTTGGTTTGCTGATACAGGAAAGGTAGCTATGATTTTTTTACTAAAAGTTGATAGATTGAAGTGAAATAAACAAACTCACTAAATTCGATCGAAATTCAAACTATAAATAGGCAAACTACAACAGTTTTAATTAATATCCATAAGAATCACATGGCAAATTTAACTTGAATGAAAGGTTCTGCGATATAGAAAAAAATTAGATATTGTTTGTATTAAAATATAATGTGTTTAATTTTGTGAGTTTACTAACTGTTTATATATCATGGCAGTATCTATTATATTTCAATATTATAAGTTAACAAATTATATTATTTCATGGTATCTAAATTTACTAATGAATAATAGTAACGCAGAGATTATCACTAATTTAATATCCACTAATATCACTAAAAAATCAATATTTACCATTCTCGCTGAATTGTTTGTTTCCTAAGAAGCTGTTAAAAGTAAGAGAGTCACTTTACTGGTTAGTACAGGTAAAATAATACCAAAAACGCCTCCAATAACAAAAAAATTGGTCCGTTGATGAAACTTGGTGAAAACTTTCCTTTTGTCATAAGAATTAAGAATCTAAAGAGTCCATAAAAATATTTTAGGTGGAAGGGTGTTTTTAGGGGGGTGGGGGGGGGAAATATCAGTTTGAAAAACTGAGAATTATATTTTGACGAAATATAGGCATGTGACCCATGTTTTTGGGGTTATTTTTTATGCTAAAACTAATAAAAATAAGATCCAGACAATATAACCTCCCTATAAAGAGTTTTTGTTTTGATTACCTCTGATATTCAATAATTTTCCCAATTAGTACAGGTAAGATGGTACAAATAACACCATAGTATAACAAAGTTGGTCCGTTGATGGATCAGGGTGTAAACCTTTCTTTTTCCATAAGAATAATGGATCAAAATAATCCATCAAAATACCCCCGCCTCAGCAAACCTACAGACTAAGCGAATTTCCATTTAGGCATACCGGTATCTGATTGGATTTTCAATTAAATCTAGGTAATTTTTAAATACCTTTAGCACTATTTTTTACAAATACCTAGGTTTGCTGCTACAGGGAGGGTAATATAGTTTGTTTTTAGTAAAATGTTAATAGCTTAGTTTTAAGTAAATACTTTTTCCAAGTTTGGTGGAAATATATTCATAAACAAGCAAACTACAACAGTTTACTTATTATCTTTAAGAATAACATAGGAAATTTAAATTTACAATTTATTGAATTTTCTCCGTAACCCTTAACCTTATAAACACACTTAAATATACTATATTATTTGTTTTTACACTATATTAAAAGGTGAAAAGATAAATTGAGGAATTTTATGTTTTGCTCCCCAAACCAATTGTTATATATAAAGTGAGAAAAATCAATTTTTACCCCATAAAAGCCCTCATAACACCCCGTTCCCAAGGTCCGATCATGCTGGTTCGCGAACTCCTTCAATTTTATTCCGCCCTACTCCTTCAACCGAATTTAATCAAAATCGGACAAAAAATCGTTCACGGACGTAATTTTTTTTCACCGACTTCTCTACAACAGTAGTATTTAAACATCCACAACTACGTATTGCTGGGCCATCCATTTTGTGGTTGTGACAGCACTAGTGTTATATTTGGGAAAGGTAAAAAAAAGATTCTTAAAATACTGGAATCTGAGGCTGCTATGGAGAAAGTCATATCAACTTTCAACTCAAAAGGTTCAACAGAAATTGAAGTGAATGAAGCTGGAGAAACTTTATTTTTCGATGTATGGGGAGAAAAAATTGTAAATATTCTCTACATTGAATTGCAAGTTCTATAAAGACTGTTTCAAAAGTCTTTGAAAAAGGCTAGTTCAAAACTGGAATCGCTGCCACCCTCGTCGGATGTAATGTTAAATCATATAGATGTAATAAAGTTCAGCTATGGTTTGGTAATAAATTAGTGCCTAAACAGAGGGGTTGGACACGACAGGATGGAAATTTGTTGCTACCAAATAATATGACATAAGATGTAACCCCAGAAAATATTCTGAAGTTGGTGTCATGTACATGCAAAGGCAATTGTTTAACAAAACAGTGCAGCTTCAAGAAGAGTGTAATCACATGTACACAGCTACGCAAGGTGTGTGAAAGCCTTACAAGTCTGAATGCGGAAGTAGAAGAGAAGGAACCAACACTAATTTACCAAAAGACTTGAATGAAGGCAAACCATTTTTGTGAAGAAGATAATTAGTATAAACCTTATTATACTATTTTTTTTATTTTTTTTTTCTTATAGTCAAATGATTAACCATAAGTTTTTTTCTTTAACCTTTGTATCATTATATTCTTCAATATATTCTTTATCGCCTAAACTGTTTGCTTATACTTATATTAATACTTAGTGGTGGGCATGGCATACTTACTGCAGTATATTTTACCATCGCCATTTATTATGGTGAAAATCTAGAACTAGCACAGGAAAACCCAATATGTTTATGACATATAACAATAGAGCATGTAATTTTAAGATAAAGTATCTTTATTCTTAAGTACTTTCTTTTACAGCTGTAGGTTTTGGAGAAAACGGGTAGGTATACAAGTTTCCCAGGTGTAATTTTAATAGTAATAACCACAAAACAACACCCTTCGTTCAAATTTATATACATATATACAGTATATATATATACGTCCATGGACACGATAAACTGAGTAATTTTGTTCCAATTTTGATGAAATTTAGCTTTAAGGAGTAGGTTGGAATAAACTTGAATGAGTTTGCGAACCAGCATGATCGGTCCATGGAAACAAGGTGTTACGGAGGCGTTTATGAGGTCAAAATTTGTTTTTCTAATTTTTAACCCTCAAAGCATAACATTCCTCAATTTCTCTTTAAACCTTTTAATATAGTGGAAAACAAATGATGTAGTATATTTAAGTGGTTTTTTACAGTTACCGGTTATGGAGAAAATTCAATAAATTATAAATTTTAAAATCCTATGTTATTCTTAACGAGAATAAGTAAACTGTTGTAGTTTGCTTGTTTATGGATATATTTCCATCAAACTTGGCAAACGTATTTACTTTAAACTAAGCGATTCACATTTTACTAAAAAAAACACACTTTATTACCCTCCCTGTAGCAGCAAACCTAGGTACTCGTTAAAACTAATGTTATTTAAAAGTTAAATAGATTTAATTGAAAATCCAATGAGGTAAATGGAAATTCGCTTAGTCTGCTGGCTTGCTGTGGCGGGGGTATTTTTATGGACTATTTTAATTCTTTTTTCTTATGGAAAAAGAAAGGTTTCCATCCTGATTCATCAACGGACCAATATTTTTACACTACTGTAGCCTATATAGTGTTTTTGTACCATCTTACCTGTACTAATTGGGAAAATTATTGAATATACGATGTAATCAAGACAAAACCTCTTTGTATGGAGGTTATATCGTCTGGATCTTATTTTTATTCGATTCAGCATAAAAAATAACCCCAAAAACATGGGTCGCATGCCTATATTTCGTCAAAATATAATTTTCAGTTTTTCAAACTGATATTTCCCCCCCACCCCCCCAAAAACACCCTTCCACCTAAAATATTTTTATGGACTCATTAGATTCTTAATTCTTATGACAAAAGGAAAGTTTTCACCAAGTTTCATCAACGGACCAATTTTTTTGTTATTACATGCCTATTTTACCTGTACTAGGTTGGTAATGAAAGTTTACTATAGTAATTTTGGTTTGTCACTGTAACACTGTAACAGTGACACTGTGTGTCACTGTTTGAAGTAATGCAGTTTTCTTAATAGCAAGTCGTTGAATCCGCAGTTGATCCTTATGGGGCAAACTTTTCTTCGGCTGTTCGGAAACAGTAATGGGTGGTTGTAAAATACATTGATGTACTTGTAAAGGACGAATACAGGGAATTTACATCCAAGCAATGTATATAAAAAATATAACATATAACAAAGAGCGAGGTTTCCAAACAGTCTGTGCGAGGTTGTGATATGACAGTTGCTAAGGCATTCATTTATACTGACATATAATTATGGAAACACTTCTTATATGCGGGTGAATTTTGTTATTTAAGAAGGCAATTTTTTAATGGCAAAAAGCATTCAAATGCAATTTCTCATCCAACTGGAAGGGCTATTGACTATTTTCGGAAGAGTAATTATGAGAAGTTATTGTTACTGAGGGTAGATTAACTGTTAAATGACACTATCATTTACCTAATTTTCTTAATTATTTTTTCCCTTTTAACTGTAACCAGCAGTTTAATGGACAAAAGCTATACCAATTATTAGGATATAAATATACAGTATAACTGCTTGTAAATGCAAAGTGGCCATTTGACACACTGATTGTCGGCTACCCTAATGGACGCAGTCATTCCGTGAATGTATGTTGAATTATACATTTTGCTTGACTGTTTTTGCAGGGGAATGTTTATATAAAAGCGTACGCTTTATACAAGAAATATTATCTTCTACGTAAATCATTTCTAATAAGAACTAGTAAAACTGGTCATCTATACATATAATAGTAAACATTTATAATTTACCAAAAGGTTCATTTGCTACATTTGAAATTAGTTTTACATTCTAATTTTATACATGTATGTTAACCATGAAGCGCTTGAAATAAAAGCCAGAAATTTTAATTTATTATTTAAATTTAAAAGAAATTAAAAACTAATGTTAAGTTAAGGAAAGAGATAATTATTGAAACATTCAACTACCATAAACAACGCTTTACATCTATTTACGAATATGAACAGATTTGCTAATACAGAAAATTTTTTTTCAATATGGCTGAAAAGTTTAAAATTGCTGAATAGATAAATGACTGACACCTTTTTGTTTGCGGAATGTGATTTGTGTGTCACTGACAGTTTTTTTCTGCAAGCGTTGATAGAATAATAGTATTACGTAATATGTATGATATACTTTTTCCAAAATTAGTTTTACAGTTCATATACAGGGTGTCCCGGAACTCTCTACCAAAATTTTAGAGCATTGTTCCTGAGTTAGAAACATATGTAAATACCATATTTAAATTGTCCGGATATCCTTATTTACTTACACAGCCGCCATTTTGTTTTTTTCACATATTAATTTTTTTCCAAAGAATGGTTTAACATACGAAATTGAAACTTTGCACAAACATTTATGACAACCAAAGCTAGAAAAAAATTATGAAGATCTTCCAAATTCATAAAACAAAATGGCGGCCATTGATTTTTTTGTAAAATCAACGGTTTTTGAGTTATTTAAGAAACAAAATTTTTAATCGCCGCCATTTTGTTTTATGAATTTGGAAAATCTTCATAATTGTTTTCTAGCTTTGTTTGGTTGTCATAAATGTTTGTACAGAGTTTCAATTTTGTATGTTAAACCGTTCTTTAGAAAAAAATGATAAGTGAAAAAACAAAATGGCGGCTGTGTAAGTAAATAAGGACTTCCGGCCAATTTAAATATGGTATTTACATATGTTTCTAACTCAGGAACTATGCTCTAAAATTTTAATAGAGAGTTCCGGGACACCCTGTATACCTGTTACAGTTCTTAAATATGATTATAATAATAATTTAAACCTTAAATTTCCAGATCAAATTTACCAAAATATGTACTGTATTTTAGTTATACATAGTTGACTGCTTCCATTGGATATGTTGGCAATATTATTCTGTAAGTCATTATACTGTTTCCACCTTATTTAAATAGTGGTTTAAATATGTTTGAGTAATGACCGAGAAATCAACGCCAGATCCAAGATGAACACCCCTCGTTTGTCATCGGGGATACTACCAAACCTAAGACATTTATTTTGCACTCAGCCATTACTAAAACTTTTCCAAATAAGTATCTATACCGAAATAATTTTAAACAATAAAATAATAAAATTTACTTATAAAGTACAACTTATGATTGACTTATGAATGGCTATTGATTATATCAAAACTCGTGTAGGTATATGAAAACCATAGCCATACCATATTACAAGAATAGTTGGAATTAACTATTTTTAATATTTGGATTATAAAATATACCCCCGCTGCATCAAACCTACAGACTAAGCGAATTTCAACTTGTCTGATTATATTTCTACTCATCTATTTCCACAAATAAGACATATTTATTCCCAATTTAAATAACATTAGATTTAACGAGTGCTTAGGTTTGCTGCTACGGGGAAGGTAAAAAGTTTTTTTTGACCATACGTCAGTAGTATAGGATGAAATAAATAGATTTGCCAAATACTATCAACATTTATCCATAAACAAGTAAACAGTTTTCATGTTCACCATAAGAATAACGTGGGAATTTTTAATTGCACTTTTTTCCGTGACCTTTAGGCGTACAATAGCGCTTCATTATACTAATTTTTTTTTTTTTTAAGCTCTACAAAATGTTTTGGAAAGAAATTGCAAAATTTTTTGTTTTATGGTCAACAAAAATAAAAAACCCCCAATTTTTACTCCATAAAACGCCATTCCCATGGTCAGATCATGCTGGTTCGCGAACTCGTTCGAATAAATGTAGGTTTACAAGTTTTTTTCCGAATTGAATCAAAATCGGATCATTTTTATAAATTAGTTTGAACGGATAGTATTTTTGCCCTATTAAAAATAAAATAAAATAAACCGGTTTGGGTCCAGGTCTTATCATGAGACCTACGGTAATAGCTTATTCCCTATATGGGAAATTCGCTTAAAGCTAATTACAAACGTTAGACATGAACATATTAAAACTAGAGAGCAAACTGTTAATGCCCTGTCGTTATAATTTGCGGAATTTTTGCGACAGGAAAATGTTTTATTCCAAAATAAAGAAAGAAAACGAAAAAGATCTAACAATGTTGTCCAAAATAATAGTAATTATAAAATAATCATGATTTTATCGAAATTATAAAGGAATTTACTTGCATTTACATCACTTACTTACTGAGAAATTGCACTACTAATAACTGGATGCTAATTTACCTTTAGTAAGTAGCAAAACAATTATCTTGTATTTTTTTTTAATTCACCTTGAACAGAATTAATATAAATATTTTTCCTTTGCATTTAAAACAAGAAGTCAAGTGTTTCAGGCCATGCAGTGTGGGTTGAGTGACGAGCTAATCTTAGCGTTCCTGTTAAGCATTAGGGATTGATTAGTTTTAGAATAAATAATTTACGGATCGTTGTCCCAAATTTTTCCCAAATGCATTCTAAGGACCGATTGTGAACAAATAAAATTAAGAAATTTTCAATATTTCGGTAAATGTAATTTATTTAAAAAAATATTAACTATTTTGTATCGTTTCTGTGTTTTTTTAGGCCACCATACATACTAATCTTTGAAACAGATTGTAAAAATATGAATAAATATAAAATATAGGTCATGTTACTTCAACTAAGTAGTTAGTCCTTTTACAAAGTGGATTCGTTCCATTACGATTATGAATAAAAAATAGCTGCTAAAAGCGATTTCGTTTCTCAGTTTTCAGTGATTGTTTATGCAAATTGCAAATCTTTTAGTTTCGTTATACAAAGTAACTTCAATACAATTTAACGAATATAATTCAGTTAATATTGATGTAATCAATAATTACTGTACTTTCAATAAGGAAAATAATAAATATCTTATTAAGTAAAAACAGATTTTGCAATACACATACATTAATTTATTTACATAGCATATCGTTATACTGTTTTATATTTTTGAATGAGGATTTTTTATACACGTAATCCACGTATGCAAGCTTGGACGATGAGTCTTTGGAAGGAAAGTTTCCTCGGGTTTAATTCTCACTAGTGCTAAATACATTCAAAGATCAGTACCTATCCAATACCGGGTACAATTAATGTAATGCGACTATACACAAAGGAGGTTTTACGTCTACAACAAGTCAACTTTCCCTTATTGTAAACGAACGAAATAGTTGCCATTTTTTTTGTCCTGGGACTCTAGGCACGAGTCCGGAATTGTTTTTTACATTACTTCAGGCCAGACCTAGGAGCTGCGGCATTATCACGTGGATAAAATCGATTGGTGATTTGGCGGGATTTGAACCCGGGACCTCTGGAACCGAAGTCCCGCGCTCTAACCACTAGACCAGCTCGTTCCCCCATTAGGATGGAACCAAGATACGTTTAGTATTACAAACATAATGCAGCTTTAAAAATATAGTTTAAGTATTTAATAAAACCTAACCTAGATAATTTCATAGGTTGTATGATTTATATATACATTTATTGTTATACAATTTATTGTTTTCATGGCACTAACTGTTTGGTAAGGAAACGTTTTTTTTTATCATATCTTTAACCTAAATATGAATTTAGACTTGTATTCACGAGTATTTATAATTTACATAACATTATTTCGGCCAATCACAAACCTAACATGGCGAACCCCACTTTGAGATTAGTCGTGTAGAAAGATTAAGCTGAAAGTTCTAAATTACAGCCCAGAACATTTTTCATATATTGGTGTATCTTTTCAAAATTTATTTTTGAGGCGAAGGAGTAAAAATAAAAGAGTTCTCCTTTTAAATATATCTTTAGTTATCGCAATCAATAATATGTCTACATGTACGTTATTTCAACGACAATTTTTTTCAGTTGGCTACCGAAAGGTGTCGGCATAGTAGCATATGTAGACGCCACAACCCACGGCATTATCCTTAGGTTTGTTTGGTCGAGCTCTGAGGGTGTCTTGTAGATGCCAGGCCTCAGAGCAGAAGTCGTGGCCTATCAACTTGGCCTCTCTTTTTAGCACATAGTAGAGGGAATAAATGTGTCTCTTATGGCTTACATTCAGTGAGTCATATGCCTGAATCCTCGTCATCTTAGGCCTATCCAAAATCAGTGCCCAGTGGTTGAGTTTTGGGAGATGAAGAGGGACGATTATCAGATCCTGCTCAAAGGGTAAAACTTGTTCGAGCCTCTTGTTGACTGACATTATTTTTCCTTGGTCAAGTTTAAAGTTAAATGTGTCAAGAACACAGACATTGAATTCGGGAGTTTCTTTGGCTACTTCCTTGCGAATCAGCTTCAAGTATTTGTTAATCGTTTATATCATCAAGCGTCAAACCCTCCTTCAATCGGTACAACGAATCATTAGTTATATTTATCTCTTATATTTTAACAATGAAATACTGCCATGAAGTTGGGATAACGAGTACAAGCACCTGCAAGCAATTAGCAAATTAGCGTACTAGTGTTAGAAGGTAGGGAAAAGGACGAAGTGCAGGCGACATTCCGGGTCCCACCCAGTTAAATTTGTTAAGTTTCGAAATATTTTTATTATTGTGCCCGATCAACAAATTTCTTAAAATCTTTTACATGTGTGACTCCTGCTAGTTTATCCCTTTCGTCAATCAGTTCAAATAGATTTAGACCGCGGGGTCGATTCATGGCAAATGGACCATCATTTTTTTGGGCCAGCTTAGTGGCAACGTAATCCGCTGTAGATGATAAAACATGAGTTTTCCGGAGTATTTTTTTGCCAATCTCAAAGTCGTTGTCTCTTCTTCGGAGGTTGTAATATTTTTGTTGTCGTTGGTAAGCCTTTTTTAAGGTTGTGTCTACATTGTTGTCTTAGCCAACTTAGCCGAGCAATCCTCTGGTCCTGAACCTCACTGAAAGGTTTTTGTTTGCTCCCTTTTTCCGCAACCATTAGTTCTTCATAGCTAGAACAAACCTTCTAGCTAGAAAAAACAAAATGACGTTAGGCGGTTTTAACTCCCGACCAAAATTTAGCATTGCCGGTGAAAATCGAGTTCAGTCATGTACTGCGGAATTTATTGCAAATCTCAACTCATTTAAGTACGAATCAATAATTTCGATAATCATTATTAACAAATTGGGAAACCATAGTTTTGACCACTTTGTTTGCTCGTTCGGTAGGGTTGGCCTGTGGACTATAAGGAGCGGTGCACTGGTGTTTTACACCCCAAACCTTTGTAAGCTGAAGGAACATATTTGAACTTTATAACCCTCCATGTATCAGCAAACCTAGGTAGTTGTGAAACCTAAAGTTATTTAAATAGAATTAATTTAAATTCCAATACTGGTAAATGGAAATTGTCTTAGGCTGTCGGTTGTTGTAGATTTTTCTAGTAAAAATAATGTAGTTGACTTCATTTGCATTGATAGTACAGAGTTTTCTTTAAAATGGGGATACCTAAGTCGTTCATTTCCTTCAAGCTGGTTTTAATAGTGTGTTGACGTATATTGCAACTATCATTCGTATGATATTGTAGCACAATCCCCTACAATGACATTACCTAGTAAATTAAGCATCACAATCAGAATGATAATTTTATTCTTGTTGTTGTCTTGCGTTTTTAAACACATTAGTAAAGGACAAATGTACGTTAGCATGTTTAAAAGTGTTCTTACTCATGGAGGTAACATTGTTTCTCTAATGTTTTACAGTATATGGATGTGTAATACATAGAGGTCATGAGCATGGCTTTGGACAAGTTGGTTTTGATATTTATCGTGTATTGAATTGTTTGAAAATTAAACAGTAAGACCCCTAACTTAGCTTCTAAGGCTGCCACAATGATGTTGGATAAGTTTGTCAACAACCTGAATGAAATTCATCAAGACAAATATCGTATTAGAAAGCTCTATTTGGATAGTACAAACAAATTTCATTATCAAAGCATTATATATAACATGAATATAGTACGTTTGAAAAAAGATGGCCTATACATTAAAATTGATGAGACAACTAACAGATGATACACTATATAACACCAGCACATGATATGAGAAATATATTTAACAAAATAATAATAATAATAATAATAATAATAAACTTACATCTGCTTTGCATAATAACAAAACATAGTACGAGGTAACCTTCTGCAGTAGCGGTCTGCATAAGTACAATGTTTAAGTACACAACAGTATTATATACGGCGAATAAATAGGCAGCACTTGAAATATCATAGGTACTAAGAAGATCAATTGATATGTTTAAAAAAGCTTTATATGTTCACAATTTATTGCATATTAGACCCATATTTTTGGGACCCTTACCCTCCTATGAATAAAATATGTTTTTGTTATTTCTTGATATATTTTTATGCAATGAAATTTGCAAGGATTAAATGTCTTAGTATTGGTTCAGAAAACTTTCTGAACTCAATGTGAAGCTGTGCTCAACGGTGAGATGAAATCCCTTGAATATTTAGCAGGATTTGTTACTTTATGCGGACAACTACTGCGGTAAAGCACGTCACAGTATTATTTTAAATTACTGTCACAAAAACTATAGGATTTTTTACACTATGTAATTGTCTTGTATTCGTGTTAAGATAATTATATAGCCTATATTTTAACAAATAATTATTAGATGAGTACCCTTTTTGAATGCATTTTATTTTTCCAAACTAATTTTATGTTATGTTGCTTACATGAAATAACCCACACAATGAACATGTCATAAATTTACTATTTATCCTTAATTTATTTTTTATAAAAAATGAATAAAAAAAACTATGACTTTTTGTGAAATATTTTATATTGAAACGTGACAGGATTAACCATCTTTTTGACGGACATGCATGATCTTTATGTTGGAAGAAAGAAGATATTGTGTTTAAGAAGTTTTAATTTTGATAAAGTCTACCAATTGGTAACTATCAATGTAAGATTGTTCTGTTAAATAAACACCGGCATTTATACAGGGTGTGAAAAAGTCCTGGAACGATTAAATATATAAAACATTATTACTGGAATTTGCAAATTGAAATCTGTAAACGGCTATCATTTTTGACTTAGGAGTTAAATTTTTCTCAAACTTGCGGCATTGTATTCGTCAAAGAAGAATTGCACACGTATCTCGGAAGATTAAATAATGAAAACAACATAAAAGTACTCTGCAACGACAAAATTTGAACTTAATTTATGAAAAAGATTTAAGAAATAAGACAAAATAAATAACAAGACCATTGGATAAAATCTTAAAAACTATATTTATCCGTAACAATTAAGACAAATTTAGTTAACATTAAATTAAAACATTTGTAAATTCAATAATATTATAACTGTGACATGGCCTATCAGTCGTAATGTACATAAGGCAATAAATATTAATCAGGGGCACTATGGTTTACTATGGAATTTGAACGGAGTGGTTTTGGCCACTGGGCACCTGAAAACGAAAAGGTAAATACCTTCGGATCCAGGTCTTATCATAAGACCTAAAGCAATAGCTTATTCCTTAGTGCTAAGTGAATATTTCAACAAATTGTTCATACTAGTGTACATGTTGCTCGAATTCGAGCAATTGCAAAGTATTACAGAAGTCATTTAAAAACAAATAACAGTCATATTTATAATGATTAAAAGAGTCAACTCAAAGATTACCGGTGTGTAACTCAGACCATGTTTATCTTTGTTATTGATAAACAATTCCGACCAGTTTTATTCTTCTCAAAATGCCTTGCTGTACAGGCAACACAGGTCATTGATAGAGGGTCAATTATTGAGAACGAAAAGTCGTTTTGGGGTATAGCGTTCGGGAGCATTATTTTGTAACCTATGCGCCACTGTTCTGTAGCTGCGGTCGTTATCACGACTACTACGCCTTCTGTCTATGTTTCGTTGTCGCGTCGGAGGCATAAAAGAAAAAGCAACAAATAAACAAATTATAGCTACACAAAACAACGATAAATGCACAAATTTAAGTTACAATCATGCTAACACGATCCGTCATAGCGACACAAAACAACAATAATACACAAATTTAAGATACGACCATACGAACACGATCCGTCTTGGGGGTTATGTTTACACAAACTCGTAGTAAATAAATGTACTTTATGCGTTTCATTGAATTGAATAATAAATAACAGCAATTAAACTATACAGCTGATCAAATGTAAACAATCATGTTCTTCATAAGGATAGCATGGGAACTTTCAAAGCCACTGGGGCAGAGCCCAAGGGATTTTTTCAAAAATGTAAGACCAGTTTGCAAATCTATGCGACACGCTCATTCCAATGAGACGTCAATGGATAAAATCGGTTAAGAAATGGCGGAGGAGTTCAACCGACAAAGTTTCATGTAGCGTATTATATAGATTTTTGCAAAGCCAGGTAGAGCTAAATACAAGATATTACAAACCATATCTTGTGACATATCCTGTGCTTTTAATGTTTATCGTATTGGGATTTTGGACGAGGTTAACTCGTCCCAATCCGAGTATGCAGCTTATTACAAGTTACCTCGATGCATTTAATCCATGTTGTTGACAACTATCATGATCGCACCTTCGAAACACGCTATTGGCTTACACGGATGTGGGCGGTCTAGTCTATCCTGTCAGCGCTTCCAATAACAACCATAGAGGGATTACATTCGTTTGCAGTGTTCTGTCCACGATGAATACCAAATCCACGTGTGTAGCTTCGTCGATGATCTCTACGTAGTTACTCACACACGGACTTAAAGGCAGATCCCCAGATGTCCATAGGAGTGTAAATTAAAAATAAACAAGAACATATGATGAACAACGATGAAATAAAATGTTTTAGATCATAATTATTAATTAATCGAAATCCCCAACTGAAAAGCTATATATTATGTAGGTAAAAAATACAAAAATGCTATTTGTTGTTTTATCCACTCTACAATTGTCATTTCATTTCAAATACCTATTAATTGAATTACTTTATTTCTGTTTATTTGAGAGTAATAAAGCATCGCTAGAACCAAATAGAAGTAAGCAATTAACTTAATCGAGTGTAAAGTCTATAATCAACTTTAGGAGTCTTTTAAATTGACGTTTGTTGAAAGTCGATTTGAAAAACAACGTGGTTCCTTTCTACATCATGATTCCTTGACAAACCATGGGTAGAATTATAATTAGTATTTTACGTGTGTTTTTATAAACATTCGATCGTTGCAAACCTAGCAATGGAATATTTGTATTTTGAATGATATAAAAATTGGTTGTAATATCCTAATCAGGATTGGGGAAATAAAAAAATCTAGTTTATTTTACTGATGTTAGATTCCACTTGGTTAAAACTGCACATTCAAGTCGGCCTAATGACAGGAAAAATTACAATTTCAAAATAGCGTCATGACTAAGTCTGTCTGCCTCTAATGTTACATTAGCCTGTTGGATAATGTAACAGCAATATTGTTAAAACATAATGCAACAATGACGTTGATTATTGTAGAATATATAAAACTAGGCGAAACCCGTCGTAATCGACGGTTACTTTCAAGGCTTACGTTAATTCATCCAACTGCGATAGATTGGGTGAAATACTTATATTTTGAGCATTTAGCATTGTTTAAAGAGTAATAGGTGTAAAAACAATAATGATATTAATTGAGTTAGTTGACAAATTTGGTTGATCATTCAATGAATAAAATATTTCCCATACCGTACGTCATCACAGTTATTATTACTATGTTATATGGTATCTCTTCCTTTGGAAGAACCTTTAAATAGTATTAAAATCGTATTGGTGGATCTTTTGTAGCTAAACACATCCGTGATTTCATCAGTGTAACATGTTTTTTATTTCAAAAGGCCGTATTTTTTGGGAAGACATATTCTAACTTCAAAGGGAGGTATATCCGTTACAGTATAAGTTTGATTTTTCCTGTCACGTCGCGTCAGTTCATATCGTACTTCTGTGCAAAAGAATGAACCCTCTAGCATAGTTTTGAGAAATTGATTGTGGGGTTGCTGTTAAAGCTGAAATTCCTTGACATGGGGGATGTCAGTTAGTTGCCTCAGCCTTATCAATAACATAAAGTTGTCAATAAACTCTCTATGGAATGTTAGGTGTAGTGGAGTACTTGAAGTGAAGTTGGTTTTTGTTCTTGAAATGTTAGGGGCCTCCTAGTTCATATGGTCTTGTGGCTTCATTGGCAACAAATAATGCAAATTACATAGCAATGGGACATTTCCAAAAAGCAAAAATGCTGTAAATTGGCTGTTACGTATATATTGACTTTTACATATTGTTAATCAACGTTTCTTATAAAGGATTATGTAATCTAGTTTAAAAGGAATATGACCTTTCTGTCATGACAGGTGCTGCTTAAATAGTATTTTCTCTTTGTACCATATTTTACCACCAAGCCCAAAATGTAGTGTTATTTTCATTAATGTTACCAACCCAGTGTGCCAAAGTCCGTAATATATGCAGGTGCAAATAATTTGTCAAGATAGGTACCATTTTAGGCAAGGTTTCTATGTAGGGGTTTTATTAGATACGATAAGAGCAAATATTTCTACATAAATATTTGATATGTGTAGAATAATATGATCAAA
Source organism: Macrosteles quadrilineatus (assembly GCF_028750875.1). Lineage (NCBI taxonomy): Eukaryota > Metazoa > Arthropoda > Insecta > Hemiptera > Cicadellidae > Macrosteles > Macrosteles quadrilineatus. The sequence goes on from NW_026542595.1 coordinate 35,616,006, forward strand.
TGTAGGCAAAAGTGGTGAAAAAGGCAGACACCAACCCGTACAATAGATATAAGATAGTTCAATAAGAAATAATTTAAGAATTGCTGTGATAAAATAATTTATCACTGATTTCGTAATGGAGCGTTATATTGCAAAACATGACATGATAAAGAAGAAAATCAATTTTAAAATCGGAAAATAGCATTGCAAATACATTTGGGAGAATTCAGTAACTCCCAATAAATGAGTGTTGTTTGAAATACAATTTAAAAATGAACAGCTGTTTCATTAAAAAGCATTATTCACATGGCCAAAATGTAAACAACTCTGTGGAGGGATCTTTAAAGGCTTCTGGGGCAGAGTCCTAAGGGAATTTGCTTAGTTTTTCTTTTGATAACTCATCTACAGACCAAGGCCTTTCTTTGGATACCCCTACCAAGTTTCTACGCCCAGCCGTTCTCTCAAATTAGTGGGGACAAAGTTTCCAATTAAATATTTAGATTCCCCCATGTTAATCTTATGGGATAAACTCCAACTTTGATGGCCTGTGGGGCAAAGCCTGAGGATTTTTATTACAGGAATTGGTGAAAGGGGGCGTGTACACAATAAATACTTTATTTTGACACGTCGTTTGTAAAAATCCATCCAGTATTAACGGAGGAGTAGTGTTTTGTAGAAATCGCCATCACGTATTATATATAAGGATATAATCTTATTGGTTGCGAGATGGCTCCTAATCCTACACTACAAACCCGATTCAAACCACATCCAAGCCACTGGGTACTTAAATTAAAATGCGTTAATAAGCCGAAGAGAACCAAACTCATTGATGTAATTGCATGGTTTGGATCTCATTATACTCCAGACACAAAACGATCCCCACTACCGATACCTGGCATCGATACATGGTGAAAACATTGAGTCATATCTTTTTCAAATATCACCGTTTCCTTTCGGTTTAGAATTAATAACGCAAATTCCTTTGTTGTTGTAGCTAATGATTCCCTGGTTATTTTTAAAAGAATTTTTTTTGCATATGAATATTGGTTCCTTTTATTTAATAGCTAGGTTTTTGTAATATGGTGAAATTGTTTCACTAAAGTGAATAATCAATTATAATAAACACTATAATGAATTACTCGCATGGTTATTGATTTCAGCGAATTTTCCTATAGGAACATTACCGTAGGTGGCACTGACAGACCCGGGCCGATATACAGGGTGTCACAAAAATCCGGAACTGGCTTTCGATGACGATGTTCTACATACTAAAATAAATAGAAAAAGATGTTTAGTAATTTGTTTTTGATTGCAACTTCGTTAAGCCTTTATTCGCCATTTTTTTTTTTTCACTTAAACATTTATATTCCGTAATGGATTAATGTATAAAGTTTAAATTTGGTATGGAGCTTTACAGGATAAATGTCTAAATCCACAAAAAAAATTATTAAACGAATGTTTTCCGGTGTTTATTTTTAAAATGGTGGTCAAATTTAATTTTTAATGTCATGATCACTTTTATTTAGCAGTTTTAATATCCTATCTAAAAATACCGAGTTCAAAAGAATCGAATAAGAAATAGCTGAAATATTAAGATTTATAGTTGTATGATGAGGCAATCCTGACTAGCTTAACCTTAATCTACCTCACTTTACAACTAAAAATCTTAATATTTCAGCTATTTCTTATTCAATCTTTATGAACTTAACATCGTTGGATAGGGAGTAAAAATTGATCAATAAAAGTGTTCCAGAAATTTTTCACAAATTCAACACTTTTTAGTAATTGTAGTTTAAAATTTTAAAGTGGCCACCATTTAAAAAGTAAACGTCGGAAAAATATTTTGTGTGTGTTGATTTAGACATTTATCCTGTAAAGCTCCATACCAATTTTTAACTTGATACATTAATCCATTACGGAAATAGATTTTTTAAAGTGAAAAAACTAAAAAAACGAAGAAACTTAAAAAAAGTACATTGAAAATATCCATTGCGTGGATTATTAATAAAATAATAAGTATAGACAATAATAAAACTGTTGTAGTTCGCATGGTAATATATATGTAGATTGAATTTGGATAATGTTTTGCTATCATTTAATACTATAAATATTTGATCAAAACACCATTTCCTTCCCTGCTATTGCAAACCTAAGTTCGGGTTTATTACAATGTTAAATAAATAAAGACAAAAAAATTACTTGTTTATGGAAATATTTTTGAAAAGATTTAATCAGACAAATTAAAATTGTCTCTGTCTGCATGTTTTCTATGAGAGGTATTTTATCGTACGATTTGTTATTGTATTAAAAATGGCTAAAGTTCATGATCATGTTTTTAATATCCCTTAAGTATTGGGTTTTTGCATTCTACGTTTCAACACAATCATGAATAACTAGTTATTGGTTTTTTAGCGTTTGGTAGGTTTACGGCCGAAAGTGATGGATCATTTTAATAATTCTTGCAATCATACATCAATCATCTTAACCTACAAGCTGTGTATTCTAAAATATTTTTTCAAACATCTCTATATACAACACTTAGCTGACTTCAATCAGTATAATAAAACACGTATCATTGTTATAAGTTAATAATATTTGTTATTGTAAGATAAACATAAGTAGAAACTAAATTTGTATTAAATTTAATTTACTGTTATCTCATTATTTTGTAATGAAAGGTACAATTTGAAAAATTTAGAATATAAGTGTAATATATTTTTGCAAGCAAAAACCGCAACGTGTAGTAAAACTTTAATTTACACTCTTTTCAGAGAAACAAAGCTGCAATACAAACAAGTACAGCATATTACCTGCCTGGCAAGTTACAACGTCCTAAATATCCTGCAACCGTACAACAGAGCTTAGTACTTCATAAAATACATTTATATCCTCTCTACACTTTGCGCTAGCAAACAAAATGTTGTTACGTGCAAGGAAGAGTATATTATGCAGCAGTACGCCACACAGGGTGTCCGGTAAGTAAATAGCTAAGCTCCGGGAAATTGTTATATGGGTCAAACGTCCCCCTCGTTGTATGGGTTATAAAGAGAAAATCGTGAATCGAAAGTTCTTTTAATTGTTGGGTATAACTAGATATCTGATCTTTTTTATTTTTGCAAAATCATTTTAATCTTTAGATTGGTTCAACCTATAATACGATAATTAGTTGTAAAATAAGGCAAAAGCCTTGTTCTATTTCACTTTACAACGTACAATTTTAGTGATTTCGATTTATTATTTTAGAAATTTTTTAATTTAAATGTTACATTTCGAATGCTAATAAAAGTGTTCCTGATATTTTTCATAAAATCTGCCCCTTTTTATTTAAATACTGAAATTGAAAATGACACCATATAGGGATTTTAGATTGGACCAAGTTATTATTTGTTCTCACGTAAGTACACATATTTATATATATTTATAACATATGTATATTTTATATTAACAATCATGCCAAGTTACATTAAGATCATATAGACTAATTCAAATATAACATTTTTTTTTACCATAGAAGCATTTCCTGGAGTTTAACTGTTTACGTTCAAGACACATGAATGATTAATATCTTTAGAATTTAACATACAAACATAAATATTTTTTATTATAAAAAAGGCAAATTAAAAACAAAATAAATTTTGTTTATTATTATATGTTATTATTCGATTACAAGTTTTAGGGCTCAAAATCAATTTCAACAGATAATAAGCGTCATAAATTATATTAAAATGTCACTTGTTTTTCATATTCACCACAATTGAAACAGAAATAACTTTTAAAACACCGAAACAGTAACATGGGACGAAACTGAAACCGCACTCTCTGTTATCCAACTGTCTAAACAACTCTACCTAACCTTGCACAAATAACAACGTTATTTTTTACTTTCTCCCCCTATACCATAGTATATGGAGAAAGTATTGTTTTCGTCAAAATTTTCGAGTTTGAGTTTTGAGTGGATATATTCGTTTTGGGTCTCCCTGGACCCAAAAAAGTGGTTTTCGAAGTGATGTCTGTGTGTGTGTGTGTGTGTGTGTGTGTGTGTGTCTGTGTGTCTGGATGTGTACAGAGCTAGAGACCACACCTGTGGTCCGATTTCGATGAAATTTGGTATGTAGGTTCTAATCCATGGTATCTCCAGGCTTTTTTTTTCATTTTTTTGAAATTTAGATTTTTAATGGGGATTTCCCCATAAAAACCCATAAAAAACCGGAAAAATCGGATTTTCTCAAAAATGGCCCGAATGATTTTGATAGAAATTTAGTATGTTATAGCCCTTTAAATTCTGAATAAAATAATACAACTCCCATATCTGTAAAAATTACGGTTCAAAAGTTATGGTCAAATATGTTATTTTCCTATAAAAACCCCATAAAATAACAAAAAATAGGATTTTAGAAAAAAATCAGGTTATGATTTAACATAGTATGTTAGTCCTTACAGTTTTGATAGTTTTTATTTAATTTTTTAGAAATTTTTATTTTTAATGGGGATTTTAACATAAAACCCCATAAAATAACGGAAAAATATGATTTTCCCAAAAATGGCCAGAACGATTTTGATAAAAAATTAGTATGTTATAGTCCTTTATATTCTGAACAAAATGGTACAAATCCCATTTCTGTAAAAATTACGGTTCAAAAGTTATTGTAAATTATGTAATTTTCCCATAAAACCCCCATAAAATAACAGAACAATCGGATTTTCCCAAAAATGGCCGATTTTGATAAAAATTTAGCATGTTATATATAGTCCTTTAAATTGTGAACAAAATTGTACAAATCCCATTTGCGTATATTTACTCTCACCACTTACATATGATAAAGGTTTTTGACAAACCTATGGGAGAAAGTATGTGTCAGAATGCTGATACCGTTTATTTACAGTTAACATTGTATCAGGATTTGTTTACCTATTATTTTTTCAATATACAGGGTTAATAGAAAGTCTGGAGACCACTATTAACTTACTAATTGATTACTCCAGGAAAACCAAACTCTGCACACCTCTATATAGCATAAAAGTAAACTTTTTTATGGCATTCCAATTTCGTCCGAAAACCCAAAATGATTTGATTTTGGGGCAGCTCAAAATTTGTTTACTTAAAGCCCAATCAAGTGACACCTCATTTCACTCACCCGGTGAAACGTGGTCTCTATCTCATTCTAAAATTTGTTATCACCCTGAGAGACTCAATGTAAAAATATACATCACTATTCCCTATTAACGTTAACCAATAAAGGTTGGACCAGGAAAACTAAACACAGTATTACCGTAACAAGAAACTAAAAACTACTACTTGGTTGGTATGAAAAGTTTTTCCTGAGAGCCCAAAATGGGTTATTTCGTGGGTAGCTAAATCTTTTAATATATAAAGCTCAATAATCAAGTGACAACTCATTTTGAAGGCCAAAAATATGGGCGAAAACTAGAGGCCGCTATATCAACCCAATACAAAATGGCGGCAGTTTTTAGTTTTCATCAAAATCAGAGATCCCACTCAAAATCATACTTTAATATCCCCTGTTAACATTTGATCGAACTGTACCAGGTAAGGTTATCACTCCATACGGAAAACTGTGTAATTTTTAGGGGGTATAATAATTTTGTCGGGGAATCCAAAATGAAGCATATTGGGACAGCACAAAAATATTAAATGTAATCCCTAAAAACTAAAAACTATCGCCATCTTGTACTGGTTTGAGACAGGGACCTTTAGTTCTTACCTATATTCTTTTAAACTAATGACCTTTAAAATGAAGTATAAGCTGATAGGGCCTTACATTGGAATTTTTGAGCTACCCCAAAAATAAAGCAACTTGGGGTTTTGGAAGAAATTTGGAATACCTAAAAAAAGTTCACTTTTAAACTATATAATAGAGTCATGAAGAGTTTGGTTTTCATGGTGTGACCCATTAAAAAGTTAATTGGGGGTCTCCAGACTTTTTATTGACGCTGTATATAGCTTTAAGTAAAATCTTTGACTATCAACACAACTTCATTATTTATTAGTCAATGGCAAAACCTATATTGAAAATGATAACACAGACCTCTTCCCTAACATTTTGTATAAATAATAACTAGGCAATAAATGTTTTATGTCTATGCCAAAAAGTGGTCGGTATAGGTTGAATACTGATATGTAATATGCAATTACAATTTTTTAGCTATTGGAAACTCTTAGTGGTATACAGTAGTGGTAAATACAGTACAAGCAGTTTTATCAATGATTGTAGTATCTAAAATCAAATAGAGAATAGAATTAATTTATGAAAGCTCTATTATATTCTGGAGGGCTCCTGGCCTCCAGAATTGGCAAGTGGGCCAGGAATGGCAGGATCTCCTGGCCCCAGAAAGGTTTTATGGAGCACGAGGGGTGCTATGAGCACAACTTCGTGGTCCGATCAGCCATCGATGACGCCAGAAGGGGAGGGAAAAGAGTCGTGCTTGCATGGCTTGACCTCTCCAATGCCTTTGGGTCTGTGCCGCACAGCTACCTCTTGCATGCGCTTCAGATGCATGGGATGCCCCAGAAATTGATTGACGTGGTGAGTGAGCTTTACCACGGGGCAACCACGAGAGTCCGCACGTCACAAGGCTTTACCGGTCCTATACCAATGGCGGCAGGGGTGAAGCAGGGCGATCCGCTCAGCCCTATTCTCTTTAACCTTGCCATTGAGCCAGTGGTCAGGGCAGTACATAGTGCTGCTGAGTCGGACGGGTATCGTCTTGGTGGACGCCACTTCTCTGTCGTGGCATACGCGGACGATCTGGCTCTGATTGCGTCGGGCGAGGAGCAGATGCGCAGGCTCCTGAGGACGGCGGAGGATGTCGCTGCCTGGGCTGGCCTAAGGTTTAACCCCAGGAAGTGCGCAAGCCTCGAGGTGGATTGCCGCAACCGCAGGCGAGTCCTGGCGACCGAGTACGAGATCGGTGGTGCTCCTATGGTGTGTCTGAAAGAGGGCGAGGAGTACCGTCATCTCGGGGTGCCAACAGGATTCAAAGTTGACCAGACACCAGAACGTGACATTGCCAGAATGGCCGAAGATGTCAAGAAGATTGATGAGAGTCTTCTGGCACCTTGGCAGAAGTTGGAAGCCGTGAGGATGTTCATACTCCCTCGGCTAGACTTCATCATGAGAGGAGCCATGGTGGCCAAGACCCCACTGAAGAAGCTCGACAATGACGTGAAGAGAATGGTGAAGAAGTGGCTCTACCTTCCACAGCGAGCCAGTGCTGAGGTGGTCTATCTGGGTGTGGCAGAGGGAGGGGCCGGAATGTTCCCTCTGGCAGACCTAGTTGACATATCCTCCGTGGCCCATGCCTTCCGCATGGTCACGTGTACTGACCCTGTGGTGAAAGACCTGGCTAGAGCTACTCTTTCGCATGTCGCCAGAAAACGCCTTGGGCGTCCCGTTTCCCTTGACGAGGTTGCCGACTACTTGTCCGGTAGGTTGGACGGTGACTTTGCCAGGGATGGAGGTGACATCGGTTCTCTGTGGACTGATGCGAGGAATGCCGCCGGTAGGCTCCAAAAGAAAATCGGAGTCTACTGGAAGTTTGACCATGACAGGGAGGAGTTCCAAATTCGAATTCCCTCGCCTGACGGCACTTCCGGTCCAGTCATTGTCCCAGAAGAAGCAAGGGGCCATCTCTTTTCAAGACTCAAGACTGCCATGAGGCTCAAGTTGAAGAAGACACTCACTAGGAAGCCTGATCAGGGGAAGGTTTTCGACGTGGCTTGCCGATGCCGTGATTCAAATCATTTCATCCAGGCCGGCAAGTTCACTCGATTTGCCGATTGGCGCTTTATTTTTAAGGCTCGCCTCGGCACCGTCCCTCTGAACGGTTGCAGGCGTTGGGGCGAAGGCGATAGGAGGTGCAGGCGCTGTGGTGAGCAGGCAGAAACTCTGCCTCACGTGCTGAACCACTGCCAGCCGACCAGTGAGGGCTGGAGAAAGCGCCATGATGCAGTACTCCATCGCTTAGCCGAATCAATCCCGGAAAGGACCGGAACCACCAGGGTTGACCTGACCGTTCCCGGTGTCGAGAGTACCTTGAGGCCCGACCTGGTCGTCACGAACGAGCGGGAAAAGCGCACCGAAATGTTATTAGCAAGGAAATGTGTGTGTGAGTGAAGAGTGTTTAACTGTTAAGAGTGACGCTTCAAGTGTAAGTAGCACACTGGTCTAAACTGGATACGGTCGTTTGGTAAATGTATGGCAATTAGACTCTACTTAACTCTATACTTTTCAACGGGATTTTATAAATGTCGGTTCTCATTTAGGCTCGATGAGAAAGTTAATATTTGATGGTGAATACATTAATTTATGTGTTGTGTGCTTATGATTTCGACTTTTAATGTATGCTCAATATTATAAAGAAAAAACTAAAAATACACTTAATTTTAAATTTAAATTTGCAGTATACCTAACCAAAAGATTGATAAATATCATTTATGACCTCATATGCTGGCTAGCCAATAAACATATTCTGCATTTGGTAACATGTAGTAGTGTAGCGAACAGGAGATGCGTAGATAGGCGTGAGGAGGAGCAGATTCGGACTATTTGGCCAAGTTTGTTATTGTAAATAACTATACGTCATTTCGTATGTGTTTCGTGTTATGTGTGTCCTAAATGTGCTGACAACCTCATTCACGGATTAGAAAACTTTTTTAAGTTGTGTATTATTCCAGCTTCAAGAACGAATTATTAATAAATGATCCAGAGGCTAACCCATCATCATATTATTTATGTGCCTTTTAAGGGGAATACAATATAAAATGAAGATGATGACTGAATGATCTTACAATATTAATTATTATTAATTTAAATTAAAATAGTTCTATTTAAAAAAATATTCTAATCTCTTAGTCAATTCAAATGATTGATACTTTTGGCACTTTGGTTCTTACCTAACCTGTATAGGCTACAATATTTAACAGGAGCATAAAATACAATATTTGACTTACAGCATAAAATATTATAACCTTGTGATGATACTAAATAGTTGTACATTAGGTAGCTGTATCTATCTCCTGACATTTCTTTTAATACACATTATAATGCGTGAGAAAAACATTTATGTAATTCCTGGCATAAAAATAACCACAAAAAGACACCATAAGCCACTTTTGTCTAAGTTGTTATACTCTGATACAAAGTAAAGTTTATGACAAAACATGACTTAACAAGTCTTGCCAATTAAACTTTCAGATCCTTGGCAGAACAAGCTTATGTCAAACTTAATTATATAAAACTGTAACTTCTGTAGTGAACGTGCACACTTAGCTCAACCTGCAGACCTAGAAGTACCTAGCATTTTCTATAAACCTAATTTATTCTTTACACTGTTATGATTTAGCTTATGATGGAATTTTGAAAGACAATAGTGTTAGGGCATATTATCTATCCAAGCTTTGTAAATTGCTGCACTACCCAAAGTGTAATAAGCAGCGAAACAGACTGGGTTTCCTAATAATCCACAGCATTAATAAATATATTCTTTATATTGTTAGATGTATAATAAACACCATTTGACTTATAATTAGCTTTCAATTTTGTATGAATGTAACAATTTAAGTTTATACCATATCATTAAGTATATATTCTTAGTTTGCTGAAGAGCTCTTACATAATGTAAATTATTACACTACTACGCATGAGCTCACTGCTACACCACTTTGTTTCCAAGAACTTCCTTTGTATTCATAGCTAAATACATCTACTTGTAATAATAGCTTTGCTAATACTGATCTGATTCACAACACGCCTGAAAGTAAAGCAGCAATGTTAGAAGAATACTTCTTAAAAATATAAAAGAAATAAACAAGTTTCAAATTGATCAGCCTTTAGACCTTTAATATTTTTACTATGGATAAGAATATACAAACGAATGCCAGAAGGTGTCAATGTAAATGTTGTTCATGCTGTACAGGTTTGTGCCTTGATACACGACTCACCTTCAGCATTATTCTTGCATGTACAATTTATCACATCGAGAGGTGATTGCCAATTATTTACAGGAAACACACAACGTCGGTTGTTGCACAACATCTTAAGAATAATATGGCTCACAGAATTGAGTTTTAAAAATCACTAAGTGTTTGGAAAAATTTTCGCAAAAAAAAAACAAACCCAAGGTATGGGAGGAATTATTTATTTTGAAGCATATGAATAAACACGGCAATGAATCCATGTAAAATATAAGAGAGGAATATTCGGACAAGATCACCTATGAGCTGTTTTGTGACGTAGATAACCATACTGGAAATAAGAACTGCCACAGTCAGCTGATACCGTGTGTCGTTCTCCCGTGTTCGTGTTCTTTAGTAGGCCTAGACATGTCGTCAGGTTGAGGTTATTCTAATTGTGCTTATGCAAAAACGTGTAAATACTTGCAATACGTACTATATTTATTTATATGTGTGCGTGTTTCCTGTAAGTAGTCGACAATCATCTCTCAATGGGACAACATTTTACAAACTAGTATGTTGCTGAAGTTGAACCTAGAAACTCGAAACATGTACCAACATTTTCCATTTCCATTTTGTTTTGTCATGAGAGCATGAAACTCCCTGACTGCAAACCCGGTACCTATAATTAAACATACCCGGGCCCCATGATGTAGGCCGAAGCTAATGCACCAACCTTTGGTACATCATGGGAGGATGACTTAAGGTCATCAGGCTCACCAGCTGCCGAAGCACACCCTTCAGAGAGAGGGTTTCCCCTCAATCCTAACCAGGGATACCGGCTACTTGTTTAAGCGTCACTCCACCTGGGTTCCCCCAGGTACAAAACCCAGAAGGACCATAGTGGAATGCCCTGACGCATTTAGTGCAAGCAACACTCGGGACCTATCCAATCCCTGACAGGCAGAGCCCGCCATCAAAGCCAGGAAGAAGGGGACCACCAGCAAGCTGATGGGGGGATCCCCAACCACCTTTTTGCACTTATGGAGAAAATCTTTGTTTGCATTTGATCTGCTGGAGAAATTTATATTTATGGTATCATTTAATAAAGCAGCTGAAACTTTTGAAAAAAAAAATTAAATGTGTTTTGAACATTTGCTGACTTGGTTTACAAATATTTACAATATTTTCCCTGTTTTTTTTTATCAGTTTAATAATAATAATAATGTCTTTATTTAGCAAGCGTTTTTCAGATTCAATATTTCTGCTTTTCAAAACAACTCTTGTCCTTAATACAAATAAACTATTCATAAAAACTAACTATAAAACAATATATAAAGAATCTATGAAAACAATGTAAAACAATCCATACCAACAATCTATTTAAACATTTTGAAATAATAAAAAATCTATAACAAACATTACTTAAAATAACCAAAATCTGCAATACTAGGACTAGACCAATTAAAATTAAAACCATACATTTACTTTAGATAAAACTACTTTTAGTAAACAAATATTCCTTTAACCTTTTTTTAAAAGTGTTCAAAGAGTTGGCCCTTATTACTTGATCGGGGAGAGCATTATACAAGGTAGGGCCGAAGTATGAGAAGGCGCGCCTCCCCACTTCATGTCTGACTCTAGGAAAGTGCAACAACTTGTCCTGGCTCTTGCTACGGACAGAGACATCTCGGCGAGAGAGATGTTTCTCACACAGGTACTCAGGCTGGCCGTGCTCTATAGCTTTACGTATCAGACTGCAGGTTAGGTACATACAATTATCTTTAATTTTCATAATGTTTGCAGCGTTCTGTAAGGAGTAATGTGATCTCTTCTCTAAGTGATGCATTTTGTAGTCTTTGGATTTTATTTAGGTCGCCTTTTGTAATGCTATTTCCGTATGCTGGAAGACAATAATCCAAAACTGACAATACCAAGGCCCTTACTAGTTTTATTTTGGCGTTCTCAGGTAAAATTCCCTTCAATCTATATAGACCCCGCAACCAGCCAAGGGCTCGCTGACACATGAGGTTTACATGGTCAGTTAGCGTCAGGTCTTCAACAAGAATTACTCCTAGCGTTTTTAGTTTCTCGCATATATTGATGGCTGTCCCATTTATTTTAATTTTACTGACCATGTCTTGCCTAATTTCGTTAAAACGTCTTGCGGTGCAATATGGAGAACTGAACATTTATCGTTGTTCAGTTTCAATCCATGGCTCTTTGACCAGACAGATATAGCATTCAGCTCATTATTAATTACATCAAAGGCTTTAGCATACCATGTTTTACCAAAGGACAGGTGTATCTGGCAATCATCAGCATACAAATGTAAATTGCACGTTTTTACATTGTTTGTCAGCAGTGTATATATTGTAGAGTTGTGACGTATAGCGGCACGCTATATTTCTTATAGTGTCAGCGCTTCGTGTGGCAGGGCTGCATGGCGAACTCGTCAGCCCACCGCGAGCAAGCGAACGGCTTCCCCCACCGACCTTTCCCAACCTTCTTCCCACTTCACCGGCAGCCACGATCAAGAATTCTCACAGAAGAAGTGTTCCCCAGGAAAAACCTACTAAATGGATAAGTCTTTAGAATAATTGTGTACAATATATACTAGATTAATATGTCAGGCTAGTTAGCAAACAAGGGGGAGACCTACAAGGGTCGTCCCGACATTGAAAATGTAGGAATTAGGAACTTTACTGGTCCAGCCCTTCAGGCTCGGACCATTTTCAACATGATTAGGGCAACACGTTTTCACCAGAAGTTTCCATAGTTCCTTTCAATAAATGGGTTAGGCATTTCCTATTTAAGTAGTTCAATCACCAGTCAATCATTTCATTAACAGTCATTTTCTAGGTCACAAGTTTTGGAAGGATAGTTTTTAGTAAATTAGTTGTATTAGCATAAATCAAAGCTGGCTATGCAAGCTTCCGGTCTGGGTAAAAGATCTCCGTCCTCTGGTCCCCAACACGTCTTTCATTAAATAATTTGGTAGCAGAATCAGCACGCTTAGTTTAGTTTTACACCTCCAATCAATCAGCATCAATCAGATGACCCCCCAACGGCTACATATGGTAGCAGGCTAGGCCTAGGACCGGATCGCTTTAGCCAGTTTTGTTTTCACATCAACAGTCAGGCTAGGAAATTTTTTTTTAAGTGGAACCTTCTGGGGAGACAAATTTTCTGGTAACAAAATGTCTGTTCATGAGTGAAATTTCGGTTCATTAGAAAAAATTCTGTTTAGGGAAAAATTGACTTTGGAGGGAACTTAGCAAGATTTCATGAATTAGCCAACATTTTATTTTCAAAATTAAAGCAAGAGCTAGGATGATCAAGGTTAGTGTGACATAGGTAGGGTTTTGTCTGTGTCTGTTTGTTTCAGTGAGAATTTGCCACCTTCTAGCATAGACAACGGGAGGAACAGTGTAACAGTGTATCAGTGTATCAGTGTATCAGTGTTGTGTTTGAAATTTAAATGTAAAGTAGGCCTAACAAGAGGCAATTTTATGGTCAGTAATCATTATTGGGTGAAGGTCTCTGGTAAGTCAAATAAACCTAAACCCATTTTTTATTAAAGTAAAAAAGTGGCATTTGGCCAGTTACAAGGTGTTTTTTGCCTAAGTTAGCTATTAATAAAGACCATATTATTTTCGCAAGTAGAGTCAACACCTTGTAGTTCAGTGTTAGAGTCAGTGATATATTTGTTGTTGTATTATTAAATTAAAAAATAGGCATGTGTATACCGAAACCTTGTGCTCACATTATTATTTTACTGTTCCAGTTGTAGGCCTACTATTTTTTGGTAGCTTACGGTGTCAAATTGTAACTTGTACTGCATTTATTATTGTCTAGTGTATTTTATGTCTTCATATTTGTTTCATTCACATATTTTGTCACACTATTGGTCATTCCTAGCAACATTAAATTCAAAATTATCATTAAATCATTCAGTAAAACAAATCTGTTGGGAAGTAAATCTAGGCCAATAGGGCCTATCTGAATTTTACTGCAGACACAAAATTGGTAGTAACTTACAGTAATACTCAATAGGCTAGTATTTTAAGCTTTGTATGTGTAGTATGAGTCCTTATGGTGTTGTTAGTTATGAGTTTATTTAGAAAATTTGTTTGCAAAAATGCTTAAATTGGGTTTTTGTTCGGCCCAACCGCTGAACGCATTACCATTCATCGCTCATTGCAGCAAGCTTTTATAAGGTAGCTTACAGCAATGTTTTGTTGTTTGGCGAACAGTGCTCATAATTTTTAGTGGTTTATTTATTTAAAACTTCTTTGCAAATCAGTGTAGCGACAGATTTTGGGACTTGTTTTAAGTTACAGTAAATTTTATGTCAGGTAAAAGGAAAAAGAGTGAGGTTAATAATTTCAGTTAATCGTGTTGATGTTGTTTCACAGTGAATAAATTATTTGTAGTTGATGTTAGGCTAGTGATTTTGTAGAAATTTAGTTGATTTTGTATGCTTCGCAAAAAACACTCCGATGTCGGTGTTTCCTTTGTTTGGTTTCCTTCATTGTTAGAAATAAATGAATCAAATAATAAGTTCAATGAAACTTCAGGTAATCGGCGACTCATATGCCGCACGATTTCACAATTTTTCTCAGGCAAATCCTGAATTAACTGGAAATCTGCAATCAGTTTTAATTCGAAGCATTTCTGGAGCAAGAGTGTGTGACCTCAAGAAGTTTATCAAGTCAAACACTTCTGTCATACAGTCGCATATTCCGTTATTAGTCTTTTTAGGTAACAACGATATTTTGGCGAATGTGGAAATAACAGCTTTTAAGAACACCTTTTTGTCTTTTTTGAGATTATTGCGTCGGAATTATCCTGGAATGGTTATTGTCTTTACGACGTTGCCGCTTTATCCTAGGATAAGAAATTCAATGTCAGCAGTAAACCGTGTACGTCAAATGAACAGATTTTTGCTCACATTGACTTCCGAGTTCATCAAGGTAATAGGCCTACCCGACGAATTGGACGACGTAAAATATTTTCATGTCTATTATGGACGATCAATGCGTCGTGATGGGATTCATTTCAACAACGGCGCATTTTCAGCATTAGTTCCAGAAATAGAAAGAACTATCTCTCAATTTCACACATAGAATTTTATTTATTTTCACCTCCTTTTTTTACGCTTTTGGTAGTCAGTCTGGTTACTGTATGCTCCAGAGAACAGCTTCAACTACGAATTTTTTTCCACAAGACAAATCATGTCAAGCATTTTTCAAAATTTTTTGAAATGTCAGGGTTGAAAAATCTTTGTTTCTTGTCTCGGTCCCTTTTTTGTGCAAAAGTTCAATTTTCACAAAACAACCCATTTTACCCAGGCCGGAAAGCTATGCTAAGGTGATATTAGGTTAAGTCTTCTCTGTCTGTCGCTGTTCCCGCCAACGTCCGGTGGAGTGTGAGTCTCAGGGTATCCTTCCCTAGGATGGGTTGCCCTACACGTCCTCCTCCGTGCGTTGTCGGCCAAATCTTTCACCCCTCCCTTTTCGTCTCTGACACCCTCACTGAGTTAGGTAAAGAATTTTTTTTGTTGAATATTAGAGTGCTTAAACTTTCCACGGGTGCTTAAATTTTATTTTATTTTTTGTTATTTTACCCCGTAGGAAAGGGCTCAGTGATGGCACCTTCTGTGGTGGCTTGTGCACAGTCATTTGTCTAGAGACAAACTCTCTTACTATTCTTTCCTATCCTTCCTTGTCTTATTTTCATACTTCTTAACTTAAGTAGTCGCTAAGGTAGTAGCATTTAGGTCTAGGGATAAGTTAGTTACCAATCAATGTCAAATTCATGTACAGTTAGATATAGGAAACACAGAGCAAAAGAGAAAGAAATAGGATTTTTTTTTATCTTAAAAAAATACTCCAAAATGAGTGAGAATTTCCCAAAATCCACAATCACCTATCCTCACCTCAATTTAGCGCTCATCGATGCGTATATGTGCATGCGTAATTTTCTGCATGCGTAATTTTCTGCTTGCAAAATGTTCTTCAAAAAAAAAAAAAAAAAAAACAGTTTTAATATCCTTCCAAACTCCCATCAACACACAGACCCCAAAGCGGGTTTTCGCGAGTTCCACCAGTCTGGCTTTGAGTAGCTCGGCCCCAACGAACCCATGGTTCATCTTTTGAGTCCGAGCCAACCCGTCAGTGATCGGACCTCCTCCTTGCGACCAACCTCTCACCACCTCCATAACGACAGTCACCTTGTTCAGAAATTTTAAATGACCATCAGCGGTCAATGTCAGTTTTTGATCCCAATCTTTGACAACTGTTACAACCAGATAGCTGCACGATCAAAAAAAAAAAAAAATTAAACAAAGAAGTACAAATTTTATCAAATCTAAAAGAGTACGTCAGCTAAATTCAAACCCAAATTCTTCGTCAAGTGCGCAAAACATGTGACAACAATGGACACTATGAAGTAATGACCTTCATCTCCAGTAGCAACGGCAGTTTGACAGTCTTCCCCGCAATCATACGCTGAGAGAGTGACATCTCGCCATGGGCACTTCCAGCATCACTCCGGCCTTGTCCGCATGAGCAGCCAACGGCACACTTTACCTGCATCCTGCACCGCTCCGGCCTTGTCCGCATGAGCAGCCGAAGGCACGACACATCATTACACTGCTGCTGAACTCCTAGCCCATGTCATCAACACACCTCTCAGAACCATCAGCATAGCACCGGAAGCCGCACCATTTTCTCCATCATCTGCCCATAGTACTCAACCCTCAAACATTTCAATAAAAAAATAAAAAAAATATATATATATATACAGGGTTAGTAAAAAGTGTGGAGACCCCCTGATATTTTTTTAACGGCCTATACTAGAAAAACTAAACTCGGCACAGCTTTATGGCATGCTATGAAGTACTTTTTGGGCATAACCGTCCTTTGGTGTACATCCCCAAAATGAGGGATTTTGGGGAAAACTCAAGAATCTCAAATACAAAGACCTATCGAGTGACCCCTCATTTTGAAGGTCCTCGTAAAAGAAAACCAAAAACGCAAACTAGAGGTCTTTATCTCAATCCAGTAAAAAAATGGCAGCCAATTGAAATTCTCAGAAGTTGAATTTAACTTGGAGCTTTCCAAGTCTGGAGATCCCCTGTAAATTTTGTAGCGGCTCACACTAGGAAAACTAAACTCTACACACCTCTTTGGTGTGTTATGAAGTACTTTTTAAGCCTAATAGCCACTTGCTTACCAAACCCAAAATGGGGGATTTTAGGGAAAACTCAAAAGTTTTAAATGATAAGCCCCATCAAGTGACCCCTCATTTTGAAGGTCCTGGTAAAAGAAAACTAACAACGCAAACTAGAGGTTTCTATCTCAATCCAGTAAAAAATGGAAGCTGATTGTAATCTTTAGAAATCGGAAATAACTTGCAATTTTATATTCAATTGGCTGCCATATTTTACTGTATTAAGATAGAGACCTATAGTTTGCGTTGTTAGTTTTCTTTTATTATGACCTTCAAAATGAGGGGTCACTCAATGGGGTTTATCATTTAAAATTCTCGAGTTTCCCCCAAAATCCCCCATTTTGGGTTTAAGAACTTATGAGAATTTCAATTGGCTGCCATTTTGTACTGAACTGAGATAGAGACCTCTAGTTTGCGTTGTTGGTTTTCTTTTACCAGGACCTTCAAAATGAGGGGTCACTCGATGGGTCTATGTATTTGAAATTTTTGAGTTTTCCCCAAAATCCCCCATTTTGGGGATGAACACCAAGTGGCCGTTATGCCCAAAAAGTACTTCATAACATGCCATAATGGATTGCCGAGTTTAGTTTTTCTAGTATGGGCCGTTAAAAAAATAAGGGGTCTCCACACTTTTTACTAACCCTGTATATTTGGTGAGTGCAGTTATCCGTCCCTTTTCATAAATTTGCATTCAAACTCAACAATCTCAATTTAGTAGGCTAGGGAAAAGAACTGTCGTCCCCACAAAACTTCCTCTTTTCGCAGGGGGGGTGGATCCCGCTCTCTGCCGTGGTTGGTTCGGGAAATTCAGGGTGTCCGAGGTGCCAATTACAACCGGGCTGGTCTGAACCTTCAGCCTTCCACATTTGGAAGCAAATCATCCGAAAGTTCCCTCACACAAAAAAAAAAAAAAAAAAAAAAAAACACACACCTATGATACCCTTCTCCAACCTTTAGCAAAACTGTTTTTTTTTAGGGCTTTTCGTTCCTTGAAGGGGGGGTGGTTGTGACGCATAGCGGCACGCTATATTTCTTATAGTGTCAGCGCTTCGTGTGGCAGGGCTGCATGGCGAACTCGTCAGCCCACCGCGAGCAAGCGAACGGCTTCCCCCACCGACCTTTCCCAACCTTCTTCCCACTTCACCGGCAGCCACGATCAAGAATTCTCACAGAAGAAGTGTTCCCCAGGAAAAACCTACTAAATGGATAAGTCTTTAGAATAGTTGTGTACAATATATACTAGATTAATATGTCAGGCTAGTTAGCAAACAAGGGGGAGACCTACAAGGGTCGTCCCGACATTGAAAATGTAGGAATTAGGAACTTTACTGGTCCAGCCCTTCAGGCTCGGACCATTTTCAACATGATTAGGGCAACACGTTTTCACCAGAAGTTTCCATAGTTCCTTTCAATAAATGGTTAGGCATTTCCTATTTAAGTAGTTCAATCACCAGTCAATCATTTCATTAACAGTCATTTTCTAGGTCACAAGTTTTGGAAGGATAGTTTTTAGTAAATTAGTTGTATTAGCATAAATCAAAGCTGGCTATGCAAGCTTCCGGTCTGGGTAAAAGATCTCCGTCCTCTGGTCCCCAACACGTATTTCATTAAATAATTTGGTAGCAGAATCAGCACGATTAGTTTAGTTTTACACCTCCAATCAATCAGCATCAATCAGATGACCCCCCAACGGCTACAGAATATTGGACCTAAGCATGTTCCTTGGGGAATTCCTCTTTCTTTTGACAGGGGAGATGATACTTTACCGATGATTTTTGTTACCTGAGTTCTGTTTTTGAGGTAAGATTCGACCCATTTTAATGCTGTGTAATTAAATCCGAAATAGTGTAGTTTGGCTAACAACAATGTATGAGATAATGAATAAAACGCTTGAGAGTAATCCAACATGATTAAAGAGCTACATTTACTATTATCTTTTGTTTCCAAGAGATCATTATACAAATTTAGAAGCGAAGTGCAAGTGATATATTGTTTCCTGAAACCTGATTGTTGTTTTGGTAAAATGCTTTCTTTTTCGATAAATTCTGAAATCTGTTTGACTAATATTTTCTCTAGAACCCCTCTGATAATGTTGGCAGTACTAGGTATTAGATCTTTAACATTCGTCGAATGCTTAGTTTTAGGCAGTGGGCTCACAATACTTTCTTTCCAGGCATCTGGGAAGTATCCTGTAGCTAGTGACTGGTTTATCAAATGAGTAATTGCTGAAAGACAGTACGGACTCATTGATTTAATCATGAAAATATGTATACCATCATTTCCCTTTGCTTTTGAGCTTATTTCATTTATTGCTTTTTGGACCTCTAGTTCTGTTACGTAAGCAAATTGGAATGATTTGATGCCGTGTAATTTATTGGTCATGTAATATCCAATTAAGTTTTGATCCGGGCTTAAGTTGGATCCCATGTCAACGAAATGCTTGTTAATTTCATTAATACTCGCAAATTAATAATCGGTTGGGTACTTTCCTGTTAAAGGGAACATTCATTATTATCGATGATTTATTTTCGATGTATCGATAGTTTTGTTTTCCATCCGATATATTGATAGTAACAAATTGAAACATATCAGCTGACAAGTACGATATAGGATTCAGTAAATAAATATTGTTCAGTATCAACAAACAATAAAAAAATATTAGCCTATATTGAAATGAAACTGTTCTAAACTAACCTAACCAACCAAACTTGCTGTAACATTTCAAAAATCCGTTTGATAGCCTATTCCCCGTATGCCTTTTCTCTTCTGTTATCAAATGGAATTTTGAAACGGTAACTTAGCCTATACATCAAGTCTGGTTAGTTATGTTGGGTTAGTTTAGAATAGTTTCATGTCCTAATCCAGTATATAGGCTTATTTTTTTGCCTAGACAAGGTTAGTTCTTAATTTGTAATTTAAATGCATTTGAAGAACAAAAGGAATACCAATCGTGAAGTAAAACAAAAATATCGATATATCGAAAATAAATCATCGATAATAATGAATGTTCCCCAGGAAAGTACCATCGGTTGTTGTACTATCATCACCTACACTGCAACTTCTCATGACTGACCAGACTTCACTAGGTTTCTTTGAATTACTCAGGGTTTTAAGGTAGTAAGACCTTTTTGCTTTGTGTACTGAAATATTCAACTCATTCCTAATAGTTTTGTACTGTTCCCATTCTATGCCATCTTTAGTTTGGCAATATTTACGACTCAATGTAAAAATATACATCACTATTCCCTATTAACGTTAACCAATAAAGGTTGGACCAGGAAAACTAAACACAGTATTACCGTAACAAGAAACTAAAAACTACTACTTGGTTGGTATGAAAAGTTTTTCCTGAGAGCCCAAAATGGGTTATTTCGTGGGTAGCTAAATCTTTTAATATATAAAGCTCAATAATCAAGTGACAACTCATTTTGAAGGCCAAAAATATGGGCGAAAACTAGAGGCCGCTATATCAACCCAATACAAAATGGCGGCAGTTTTTAGTTTTCATCAAAATCAGAGATCCCACTCAAAATCATACTTTAATATCCCCTGTTAACATTTGATCGAACTGTACCAGGTAAGGTTATCACTCCATACGGAAAACTGTGTAATTTTTAGGGGGTATAATAATTTTGTCGGGGAATCCAAAATGAAGCATATTGGGACAGCACAAAAATATTAAATGTAATCCCTAAAAACTAAAAACTATCGCCATCTTGTACTGGTTTGAGACAGGGACCTTTAGTTCTTACCTATATTCTTTTAAACTAATGACCTTTAAAATGAAGTATAAGCTGATAGGGCCTTACATTGGAATTTTTGAGCTACCCCAAAAATAAAGCAACTTGGGGTTTTGGAAGAAATTTGGAATACCTAAAAAAAGTTCACTTTTAAACTATATAATAGAGTCATGAAGAGTTTGGTTTTCATGGTGTGACCCATTAAAAAGTTAATTGGGGGTCTCCAGACTTTTTATTGACGCTGTATATAGCTTTAAGTAAAATCTTTGACTATCAACACAACTTCATTATTTATTAGTCAATGGCAAAACCTATATTGAAAATGATAACACAGACCTCTTCCCTAACATTTTGTATAAATAATAACTAGGCAATAAATGTTTTATGTCTATGCCAAAAAGTGGTCGGTATAGGTTGAATACTGATATGTAATATGCAATTACAATTTTTTAGCTATTGGAAACTCTTAGTGGTATACAGTAGTGGTAAATACAGTACAAGCAGTTTTATCAATGATTGTAGTATCTAAAATCAAATAGAGAATAGAATTAATTTATGAAAGCTCTATTATATTCTGGAGAGCTCCTGGCCTCCAGAATTGGCAAGTGGGCCAGGAATGGCAGGATCTCCTGGCCCCAGAAAGGTTTTATGGAGCACGAGGGGTGCTATGAGCACAACTTCGTGGTCCGATCAGCCATCGATGACGCCAGAAGGGGAGGGAAAAGAGTCGTGCTTGCATGGCTTGACCTCTCCAATGCCTTTGGGTCTGTGCCGCACAGCTACCTCTTGCATGCGCTTCAGATGCATGGGATGCCCCAGAAATTGATTGACGTGGTGAGTGAGCTTTACCACGGGGCAACCACGAGAGTCCGCACGTCACAAGGCTTTACCGGTCCTATACCAATGGCGGCAGGGGTGAAGCAGGGCGATCCGCTCAGCCCTATTCTCTTTAACCTTGCCATTGAGCCAGTGGTCAGGGCAGTACATAGTGCTGCTGAGTCGGACGGGTATCGTCTTGGTGGACGCCACTTCTCTGTCGTGGCATACGCGGACGATCTGGCTCTGATTGCGTCGGGCGAGGAGCAGATGCGCAGGCTCCTGAGGACGGCGGAGGATGTCGCTGCCTGGGCTGGCCTAAGGTTTAACCCCAGGAAGTGCGCAAGCCTCGAGGTGGATTGCCGCAACCGCAGGCGAGTCCTGGCGACCGAGTACGAGATCGGTGGTGCTCCTATGGTGTGTCTGAAAGAGGGCGAGGAGTACCGTCATCTCGGGGTGCCAACAGGATTCAAAGTTGACCAGACACCAGAACGTGACATTGCCAGAATGGCCGAAGATGTCAAGAAGATTGATGAGAGTCTTCTGGCACCTTGGCAGAAGTTGGAAGCCGTGAGGATGTTCATACTCCCTCGGCTAGACTTCATCATGAGAGGAGCCATGGTGGCCAAGACCCCACTGAAGAAGCTCGACAATGACGTGAAGAGAATGGTGAAGAAGTGGCTCTACCTTCCACAGCGAGCCAGTGCTGAGGTGGTCTATCTGGGTGTGGCAGAGGGAGGGGCCGGAATGTTCCCTCTGGCAGACCTAGTTGACATATCCTCCGTGGCCCATGCCTTCCGCATGGTCACGTGTACTGACCCTGTGGTGAAAGACCTGGCTAGAGCTACTCTTTCGCATGTCGCCAGAAAACGCCTTGGGCGTCCCGTTTCCCTTGACGAGGTTGCCGACTACTTGTCCGGTAGGTTGGACGGTGACTTTGCCAGGGATGGAGGTGACATCGGTTCTCTGTGGACTGATGCGAGGAATGCCGCCGGTAGGCTCCAAAAGAAAATCGGAGTCTACTGGAAGTTTGACCATGACAGGGAGGAGTTCCAAATTCGAATTCCCTCGCCTGACGGCACTTCCGGTCCAGTCATTGTCCCAGAAGAAGCAAGGGGCCATCTCTTTTCAAGACTCAAGACTGCCATGAGGCTCAAGTTGAAGAAGACACTCACTAGGAAGCCTGATCAGGGGAAGGTTTTCGACGTGGCTTGCCGATGCCGTGATTCAAATCATTTCATCCAGGCCGGCAAGTTCACTCGATTTGCCGATTGGCGCTTTATTTTTAAGGCTCGCCTCGGCACCGTCCCTCTGAACGGTTGCAGGCGTTGGGGCGAAGGCGATAGGAGGTGCAGGCGCTGTGGTGAGCAGGCAGAAACTCTGCCTCACGTGCTGAACCACTGCCAGCCGACCAGTGAGGGCTGGAGAAAGCGCCATGATGCAGTACTCCATCGCTTAGCCGAATCAATCCCGGAAAGGACCGGAACCACCAGGGTTGACCTGACCGTTCCCGGTGTCGAGAGTACCTTGAGGCCCGACCTGGTCGTCACGAACGAGCGGGAAAAGCGCATCCACTTGGTGGATGTGGCTATCCCGTTCAAAAACAGGTACGGGGTGCTAGCTGACGCGAGACGACTCAAAATTGAGAAATACCGTCAGCTAGCTGATGAACTTCGCCTCAAGGGATACTCTGTCACCCTGGATGGGTTCATCGTGGGTTCCTTGGGATCCTGGGACATGGCGAACGAGCGAGTGTTAAAACTGTTGAACATCTCCTCGCGCTGTGCCCAGGCCATTAGACGCCAGATGGTCTCTGATGTGATCATGTGGTCACGAAACATCTACGTGACTCATATCACAGGCCATCGGCAACTGTGCCATCTACGTGACTCATATCACAGGCCATCGGCAATGGTAGGGAACCCCCATCAGTGGTATCGAACGCATGGCCCGTTGTTTTTTTTTAAGAATTGTTAATTTTGTGATACATGTGATGTGTTTTGTGAAAAAAAAAGAAGTGAAGTGTTAAAAGTTTCATAAATGTTAGTTATGTATGTTCATAAGTGTTAGTTCATAAATTAGAGCTAAAGTTCATAATTTATTTCTGTGCATTGTTAAATTTAAAAGTTCTATTATTGTTATTTAATTTCTAAGTGGCTTGCTGTACCTTTTTTAGTTATTTATTTGTAGTAGTTTTAATTAGGGAAATTTAATTTCCAGAATTGTTAAACATTTTTTGAAGCTCAATGATAGATTTAATGAGGAGTGGCGTCCAATGTACAGCAAGCCTGGGCCATGCGTTCAAATTTCAATAGTAGGGTGCCAATATTCAGGTTAGTGTTAAGTTTGATTGACTAGTTAAGAAGTGACTCAGCATGTGAATCATAGGATTTGAAGGTGGACTGCAATTTTGATCTACATTTTTGATATGCATGTTAAATTTTATAAAAGTGAAGCTCAAAAGAGCATGTGGACAATATTTATTGCATGGAAGATTCCACCTTTTTGGCATGAAATGGGGTTTGCTTGATGTATTATTTTATAAAAATTCAATAAAAAGTTGTCAATCTAAAATGAAATAATCGTTCGTAAGCCCAGGAGTCGATAGTCCCATACATATTGAAGCCCCTTTCTGTACTAGGGAACTTAACATTTATTACAGATTAATAATTATATTGATGTATTTAAATGTTTAAATACAAACTTTTAATTTCACCTTATTACTCCAAGTAAAAAATAATACTAGGTGTACGCTTATTCTTCCCGTATTGGGACAAAACGAAGACAGTGAAAAAGGCTGCACTGGTAAAGGCAACCAGAATACACAGTAGTACCCTAGTTGTTGCTGCACATAAAAAAATATTATACTGGATCTAGCAGGATCTAGGCATGGAGTAGTATTTTTTCTGTGGCATGGATCAGCATGGATGCTCAGTGTCTTGGAGAGTAGATCATTTCGAGAATGCTAAAGGTCTGGTGTGGTTTGGTGCAATAGGTGTGGTGAATATCTGGCCCAAACTCATATGATGAGTAAATAATAATCTAGGAGATAGTCAATATCCAGAGAATTTTATTTGACGCTAATGATTTTCAACTTCTTCTTGGTGGGATTTAACATTATCTTTGGTCAAGTCTTAGCTGAGAAATCATCAAGAGCCTTAGGCAAGGACTCAACATCATGGAGGGAAGCAACTTCCACAAACAGTTTTATATCATCAGCGAACTAAATAAAAGGGATTTTGATAACTCTCTTGATGTATTTAAAGAATATGTAGTACTGAAAATATCTGAAATTTTGTTGGATGTTTTCATGATAAATATGCTACAAATCCATATTCACACCACAAAACCCATGAAAACCAGTTCACATAATCTAATCAAGACAGTTAGTAAAACTCAACCTGTTGAGAGAGTGTTTATTGTATTAAACCAAATTACAATAATAGTTATCACACATCCTTGTCAACTCCTCCTTATCCTCAGTCAAATAAGGACTCAAAACTATGGTACATTCATGATATTGGCAATTTTATCTCTAACCCTTTATCAAACAATAAATTATGTCAATTAGTATTTGTTTGTTTTTACTTTTAGCTAGGGTATTTTAAAAAGTTTCTGTTAGTAGGAATTAGGAGGTTTTCAGAGTAAACAAATCTAAAAACACTCATATTGTGCACCACAGCCCTCTAAGAAAGCCTGTCACCATTGGTGGCCAGAATGCACCCACTTTTCATGCTGGATAAGTGTTTACCGACTCTCTTACATTAAATCTTATCAAAATTGGAGTTTGATCAATAGTAGAGGGTTAAAATTTCATCGGGTACAAATTTTACCTATAGCCTACCTCCATGACCCTTCATCGGGGAATAAAAAATTCTATATACTACTTGGTTTATTTTTCAAGCTATTTTTACCACATGCGCTAAACCCATAGAATTTTGAGGTTTTCAGAGTATAAAATGGCAAAAAAAATTTTATTTTACGCCATTCAACCCTCGGTAAAGTCTGTTTTTTCATAGTCTGGCCAGAATGACTTATTACACTCATCATACTATAGATATGTGTTTACTCTCTTTCATCCAGTCATATCAAAAGTGGTCACATTAAATATCATGGGATACTATTTTTTACCGATACCTTTGGACTCTTTTGCATTATGTGTCCGCTCTTTATTGTGTATTATAAATGGAAAAATTAACTTAATGGGGTGTCTCCCGTATTACTACAAATCACATCAATAGTGGAGGATTAAACTGCACTGTAGAACTATATGGGATAAGATCCCCATATTGATGCATTATGTGTAAACTTTCATACACTAAATATTTGTTTGTTTTTTACGCTCTTTAAAAAGTTTTGATTAACAAAAATGAATTTGGATGTTTTAAAAATAAAATACCACAGGCAGCAAATCTGCATAACAAACTAATTTACAATTGAAGTCAGATTCATTTTCACTTGAAAGGTGAACACACACCGGAGCGGTAGCGGTGCAATATTCGCGCGGTGAATTAGTATATTGGAAGTAAATGCAAGCGGAATGGAGCGGTAGCGGTTTACTGCCCGTACAAACCACACTGCTGAGATGCAAAATTCTTTTTATTTCAACATACTTATATACTATTGTAAATCTGGCATTTCTGTAAAAGTGTAAGCAACGAAAAAAATAAAAATGAAAAACTAAATATTAAACCCTAGAACGCTGGTTTCTAAGTCATAAAATGTTGTACTGAACACTGTGTGTTGTATTGATGGTACACTTTACACTTGACACGTGACCAAATCGTAGAGGGCTATTTGTTGAAGCCATTATTTCGCCACCTTAAATATGTTTCAAATCATTAGCTATTTTTATTACTTTACCTGTCCAATAAAAAAGCATGGTTCTTAGTAAATGTACGAGAGGAGAATAGATGAAGATAAATTTATAAATATGTAGTTATTTGTAGATTTATATGTTTCAAGATTAATAAAACATAGTTGAAATTAACTTCAATAATTTGAAATTAAAATGACAAGAAATTATGTGTCTTGTTTTTACGCCCTCTTAAACAAAACATGTCAAAAGAGGTACCAACAATTTTTTGAGTACCTCGAAACTTATTCTATTCAATAGCTACATAAAGAACAGTGGTTACATTGACATTGAGATGTTCTATATGTTTAATCATTTTCTGTAATTTAGTTGCCTTGAAACTAAAAAGTTGAGTTGCTCAGCTAGAAAGGTTATTCAGCGTCATTATTAGTTGGGCTTTTAATGGCAAAGTATCCACAATCTCGCCAGAACAAGGCAAACGAGATGACATAAACTTGTCAAAAAAGATATTTCACCCGGAGAGTTTGGGAAACATGAGCGACGGGTAAGTAAGAGGCGTTTCTTGAAGTTTGCTCATATTAATATGCGCTCATTGGGAACTGGTTTTGACGAGATGTGCTCTGTAGTAAAAGACGTTGATTTCGATCTTATAGGTATTTTAGAAACATGGCTATGCCCTCACACTCCCTCAAATACTTATAACATTCCTGGTTATACTTTCCTGAGATCTGACATAAAAAGTAATAACTATGCTAAAAGAAAAACTGGCGGGGGAGTTGCTATTTATATAAAAGAGAATATAAATTATGTGGTCAATAGTTTGAACAACGTTGATCAGCAACTAGAGCATATCTCTGTCACAGTTCATACCAAAACAAAAAAAAATTGAATTTGCTTTATGTATAGACCTCCCAATGCAAACTTCACCACTGTGGAAACATTATTAAATGCTGCATTTATTGACCTTGCAGTTAGGGTCAATAATGTCATCGTGTTAGGAGATACAAACATCGACCTACTCTCCGATCACAGTGATGCAAAATACATGAAACGTCTCTTGCAAAGCATAAATACTGATAAACGAGCCTACCATGGTCACTGCCGAGTCATCCACTCTCATAGACCACGTCATCGTCGAAAACACCACAAAATTAATTAGGTGTGGAGTAATTGATACCTCAAACATAAGAGACCATAGGGAAGTTCAAATAACTGACCACAAAATGTTTCATGGATGTATTGATTTTGAATTTGATGAAAAGAATGCAAATAAAATGGTATCGTACAGAGACTTTTCGTAATTTGATATTGCAAGTGCAGTGAGAGATATGGTGGCAGTGGACTGGGGATGTGCTAAGCAAATTTTAAATGTAAATGCAATTGAAAAATTCAATACCTCAAATATAAATGTCATTTTTTATAAACACGTTCCTATAGTGCGCAGGCGTGTTATAAAGAAAAAATCACTATGGAGAACTACTGACATTAACAAATTATAAAAAATTAAAAATATGTTAAGACGTAAATATTGGCAAACTAAAGATGGCATAGAATGGGAACAGTACAAAACTATTAGGAATGAGTTGAATATTTCAGTACACAAAGCAAAAAGGTCTTACTACCTTAAAACCCTGAGTAATTCAAAGAAACCTAGTGAAGTCTGGTCAGTCATGCGAAGTTGCAGTGTAGGTGATGATAGTACACCAAACGATTATTAATTTGCGAGTATTAATGAAATTAACAAGCATTTCGTTGACATGGGATCCAACTTAAGCCCGGATCAAAACTTAATTGGATATTACATGACCAATAAATTACACGGCATCAAATCATTCCAATTTGCTTACGTAACAGAACTAGAGGTCCAAAAAGCAATAAATGAAATAAGCTCAAAAGCAAAGGGAAATGATGGTATACATATTTTCATGATTAAATCAATGAGTCCGTACTGTCTTTCAGCAATTACTCATTTGATAAACCAGTCACTAGCTACAGGATACTTCCCAGATGCCTGGAAAGAAAGTATTGTGAGCCCACTGCCTAAAACTAAGCATTCGACGAATGTTAAAGATCTAATACCTAGTACTGCCAACATTATCAGAGGGGTTCTAGAGAAAATATTAGTCAAACAGATTTCAGAATTTATCGAAAAAGAAAGCATTTTACCAAAACAACAATCAGGTTTCAGGAAACAATATATCACTTGCACTTCGCTTCTAAATTTGTATAATGATCTCTTGGAAACAAAAGATAATAGTAAATGTAGCTCTTTAATCATGTTGGATTACTCTCAAGCGTTTTATTCATTATCTCATACATTGTTGTTAGCCAAACTACACTATTTCGGATTTAATTACACAGCATTAAAATGGGTCGAATCTTACCTCAAAAACAGAACTCAGGTAACAAAAATCATCGGTAAAGTATCATCTCCCCTGTCAAAAGAAAGAGGAATTCCCCAAGGAACATGCTTAGGTCCAATATTCTGTAGCCGTTGGGGGGTCATCTGATTGATGCTGATTGATTGGAGGTGTAAAACTAAACTAATCGTGCTGATTCTGCTACCAAATTATTTAATGAAATACGTGTTGGGGACCAGAGGACGGAGATCTTTTACCCAGACCGGAAGCTTGCATAGCCAGCTTTGATTTATGCTAATACAACTAATTTACTAAAAACTATCCTTCCAAAACTTGTGACCTAGAAAATGACTGTTAATGAAATGATTGACTGGTGATTGAACTACTTAAATAGGAAATGCCTAACCATTTATTGAAAGGAACTATGGAAACTTCTGGTGAAAACGTGTTGCCCTAATCATGTTGAAAATGGTCCGAGCCTGAAGGGCTGGACCAGTAAAGTTCCTAATTCCTACATTTTCAATGTCGGGACGACCCTTGTAGGTCTCCCCCTTGTTTGCTAACTAGCCTGACATATTAATCTAGTATATATTGTACACAACTATTCTAAAGACTTATCCATTTAGTAGGTTTTTCCTGGGGAACACTTCTTCTGTGAGAATTCTTGATCGTGGCTGCCGGTGAAGTGGGAAGAAGGTTGGGAAAGGTCGGTGGGGGAAGCCGTTCGCTTGCTCGCGGTGGGCTGACGAGTTCGCCATGCAGCCCTGCCACACGAAGCGCTGACACTATAAGAAATATAGCGTGCCGCTATGCGTCACAACCACCCCCCCTTCAAGGAACGAAAAGCCCTAAAAAAAAAACAGTTTTGCTAAAGGTTAGAGAAGGGTATCATAGGTGTGTGTTTTTTTTTTTTTTTTTTTTTTTGTGTGTGAGGGAACTTTCGGATGATTTGCTTCCAAATGTGGAAGGCTGAAGGTTCAGACCAGCCCGGTTGTAATTGGCACCTCGGACACCCTGAATTTCCCGAACCAACCACGGCAGAGAGCGGGATCCACCCCCCCTGCGAAAAGAGGAAGTTTTGTGGGGACGACAGTTCTTTTCCCTAGCCTACTAAATTGAGATTGTTGAGTTTGAATGCAAATTTATGAAAAGGGACGGATAACTGCACTCACCAAATATACAGGGTTAGTAAAAAGTGTGGAGACCCCCTGTTATTTTTTTAACGGCCCATACTAGAAAAACTAAACTCGGCAATCCATTATGGCATGTTATGAAGTACTTTTTGGGCATAACGGCCACTTGGTGTTCATCCCCAAAATGGGGGATTTTGGGGAAAACTCAAAAATTTCAAATACATAGACCCATCGAGTGACCCCTCATTTTGAAGGTCCTGGTAAAAGAAAACCAACAACGCAAACTAGAGGTCTCTATCTCAGTTCAGTACAAAATGGCAGCCAATTGAAATTCTCATAAGTTCTTAAACCCAAAATGGGGGATTTTGGGGGAAACTCGAGAATTTTAAATGATAAGCCCCATTGAGTGACCCCTCATTTTGAAGGTCATAATAAAAGAAAACTAACAACGCAAACTATAGGTCTCTATCTTAATACAGTAAAATATGGCAGCCAATTGAATATAAAATTGCAAGTTATTTCCGATTTCTAAAGATTACAATCAGCTTCCATTTTTTACTGGATTGAGATAGAAACCTCTAGTTTGCGTTGTTAGTTTTCTTTTACCAGGACCTTCAAAATGAGGGGTCACTTGATGGGGCTTATCATTTAAAACTTTTGAGTTTTCCCTAAAATCCCCCATTTTGGGTTTGGTAAGCAAGTGGCTATTAGGCTTAAAAAGTACTTCATAACACACCAAAGAGGTGTGTAGAGTTTAGTTTTCCTAGTGTGAGCCGCTACAAAATTTACAGGGGATCTCCAGACTTGGAAAGCTCCAAGTTAAATTCAACTTCTGAGAATTTCAATTGGCTGCCATTTTTTTACTGGATTGAGATAAAGACCTCTAGTTTGCGTTTTTGGTTTTCTTTTACGAGGACCTTCAAAATGAGGGGTCACTCGATAGGTCTTTGTATTTGAGATTCTTGAGTTTTCCCCAAAATCCCTCATTTTGGGGATGTACACCAAAGGACGGTTATGCCCAAAAAGTACTTCATAACATGCCATAAAGCTGTGCCGAGTTTAGTTTTTCTAGTATAGGCCGTTAAAAAAATATCAGGGGGTCTCCACACTTTTTACTAACCCTGTATATATATATATATATTTTTTTTTTATTTTTTTATTGAAATGTTTGAGGGTTGAGTACTATGGGCAGATGATGGAGAAAATGGTGCGGCTTCCGGTGCTATGCTGATGGTTCTGAGAGGTGTGTTGATGACATGGGCTAGGAGTTCAGCAGCAGTGTAATGATGTGTCGTGCCTTCGGCTGCTCATGCGGACAAGGCCGGAGCGGTGCAGGATGCAGGTAAAGTGTGCCGTTGGCTGCTCATGCGGACAAGGCCGGAGCGATGCTGGAAGTGCCCATGGCGAGATGTCACTCTCTCAGCGTATGATTGCGGGGAAGACTGTCAAACTGCCGTTGCTACTGGAGATGAAGGTCATTACTTCATAGTGTCCATTGTTGTCACATGTTTTGCGCACTTGACGAAGAATTTGGGTTTGAATTTAGCTGACGTACTCTTTTAGATTTGATAAAATTTGTACTTCTTTGTTTAATTTTTTTTTTTTTTTTTTGATCGTGCAGCTATCTGGTTGTAACAGTTGTCAAAGATTGGGATCAAAAACTGACATTGACCGCTGATGGTCATTTAAAATTTCTGAACAAGGTGACTGTCGTTATGGAGGTGGTGAGAGGTTGGTCGCAAGGAGGAGGTCCGATCACTGACGGGTTGGCTCGGACTCAAAAGATGAACCATGGGTTCGTTGGGGCCGAGCTACTCAAAGCCAGACTGGTGGAACTCGCGAAAACCCGCTTTGGGGTCTGTGTGTTGATGGGAGTTTGGAAGGATATTAAAACTGTTTTTTTTTTTTTTTTTTTGAAGAACATTTTGCAAGCAGAAAATTACGCATGCAGAAAATTACGCATGCACATATACGCATCGATGAGCGCTAAATTGAGGTGAGGATAGGTGATTGTGGATTTTGGGAAATTCTCACTCATTTTGGAGTATTTTTTTAAGATAAAAAAAAATCCTATTTCTTTCTCTTTTGCTCTGTGTTTCCTATATCTAACTGTACATGAATTTGACATTGATTGGTAACTAACTTATCCCTAGACCTAAATGCTACTACCTTAGCGACTACTTAAGTTAAGAAGTATGAAAATAAGACAAGGAAGGATAGGAAAGAATAGTAAGAGAGTTTGTCTCTAGACAAATGACTGTGCACAAGCCACCACAGAAGGTGCCATCACTGAGCCCTTTCCTACGGGGTAAAATAACAAAAAATAAAATAAAATTTAAGCACCCGTGGAAAGTTTAAGCACTCTAATATTCAACAAAAAAAATTCTTTACCTAACTCAGTGAGGGTGTCAGAGACGAAAAGGGAGGGGTGAAAGATTTGGCCGACAACGCACGGAGGAGGACGTGTAGGGCAACCCATCCTAGGGAAGGATACCCTGAGACTCACACTCCACCGGACGTTGGCGGGAACAGCGACAGACAGAGAAGACTTAACCTAATATCACCTTAGCATAGCTTTCCGGCCTGGGTAAAATGGGTTGTTTTGTGAAAATTGAACTTTTGCACAAAAAAGGGACCGAGACAAGAAACAAAGATTTTTCAACCCTGACATTTCAAAAAATTTTGACAAATGCTTGACATGATTTGTCTTGTGGAAAAAAATTCGTAGTTGAAGCTGTTCTCTGGAGCATACAGTAACCAGACTGACTACCAAAAGCGTAAAAAAAGGAGGTGAAAATAAATAAAATTCTATGTGTGAAATTGAGAGATAGTTCTTTCTATTTCTGGAACTAATGCTGAAAATGCGCCGTTGTTGAAATGAATCCCATCACGACGCATTGATCGTCCATAATAGACATGAAAATATTTTACGTCGTCCAATTCGTCGGGTAGGCCTATTACCTTGATGAACTCGGAAGTCAATGTGAGCAAAAATCTGTTCATTTGACGTAGACGGTTTACTGCTGACATTGAATTTCTTATCCTAGGATAAAGCGGCAACGTCGTAAAGACAATAACCATTCCAGGATAATTCCGACGCAATAATCTCAAAAAAGACAAAAAGGTGTTCTTAAAAGCTGTTATTTCCACATTCGCCAAAAAATCGTTGTTACCTAAAAAGACTAATAACGGAATATGCGACTGTATGACAGAAGTGTTTGACTTGATAAACTTCTTGAGGTCACACACTCTTGCTCCAGAAATGCTTCGAATTAAAACTGATTGCAGATTTCCAGTTAATTCAGGATTTGCCTGAGAAAAATTGTGAAATCGTGCGGCATATGAGTCGCCGATTACCTGAAGTTTCATTGAACTTATTATTTGATTCATTTATTTCTAACAATGAAGGAAACCAAACAAAGGAAACACCGACATCGGAGTGTTTTTTGCGAAGCATACAAAATCAACTAAATTTCTACAAAATCACTAGCCTAACATCAACTACAAATAATTTATTCACTGTGAAACAACATCAACACGATTAACTGAAATTATTAACCTCACTCTTTTTCCTTTTACCTGACATAAAATTTACTGTAACTTAAAACAAGTCCCAAAATCTGTCGCTACACTGATTTGCAAAGAAGTTTTAAATAAATAAACCACTAAAAATTATGAGCACTGTTCGCCAAACAACAAAACATTGCTGTAAGCTACCTTATAAAAGCTTGCTGCAATGAGCGATGAATGGTAATGCGTTCAGCGGTTGGGCCGAACAAAAACCCAATTTAAGCATTTTTGCAAACAAATTTTCTAAATAAACTCATAACTAACAACACCATAAGGACTCATACTACACATACAAAGCTTAAAATACTAGCCTATTGAGTATTACTGTAAGTTACTACCAATTTTGTGTCTGCAGTAAAATTCAGATAGGCCCTATTGGCCTAGATTTACTTCCCAACAGATTTGTTTTACTGAATGATTTAATGATAATTTTGAATTTAATGTTGCTAGGAATGACCAATAGTGTGACAAAATATGTGAATGAAACAAATATGAAGACATAAAATACACT
Source organism: Macrosteles quadrilineatus (assembly GCF_028750875.1). Taxonomy (NCBI): domain Eukaryota; kingdom Metazoa; phylum Arthropoda; class Insecta; order Hemiptera; family Cicadellidae; genus Macrosteles; species Macrosteles quadrilineatus. The sequence goes on from NW_026542595.1 coordinate 35,650,080, forward strand.
AGACAATAATAAATGCAGTACAAGTTACAATTTGACACCGTAAGCTACCAAAAAATAGTAGGCCTACAACTGGAACAGTAAAATAATAATGTGAGCACAAGGTTTCGGTATACACATGCCTATTTATTAATTTAATAATACAACAACAAATATATCACTGACTCTAACACTGAACTACAAGGTGTTGACTCTACTTGCGAAAACAATATGGTCTTTATTAATAGCTAACTTAGGCAAAAAACACCTTGTAACTGGCCAAATGCCACTTTTTTACTTTAATAAAAAATGGGTTTAGGTTTATTTGACTTACCAGAGACCTTCACCCAATAATGATTACTGACCATAAAATTGCCTCTTGTTAGGCCTACTTTACATTTAAATTTCAAACACAACACTGATACACTGATACACTGTTACACTGTTCCTCCCGTTGTCTATGCTAGAAGGTGGCAAATTCTCACTGAAACAAACAGACACAGACAAAACCCTACCTATGTCACACTAACCTTGATCATCCTAGCTCTTGCTTTAATTTTGAAAATAAAATGTTGGCTAATTCATGAAATCTTGCTAAGTTCCCTCCAAAGTCAATTTTTCCCTAAACAGAATTTTTTCTAATGAACCGAAATTTCACTCATGAACAGACATTTTGTTACCAGAAAATTTGTCTCCCCAGAAGGTTCCACTTAAAAAAAAATTTCCTAGCCTGACTGTTGATGTGAAAACAAAACTGGCTAAAGCGATCCGGTCCTAGGCCTAGCCTGCTACCATATGTAGCCGTTGGGGGGTCATCTGATTGATGCTGATTGATTGGAGGTGTAAAACTAAACTAAGCGTGCTGATTCTGCTACCAAATTATTTAATGAAAGACGTGTTGGGGACCAGAGGACGGAGATCTTTTACCCAGACCGGAAGCTTGCATAGCCAGCTTTGATTTATGCTAATACAACTAATTTACTAAAAACTATCCTTCCAAAACTTGTGACCTAGAAAATGACTGTTAATGAAATGATTGACTGGTGATTGAACTACTTAAATAGGAAATGCCTAACCCATTTATTGAAAGGAACTATGGAAACTTCTGGTGAAAACGTGTTGCCCTAATCATGTTGAAAATGGTCCGAGCCTGAAGGGCTGGACCAGTAAAGTTCCTAATTCCTACATTTTCAATGTCGGGACGACCCTTGTAGGTCTCCCCCTTGTTTGCTAACTAGCCTGACATATTAATCTAGTATATATTGTACACAACTATTCTAAAGACTTATCCATTTAGTAGGTTTTTCCTGGGGAACACTTCTTCTGTGAGAATTCTTGATCGTGGCTGCCGGTGAAGTGGGAAGAAGGTTGGGAAAGGTCGGTGGGGGAAGCCGTTCGCTTGCTCGCGGTGGGCTGACGAGTTCGCCATGCAGCCCTGCCACACGAAGCGCTGACACTATAAGAAATATAGCGTGCCGCTATGCGTCACAACCACCCCCCCTTCAAGGAACGAAAAGCCCTAAAAAAAAAACAGTTTTGCTAAAGGTTAGAGAAGGGTATCATAGGTGTGTGTTTTTTTTTTTTTTTTTTTGTGTGTGAGGGAACTTTCGGATGATTTGCTTCCAAATGTGGAAGGCTGAAGGTTCAGACCAGCCCGGTTGTAATTGGCACCTCGGACACCCTGAATTTCCCGAACCAACCACGGCAGAGAGCGGGATCCACCCCCCCTGCGAAAAGAGGAAGTTTTGTGGGGACGACAGTTCTTTTCCCTAGCCTACTAAATTGAGATTGTTGAGTTTGAATGCAAATTTATGAAAAGGGACGGATAACTGCACTCACCAAATATACAGGGTTAGTAAAAAGTGTGGAGACCCCCTGTTATTTTTTTAACGGCCCATACTAGAAAAACTAAACTCGGCAATCCATTATGGCATGTTATGAAGTACTTTTTGGGCATAACGGCCACTTGGTGTTCATCCCCAAAATGGGGGATTTTGGGGAAAACTCAAAAATTTGAAATACATAGACCCATCGAGTGACCCCTCATTTTGAAGGTCCTGGTAAAAGAAAACCAACAACGCAAACTAGAGGTCTCTATCTCAGTTCAGTACAAAATGGCAGCCAATTGAAATTCTCATAAGTTCTTAAACCCAAAATGGGGGATTTTGGGGGAAACTCGAGAATTTTAAATGATAAGCCCCATTGAGTGACCCCTCATTTTGAAGGTCATAATAAAAGAAAACTAACAACGCAAACTATAGGTCTCTATCTTAATACAGTAAAATATGGCAGCCAATTGAATATAAAATTGCAAGTTATTTCCGATTTCTAAAGATTACAATCAGCTTCCATTTTTTACTGGATTGAGATAGAAACCTCTAGTTTGCGTTGTTAGTTTTCTTTTACCAGGACCTTCAAAATGAGGGGTCACTTGATGGGGCTTATCATTTAAAACTTTTGAGTTTTCCCTAAAATCCCCCATTTTGGGTTTGGTAAGCAAGTGGCTATTAGGCTTAAAAAGTACTTCATAACACACCAAAGAGGTGTGTAGAGTTTAGTTTTCCTAGTGTGAGCCGCTACAAAATTTACAGGGGATCTCCAGACTTGGAAAGCTCCAAGTTAAATTCAACTTCTGAGAATTTCAATTGGCTGCCATTTTTTTACTGGATTGAGATAAAGACCTCTAGTTTGCGTTTTTGGTTTTCTTTTACGAGGACCTTCAAAATGAGGGGTCACTCGATAGGTCTTTGTATTTGAGATTCTTGAGTTTTCCCCAAAATCCCTCATTTTGGGGATGTACACCAAAGGACGGTTATGCCCAAAAAGTACTTCATAACATGCCATAAAGCTGTGCCGAGTTTAGTTTTTCTAGTATAGGCCGTTAAAAAAATATCAGGGGGTCTCCACACTTTTTACTAACCCTGTATATATATATATATTTTTTTTTTTTATTTTTTTATTGAAATGTTTGAGGGTTGAGTACTATGGGCAGATGATGGAGAAAATGGTGCGGCTTCCGGTGCTATGCTGATGGTTCTGAGAGGTGTGTTGATGACATGGGCTAGGAGTTCAGCAGCAGTGTAATGATGTGTCGTGCCTTCGGCTGCTCATGCGGACAAGGCCGGAGCGGTGCAGGATGCAGGTAAAGTGTGCCGTTGGCTGCTCATGCGGACAAGGCCGGAGCGATGCTGGAAGTGCCCATGGCGAGATGTCACTCTCTCAGCGTATGATTGCGGGGAAGACTGTCAAACTGCCGTTGCTACTGGAGATGAAGGTCATTACTTCATAGTGTCCATTGTTGTCACATGTTTTGCGCACTTGACGAAGAATTTGGGTTTGAATTTAGCTGACGTACTCTTTTAGATTTGATAAAATTTGTACTTCTTTGTTTAATTTTTTTTTTTTTTTTTGATCGTGCAGCTATCTGGTTGTAACAGTTGTCAAAGATTGGGATCAAAAACTGACATTGACCGCTGATGGTCATTTAACATTTCTGAACAAGGTGACTGTCGTTATGGAGGTGGTGAGAGGTTGGTCGCAAGGAGGAGGTCCGATCACTGACGGGTTGGCTCGGACTCAAAAGATGAACCATGGGTTCGTTGGGGCCGAGCTACTCAAAGCCAGACTGGTGGAACTCGCGAAAACCCGCTTTGGGGTCTGTGTGTTGATGGGAGTTTGGAAGGATATTAAAACTGTTTTTTTTTTTTTTTTTGAAGAACATTTTGCATGCAGAAAATTACGCATGCAGAAAATTACGCATGCACATATACGCATCGATGAGCGCTAAATTGAGGTGAGGATAGGTGATTGTGGATTTTGGGAAATTCTCACTCATTTTGGAGTATTTTTTTAAGATAAAAAAAAAATCCTATTTCTTTCTCTTTTGCTCTGTGTTTCCTATATCTAACTGTACATGAATTTGACATTGATTGGTAACTAACTTATCCCTAGACCTAAATGCTACTACCTTAGCGACTACTTAAGTTAAGAAGTATGAAAATAAGACAAGGAAGGATAGGAAAGAATAGTAAGAGAGTTTGTCTCTAGACAAATTACTGTGCACAAGCCACCACAGAAGGTGCCATCACTGAGCCCTTTCCTACGGGGTAAAATAACAAAAAATAAAATAAAATTTAAGCACCCGTGGAAAGTTTAAGCACTCTAATATTCAACAAAAAAAATTCTTTACCTAACTCAGTGAGGGTGTCAGAGACGAAAAGGGAGGGGTGAAAGATTTGGCCGACAACGCACGGAGGAGGACGTGTAGGGCAACCCATCCTAGGGAAGGATACCCTGAGACTCACACTCCACCGGACGTTGGCGGGAACAGTGACAGACAGAGAAGACTTAACCTAATATCACCTTAGCATAGCTTTCCGGCCTGGGTAAAATGGGTTGTTTTGTGAAAATTGAACTTTTGCACAAAAAAGGGACCGAGACAAGAAACAAAGATTTTTCAACCCTGACATTTCAAAAAATTTTGAAAAATGCTTGACATGATTTGTCTTGTGGAAAAAAATTCGTAGTTGAAGCTGTTCTCTGGAGCATACAGTAACCAGACTGACTACCAAAAGCGTAAAAAAAGGAGGTGAAAATAAATAAAATTCTATGTGTGAAATTGAGAGATAGTTCTTTCTATTTCTGGAACTAATGCTGAAAATGCGCCGTTGTTGAAATGAATCCCATCACGACGCATTGATCGTCCATAATAGACATGAAAATATTTTACGTCGTCCAATTCGTCGGGTAGGCCTATTACCTTGATGAACTCGGAAGTCAATGTGAGCAAAAATCTGTTCATTTGACGTAGACGGTTTACTGCTGACATTGAATTTCTTATCCTAGGATAAAGCGGCAACGTCGTAAAGACAATAACCATTCCAGGATAATTCCGACGCAATAATCTCAAAAAAGACAAAAAGGTGTTCTTAAAAGCTGTTATTTCCACATTCGCCAAAAAATCGTTGTTACCTAAAAAGACTAATAACGGAATATGTGACTGTATGACAGAAGTGTTTGACTTGATAAACTTCTTGAGGTCACACACTCTTGCTCCAGAAATGCTTCGAATTAAAACTGATTGCAGATTTCCAGTTAATTCAGGATTTGCCTGAGAAAAATTGTGAAATCGTGCGGCATATGAGTCGCCGATTACCTGAAGTTTCATTGAACTTATTATTTGATTCATTTATTTCTAACAATGAAGGAAACCAAACAAAGGAAACACCGACATCGGAGTGTTTTTTGCGAAGCATACAAAATCAACTAAATTTCTACAAAATTACTAGCCTAACATCAACTACAAATAATTTATTCACTGTGAAACAACATCAACACGATTAACTGAAATTATTAACCTCACTCTTTTTCATTTTACCTGACATAAAATTTACTGTAACTTAAAACAAGTCCCAAAATCTGTCGCTACACTGATTTGCAAAGAAGTTTTAAATAAATAAACCACTAAAAATTATGAGCACTGTTCGCCAAACAACAAAACATTGCTGTAAGCTACCTTATAAAAGCTTGCTGCAATGAGCGATGAATGGTAATGCGTTCAGCGGTTGGGCCGAACAAAAACCCAATTTAAGCATTTTTGCAAACAAATTTTCTAAATAAACTCATAACTAACAACACCATAAGGACTCATACTACACATACAAAGCTTAAAATACTAGCCTATTGAGTATTACTGTAAGTTACTACCAATTTTGTGTCTGCAGTAAAATTCAGATAGGCCCTATTGGCCTAGATTTACTTCCCAACAGATTTGTTTTACTGAATGATTTAATGATAATTTTGAATTTAATGTTGCTAGGAATGACCAATAGTGTGACAAAATATGTGAATGAAACAAATATGAAGACATAAAATACACTAGACAATAATAAATGCAGTACAAGTTACAATTTGACACCGTAAGCTACCAAAAAATAGTAGGCCTACAACTGGAACAGTAAAATAATAATGTGAGCACAAGGTTTCGGTATACACATGCCTATTTTTTAATTTAATAATACAACAACAAATATATCACTGACTCTAACACTGAACTACAAGGTGTTGACTCTACTTGCGAAAATAATATGGTCTTTATTAATAGCTAACTTAGGCAAAAAACACCTTGTAACTGGCCAAATGCCACTTTTTTACTTTAATAAAAAATGGGTTTAGGTTTATTTGACTTACCAGAGACCTTCACCCAATAATGATTACTGACCATAAAATTGCCTCTTGTTAGGCCTACTTTACATTTAAATTTCAAACACAACACTGATACACTGATACACTGTTACACTGTTCCTCCCGTTGTCTATGCTAGAAGGTGGCAAATTCTCACTGAAACAAACAGACACAGACAAAACCCTACCTATGTCACACTAACCTTGATCATCCTAGCTCTTGCTTTAATTTTGAAAATAAAATGTTGGCTAATTCATGAAATCTTGCTAAGTTCCCTCCAAAGTCAATTTTTCCCTAAACAGAATTTTTTCTAATGAACCGAAATTTCACTCATGAACAGACATTTTGTTACCAGAAAATTTGTCTCCCCAGAAGGTTCCACTTAAAAAAAAATTTCCTAGCCTGACTGTTGATGTGAAAACAAAACTGGCTAAAGCGATCCGGTCCTAGGCCTAGCCTGCTACCATATGTAGCCGTTGGGGGGTCATCTGATTGATGCTGATTGATTGGAGGTGTAAAACTAAACTAAGCGTGCTGATTCTGCTACCAAATTATTTAATGAAAGACGTGTTGGGGACCAGAGGACGGAGATCTTTTACCCAGACCGGAAGCTTGCATAGCCAGCTTTGATTTATGCTAATACAACTAATTTACTAAAAACTATCCTTCCAAAACTTGTGACCTAGAAAATGACTGTTAATGAAATGATTGACTGGTGATTGAACTACTTAAATAGGAAATGCCTAACCCATTTATTGAAAGGAACTATGGAAACTTCTGGTGAAAACGTGTTGCCCTAATCATGTTGAAAATGGTCCGAGCCTGAAGGGCTGGACCAGTAAAGTTCCTAATTCCTACATTTTCAATGTCGGGACGACCCTTGTAGGTCTCCCCCTTGTTTGCTAACTAGCCTGACATATTAATCTAGTATATATTGTACACAATTATTCTAAAGACTTATCCATTTAGTAGGTTTTTCCTGGGGAACACTTCTTCTGTGAGAATTCTTGATCGTGGCTGCCGGTGAAGTGGGAAGAAGGTTGGGAAAGGTCGGTGGGGGAAGCCGTTCGCTTGCTCGCGGTGGGCTGACGAGTTCGCCATGCAGCCCTGCCACACGAAGCGCTGACACTATAAGAAATATAGCGTGCCGCTATGCGTCACAACTCTACAATATATACACTGCTGACAAACAATGTAAAAACGTGCAATTTACATTTGTATGCTGATGATTGCCAGATACACCTGTCCTTTGGTAAAACATGGTATGCTAAAGCCTTTGATGTAATTAATAATGAGCTGAATGCTATATCTGTCTGGTCAAAGAGCCATGGATTGAAACTGAACAACGATAAATGTTCAGTTCTCCATATTGCACCGCAAGACGTTTTAACGAAATTAGGCAAGACATGGTCAGTAAAATTAAAATAAATGGGACAGCCATCAATATATGCGAGAAACTAAAAACGCTAGGAGTAATTCTTGTTGAAGACCTGACGCTAACTGACCATGTAAACCTCATGTGTCAGCGAGCCCTTGGCTGGTTGCGGGGTCTATATAGATTGAAGGGAATTTTACCTGAGAACGCCAAAATAAAACTAGTAAGGGCCTTGGTATTGTCAGTTTTGGATTATTGTCTTCCAGCATACGGAAATAGCATTACAAAAGGCGACCTAAATAAAATCCAAAGACTACAAAATGCATCACTTAGAGAAGAGATCACATTACTCCTTACAGAACGCTGCAAACATTATGAAAATTTAAGATAATTGTATGTACCTAACCTGCAGTCTGATACGTAAAGCTATAGAGCACGGCCAGCCTGAGTACCTGTGTGAGAAACATCTCTCTCGCCGAGATGTCTCTGTCCGTAGCAAGAGCCAGGACAAGTTGTTGCACTTTCCTAGAGTCAGACATGAAGTGGGGAGGCGCGCCTTCTCATACTTCGGCCCTACCTTGTATAATGCTCTCCCCGATCAAGTAATAAGGGCCAACTCTTTGAACACTTTTAAAAAAAGGTTAAAGGAATATTTGTTTACTAAAAGTAGTTTTATCTAAAGTAAATGTATGGTTTTAATTTTAATTGGTCTAGTCCTAGTATTGCAGATTCTGGTTATTTTAAGTAATGTTTGTTATAGATTTTTTATTATTTCAAAATGTTTAAATAGATTGTTGGTATGGATTGTTTTACATTGTTTTCATAGATTCTTTATATATTGTTTTATAGTTAGTTTTTATGAATAGTTTATTTGTATTAAGGACAAGAGTTGTTTTGAAAAGCAGAAATATTGAATCTGAAAAACGCTTGCTAAATAAAGACATTATTATTATTATTAAACTGATAAAAAAAACAGGGAAAATATTGTAAATATTTGTAAACCAAGTCAGCAAATGTTCAAAACACATTTAATTTTTTTTTCAAAAGTTTCAGCTGCTTTATTAAATGATACCATAAATATAAATTTCTCCAGCAGATCAAATGCAAACAAAGATTTTCTCCATAAGTGCAAAAAGGTGGTTGGGGATCCCCCCATCAGCTTGCTGGTGGTCCCCTTCTTCCTGGCTTTGATGGCGGGCTCTGCCTGCCAGGGATTGGATAGGTCCCGAGTGTTGCTTGCACTAAATGCGTCAGGGCATTCCACTATGGTCCTTCTGGGTTTTGTACCTGGGGGAACCCAGGTGGAGTGACGCTTAAACAAGTAGCCGGTATCCCTGGTTAGGATTGAGGGGAAACCCTCTCTCTGAAGGGTGTGCTTCGGCAGCTGGTGAGCCTGATGACCTTAAGTCATCCTCCCATGATGTACCAAAGGTTGGTGCATTAGCTTCGGCCTACATCATGGGGCCCGGGTATGTTTAATTATAGGTACCGGGTTTGCAGTCAGGGAGTTTCATGCTCTCATGACAAAACAAAATGGAAATGGAAAATGTTGGTACATGTTTCGAGTTTCTAGGTTCAACTTCAGCAACATACTAGTTTGTAAAATGTTGTCCCATTGAGAGATGATTGTCGACTACTTACAGGAAACACGCACACATATAAATAAATATAGTACGTATTGCAAGTATTTACACGTTTTTGCATAAGCACAATTAGAATAACCTCAACCTGACGACATGTCTAGGCCTACTAAAGAACACGAACACGGGAGAACGACACACGGTATCAGCTGACTGTGGCAGTTCTTATTTCCAGTATGGTTATCTACGTCACAAAACAGCTCATAGGTGATGTTGTCCGAATATTCCTCTCTTATATTTTACATGGATTCATTGCCGTGTTTATTCATATGCTTCAAAATAAATAATTCCTCCCATACTTTGGGTTTGTTTTTTTTTTGCGAAAATTTTTCCAAACACTTAGTGATTTTTAAAACTCAATTCTGTGAGCCATATTATTCTTAAGATGTTGTGCAACAACCGACGTTGTGTGTTTCCTGTAAATAATTGGCAATCACCTCTCGATGTGATAAATTGTACATGCAAGAATAATGCTGAAGGTGAGTCGTGTATCAAGGCACAAACCTGTACAGCATGAACAACATTTACATTGACACCTTCTGGCATTCGTTTGTATATTCTTATCCATAGTAAAAATATTAAAGGTCTAAAGGCTGATCAATTTGAAACTTGTTTATTTCTTTTATATTTTTAAGAAGTATTCTTCTAACATTGCTGCTTTACTTTCAGGCGTGTTGTGAATCAGATCAGTATTAGCAAAGCTATTATTACAAGTAGATGTATTTAGCTATGAATACAAAGGAAGTTCTTGGAAACAAAGTGGTGTAGCAGTGAGCTCATGCGTAGTAGTGTAATAATTTACATTATGTAAGAGCTCTTCAGCAAACTAAGAATATATACTTAATGATATGGTATAAACTTAAATTGTTACATTCATACAAAATTGAAAGCTAATTATAAGTCAAATGGTGTTTATTATACATCTAACAATATAAAGAATATATTTATTAATGCTGTGGATTATTAGGAAACCCAGTCTGTTTCGCTGCTTATTACACTTTGGGTAGTGCAGCAATTTACAAAGCTTGGATAGATAATATGCCCTAACACTATTGTCTTTCAAAATTCCATCATAAGCTAAATCATAACAGTGTAAAGAATAAATTAGGTTTATAGAAAATGCTAGGTACTTCTAGGTCTGCAGGTTGAGCTAAGTGTGCACGTTCACTACAGAAGTTACAGTTTTATATAATTAAGTTTGACATAAGCTTGTTCTGCCAAGGATCTGAAAGTTTAATTGGCAAGACTTGTTAAGTCATGTTTTGTCATAAACTTTACTTTGTATCAGAGTATAACAACTTAGACAAAAGTGGCTTATGGTGTCTTTTTGTGGTTATTTTTATGCCAGGAATTACATAAATGTTTTTCTCACGCATTATAATGTGTATTAAAAGAAATGTCAGGAGATAGATACAGCTACCTAATGTACAACTATTTAGTATCATCACAAGGTTATAATATTTTATGCTGTAAGTCAAATATTGTATTTTATGCTCCTGTTAAATATTGTAGCCTATACAGGTTAGGTAAGAACCAAAGTGCCAAAAGTATCAATCATTTGAATTGACTAAGAGATTAGAATATTTTTTTAAATAGAACTATTTTAATTTAAATTAATAATAATTAATATTGTAAGATCATTCAGTCATCATCTTCATTTTGTATTGTATTCCCCTTAAAAGGCACATAAATAATATGATGATGGGTTAGCCTCTGGATCATTTATTAATAATTCGTTCTTGAAGCTGGAATAATACACAACTTAAAAAAGTTTTCTAATCCGTGAATGAGGTTGTCAGCACATTTAGGACACACATAACACGAAACACATACGAAATGACGTATAGTTATTTACAATAACAAACTTGGCCAAATAGTCCGAATCTGCTCCTCCTCACGCCTATCTACGCATCTCCTGTTCGCTACACTACTACATGTTACCAAATGCAGAATATGTTTATTGGCTAGCCAGCATATGAGGTCATAAATGATATTTATCAATCTTTTGGTTAGGTATACTGCAAATTTAAATTTAAAATTAAGTGTATTTTTAGTTTTTTCTTTATAATATTGAGCATACATTAAAAGTCGAAATCATAAGCACACAACACATAAATTAATGTATTCACCATCAAATATTAACTTTCTCATCGAGCCTAAATGAGAACCGACATTTATAAAATCCCGTTGAAAAGTATAGAGTTAAGTAGAGTCTAATTGCCATACATTTACCAAACGACCGTATCCAGTTTAGACCAGTGTGCTACTTACACTTGAAGCGTCACTCTTAACAGTTAAACACTCTTCACTCACACACACATTTCCTTGCTAATAACATTTCGGACCCTCGTTACGTACCACTAACATTGTATAATGTTTCTCTTTCTACTACCCACAGCTTTCAGTGTAAATGTACAATGAATGATATCCGTTTACACGTTACTTATAATTTAAACTTTAAAAACTTCCTGTGCTTAACTAAATAATTAAATTAATTAACTAATAATAATACAAAAATAAAGTGTCTATTGTTTTAAAAAGCTAAATATTTTCTAATATACACCACCAAAACGTTTTGAACTCAAAGATACTATAGTAATTGTCAAAATACATACGATAGGTAATCATGATATACAATAGATATAGAGATCATTTAGTTGAGACGGAAAGCCGCAATACCATTATACATGTGCACATATATACTTTGTGTATATATTTACAACAAAATAATATATAGCCAAACATAGTTTGGCTATGTGCAGATTACGTGATTCAGTATTCGCTATTAACTTGCTTCTATGGTTATCTGTTAGGGCTTACATTTCTTAGTTCTATTTAATTTTTGAATAGATTTGCTACATAAAAGTAATAATTTGCTTACATTAACTACACAGGAATAATGTGGTGTTTTCTAGCTGAAATAATTACACAAACTGTTTTGTTCTAATGTCCAGATTGCAAACAGACACGATTACAAATTTATCTTTTTTTACATTTTGTTTAGCAATTAAATAGTATATTTCATCCCTATGGCTTAAAGAAAATATCTTCGACCTGAGCTCAAGTTTTACGATCGAGGCGAATCCAAGGTCGGAGGTTTCCAAGGAAGGAAAATAAGGAGCGATGGTTGACGAGACACTTTTTGCACGTTTGATGAACTATATTTTTCGTCATATTGCACCATTATTTAAACAAACTAAGTTACAAAACTAAAATAGTTTTTATTTAAAGATAATCTCTCAAAACGACTTCTAAATTGTTTTCATTTCAATTAGCTAATGGAAACAAGTAGTCGTTTGGTAAGTGATTCAATCGTTTCGTCTATTACGGTTGTGTTATTGTACATTATACTCTCGATATGTCGAACTATTTACAATAAGGCAACAATAAGATATAATTGATAAACAATCGAAACATACTTTTGATACATGCGGTTGCTTACAATCTAAATGTACAACTAAGTTTTCAACGGCAGATTTTTACTCCCGAGAGAGTAAAAACGCCAATTTATACCTTGTTGGTAACTTTAGAATGCTACATTATCACGAAAATAGTATTTATCTGTTATCAACGTGAGTTTGTTCTTTTAAATTATTATTATTAAGATTAAATTATTTACGCCTATGGCTCGAAGTTTGTTAAAGAGCTGTACTGGTCTTCTTTAGTTTAGTATCAGATGTATTTTAAGACTACTGTATGCGTTAAATAACAAGGCTAGGATCGTAGGGTTACAAACGTATCTTCCTAGTGATACATTATGTGTTATAGGATATAGCTAGACCTATATAAAATATTTAAACAAAACAATCTAGTACGTAATAACGATTTATCCGTTAAAATAGTTTTTATTATTAAAGACTTTTCAAACTTGAGCATGATTGTCGAAAACGTATCGCAGTCAGCGATAAAAGTGATGGATGCCGCATCAGTTAACAGAGCGATTCTTCATAACACAGCCATATGTCACTGTTGTCACTTTATAACGTTTCATTTTTCATTCTCTCTAATAAATTACAGAATAAATTGAAGCAATTAATTTTTATTCATAACTTTTCTTTGTTAGCCCGGGTTCAAATTTCTTATATTTAAGTATTACAGTGTTTTACTTCTTTATTTTAAAATGGCAGGGCTTTAGTAAATTAAATTAACAACGAATATAAATATTGCATTTTTGATCGGCTTATGACTACATTTTCCGATAGAATGTGTTTTTTTTTATTTCTTAAACCAACAATATATTATTTGGGAAACCGATTGGTCATAATACTCGCCTTCAAAACTGAACAATAAAGGTTCATTCCCAAGGCCCTGGGACTTGCTATTGGGAAATGATCACTAATGATGCTATCTAATTAATAGGTTGATTTTATATTGCCACAAAACTTGAGTGAAGTCAATGTATTATAAAGGAACTTAGAAAAATTCAAATAGCATAGAAAACTTAAAAAAAATATATATATAGACAATTTTTTATCAATTTTAAACCATACATACAAACTTTACGAATTACACTTTTAGTGATACCTTAAACTTTTTTTAAAGCTACACCGTTATGCTTATTATACTGTGTAGTATTGAAATTTTGAGTTTTTTTTTCTTGTCACTGCAAACCCAAAGAAAGGCAGTTTTTGGAATGGCAAGTCGTTTAAGACGTAGATGATCTTAATAGGTCAAACTTTACCTGAATTCCCCAAATTTACTAACAATGAGAATAATGAACCTCGGTTGACTTCAATGGAAACAAGCTGGATTAATGTTAAGTTACATTTAGATTCCAGTAATTATAGAAAAGTTGTTTTTACTGGTAATCAATATTCGATGACTGATGAAAGCAACAGGAATTTATAAAATTAGTACGTTTATTAATATCCATAAAAGTCATATTGAGGAGAATACCCCTGCCGCAGCAAACCTGCCGTCTAAGCGAATTTCCATTTGGTCGAATTGATTTTCAATTGATCTATTTAAATAACATTAGGTTTAACGAGTACCTAGGTTTGCTGCTACAAGGAAACTAATAAAGTAGTGTGTTTTTAGTAAAATATTGATAGCTTACTATAAAATAAATAAATTTAACAAGTTTGATCAAAATATATCCATAAACAAGCAAACTACAACATTTTACAATATTCTCCATAAGAATAACATGGGAATTTAAAATTTACCATTTTTTTTAGTTTTCTCCGTAACCAATAACCGTACAAAAACACTTTGATATACTGAATTGTTTGTTTTTTAAGCTCTTTAAGAAGGTTTAGAGAAAAATTGGGAAATTTTGTGTTTTGAGGGTAAGAAGTGAGAAAAACCAATTTTTACCCCATAAAACCCCCCATAAAACCCTGTTCCCATGGTCCGATCATGCTGGATCGCGAACTCATTCAAGTTTATCCTGCCTTACACCTTCAAACCAAATTTCATCAAAATCGGATAAAAATTACTCAAGTTATCGTGTTCACGGACACACATATATATATATATAAATATATATATATATATACATATATAAAAATTTGAACGAATTGTGTTTTTGGCCTCTGGGGACATTAAAATGAAAAAGTAAATCGGTCCCGGGCCTAAGTCTCACCATGAGACCTACGGTAATAGCTACTTCCCTATAGGGAAATTCGCTAAAAATCTAACCCCCTTGAGCCAAATATTAAATTGACGTAACAAAAGTTGGTTTTTGACGCTAAACATCCATTTGTTCACAAAGCTAAAAAGGCTTGAGGAAGGCTTTGATTTGCTTGCGGCTTCAAAGTCATAAGCTGTAACAAACCCGAGATGGAAGTTATAAACTTTCAGATTCCACGAAATAATATTTCAATCGTCAAGATACTCCTAAAGGTTAATAAAGTTGTGTGGATAATTAATTTTAGTGCCCACAAATATTTTGTTTGACTGGCACAATCACAGTTTTGAAGTATATATTGAGATTTACTGGTTACAACATAACCAATTTTCAAAATCTTTTAAGTACATTTAGATATTGTTTTACTTAAACTCGTTATGATATCTGCTATATTTACTGTATAACATTAATTTACTTCATTGGATTCAGGAAACCTTAAACCTTATCATAAAGTATACTTTAATTAAGTTCTAACTAAACGGTGAATAGCCATTGAATTGATTAAAGTGAGCAAGATAAAGGAAATAAATATATAAACACGTGACCACTCGTAAATGCAAAGTGGTCATTTGACACACACATTTCCAACAATCCTAAAGGCCGTAGCCGTTCTGCACTTACAAGTGATGCTTAACCCAGACAGCCGTGGCTGGTTTTGAGCTTGGATATTTTGACATGGGCCTACATATTAATGTTGACGTAAAAATGTGATCAATTATTTAATACATGAAGGTGATTCATCAGTGAATCAATGATTGATTTTTTCATAACAATGTGTCAAAAGGAAGTATTTTTATAATTCAAATTTCATCATGTTATGTAATAAACGCCTCCGGCCTTCAAGCTTATAGCGCACTAGCTGCTGTACCCGTATACTTTGCAGTATAGAGGACTTTGCAGAAGAAAAACTTGGTACTTTAAATCTGATGTATAAAATAGTTACACATCCACATTTGTTTACAGAAAGAAAAAATTCCATTGGACCTCTTTGTTGAAAAAGGTTTCATTCTTTTAAGGTGGGCTAACTTATGAAATAATGAAATAATGAATTTATTTCCTCCAATAAAAACACACCTATAAGGCCACCTAGTACGAATTACATGAGTCGCTGATGTCTGTATGAAACCACTGTGCATATACGATTTAGTTCAAATGTTACGCTTGCGTATACGTTTATTTTGTTGAAAAACTTACCTAATCAATTGGTGAAAATGAACAGCACAAAATAGGGTACTGTATTAAAGAAAAAAAGGTTTTATTGATTTTACATAACATTGATATGTTTTAATCTAACTTTTAAATTTTTGCTATAAATCTTTAAGATGTTAAAATTTGAAATAAAATAAACTATTAAAAGTGAAACCTAGTATCTACTCGATTAAGGACTCAAGCGTTAACATTAAAGATTTCGTTCACATTAAATGGTTAAGATTTTATATTACGGATAGAGTAAGATTGCTTGCACATGCTTGTACTCAGTAGAAGTTTTGATTGAAAGAATATAAAATAAGACGGCCTTAAAAAAAAAATGAAAAGATTAGGAGATGATAATTGGTGAAAGATCTTATAAATGCGGTTGTTAATGTACTTTTAACAATCTACACATAGTAACTACTCAGGTGCAATGAGCATTTACCATCGACCATAAAAAACCAAAGTTCTTTAACCTACAGATCTATAAGGAACAGATGAGTTGCGTTCAGGCAAAACTACACTCTAATGTTTATGATTAAACTTTACTTTAGTTTTCCGAGTATAAACGTTTGAAAAGATATTTGGAGCGCATTACGCTGCACGGAGTCTTTAGTATATTTTAAAGAAGATGAGATCTGCTTTCAATACTATGAATAGCAGTTTAAATATGAGATTCTTTCAAATTGTATAACCATGATAATAGTCTTAAGATTCATTTTAAAATTTTGAATTCAAATCTTAAACATTTAGTGTTTGTTTGAACCTTATTGCTCAACAAGGAAAAAGTCTTTTAATTAACATCAAGCCTGCGACCACACCTTCTTTCTAAACACTAAATCGAAGATTAAAAAGATTAATAACCGGTACCTCAAAACATGTACATACAGAAATGTAACCTTTTTTAACTAATTGTGAAAAGGTGTAGAAACTTTAAGATGCTGCTACATTTTGAACTCGGAGATTCATAAGCATATTAATTTTTAAATTTATTTTAATTTAAATTAACACATCTGAGCTATGTTAAATCAGATGTGATAATGATTTACTCATCACAATATAATTGTCAAATATTATATCGACAGATTATACAGTGTTTCAACTAAATATGTCAAACTTTCCTTTAAAGCCCTTTTTAAAAGCCATTGGGGTGAAATAGCATTTTTGACTCTTTATTTGTATAGTGCCATAATATTGTTCGAATGTAACAAAGTAAAAATACTGAATAAAGTATGAATTTAGGTGTTGTACACGTACATTTGTACAGGAACTGTTTTTTTTTTAATACTTGTATAATATCGTGTTAGTTTTGTTTATCAGGGATTTACTAACTATTACAAAGCACAATACTCAGCAACAGTGAGGAATGCTCAACACCAACACAAAGAGTTGAAACAAAAAACAAAACGCTCCCCGAGGCTCAATTCATTTGTATGACAGCCAGCTATTTCCTTGACATTAAAAGAGTTACTATAAATAAAATCCTTTTGGTATACATGGTCTTTGGTTAATACTACCGGAATTGGTACATTACTGAGGTAAATATGAATTACAGATTGTCAATAACACATATAAATACTTTTGCCGTTTTTGTTTAGAGGGTCGATAAAAATCATTTGTAGCCTTACAATATTTCTGTTAACTTGTAATGTAAAAAGGTATCATAAAATTAATACTATGCGATTTCTTGATATTTTGTCATTAAGTATATCTATATCCTGTCATTTATATAGTTTTTATCACTGATATAAAATAATAATAATTAATTCTAATATAGGCATATTTTAAACGAGTTAATCTAATTTGTTATATTTAATCCCCAAGAGCAACAGATAATATTACAATTATAGTTCGATCACAGTTAAGGAAGTCAAATCGTATGATTTTTATGTTGGAAATAATTCTAATTAATTCATTTTATTTTCTACACTAGCTACATTACCATATTTAAAATCATCTTTTTTAGAACATTTAATAACAGAAGACAAGTTTTTTAAACTCTAACAGTTTATAGTTTTTAATGTCTAACCATTTAAAGTTGAACATTTTGTAAATTATTGGGTGAAATTTGATCAATAAATAAATGTGTGTAACACAACTAACACTACAACTTATCTTATTGTATCAAAAAACCATAGCATATCGTGATCGATAATGTTTCTGTGATCAAAATAAACATAGATATTGTGAAAATAAATTAAAAAATCTTTTTTTGAGCAGCTCCACCGTAAAAGAGACCACTCTGCTTTAGAAACAAACAAAATGAAAGCTAAAATAAAATATGTTGTACAGGGTCTACTTAAAAAAGTCTGTATAATATTTAAATATTATGAGGATACACCCAAGATATTTTTATTTTCTACATTACCATTTACGTGAGTTCAGTTTTTAAAAAGACCTAATGACTAAAGAAACGTTTGTATGCTTAACTCATAAAACCCTACATAACCTGTAACATGTTATTGGCATAGTAATAAGTAAAACTCTGCATGTCACTAAATGTAAAAAGTGCATAAGCCAAATCAGTGAATAGAAAAAGTCTTAGAAATAAAAGTGCTCAAAGTATTATACTTGTGACCAATTATTAAAAAACACCACTTAAGTTTTTCTTGCAAACATCGCTTGATATCATCGTTCGAATATTGAATCATTCAAATTATTGTACAAAGGAAGAAAACACATTATTTAATTTCCAAGAGTTTTACGTGAAATGTTTCGTACAGAAACTGCCATGTAGTATTGGAGCCGCAACTCAATTGTTTAAAGGGTGAAGACCTTGCAAGCGCAAAATCAAAAGTGGGATTCCGGCACAATATTGATAAGAGATGGAGGACCAAACAATAAATGGCAAGAACTAGCTGAACACAAAATATACATTTATTTTACAAAATATAGCAGTATTTAAATATATAACAACCTGTTATTTTTAAATTACAATGCACACTAGCCAGAAGAACGACCGTAGTTTTTAAATGACTTCGAAAATACAATAACATTAATTTGAAATGTAGAAAAATGTATATTTAGGCCTAAGTTAATATAAGTTTAAAATTAAAAGTAACAAGAATCCAAAATTGAAGATTTAAGGTAACTCTACCTCGAAACAAAGTCTTTAACAAATAATTAAGTTAGCCTTACTACAGATCATGGTAGAATACACATTGCAATAAATAAATACATAAATAACATATTAACAAATAATTACGAATATCCCAGATTATAAGGCAAATGGCCAAAAATAAATTATTTACTCACACCCGAGGGGAGTTAAGGAGATATTTAAAGGTTGGAAAAATTAAAATAGAAAATATAAAAGTAGAACATTTTTTAAAACTTTAAAGGACAAAAACAGATGTTTAATTAAAGGTAAGGTTTTAAGACTTAAACAAATTCTTACTGAATTGCAGCTAAAAAGATTATAGACGATTTTTAATGCATTGGTGGTAACTTAAGTTTCTTCAAATCTGATGCTGCACGTTGAAATCCTCCGAATGGACTGGCCTAACCTGCCCGTTATAACCTTGCAGTCAGCCCAGGAGTGATGGTGCAGGGTAGGCCTAATTTCATGGTGGGAGGCCTAATGAATTCGTGGACTCTGGCACACAGGATAGATCACTAATCTGGCCTAGTTAAAACGATCAAGTCTCAGAGTCTATTTAGGTTGGTATAGGCCTAGGGAAATCAAAGAGCGTAAAACATTCCCTTTACCTCCAGTCAGCGACAAAATCTTTACAAAGATTTGGCATAGGCTTAACTCAACAAATATGGATTTTGAATCCAGGCAAACATGATTTCACATGATCAAAAATGCATAAGTGTGCTTGTACACAATTTACAAGTTAAAAGGGATCCAAATATATTTTCTTTTGGTATTCTCCTGGCTGGGCTAATATAATTGGCCACAACAAAAATAGGCTAGCAAAGTAGTTGCTTGCACATACAAAGTTAAGGGTAGCTCATAAACATTTTACATGTTAGGTCCATTCTAGCTCACAATTAAACACAAACATTTCCAAAACGGTTCTAAATAACACTGAAATAAATACCAATGCTGAAAAGACTTAGTATTTAACCTAAAACATAAAAATTTACTCCGATTGAATTGCCATTTTGTTTACTGACAAAGTAACTCAACGAGGCATGCACATTGTGTTATCTAGTGGACTAGAACATTCTGAAAACTGTTCAATGAACATAAATTCAACTCTGGAAAACATTTCTGAACAATAGCTATGTTTAAAATTGAAGCAAACTTGAATTCGGCGAGGACTAGGCCTGGCCTTTCCTACTTACCCGTGGAACGTGAAACTTTAGCTCGAGCAGAACAACATGTCTGGATGATGATGTAGCTGCCTCTAACGTCAAGGGGAAACTTCCCAAAGAAGAAACCTCGAGCGGGAACTCAGAGCACATTTTAAAGAAACTTCTATAAATTTCGAGCAGAAAACTATAAGAGAAGTAACCAGAGGTAATATCGGCAATCTGCCAAACACGTGGCAACAAAACCTTTGCCGCTCAGCATTGAGCACGTACACATGGCAAAGTATGAAATTTATATTCGATTAACAATGTGATAGTATCATAATGTTTGGCATTTTATAATAAAATAAAAATGTTCACATGAAGTCCTTAAAACCCGTGAACTTCATGCAAAGCATGTCACTGTCAGTTTTATATTTCTAATAAACAAGTCTTTGATGAAATTGTATCATTCCTCGAATAATATCGCAGTTTATAAACAGAACTTCATGAACTCAATATTGGTGGAGAAATATGTTTTTCAATTTGACTAACTTAAAACAAACTTTAACTGAATCAATCAAGAAGTTTGATAACTTAATTTCGTAACATGAGATGAAGATATTTTATTAATGTTTACATTTTATTATAATAATAATAATAATAATAATAATATAATAATTATTAATTAGTAATTTACAGTATATTTAATCAGTTATTACCTCTTTTTTAGGTAGTTTTAACGTACAATTGTTGGTGATAGACCTACTATTTCAATAGTGTGAATGTTATTTTCAGCCATCAATATCTTTTTATTTATTTCAATGTTGGCATTATTCATCACGTGGTTGTAACATAGAAAATTACCAAACCAGCTATCTCAGGGATGAATACCTATAAATAAAGCTTAATGGTTATCTTTAATGGTTATCCCTCGAATACTTAAAAAGAACTGGTATGGACCATGAACATAACCAAATGACATTCCTGGCTCGAAAATAAACATTATTTTAACATTGCTTGAATGGAATTGTTGAAATCATATCTTAATGCATAGTATAGGATTCGGGCCAGCAACGTCATTTGTTCATGTTTATGATCGATACTAGTTCTGTTCAAGTATTCGTTGGTTATCCTAAAGCTTATAATAGAAAATAGTTTGTGATTGGTAAATGTTACAACTATTTAGTAATCTTTAGTCTGATATGTTTAATAACTAGCAGAGTACCCGTCCTTCGTACGGGGCTGCAATGTGGGAAGGACACCGCTTGAAAAAACATTTCTACCATAGCCATAATGTTCTACCACTGCACCTAAATAATATAAAAAAGTAAATAATAAGCAAATATTCATACAATATCGCATATCATTTTTTTTCAATTAAGAACATAAACTCAACTGTCAACAATCCTACTTTGACCTACTTTGATCCTGCTTTGATTCATTGTTTATAACATCTTTTTGACGCTGCTTAAAATGAGCAGTTGTCATAATTGCAGAAGAGTTAATAATGCTGTCCCTTGTTGTTAAAACTCATAACTTTTTATAGTGTGGTGGCTTAGCAAAATGATCGTGACCTGATGGATTAAAGCTGCAGCTTTTGCACATTTCTTCCATACCCTAAATACAAACAATTTATGGGGGGGTGCCCGATTTTTAGGTCCGCCATTTTGAAATACGACGCCATCTTTGTTTTCTTTAGAGGAATTGAACTATTCATTGAAAATGGCCTAATATCACCCAAAAGGACACATTTACGCCATTTTGTATATAACACGTTTTGTTCACAATTAAATTTGCTATAAAATGAGATAAAAACCACTTTAGTAACTTAAATAGTCTTGAAGATATAAACTGTTAAAGTTGAAAATTTGATATATTCCTCTACGCTACATGTAGTTTTTGCTATATATCACCCAAACGGTCAATGGTACGTTTCTGTTATTATGATATATTTTATTCGTAATTAAATTTGCTACAAAATGAGATGAAAATCTCTAAATTAACTTAAATAGTCCGGAAGATAGAAACCGTTAAAGTTATAAGTTTCTTTAATTTCTGTATGCAATAGGTCCGTGTTTCTTAAAAGTCCCCGCGCTTTGTTTTTTCTGCACGTATTGCGTCAGAAGACTGCAACTTCACACATCAATATTGGACCTAAAATAGTACTTTTTAAAGTACTTCTTGACTTTTTTCCCCCAAGGGGGGTCGGCCCACAAGGAGTAAGTTCAAAATCTTAAATAATAGCATAGGTCATGATGCATATCAAATTAAAGAGATTTACCTGTAGAACGCGTTACCACAAATTGCACTTTAAAAGGACGTGTGGGTCAAACGTTATACAATTTTATAGTTTTGCTTATTTATTTAATAATTAACGGTCAACACCAGTTCATCTCATTGCATAACATATAACATACGTAACGGAACTTAACAACAAGGATCATAGATAACCAACAATGGTATTAACAAGCAAAGCAATTATCAACAACAATAAATGTATAGCAAACTTAACAAGAATTGAAAAAAAAGTGATAACATTTAGAAATTCTATCAAAATTTTAATAATAATGAAAGCAAACAAGAAATGCAATAACAAACTGGATCATAGGACCACTTTACTGTTTACCAAACGATGTAGTCTTTGTAGCGTGCTGTTATAGGCATATGTTGTAGAATGATATCCCCTTTCAAATAGGTCCTGGGATCAGGATGGTCTGGAGCAGCGAAAATGTACCCTGCTCAGCAGCTCAGGAGAGTCAGTTCTGCAATGAGAATCTTCCTCTGGAAAACCAGGTCAGCAATACGCCTTCGAGAACTCAAGTGGTTTAGCCGAAGATGCTGTCGAAGATCCTCAAATGGGTAAAACCCTGAATGGGTATCCCAGATGAAGTCCTACGATTCTAAAAAAAGCTGCACTCTTTCGATGTCCTGTGAAAGACCAACTGTATAAATGGGGACCATACAGTAGAAGAATATTCCAACAAGGGGACACAGCTCAAACAGAGAACCCATTTCTGGATAATCTCAGAATGAAAACAAGGGCTGAGTTTGCTTTCCTTGTTAACCTCTTAACTTAATCATCAGGGTTGAGAGATAATGTAAATGATACTCCAAGGTCGTTGACAGAGGTTGATCTAACAAGTGCGTTCCCATTTATTGAATAGTTAAAAAGAGAGGTTGTTGAGGTCCTGTTGAATGAAACTATCATGCACTTGAATTCATTCAAAAGCATTCCAATTTGCATAAACTACATTGGAATTTAATTGATGTCCCGCTAGAGGCATTTTGATTCTGAGAAGAACTTTCTACATGATTTGCGTTTGGGCAGAGATAAAATTGTTCGTACAGCCCATTTTTGGAATTTAAATAGACATTTGGTTCTTAAAATTTCATAGTCCCATATAGGTATAGCATACGCTATAAGAATAAGCTATAGCATACGCCAAATGAAGATATATTAGTCCGTAATATACGGATGTTAGAACTTCGAAGGTAGATGTGTTCTTTAAACTACGTAGAACAAAAATTCCAGAACTGACTTTTCTTGAAACCTGCTGAATGTGATCTGAGAAATCAAGATGTTTATCTAGTGTCAGTCCCAGAAATCTAACACTTAGTTGGATGAACTGTTGTGTCGTCCAGAAGTAGGCTGAATCCATTAGAGAGTCTCTTTGAAATAGAAAAGTGCAAAAGTTTGGGTTTTTTCGGCGTTGACCAACTTTTGCAAGAAAGTTGGAATCAAACCACTCGATTAAGTTACTGGCTTCCCGAAAGGTAGTGAGCTCCAAGCTTCCGATGTTGCGGCTGGAAATGGAGAGTGAAGTGTCATCAGAAAATAGTGTTGGTTTGGCAGTTGATATGCAAGATGGAAAGGTGTTAATGAAGAGCAGGAATAGGGTAGGTCCTAAAATAGAGCCCTGAGGCACCCCTCTCGAAAATGGTGGTCTTATCAGAGGAATAGGAGTGAATGAATCCGGTTTTCAAGAATCTTTGACAACGTCAGCCATAATGAATATTGAAAATAAAATTGGTCCCAGTAGAGATCCTTTAGGTACACCAGAAGAAGCTTCAAACTTACAAGACTTCGCTCCAGCCGATTTCATTGTTAAAAAGTGTTTTCACAAATAGTCCTCAAATCATACGAGTATGATTCAGTGATCCCCAATCCACCAAGCTTTGCCACGAGATAAGTGTGAATTACACTTACTCGGTCGAAAGCCTTGGATAGGTCCAAATTGACAGAATCGTCTTTATGGTTACGAGAAAAGGCTTGCATAATGTCATCCTGGTACAGAACCAAATTGGTCGAGGTAGATCGTCCTTTCTTGAAGCCATGTTGACAGGGAACGATGACATTGTTCAAAGAAAAAGAGAGTCTATGAAGTAGAATTGCTGGAAATATTAGCCAATGCAGGTTGTACCACCACTGGACGATAATTTTTGACAGATGGGTCACCTTCCTTGAAAATTGGTAGCACATTACCATTTTTAAGACCCCGAGGGAACTTTCCAAGCTTTATCAAGATGAGATGAAGTGGTGTTGACCGTTAATTAATAAATAAATAAGCAAAATTATAAAATTGTATAAATTTTGACCCACTTGTCATTTTTAAGTGCAGTTTGTGGTAAAGTTTGTGATAGAATATCTAAATGTTATCACTTTAAACCGATCGATTTATGGAATTCCAGAATTATTTAAATCTTTTTCATTCAATTCTTGTTAAGTTTGTTATACATTTATTGTTGTTGATAATTGCTTTGCTTGTTAATACCATTGTTGGTTATCTATGATCCTTGTTGTTAAGTTCCGTTACGTATGTTATATGCTATGCAATGAGATGAACTGGTGTTGACCGTTAATTATTAAATAAATAAGCAAAACTATAAAATTGTATAACGTTTGACCCACACGTCCTTTTAAAGTGCAGTTTGTGGTAACGCGTTCTACAGGTAAATCTCTTTAATTTGATATGCATCATGACCTATGCTATTATTTAAGATTTTGAACTTACTCCTTGTGGGCCGACCCCCCTTGGGGGAAAAAAGTCAAGAAGTACTTTAAAAAGTACTATTTTAGGTCCAATATTGATGTGTGAAGTTGCAGTCTTCTGACGCAATACGTGCAGAAAAAACAAAGCGCGGGGACTATTAAGAAACACGGACCTATTGCATACAGAAATTAAAGAAACTTATAACTTTAACGGTTTCTATCTTCCGGACTATTTAAGTTAATTTAGAGATTTTCATCTCATTTTGTAGCAAATTTAATTACGAATAAAATATATCATAATAACAGAAACGTACCATTGACCGTTTGGGTGATATATAGCAAAAACTACATGTAGCGTAGAGGAATATATCAAATTTTCAACTTTAACAGTTTATATCTTCAAGACTATTTAAGTTACTAAAGTGGTTTTTATCTCATTTTATAGCAAATTTAATTGTGAACAAAACGTGTTATATACAAAATGGCGTAAATGTGTCCTTTTGGGTGATATTAGGCCATTTTCAATGAATAGTTCAATTCCTCTAAAGAAAACAAAGATGGCGTCGTATTTCAAGATGGCGGACCTAAAAATCGGGCACCCCCCCATAAATTGTTTGTATTTAGGGTATGAAAGAAATGTGCAAAAGCTGCAGCTTTAATCCATCAGGTCACGATCCTTGCCGATATTGTGTCTAAGCCACCACACTATTAATGCTATTGCGTATCATAGAACCAACTAGTTCAGTTGAAACAGCTGACAAAACTCTTTATTTTCTTTAAAAAATGAATACTCATAGGGGTAACATAGGAAACTTCAGAGCCACTGGGGCGGAACCCGAAGGATTTTAAAAATAGGAACACGCTTATATGTTAATCGGGAATGTAAGCTACCATAAAGCCTAATTTCAGCCCAATCCGACCAGTAGTTAATGCATGACTGAGTCCCAAGCAAGCAAGCAAACAAACACACAAAATTTCACGTTTATAATATTAGTATGATTATAAAGTATAGATTAATTAATTCCTTAATTATTAGGGGGGGGGGGTATTAACAAATAATGTCAAAATATCTTCTTAAAGATGTTAAATTAGGTCCTAATTCATCTATAATATTTATAGAAAATAAACATAACAAATTACAACAACCTGTGTCATTTATTTTAATTCTTAAGGAGTATGTAAAATACAAGGCTACACGGTCAAAACATTACAGAAATATAGCGGAAACAGTGGGTCACAGTTTCATATGTGTTAATTTAGATAATTAAATAGTCTACACTTACTGTACGTGGTCTAACATAAAAAATAAAAAGTATAGATAAACAGGTGTGAAATACAGTACTGCGGAACAATACGATCTGTAGAGATAGTCGATCTCAGTAAATCAGGTGAAATAGCGGTGAAGACAAATTGGCAAGGATCCAGTTGGAACGAGACCAAAGCTTACGTAAGCCTATCGATCACTCCAAAAAAGATAAATACTAACACAATAATTCAAGATTACAGCAGAATTGGAGTATCTAGATCCGGAATTGACCCAGCTAGGAGTGAACTAAAATCCTTCAGGTTAGTAGGTGAGCACTATAACCACTCCGTTAAGAAAACAATAATAATGTTCTTAAGATATTTTACGACCAAAGCTGTCACTATCAGTATCTAGTAAGTACTCTTCTTTAATTTCATATCAACATATCGATATGTTTAATAAAAATCTTTAATTGAAGCAATAAATTCTGTAAAAAACTTTTTTAACTTTTTAAACATTGGTTGCGCCCTAATTTTGACTGAGTTTTAGTAATGTATGAAACTGACAATTGATTTAATTGAATATATTTTCATACCTAATCCAACCGGTGATATAGACACAAATCCATACTAAAACGTATCTCTAGGTTCTAACAGGTCTTCTACTAGTCAATGAAATTGTTGGTTTACTGTTGAACCTGGTAAACATATGTAAATATTAGTTAATAACGATTGATTGTACTGGGAACAAAACTATGAAATATGTATTAGCAGCTTATGTCTAATGAACAACAATTTTGCCATATTTTTGTGTTGTCTATATAACAAGAGAATGTAATCTTAATCTATATCTTAATCTATATCTGTCTATGTAATCCATCTTCAAGAGAATAAAATCTTAGGTGAACATCCTCCAATGAGGTTAAGGGAAAAACTTTATTATTTGTTTGTAAGTCAGGGGGCTAATAGAGTTCCATCCATCCTGCTCTAAACGAATTGCGCGCTACCTAAGGTTCAATTTTCATTCAACACCTTAACTAATTTAATCAACAAATTAAACTTTTCAGCGTTAACAACTCAACCGTTCCACAATTGCTATATCAGAAACTATACGATTTAGGTAAAATGTTAAATGCGGAACTTCAACTATTTTCTTATGAATTAAAACAAAATAATTTTACTGTTTAACTGGCAAACATGACAGCGCGATTTCTTAAAACTACTTAATTATCCCTTAATGTTTTATGATGGTTTTAAAATTTAAATGAAATTTAGAAACTGTTTTGAAATTGTTTCTGTAATGGTGCTTGTTTAATAGCTACAGCGTGTTATATGTTGAGAAAAGTGGCTTTTGTGAACATCCTGCCCCCTGTAGATCCAAAATGAGTAAGTTTGAAGAAGAAATGAAAAGAATAAATTAGTCTAAAAATTACAGATTCTAGATTCTTCTTCAGACATTAGATTCTAGGAAAAATCATAAAATACATTGCAAATATGAATTTTAAGGTTTACAAAATGGCCACAAATGGTGGCTAGCATAGACATTTCTTATGGATTTCTTTAATGTCGTTATAGAATGTAGATGCTATTTCAAGACAAATTTAAGCCTTGCAATTCTATTTCAATCTTATTTGTTTAGGAGTTGCAGCATGTACAATGTACACAAAAAGTCAGTTTTCCAAAATGTAACACGCTGTTACTCCTAAACGAAGAGATAAAAAAATTGAAATGTACCCATAACAATTATTAAGTTAACCGCCATATTGGATAATTAATTGTAGTCATTTTGAAAAAGTAAAATTTATATTTTTCTTATGTCGTAAGAAAATAGTTAAAGTTCACCATTAAATATATTTTCTAAATCTAATACTTTACGAGATAGCAATGGTGTTACAGTTAAGTTGTTCACCCTGTATAAGAATAATGTGTTTTCATGATATGATCTCAGTTATAGACATATAACAGTGATGATTGAGTAATATTTCCGTTAAATGTAAATTCCTACATATTCTTACCTCTGAGCTAATTTCCATACCATCAATATTTATCTGTAGAGATATTAGTTGGAATTCCACAACATACTTTGTGCTCTAGTGAGGTTTTTTAGTTATCAACATATAACCCTTGATAATATAAAAACCAAGTTACCAACATTTTGAGGAAACTAAATTGGTTTAACTGAAGTAACATTTAAAATTTTATGTACATGTTGATAAGCTAGAATAGAACTGTTTCTTGCCCAAATATGCCTATACATAGGAACAATTGTATTTACTTGAACCTGTACCTAGAGTATTTGTGAGTTCCTTTTGAGCAGTAAAATAAATCTCATTACGAAAATTTTGGAATAAATCCAAAGACTGTTTTGTTGCCGTTTTGCTATTATAGTTTGTTGAGTTATTAAATGATGTGAAAATAAATGGTTTGGTTTTGTTATTGTATTGTTAAAATTGTTGCTGTCTAAAATCTTAAACTTTAAAAATGTGAAAGTTAGGATAAACTTATTACTGTATTATCTTATGATTAACACCTCCTCACTTTTAAAAGTCAATATTATTACCTAGTAAAATTGATTAGAATAATTAGACCATTTTATTTTTAACGTGGATATATCTCAGGCTCTTAAAATAAAGACGCGCCGTATACAACAAGACAGTTTTTGAAGATTGAAACGCTCTGGTAAGGCCCTGAGGAGATTCTTTTGAGGTAGTACTTGGCAGTTTTCTTCAAAGAGTTTTAGAATTGCTCTTTAGTGAAGTGTGGGAAGGAATGCAATACCAATTTATGCTGATCAGGACTGTTACAAAACACCAAGATAAACATTTAGAAGCGTTCATTGTTTGTGAATGAGATTGAGCCTCAGTAGAACTGTTTAGTTTGTTTTCTTACTAAGTATATCCGTGCCAATAATTATTTCTAATAATATATTTAAGTGTTTTTGTACAAACTAGTATATAGCTCTCTATGTTATATACACAATTACACATGTTGAATAAAATTAATATTTGAGTAACAAACTATATTTAATATTAATATTCTTTAGTTTAAACTTAAAACATTTAATTAAAATATAGCGTTTAACGATCATCTACTTCATCATTTTGCTAAAGTAAACAAACGTAAACTAGTGCGACATAAGTTAAATTTTAGGGACGGTACAAATTTAAACAGTAATGGAATAAGATTTGCATGCATTCATAAAAAAATAGATGGAAAATACATTATTCATACGCAAAGCTCCATTAAAACGTAAATTAAATAAAACTTTCCTGACCTAATATTGTTCACAGATAATTGTATTGTATACTTAAAACAGTACGATACACAATCCAGTATATTAGCCTGTTTATTCCAACTTGTTTAACAATTATCTATTTTGTAAATCCTAGTTTATTGTAATCTCACAGTATACTGTTGCTACAACATATTCATTACTTGCATGTGCACCAACAAAGCATACATCAGGAGAAATGAAAAGCACAGAACAGACAACAGCACAGGACTGGTAGCAAACATTGTAGGAGCTGAGTGGGTTATTGCGGTGGATTCACCACATTTTGTCAACAATTATGGCGTCTGTCAATTCATTATTGACTAAACATCAATTGCTACCACTGCGGTCTGGATACCTAGAGCTATCAACAATCAACATTGTTAGACACGGTATCTTTGGTTTTGAGTTTTGATATTACTAATGCTGTAATGATGTCCGTAATAAAAAAAAATAAGTTAACAAGTACTGAGGATTCACATTTAAACTCAAATGTGTTGATTCAAATTTGTTCGTGAATATAAAAATGAAAGAGTGTAGCTGAGAGTAACATATTATGTTAGGAAACAAAATCCACAACGCTTTGTAACACTATAATTTTAACCCGTAGCAGAGAAACTACATCGTAATACAAAGAAAGTACTCAGACAAATCTTGCCAAAATATTACGTTTTGACACTTTAAAACGTCCTACATATTATGTAACCATACAGTATCAGTAGTGGGTATTTCATTAAACATGTTTCCATTGTCTCAGATCTTTCTATTTTGATAATCTTAGATCTTTATTTATTTTAGTCTATTATAATTTGAAATCGTTCATTACCTATTAAACAGAGGCTAATATGTAGAGTAGCTTACACTGTATATAACGAAAAATATTCGTTATAAATTATTTAGAGTTTACAAATAAATGCTTCATTTTTTTGACCTTACACTGCTACTTCGTAAGTTACCTGGTTTGTTTACAGTTTTAATTTATAATTTTAAGTTAACGTAAAAATCCCTTATATTCAGAACAATTATAGTTAGTACGTAATATAATTTGTACGATTTGATTGTTTTTAGTTTAGTTTTATTATTAACTCCGTAGTAAGTCATTGTTGCTCTTATTCAATGTTGCACTTTATCCCTTTTCTAAATTTCATTTTACATTATGACTACTGTATTGGACTAGTCAAATGTCATTGATTATTGTTAAATTACAGCTATTTCCCATTCTGTATTACTTAAACAGTTTTTTATTGAAAGGTAAATTCAATACAAACTTAACTGAAAATAGATTTTAGTTTTTTCTTAGTGGCCTGTTCAAGTTAACTGTTGATAGAAATATGTTATTCAGATAATATGTTGTGATACGTTGTTGATTCAGATACTCTCCTTTGACCTTTCGTATGTAGAATATTAGAGAATTATAAATCTTGCATTAAAAATCTTGAGTAATTTAAACGAAAATCTAATTTGTTAAGGCAATATATATATATATATATATATAATATATATATATATATAATATATATATATATATATATAATGTGTCAAATGAAACACGCATAAGCGTTGGACGTTTTAAAACAAAACAAAATTTTAGCACATAATAAGAATTATGACTATTAATAAGTTAACTTCCTATTCCCTTACTTGTTTACAACTAAATCATCTCAATAAACTAAAAGGAAATGGAAGTAGCAGCCTAACTGATAAAACAACGAAAGGGTAACATGGGACAAAACTGAACCAGCAATGCGACACGTCTGTCAACAAACGGTCTAAACAGTTTGACCTAACCTTCTGCAAATTTGTTTGAACAAATACATTTTTAACACAAATAATGTTTTAAAAGTTAATTGTAGCTTCAGAAACCATCAATTTTAACAAGGAACGTTTGCATAGTTATAGCCCTAAAGGTCCTAAATTTTATATAAAACAAGTAATGTTAATCTTGAAGTTCAGAGGATTATACTACTCTTCTCTAAGTTTTACAACAAAAGTAATAATGTAATGCAACAAAATGAGGAAAATACTGAGAAGTACATACAGTGTCGAAAAACTGGGAAAAAGTATAATAACACTATATTTCTCTGTTGAATAGAGTCCAGAATAGTTTTTTTTATTATTTTAAAATCCACTAGTAATTAGTAATTATAAACTCTTAAGCTGAGAGTTTACTTGCTGGCAAAGAAACCTCAACCCGTTTTTATCAGTGTCTGTGGTATCTGGAAAGCAATGATCGGTCACTTTATATTCAAACCCAGACGTCAATAGTGCCATTCTTTTTACATTCCCCTTCCATACTATTAAAATTTTCATTTATTAAAGGCTATTACAAAAAATACAAAATAAAACTATAAGATATGATCATATTGCTTGTCTTTTGTATTGACCTTACAATATAGACAGGTACCAAAATTTTACTTAAACTTTTCTTTATTTAGATTAAAACATATTTATAATTTATTCTTTTGATCTATCAAAGATGTGCGGAGTTTAAACATTCTAACTTACATTATTTGAAAAAAGTAGCGAAGAAGGGACTTTAAACTCGCCCTGTGGATATAGATATAGTTATTGATTTTACACCTAACCCCGTCAGTATAATTATAGTTTTAAATAACAGTAAATTGTAACAATGCAAAACGAATGCTTCAATGCTGTAACATTTTACTCATCAATAGCTGGAATGGAAGGCTCGGTAACAAACTTTATACTTTACACGACCAAATCAGAGGACAGTATGTGTTGGAGCTATTATTTCGTCACCATCGCTTTTATATGGCTCAAACCATAAAATGCTTTCGTTCAGTTTATCTATCCAATTCCAATGACCTAATTTATAGCAAATGTACAAGGGACATTACAATAAGAATGGGATAAAAAAGTAGTAATTTATTTAATTGAGGCCCGTTTAATGTAAGTAGTATTTTTCAAATTATGTTTATTATTCTAGAATATGAGCCACACCAAAACCACGTTTATTGGTCTCGTGACCTATAAAAAGGAATGTCAAACGAAATGATTGGTTTTTTATTTAAGTACTGTTTAGTACCAAATTCTGCTTTAAATATTATTATGTAGAGCTACTAGTATGTCGCTCCTGGCGTCATGAAGACGAAGCATTCCCACCACCGCAGAGGCACTCACGCACTGACCGGCGTCGCGCCCAGACGCACGCTACCGCAACTCCCCATAATGAACATTTAATTAATTTGTTTTTGTAAACTCTGTCACGTTAATATGTATCAATATACCCCTCTTTTATGTAATTTCTGAGGGAGTCATTTGTCCCCCGCTACACTATTGTCTACACCGCTCCTACGATGACAGCTACCATCTACCTTGTTGATGCCGCTCTTGGACCTGCTTCGGACAACCTTGGACCATACCAAGGCCTCCCAGACTTCGGTTAACTCATTGGTAGCTTCACAAACCTTTTGTTTGATTTTGTTTCCCCTCATTTATAGGTTTAAATTTGCTAAACCGCTAATACCAAACAAGTACTATACTTACTGCGTTAATACAAAGACTTTCTTGGACTGTATGATGTATTTTTATAGCTTCTTATAAATTATGGTATATATATCTTTGGTTTCAGTAGGGAAGGCTAGTTCATGCACAATAGTAACTCGATAACAAGTTTTTGTGAGGTATTCCACATATTTTATATTTAACTGTTTATTAGTTGTACCTAAACACATATTTAGAACCACAAAATATGGTGTAATGATTTTTATTTTTAATTTTCAATTTCA
Organism: Macrosteles quadrilineatus; assembly: GCF_028750875.1. Taxonomy (NCBI): domain Eukaryota; kingdom Metazoa; phylum Arthropoda; class Insecta; order Hemiptera; family Cicadellidae; genus Macrosteles; species Macrosteles quadrilineatus. The sequence continues at coordinate 35,683,571 of NW_026542595.1, forward strand.
GTAAATAGTTATAACATATTCCCTAAACTATAAATTGAAAGGAGCGTATACAGATGTTTAATTAGGTTCCTTAAGTAGTAGTGTAAATTCAAAATATTCATCAGATTAAATGAAAACAACAATTTTCCCTCAAGAACAACATGAGAGCTTGACGTCCAGCGGGGCGAGGCCATTTGCCATTACAGAAAACTTATTCTTGGCAGGCATTTTCATGCAATTATATAAATATGTATAAAATGTTCTCATGACATTTCAGATATCAGGTATCATTAGAATATTATAGTAATTTTAACTCCAAACAAAGTTGTATAGCTTGATTACTCAATTAACATTAAGTTAATTAATTAATTAACGGTACAATGTACTGTCAAAGGCAATTTCGACTTTTGTGATTTTCCCCATAAAATGTCATTTTACTCTCACTACTCCCTGCAAGCGTTGTTGTCAACCTAATGGAAGAATGTGTCAGATTGCTGATTCCGTTTAGTTCTAAAGTGTTTTAAGACTTCTTGCTGAATCTAATAAATAATTAACACGTTTCTTAAATAATATCTAGTAAAAGTGTATTATGTTATTTACTGCTCCCATAAAACTGTAAACGTGTTGGGGCCGTAATTACTACACTGGACCCTTTGGTTAGTTATTAACCCGACACAGTATATTTACTTGCGTTTGTTACTGTCAGCTATCAATGTATCAGTGATAAAAACACTGAACAAAGTTCTTGAAAATCAAATGTTCCTTGTGTGGATAATCATGTAATATAACTAGACGTTAATGTATGTTTTTGAACCAAATTGAGTAATTTTCTGTACTTTATCGATGTTTATGAAGGGTGCGGCAAAAAAACGATCTATTTTCTGAAGAACACTGTTTGTTGGAAAGCCTACACAATGCCATTTGTCGTAGTCATAGAGCAGTGGTCACCTGAGCCACGTGCAGTTGTTATGGAGTCGTTTTTAAAGAGGATTGAATTCATTCATTGCAACTCAGTGGCAGTTTCTTGCACTCTTTCGATTAAGGCGGCATGGAGACATGCGGTGGGCCGCTTTAGAATAAAGGCTTTTGAGTTGAAAAGGAATCTGACAGGCCGTCCAAAGTCAGATCGGACGCCAGACAACTAATATTCGGTAGAGTTTGTGCTGTTGTGGAAAACAGTTTTCGTAGGCCCGCCCAAAAACAAGCGGCTGCTTTTAAAATGTCTGACCGCTCAGTTACACAAATTTTGAAGTCAATTTCCATCCCTGAAGATTAATTAGAAAAATAATCTGTTTCATTTAGTTAATTATTCATATCGATAATCACGACAGATTCTCTCCATGTCGACCTAATAAAATAAAAGCACGAAACTGCTTTTGAGTTGCAATAACTGAACCATTACTTTTTAAAAACGACTCGATAACTGTTCAGTCAAGTTGAAAACCCTCTTAAAACAACACGTACTCATTTTTTCTCTCATAAATTAAACCTCTTTTATACCAAAACCCTGAATTTTTCCTCTCTGTTATAATTACATCGCATATTTTTTATTTGAAGTGCTTCAACGTCGCCCTTTGACTTTTGTAAGCACTTCAAATAAAAAATTTGTGGTTCAATTATTATGAACAATAACAACCGCACGTAGCTCATACGACCACTGCTCTATGACTAAAAAAAATGGCATTGTATAGGCTTTCCAACAAGCATACTCCCACCACCCTTAGACGGTCTGTCACTAAACAGTGTGATGAAGAAAAAAGATCGGGTTTTGCCGCACCATGTATAACAATCACCATCTTGATGTTTGTTAAACCACATTTTAATAAGGAATCATTTTTAATAAGAAATGTGTTTATTTATAAATTATCTAAGTGTAAGTTAGTGAGTAAGTATGATTTAACTTTAATTGTAAATTAACTAGCAAAACAAAGCGTAGGCATTATTTTGTTTATGAGTTGAATGCTCCGTTTATCCAAGTCCAATACTTATTTATAGCCCGAGGCGTCCAAGAACACCTTGTCAATATATTATTGATATTTCTATTCGTGCTTTTTATTTTTAAAACAATCCCATTAACCCGAATCTTTGTATAAATTTAGATATTGAAATATGACCTCCAAAACATTTTGTTGATAACCATTCTATTTCTGATAAATTTCCTCTTAGAGATGAAATTTGGCTCGGATACAATGAAGACTCATGTAGATATCATGGAGAGTATAATTTATTTATTGCGTAGCACAATCCACATAATGTACAAAGGTAAAAATCACTTCCATCCGCTGACTCTCCAGATCACCATATCTCGCTTGAGTTTGGCAAAGTCGACACTTTACGATGACATCGTCAGCATGTCCAAAGACTCCGGGTATCAGCAGTCACATGACACGGTGATTGATCCATGAGCTTCACACGTGGGATTGTACGTCGTCTGCTAATCATAATGAAAACAGCTGAACTAGTAGTTTCAACGGAAAGTAACTTTTATTATTTCAGGCAATGTTGACACCACCGATTTATCTATTGGTTTTCAAAGTCGTTAACGTGGAACGGTTGTATGAGAGCGACCATTTTGTATGTCTTTTAAAATACATTTAAACAAACGATTAGCCCTATACCCTAAAGAAAACATTACATATACATATTTAGAAACTCTAAAAAATCTTAACTACCTTATAAAAAGTTAAATATTGATAAATAATAATTTTCACAATTTTCATTTGTTTTTTATATTAAAAGTATGACTGTTAAATGCTGTATAAATGCATGGCGTCCTAATAATAGTTGTATTTAATTTATTTTTATATAATTTTATTTAATTTAAAATTAATTTAAATGCGTCCTAATAGACACATGTATCCTTGCGAAAGAAAAATCCTCCATTCATCAGTCCAATGACCGATACAGAGCATTTGTATTTTGATAAGTAAGTTCCCATTTGAAACAAACAAAACTTTTGTAAAAAACCAATACTGACTGTCGAAATAATTTCAAATTAATTCTTGATATTGTTAGTCATAATAAGATTAACTCCTTTGGCAGTGAAGTGCGTGGTTTCCTTCAAAGAGGAAGATAATTGCTCAGCTAACTACCTTACAAAAGCCAGTTTTAGCACAAAAGGTTTATTAGGAAATATATATTATTGGTAACAAAAAATACTGAGGTATATTTTGAACTTAAAATCCTTAAAGTTATAAAATAATCTCTTTCCTTTAATATAGTAAAGTGAACTCTAATGACATACAGTATATTCATACTAGACTGAATGAAGAATGATGGTTAAAAAATATTTAAACGTTCCCCGATTTTACATCCTAGCATTATGTTTTTAATAATATACTCTACCTAAACACGATACAATTATGTAGAAAATATAACTATATAAAACGCAAATCTTTAAAAATATTCAGTTATGAATATTTATTTTTGAGATGTGAAAGCTTATAACTTATATCTTGGGTTTATAAAACTTTAAAGCCGCAAGTCAGACAAAAAACTTTCGTAAGCCTTTCCAGCTTTGTGAACAAATGTATGCTTGGCGTCAATAACCTAAAATATCTGGCTCACGGGAACCAAAGTTTCCGACTTTATGTCGTATTATAAAATATACACTATATACTTATACAGTATAATGCCAACGACGACAGCTATTATTGGAATTAGAACTCACTACAGTGTTGCATTAAGTATAATTTTTTCTAGGACGCTAGGCACGACCCGGGATCATGCCTAGCGTCCCTCGAATCGTTTCCGTGTTTTAACTGTCAAATTACAGTATTTACTAATATCTTCAATTAACACTTATGTATTTACGTTCTTCCAAAATGTTAATATACAAACCTTTTATAATATCTATGCAATTTTTGTAAGTGTGTAGCTCAAAAACCTTTATTGACAAATGATTTAATATATAAATAGCATGCAGTAAAATGTGTACATCAATGATAACTTCAAGCATATTATATATATATATACATATATATATATATATATATATATATATATATATATATATATATATATGTGTACAACCCATGTAGTATATTACCAGGTACAGAGTGCTGTTTTGTTCTTTTATTTTCTCCCCCCATTATAATAATATATTGAGAAATTATGTTTTAGTCAATATTTTCGAGTTTAATTTTTGGGTGTATTCAACACTCCTGTGTCCCCCCTGAACCCAAAAGTGATTTTTGAAGTGATGTGTTTGTATATTTATGCAGACCATACCTGTGGTTAGATATTTTTAATTTTAGTTTATTAATTGTGATTTTCCTTAATAAAAACACGGAAAAATCGGAGTCTAATGTCTTGCCGTTCTGACAGCTGTTGTATCCATACGTCCTCTGAAGAGTCTCTCAGCCAAAGGGTCATCAGAACCTATCAAGGATGCCAGGCCTTTGAGGTTCGCTGCCCTAAAAACGTCCCTGAGCTCTAGAACGCCCATGCCACCATCCCTTCTTGAACAGTAAAGAAATTGGCTCGATGTGTGTATTGATAGATGAAAGGCTTCTTTAACCATCCTTCTAATTTCTAGATCAAGATTCTGTAGCTTGCCTAGTTCCGGAGGATCCCCGATCCCCGAAAATACGCTGGAATTAAGAATTTGCAAATAAGGTCGAGTTTTTGCCGTGGCTTCAGACGCAGATGCTGTGCACGACCTACCCCTTCGATGAGTCTCTTGCCGTTGTTCCAACTCTCAAGCCCATTGTTGACAGAAAAGTATCCACCCAGATATTTGAAAGATTCAGTATGATCGATGCATTGCAGCCGGTTACCATCAATGTTAACTACCGGCTGACACATTTTCCAAGACTTGTTGGCCGCCTTGACTCCAAATGCAAAACACTTCTCCGAGGAGAGCTTCATGTCCAATCGGTCCAGAAAGAGATGGGTCGTAGTGAGGAGCGATTGCAGCTCCGTTTCGTTGTTTGCCAGTAAGACCATGTCGTCGGCGAACGCCAGGTCAGCCACACCCATCCCATCGACATCCATGCCGAGCCCAGATTGGTCAAGCATCCGCAGCAACGGATCCAAGACCATGTTGAAAAGAAGCGGTGACAATGGGTCCCCCTGTTTGACTCCCCTTTTAATGTTGACTTGAAATTCACCACAGTTTTTGAAGATGGTCCTAGAGCTACTGTACATTCCACCTATGGCCCTGATGAGAGCAGGTGGGGCGCCACTCCTCTCCAACGCTTCAGAGATTGCCCAATGTGGAACCGAGTCAAAGGCTTTGGAGATGTCAAGCACCGCTGCAGCCAAGCTGGACCTTTACCCCTCCAAATCAACTAGTCAAGGTATCTGGTGTTGGCAAATCAGCCATTGCCAGCCACAAAGCCTCGCTGTGTGACATCTAATGCCACCTTTTTCCTAAGTCTGTCTTCGAGTACTCCGCTAAAAATTCGGGCAAATGCGTTTCCAATGGTTATTGGACGCCAGCTGCCAGCCAGTGCAAGGTCCTTTTCCTCCTTGGGGATGACTGGTGTGGTGTTGACTGACCAGGAATTGGGGTATTTTCCCGCCAGAAGGATTGCATTAAAAACTCCGGCCAATAAGTGGGCGAGACCTTGGAATTTGATCAAATGTTCCCTTCTAATCCCGTCTGGACCTGGAGCTCCCTTGGGTTTCATCTTTTTTATCCTCAGCTTGATGTGTGATGCTTTGATCGGACACAGGGAAATATCTCTCCATCATAAACAGGTCTGGCAGGCGGATCACGCTGGGCGGCACCCCAGAGTTGAGAGTAAGTTAGTTCAAACTCGTGTTTCGGAGGCTCAACCTCCTGCCTCTGGAGCCCCCTCTCAAGCCTGTTCATGCGGATGAGTTCAGCCAACCGAGCTGGGTCCGCCTTATATAGCTCCTGAATTTCAGCATATTCTTGCCTCTTACGCCCTTTGGCACCTTTTATCCGACCTCTTCCATTGCCTCTCAGAACCCTGTCTTTGTTAGCCTGACTCCTGACTGCGCATGTGACTCTCATAATGAAGTTTTCTAGCCATTCTCAGTCAAGCACTGGTTCCGTTGCCCACTTGGCATGTAGCTTCCTAGCCAGGTCCGAATTTGGGTCCTTCCTTAACCAAGCTAAACGAGGATCCTCCTCCCAGTGCTCCTGAAGGGTGGTGGCAACCGTCTCTGCCCCCGAGTTGACTAACCCCTCCAATGCTTCACCCTCAGCAACATCTGTGAACGTCTCAGGAATCACCTCGACACATGCCTCAGCCATCCGCGGATGAACATTCTCCTCCTCTAAGTCAACCTCTTCTTCATGAGCTGCAACTACTCCCCCATGCCTGATCAGGATTCCGCTGGACACGAGCAACCTTATCTTATCACGTATTTGGGCTGGAGTCTTCAAGGGAAGTAAATCAGAAAGATTTGATGTATATCTAGACCCCACGATAAGGTGACTGTTGTCTAACAGAACTTCGACTTCGTCTTGAGTCCAAGTCGCCATGTGATGACCTCTTCCAGGCCCCCGGGCACCGACCTCGTCAGCCTTTCTCTCCAAAAATCTGACCTCCGGGTGTCTGTGCCTGACGTGCTGACTGCGCCCCCTTTCAGAGTCGGATTGCTGCTCACAAGAATGGCAGGGGAATTCCTTTGGGATTGGAGCTTTACCAGAACACCGCGGGGTGTGGCACGCGGCCGCATGTGGCCCATTGAAGACCTTACGACAACCCGAGCATTTGAACAAGAGTTGTTTATCCTTATGCATTGCTCGATGGTGTTTGACTAGGGCTTCTGGCCTTTGATGCCAGCTCGGGCAAAACTTGCATAAACTTTGGACCCAAGGAACAAGGTAGGCCTCTTCAAGAACCTCCGGGCTTCTGGGGGGTTGGCCAGGCTCAGGAGACAAAGGCTCAATTTCCATAGTCGGTCCTCCTTTTGCTCTCCTCCAGAGCTCTCAAGTAGGCGGGACAAGCATTACTAGTAATGTTGTGGTCATGTGGGCGCTTGGCCCTCTTACAGGGCGCGCATGACGGGCTCAGATCTTTGTTCGGGCATTCTTTGAACTCGTGACCCTCAGCACAATGACCACAGGTTGGGGCTGTCACGGTACAGTGCTTTGCCACATGACCATAACTTTGACATCAGCGTTGCCTCCGTATATTCCTTGACACGGCAAACCTCAAATCCTATGAAAAGCCACTCCTTGCCTTCCAGCGCTCTGAAGCAGGGAACGCTGAGCTCCACAACCCAATTTACTTTGCCAACCCTGTTAGATCTTTGTTTTTTGACAACTGTGAAGCCACTCCTGAACTGTACAAGCTCCATAGTACCCTCCACGTTTTGGTGGAAGATGTTGAGGAACACTTCCTCAGCGTTAGCGTCCTCGTTGGGAATGTCGTACACCAAAACTTTAGGCTTTCTAGTCTCAGGCCTCCGTGAAGTGGAGCCGGCCGTGGATATTGCCTTGTTATTCAGAATTTTAGTGGCACTGTTCTTGTCTGCAGCCTCCACAATTACGGAGCCATCCCTACCAGACCTCATCCTCATTATCTTTATATTATCTTCTCTTGGGTTGAGGACCGCCTTTGTAGTACCTTCCGACGTCAACGCCGGCTTGCCATCCTCGTCTGTTCCTGGTCTAATGACGATGGCGCTAGTTTTAACGCCTTGTTTGGCCTTGGCAGCTTCCGCAAAGGATCTAGGATTCCTGGGTGACGTACCCATGGGAAGCGCCCCAGTCAGCTTCTTGACTTCAGCCTCGATTGAAGCCCTACCATCAACAAGGCCGCGAAGGTAAGCTATCTCGTTGGCCTGCCGGCTCACGATGGAGGACATAAAATTGAGCTTATCCATGATGGCTGCTTTCTTAGGTGCCGTCAACTTCTCACAGTGGTAAACAATGTCTCTTGCACCCCCCTCAAAGTGCGGCTGATCGCCTGGCCCTTCGGAATACCTGAAGTCGTCTGGAACTTCTTCGTCGTTGTTCCTCTTCCTCTTAAAACTGGAAGTCTCACTCACCCCAGACTGACTTGAGATAGACAGATATTATTTACTCTCTCCCTTCTATTCTAAACGAAACTTTACACTCTTACTAATGTAAAAATTACGCTTCATATATTATTACACCTTGTGTAATTTTTTCATGAAATCCCATTAAATAACTCACAAATAAAATTTACAACAAAATCATTACAATAAAAATTAATTTAGTATTTTATAGACCAAAACAAAATCGTAAAACACCAAAAGCGTATGGTTCTAACGCTTCTTAAATTTTTTTATTATTTTACCCAAGAATGTCATAGTCATTCCCATTGCTCAGCCAAAGGTTCTTGACAAATTAATGGGAGAAAGTTTGTGTCAGATTGTTCCATTGTTTTATTTGAAGACAATGTCAAACATAAAAAGAAAATGAAATGAAATTAGTATGTTTACGTAAACGACTGAAAGTGGTAGAGAGGTGAAAACTTTGACCCCCTTGAGCCAAATATTTTAGGTTATTTACACCATCCATTTGTTCACAAAGCTAGAAAGGCTTAAGAAACTTTTTGTTTTTCTTTGAATTTAAAGTAATAAGCTATTCCGAACCCAACTTTAACATTGTTAACTTTAAAATTCCGCAAATTGATACATCAAATGGCTGAATATTGCTGAAATTCAATTTTTGCCATAATTTAAATTATTTACTTTTCTACCAAATTCTATGTTTCTAATGGTAATTTGTAGGAATATAAATACATAAGAGTATAATACTAAACAGTGACTACCAATATTTTGCCTAGAACTAAATTTATTAGGTGACTGAAACTGAAATAATAAAATGATGTACACAGTCTTATCTGCAAATCTTTCAGAGCGAATAATGCATAAAAATAATTAATTTATTTATATGTTCTATTTTTAAAGCGTAACGTTGTTGTATTATGGTTTATTAAGCTGTGGACACTATTTTAAGTGCAATATTTTCCCTTAAATGACCTTAATGTACAAGCAAACACTAGATTCAGCACTGCAGGTTCTGAGAGTAATAATCAGTTCCTTGGGTCTCTCGGAGACAAACGATTCTCGATAAATCAGGTGAAATCGCGACAAATTGGGAAAGATCCAGCTGGATTCTTACCAATCCTGGCGTATATCTCAAGTATCCTTTAACATGGGGAAAATACAGTGTACAATACCAATAAATATAATACATTAAAGTGATCTATTTATTCAACTAGATACGAAAATGTGTTATATAGACAATTAACTGGATGTCTCTAAATTATTAGGGAAGAATGATAAGTAACCAAGCGTTGAAATTGAGATTATAAGCATGCTTGTATTTGACATAACATGTTCTGGCTACCTTAGATAATGTTAATGAATTTTGAATAACATAAAATCCTCTGTTGGGAAAATCCTTAAGTAAGTATAAGAAATCCCTATTCATGATCAATACCTTATCTGTCAATTGTTGTATTTCTTTAAACTAGAACAACTATAAAAGGTAAATTTTGTTGTTGATATTTTGTAAACCTATTCTTAAAAAAATTAGAATGGTGAAAATTTTAAAACTAGGGAATAATTTAGGTGACGTTCTTAAATGAATAAAATGTTCTCGAAACATAATCTAAACATTTAAACCTTAAATTTTGTTTCCAATAAGACTTTTTTATCAAAGACTAGACCCCACAAATTTTACGAGTACATAAAGACACGCGCCTCTTTGTATGCAAATTTGCATACTGGCTGTAGATCTTCGATTAAAGCTATACAATTTGAAAGATACGCACAGAACACTTGATTTGTTTTCATACAAAGTATGTCCTGTATGCTATATGTCCTGAAGCCCAGCTTTTTTATCTGCTTTTTCACTCAAGCCAAAAAGGTCATTTATATAAGTATTTTTTTTATAAATTTTATTTTATCTAAACCTTCGCACATGAAGGTAAGGTTTGAGTGAGGATTAACCATTTTTAGATCCTAAATTTAGATTGCCGCCGTCTTTACCTGTACTTCGAAGTCTTACAAGATGACTCTTCGCCATAAGACAAAACATATACGGAAAAACACGTTATAACTGTAAAACTAGAAAATGTAAAGTCTGTGTCTCCCATGGACAAAGCTTCTAAACACTTTGATCCCGCAAGGATCTACAAAAGATAATGAAAAACACGTCTACGTATAATCCTACCCAACGTAGTTTTCAGATAAAATTCCTAGGTTGTGAATTCAGCTTGGTTATATAAATGTTTGATAACTTACCTTATAATGCTGTAAATTACTGAACATACCAAACATATATTACTATACATACTGAATGGATTCATTGATACCTAATTTAAGTTTAATCTTGTTTTCGAGGTACGCTCAGGTACCCTAAATGCCCTAAATGAAATGTTATAAAAAATCTCAAGATACTTTAAACTAAGACAAGAATAAAAAAAATTATTTCAACCATGATTAGTAAAAATGAACATTACTAAAATATACTTCATATTAAAAAAATTGACCTATCAATGAAATATTTTCTGAGATGTCAAAATTGGCCTGGGTAAGGTAGTTAGCTAAGCAATTATCTCCCTCTTTGAAGGCAACCACGCACTTCACTGCCAAAGGAGTGAAGCTTATTAAGAATAAAAAAAATGATTTTAACAATTTCTGTATGGACATTTTACTAACTGCAATCATTACTACCATATCATTACTGGTAATGGTAAGCTGCTTTTCGTGTACATGTGTTGTCATGTATCTTCTAGGGGACGACCCATAGGGAGTGTATTTAATTTAAAGTAGTGGGAGTAAATTTAAAATCGGAAAAGTAAAAATAATGTGATATGTACATCAAATTAAAGGTATTGTTGATTTTACAACTGCCTCAAACAGGACCTCGAATGGACTATCGAGTCAAAAAAGACATCTGTTTAAAGATTCATTGAGTTTGCAATGCTACTATGCTACCTCTTCAGTGGGGCACTCGCTAGAAGACGGAAGAAAATCAAAACGTAAGCATAGGTTGTATGCACGTATAATTAAAGTGATGTTTTAGTAGAATATAATACAACAAATTTGAGCTCAAAGAGACGTCTGAGTAAAAAATAAGAGCCCGTTTAAGATTCAAAATGGCCGATCCCAGAAATACTTGAACGGCTGCCATTTTAGACTTGGTTGAATTAAAATTGGCTGCGTTGTATTTTCCTAGGAAAGGCCGTCAGTTTAATGTACATATCAACCTATGCTTACACTTGAGTTCTTATTATGAGTGATAGTGGGCCATGCCCCATAGGTGACATCCGATCACTATGTACACAAAAAAGTTGCTCATTATTAACAGTAATGATATGCCAAATTGGCTTGTGCTATCTCTTTTCGTTTTAAAGTTATAAGGTCGTCCTAAGACTTAATTGTCACCCTGTACAATTTATCTATTAATTCTATGAATGCTGTTGGCTCTACAAGTAGAGCATAGACACTACATTTACGGTAATGAGAAAAAAAAAGCATTACAATTGTTGGTTCCAAATGCCTTTTATAACCATTTCTGTACATCTTATTTTGACCCTGGCAACGCCGGGGTTTGCTTCTTGTATTTTATTAAAGGAGTGAGAAATATGTTGAAAATTTATCAGATAGCAGAGTAGTATTGAGAAATAGGGATAACGCAATAGTGCCAAAACAAAGCAGGTTTAATATGCAGATTTTTAAAATTTTAATACTTATTTTGTCAATGTTGCGTGTTTATTTACAATGGGTTTAAAGGCTTGTGGCAGATTTTTACATTACATATTTTATAGTCTATGCTTGAGGCAACAACAATGTGAGCTAAATATATTGTGTGAACATGTCCAATATTTGAGTACTTAAGATAAAATAATAAACAAATTCAGTTAGAAATAATTAATATGTATGTGTTATACTTCTATGTCCAAAACAAATACCCATTTTACATTCTCTAGAACATTCTAATAAAGTACTGTAATACCTTTTATTCGATTCGCTTACAAACTAAAACTTCATGCAATAACTATCACTGTCATTCAAATATTTTGTAAAAAAAGTGTATAATCAAATTGTAGGGTTTCTTGAATAAAATTGCAGTTTATCAGCAGAACTTTGCAAACTCAATATTGGTGGAGAAAGATGTTTTTCAATTTGACTAACTTTAAAGCAAACTTTAACTGAATCAATCACGAAGTTTTATAATTTTATTTGTAACATGAGGTGAAGATATTTCAATGCTATTCGTTCTCTTAAAACTTTTAAGGTTAATCATAAAATGGGTATATTTTATACTAGAAGTTGGAGTTTGTAGAGGCATCCACAAAATATAGTGTAGTTATCAGAGAATTATATTGCCATTGACTTTCACAATTGAATTTCTCAATTATGTTTATCTACAATTTTAAATTGATAAAATATATTTGTAGATGTATAAACTATTGGGTTCATTAAAATAGCTTCCAGTAGCCTGTCAAAATCTCATCATGAACACAGCTCGTCAGTTACTTGTGCACTGAGCGCGAGGATGTGCTTTATAACGAGTTTAACTTTCTCTTGTGCTAAGTATGTTAATGAAAACACTAATTGAAATAAACTATTTGCCATCATACGAAACTATCTTAAAGTGTTAATGTCTAGCTAATCTTGAGTGGTAAGCTTAGGAATAAACTATAAACTAAAACTGCATTGAATAAAACTTGTAGATTAATTGGGTGATATGATGTTTACCTCTTTATTAACTTGGAATTATAACATTATAGGAAATAGAAAAATATAATGAGCATCATACAATGTATCCTATTTTGAGGGTAACTAGTGTGTAAAATAAAAAACAACACAGTCTAACCAATACAAATTTACAAGTAGTATATGTTGAAATTTTATAAATATTAATTTAAAGAAAAAGATAGTATATAAGTTATCTTCTTGATCTGATGAAGATACTACACTATTGGGGCGTAGCACGGCATAAATAATGAAAAAAGGTGTGAAATACAGTACTGCGGAACAATACGATCTGTAGAGATAGTCAATCTCAGTAAATCAGGTGCAATAGCGGTGAAGACAAATTGGGAAAGATCCAGCTGGAACGAGACCAAAGCTTACGTACATTCGTCTATCTTTCTAAAAAAGATAAACACCAACACAATTATAAAAATTATTGGTAAATAATATGAGTAAATACAACGACGTGAGACATAATAATTAGCTATAGTAGTTCGATTCCTGAAATTAAGATGTTGAAACATTTTAAATTACTTTTAAAACTACAGACATGCTACAGTTAATTGTTGTTCAACCATATTTTATTCCCTTTAATAACACCAACCATTCAAAAGTTTGAAAATGTCATCGGGTTTTATTTCTGTTAACACCATTGGCAATTTTTACGCCTGTTGTAAGGAAATAGTTTAGAACGTGGTTTTGTTGTTATCAAAATTTAACCTTTTGTAGCATCGTTTATTCGTTTTACAATAAAATTCAATAGTAATAAGTATCTAGATCCAGAGTTGACCTCATGTTGAACTAAACCAGCAACCGTTATATTTGTAGATGAGCACTATAACCACTAGGTTAGTAGTATAAATGCCATTTAAACATGTATTTTACACCTAACATGATCACTATCCACAACGACCTAGTAGTTTTTCATTAAAAACCAAAGTGCCAAAGTTATTAAATATTTATTTACCATTTCTTTTAATAAAAAAATTGATTATAATGCTTAAAATATTCCAATTTTTGTAAACAAATCGTTGACATACTCATTATATAGCGAGCTAACTCAAGTAAAATTATTTATGGAACTATGAAATAAAATTCAAATGTATTGTAATAAATTTCCTATAAAGGGTGAAAAAGTCTCAGGACGGTTAAATATTTAAAAAGGCATTAAATATAGAGCTTCGATACTTGGTACACAATTACTGGGCATCAAAATAAATTTAACACATTACTCAGTGATACACTCCCTCCCCAGGGGGACGGCCCACTGGGAGTCAGAAGAAAAACTTGCCCCCCTGAAGAGATAGTGAAAAGCACTGAATAATCTGTTTGACTCTAATGCCCGGTAACTGTGCACTAAGTTCTGACGCTCATTGTTTAATGCCTTTTTAAATATTTAACAGTCCCGAAAAATATTTGTCTACCCTATTTCCAGTTCCTACTCAATGTATTTGGCTATGAATATATAAAATAATAATCATTATTTAAATGCATTGTCAGTACACAATTCCACAGCTCAGATTGATGAAACGTCTTAAATTAACAACTATGTCTAGGTATAAGAATCCCCCAGAAAAACACTTGTACATACAATGATTTTGCTGATTTTGAATCTAGGCTTATATAACTTTGTGAAAAGAAAGGAAATCTCAGGTTAAAATCCTTCACGGAGTGTGAGACGAAACTTTACTAATAGTCTGCCAGTCGGAGGCTAACCGAGTTCCCTCCATCTTGCTCTAGACAAATTGCACGTTACCTGTTTCAATTTATATTACATACTTTAACTCATTTTAAACTACATTTACAGCACGGACTGAATTGTAATCTTGCAACGACGTTAGTAATTGACCGAATAATGCGGAAAATAAGGGAGTGAATGATTTATAAAGTTTAAGATTGTAAATTCCTACAGATTCTTAAATCTGAGCTTTTCATACTGGATATATATTTCTCTATAACATATGTGTTAACACCAGTGTAATTTGAAATTTATCTTAAACAATATGCAGTGAATGATCCTTTGAAAATCAAAACTACAACACCAGACCGGATTGACTAAAGTATAACTGTGGAGTTGATATGTGCATATCCATACGTCGTGTAAGATATTGTATCAAACCTAATTATACATTAAAATAATTTAGTCCACTTTAAAAAAAATTGTATTTATGATTTTCTTTGTATGAACAGGTTTGATGTTAATTGCATTACGGCCGAACCAAATTTATTTTTAGAACGTTGTGTTATTGTACTGCTAAAATGGTTTTAACTTATATACGCATAGTTCTTTACTTCTTCAGCATTCAACTTGAGCCATACTACACAGTTGTGAACAATAAAAATTAATATTCCTTTTATTTTATGGTAAAATCATTGTTTAATTAGATAATTTGTAAAAAATCTTTATTTGTGGGTTTTAACATGCAATACCAGCAACTAATATTGTTTTTAAATACAAATACCATGAGAATTCACAATTGTTCTAGGAGAATATAAATGTTTAAAATACTATTTCCGTCACTAAAATCGCAAACTTTAGCTCGAATAAACTGAATCCAAAGTTGTAATGAATAACGTCTTAAGAGGTGAAAAAATCGCTAAAGAATAGCATCTCCTGACTTATCAAGGATAAATACAATGAGATTAAATTTAATACGACTGTTTATCTTCAACGTGTATATATCTCAGGCTATCAAAATAAAGAAGCGTTGTATAAAATGAGACTGTTTTGAAGATTGAAACGCTTTGATAGAACCCCGAGGAGATTCCTTTGACGTAGGACTTGGCAATTTCCTTACAAAGAGTTTTAGAATTGCTCTTTAGTAAAGTACAGGAATGGAATGCAATACTCATTTACGCTGATCGTTGGACTGCTGTGGAATACCAGACAAAGTACACATATAGAAGCGTTCTATAATACTCAATTATTGTTTGTGGAATACATTGAGCCCCAGTATAACGGTTTAATTCGATTTTATGCTAAATATAACCGTGCAAATAATCTTTTATACATGGGTTTATAGCCTTCTATTCCATTTTCACATTTTAAATAATTGTTTCTAATATATATATATATTTCATTTTAATTTAATGAGAACTACTCTTGCTGTGAGATGCCATTATTTCTTCGTTTAAACAACTACCTTTTACCGTGCGGCTAAAAGTCTTTAGTGTCAATTTTAAGTAGTCACTTGAAAAACGAAAAACTATAAAACAATGTATCATAACTAGTGCTAAACTGAAAATAAAGAATTTTTTTTTATTTGACAGAAATGTATATTTGCATGACATTAATTTGAAAATTTATGGAAACTCCATTGTAAATATGCAAAGTTCTACAAAGTTGAGAATAAAAAAAAAGTTCTTAACAATATTGATGACACAACAATCAGACTTCATTCATTAAACAAGATAATGAACATTCAAGTGTATTTGCTAGTTTTTTACAAATTGTTAAACTATTTTCAATATACGACCAAGAATTTTGTATTCATCAAAACACCCGACACAATAACATGTTGTTGATATACTGCTTAACTAGAGCTGTCTACAATCAGAGTAATTTTTATTTTGACAATGTATAGTCTAGTATTTTATGATACCTTTTAATTGATTTGTGATATTTTATTCCTCTAACGATACAAAATAATCTATACAAGAAAGGTTATATTAAATCTTTGTTTGAACTCTAGTCGTTGGTGTGAGTAAAAATCACATGTGCTAAGCTGGTCGTTGCAGTTAAACATATATGTAAAATCAGATTTCAGCTACGTAATATATATGAGTTATTGAGAACGTTTTAACATACACGGTTACGGCTAACCTTTAAATCGATCAAAATAATCTACTAATAAGATAATTAAAGCACAGGCGTCGCGTCGTTCGAGTAGAACGTTATTATGCTGAAAACTGCCTACCTTAAAATAAATCACCTTTTATAATCAAAATGTATTACAAGCATGCGGTTATTTTATGAAAAAATTCTCTAAATTAATGAATTATTTTAGTTTCAACAGTTTTCGTTCAATTCGTTTGGTAATCTAATCTAATCTAATTAAGTAATTTAAAATTACTTAATTATAAGGGAATGTAAAGAAATAGTTGAACTCAATCCCAAAAGTACTAACAAGTTTCTGGAATACTGCCAAACTTGGAGGATGTTGTCCAATAATAATGAGTTCCAGATCAATAGGAAGATTTATGAACTTGCCAAAAATCTCGCCCACTAAGCTGTTGGGCTATTTACTTCCACCTGGATATCAATTTAACCATGACGTTACTTTTGAAAATCGTTGATTACACATTTCCAAGTGTGTAAATGAATTATGTTTTTCTCGTGTAAGGTTCATAGAGAAAAAAATCATGTTGAATGGTGTTTGTTTTATAACAACACGGATAACTATCCTATTAGGAGGTCATATAAGAGGTATTAACCCTGCTAGTATCTGTAATTAAATGTAATTAGTATGAACAAGCGAAACTTAAGGTCATTGTAATAGTCATCCACTTTGATATTTTGAAAACATTGGAATTGGCTTTACGAAAGTAATGCGAAATGTAATTTATTTCCAACATGTTCAATCTCTGGTAATGCAATGCTTGATAAACTCAAAGGTCAAATTACATAAATAATTTAGTTTTTTGTCCACGAAGTTTTTTAGAACGCAAAATTAACTTAATTATGTGGTCAGACAGTCAGCAGATATTTGTGATAATTGTTGCAGTAATTGTGATAAAAAGCCAGGATTATAATTGTAGGAGTGGCTTAAAACCACTGTAATAGCTACATACATCTACAATAATAACCCTATATAGATACCACGAATCAACATTCAGATTCTAAACATTCAGACAAGAAAGGGCTTTCCTACATTTGATTATACAACTAAAATATCAGTTACCATCCCGCAGCCACCATATAGCTAAACCGTACTGCAAAACCCGCAGTTACCATATATGCATCAAAACTTATTTTTGTAAAAATTCGATTTGTTCTAGATAAGTTACAGTACTTAACTTAGGTACCACAGAGTTTAGAAGTATCTGAGGAACTATCTAGAGTAAATGTGATCTCAAAACATGGAAAAAAATTAGATATAAAAAACTATAATACTTTATTGAAATTAAATTATCATGAAGCACTATATCATACAGTATATAAACGTTTCATAAATGTCAATCAAACAAAGTACAACATTTTAAACAATATTTCTTGGGTAAGTGAGCTCAGTTACATTATAAACGAAAGACACAACAATATTTAATAAATCGGATCGGAGAGGAACCGTCATCTGGAATTTAAAATTGTGGAAAACAGAAAGAAGAGGATCGCAACGAGTGGAAACTTGGCGGGAAACAAACAGCTGGTGCCGCCATGTTGCATAGCTGCTGGCGTCTCACCTGCAAGCAAATGAAATTTTTTATTACGTCATACCAACGTTTCAATTATTAAAAATGTGATAATTTGTGTATTTTTATGGTTTGAGAAAGTGATTGCTTTTGGGACCCCCGTGCTACGACCATTATAATGTTTTATGACAGTTTGATCATCCTTAGTATTTATGCAGATTACTTTATGATCAGATCAGATTGGATGCCATATAGAATTACATGAAACTAGAATAAATAGTTTCGTTTTGATAAGAAATTAGATTGTTACTTAAAAATTATGATTTATATAATAATAATAATAATAATAAAATGCCTTTATTTAAAGCGGTCTTCAGATACACTGGTTTTCAAGACAACTCAAAGTCACAAAAGGTTTACAAGTACACAATAATTACAAACAGTGGAACTAAACTAACTTTAGATTGGCCTTAAATGAATTACATGACATGATTTTCATGTTTCTTGGGAGGGTGTTGTATGCCTGGGGTCCAAAGTATGAGAACCCCTTTTTACCTATCTCACGCCGCACTCTCGGCATTTCAAGCAAGCCGTCCTGCCTAGTACAGCGTTCCCTAACTGATGTTCGAGGCATAAGTTTCCTTTTCAAATAGGGAGGCAAATTAGAAGACAGCGTCTTGTGAACAATTAAAACAGTTTGTAGAAAACATTGTTTTTCCAAAGAGAGTACCTTAGCCTGTTTGCGATAGGCAGATATATGATCAAACTTCCTCAGATTGAAGACAAACCTCAGGGCTCGGTTTTGCAACCTCGTAAGAAGAACTCTACAGTCAAGAGTAAGACATTCACCAAACGATGGAAGTGCATAGTGAATAATAGGGAAGACTGTTGATTTGACCAATTCTAGCTTAGCATTTTCAGATAGTATCCCTCTCAAACGGTGTAAAATTCTCAACCTATTTTATAATATAAGCCGATGGTTTTATATTATCTGACATAGGATCTAAATATTTTTTAACGTTAAGCTGTCAAGCTTTAGTGCAAACATTAGCTTAAGTTCAAAGGGTAAAAATTATAAATATCAATGCCCCCAGGAGTTTGTATTTTAAAGTAAAAATCTTTATTTATTTTAGATTATTAACAGTTTTAATTAAACTTTCCAAACACTTTAACTTACAGCATATTGACAGAAACGTGCATATGTTAAACAGACCTAATCATTTTGAGCACATACAGTCATATAAACGATAAAATTGCAAGAATTCACAACCTAACCTAAAACGCGTTGTTTAGTGTTTGAAAGACTAATTATTTCTATGCTATATATAATGACTGTATGGAAATATAATGTGTTACACGATTGCAAACTGCCTTTACTGCACTCGAGAAACTTTCCACACTCGCCTGCGGCTCGTGCGTAAACATTTCTCTCATGGGCAGCAAAGTGCCACATAGTACACTAGTTACACAAACAACTATAAAAAAATTTCGGTAATATGCTTTGATAATTATAAAAAAATAGTGTTTACATAATTTTATAATATTTAAGCTCAAATTTAGGTCTATGTGTTATGGCAAATACGAGGACATGGATTTGACACTTTTTAGTATCTGAACACAGAATACATTAAACACGTTTTTGGTTCATCAAATGAATAATATGTCACTGTAGTCTCGACTAACTGTTTTCTAGGTGTTTAAGCTTAAATGTAATATGTTTGTTTTATTTACTGCCTACGGCTAAATTATCTCTTCATGAGTGGTTGTAATATGTACCATTGAGCACGTGGACTGAAACTGTAGTTTCTGCTACGTCCGCTAGGTGGCAAGTGTAGTTGCCGGAGTCTTGTGGTCCGACGTTAGCTATGTACAGACGACTATTGACTCCATCACTCACTATGTCCGTCTTAACACTGCAAAAATAATTTAAATACATATTATATAATTACACCTACTGAAACGATATTCAATACATAAATATATAATATTAGAGTATAGGATATATGAGTATACCTCCTGCCACTAGAACTTTATTAATTTGAGTAATTTGAAATTATTAGGCCTATAGTAAAATAAATTGTTCAGTTAATACAATAACATTGTTTTGAGTTAAATAATACAAATAGTGTATTAAGCGTCTTACAGTGCAATAAAACTCAGACCTTAGTTAATTTATTCACTGGATTAGTTAAAGGGTTCTCACTCATGTGAGTAAACAATCGTTTGATAACATTTGTAATTAGAATCAGAAAATAAGTAGTCAATCGAACGCGTTTAGTTTATAGTAAAATTGTTATAATATTATACGTTTAAAAATGGTACATTTCCTCAACTCTATTATATTTCGCAGTGAAAATGAAAAAAATCTAACAATAACCACGGTTTGTTAATGGGTATAATACTTTTCACTGAAATAACATATGGATAAAAGCGGGTACAATAGCTAATCCTCGTTTCAAATAAATGTTTGATTGACTAGGTACTTTATGCCGGGTTAAAGCTGCTAGTCAAGTTGCATGTAGTTTTATTCCATCATGGAAATCAATATACAGTAATCTAAAACTGACCTGATTCCCCCCCTAGTGACATCATAGTTGAGGATGTTGTTGCCGTGTTTCCATAAAATGAAGTGTGAAGGTTTTGGCACCTTCGATATCGAGCACTTAAGCTCTATGGTACTGCCAGCGTTGTAGAACTTGTTCTTCAATGGGATCCCTCTCTCGTCCCATATCTGAAGCTCTGGAACTGTCAAAGACCATTTTAATGAGGGAAATATTTACAATGATACATAAATTGGATTATGCAAAAACATTTATTCGCTTTGACTTTTCCGTTTCTCACAATATTATAGTTATTGAACTCTTTGTACCGTACAGTTTGAACCTATTAGTACTTCTTTATGTAGGGATTAACTTGCAACTACCATGTTATGTTTTTTATCACAATGAGTGGCTTACCTATGACACGTAGGTACAGCGTGTGTACCAGCGGTGGATGTGAGGAGACCTGACACTCGTACCAACCCTCATCTGACTCCTCGGCACCTCTGACTGAGAGTGTCAGGACGGTGATCACAATTGTTTGCAACTATTATGCTATGTTTCGTATCACAATGAGTGGCTTACCTATGACACGTAGGTACAGCGTGTGTACCAGTGGTGGATGTGAGGAGACCTGACACTCGTACCAACCCTCATCTGACTCCTCGGCACCTCTGACTGAGAGTGTCAGGACGGTGATCACAATTGTTTGCAACTATTATGCTATGTTTCGTATCACAATGAGTGGCTTACCTATGACACGTAGGTACAGCGTGTGTACCAGTGGTGGATGTGAGGAGACCTGACACTCGTACCAACCCTCATCTGACTCCTCGGCACCCCTGACTGAGAGTGTCAGGACGGTGATCACAATTGTTTGCAACTATTATGCTATGTTTCGTATCACAATGAGTGGCTTACCTATGACACGTAGGTACAGCGTGTGTACCAGTGGTGGATGTGAGGAGACCTGACACTCGTACCAACCCTCATCTGACTCCTCGGCACCTCTGACTGAGAGTGTCAGGACGGTGATCACAATTGTTTGCAACTATTATGCTATGTTTCGTATCACAATGAGTGGCTTACCTATGACACGTAGGTACAGCGTGTGTACCAGTGGTGGATGTGAGGAGACCTGACACTCGTACCAACCCTCATCTGACTCCTCGGCACCCCTGACTGAGAGTGTCAGGACGGTGATCACAATTGTTTGCAACTATTATGCTATGTTTCGTATCACAATGAGTGTCTTACCTATGACACGTAGGTACAGCGTGTGTACCAGTGGTGGATGTGAGGAGACCTGACACTCGTACCAACCCTCATCTGACTCCTCGGCACCCCTGACTGAGAGTGTCAGGACGGTGATCACAATTGTTTGCAACTATTATGCTATGTTTCGTATCACAATGAGTGTCTTACCTATGACACGTAGGTACAGCGTGTGTACCAGCGGTGGATGTGAGGAGACCTGACACTCGTACCAACCCTCATCTGACTCCTCGGCACCCCTGACTGAGAGTGTCAGGACGGTGATCACAATTGTTTGCAACTATTATGCTATGTTTCGTATCACAATGAGTGTCTTACCTATGACACGTAGGTACAGCGTGTGTACCAGTGGTGGATGTGAGGAGACCTGACACTCGTACCAACCCTCATCTGACTCCTCGGCACCCCTGACTGAGAGTGTCAGGACGGTGATCACAATTGTTTGCAACTATTATGCTATGTTTCGTATCACAATGAGTGTCTTACCTATGACACGTAGGTACAGCGTGTGTACCAGCGGTGGATGTGAGGAGACCTGACACTCGTACCAACCCTCGTCTGACTCCTCGGCACCCCTGACTGAGAGTGTCCAGTCGTTGGGGTGAAGCAGGGCCGCTGTGTACCGGGTATTACCGGCGTATATGTCCAAGCCAACGGACAACAAGTGAAGCTGACCCTCCTCGCGGCGCAGCCACGACACCTGCCGAGCATCAAGGGTATTGTATTTACAAATATGAAACATATTGTTAATACTGTTCAATTAAACAAGTATTCACCCAACTTCTACACTTCTACCCTAGCCGCCAACCGTTTATTTCAGTATGTATATACACAGATAAGTAATTTACAGAGGTAACACGCACGTTTATGGGACGACCGTGCGCTTTCAGCTGTGGTATGTTGTGCTGAAAATTTACTTGTGATGGTGACCATACAAATTAGCTATTTTAAGCTAAGAACGAATGGAGATGAGTGGCGCGATTTTGTAGTCTTGTTGGTGACTGGCCGACATTTCTTAGACACAGCTGTCAATTAATAGCCCATACAGCATGATAATGGCAACTGAGGGACCTACAGTTTATAGTGGAATCCGAACCACATTGATCCCTTGGTATATACGAATTGGTCTAATTATCAGGATAGTACTGCGGATGGTCGTAGTACTAACTCGTGCGGACGTTAATCTACACCAGGGAGTATCGCATCCACAGTGCATGCCTATAAATATCCACGATTCGTGACCTCCTAGTAGCTGGATTACAGGATACGCCACCCATCCCAGTCTGTTTATACTGTTTATAACTGAACATTCCCAAAACATTAACCAAAATCATACTGGATCTATAATATTTCTTATGATCTTAGAACTAGATGGGGTTTTCTTGGTTGCATTTCTTTGACAACTTAAAAAAACTATATATTTAGACTTTCGGGGGTAAGTACCAAATCTTATATGCTAAAAAACTTTTGAAAACTTATGACAGCTAGCCTGACCATACTACTGGACCTAATTGCACGCGGTTGGTACCAATTGAAAGACATTTTCCTGTAAATGTGCAGAATCCTTTTATGAATTGAAATAGGCTCAAAAATAAGCGCAAAAATGAATTTAAAATGTTAAAACATAAAATAAGTGGCCTTTTGGGTTGCCATGTTGTTGATGAAATAGCAACAAAATATAAACAGAAAATCAAAACAAATTGAAGAAATTCCAATCACTTGTTTTATTTATAGTGTGGGGTGAAAATAGATAAGTTTGCACAATACATACTTTTAGTAAAGTTTTCGAGCACGGGGTTAGCTCTAGTCAAAATCTATTATACTTATTCTTGACAGAATTATAGGATGCAAGGGAACCCGTTCGTCAATTGTGTATTTTATTACGGTTCGTCTCCGAGCCATAACGAATAATTCAATACTTGTTAACTTTTGAAAGATAACTTATAGCAAATAAATAATAACACTTGAAAATATCATGATGTTTGAGAATTATTATAATCTGTATGTTATCGGAAATTAGGCCTTAAATATATAAAAAAAACACAACAAATTTGCAATATTATTAATAGGTCTATTTTGTAGATCTATACCATAATAGTATAATTTACGTACCTTAATTATGTATCAACCATAAGCAGGATATTTAACAATAATTTTCATGAACATTCTCGACTCTTGTTTATATTCTAGCGGTTTTAATTCTCTATCAAACGACACCAAATAGACCAAAATATTCAAAATTTTCTAATAGACCAAAATATAACACATAGTCGAATTATCACGGTGTCTAGTTGTAAAATGTGATGTTTCAACTACTTTAAATCCATACCTCTTGAACTTTGTGGAACTTTGGTGGAGGAATTAAAATTCTAAACAAACGTTTACTTAACATTTCTTTTATAAATTGGTAATTTTTTTAACGCTATATATGACTTGAAATAGCCACCAATCTGCGATTTCCATTGAACCCTCAGATTTTATGTTAGGTCTTTTCAAAATTGAAATAAATACCATCTTGGAAATAAAAATTGGTCTGAAAACGATTGTTTAGTTAAGGGACGTTCTCCATAATTATTGACCTTGTATAAAACGTTTAATTTCATACAAGGATAAACATCTCCTTGCCAAACTTCTTTATTTTCATCATCATTAAATACGAGTTATATTTTATAGGTGTATTATTGATTGTTGAATTTTATCTAACACAATAAGTTCTCGTTTTACCGTCCGTGTAAGTACGTACTTAGCATAGTAACCGACAAGTTGTTATGGGAAGAAAAGCATAAGCGATATGTAAGATGCGGCAAGAACGAGTTTGGAAAATTTCCAAGTCGTTGGTTCTAACATCTTTCTGTCTGACCCGCTTAAGGCAGAGGAATAATCTTTACGCGAGTGTGAATTTGCTGCCAACATCTTACATATCATGTATTAATTTAGCGTTTCCTTAAATAATATTCGCATTCGTATGGTTCCTAAAATCATAGAACAGATTTTATTAGTAACAGTAAGTAAAAGCTTACCGAATTATAGATCAAACATAATTCTATATTAGGTATGACAGTTAGACTTAAAAGCATGAGGTTTATGTTTAGATTTATTAATAAATGAATTCAAAAAAGTTTGATTCGTGTTATTGACAAAAACATGCATGCTTGCAAGAATTGCAAGCAAACATTTCTTTAAAGTGCAAAATACACTTTTCGTAATGCTGGTTTGATTAGCTTAGTATGATATCGACACATCAGAGTAGGGTTTTTAAAGGGAAGGTGCGTAAACGTGTGTTGAATCGATAATATAGCTTCAGTAGCCAAGGCCATCTATTAAAATCCCAATGACAGCTGGATCCAGTTTTAAGCTATGTACATTCTTTTGACTTTTCACAGAATCAAAATGGGATGTATTAGTGTCATGTAATTATTACTTTATTATTTATGTTATTTAAAATTATAAAAGATATTGTAAAAATGCTAATTATTAGTAAGGAAGGAAGAAAAACTAATTTTATTTCATACAATGCCAAGTTGGTATATGCAAGAAAATTTCATTTTTTAAGTCGCCAGTTCTGTTCCTGTAAATGCAGGCAGTCTTAAATCAGCCAAAAAATACAGAGCAATCCCCTTTTTACTTTTACTAAAACCATGCTGATGTCAGCAAGTATCACTTTACAGTGCAAACTTATTCTAAAGTGCAGTCGAGTCTAGCAAGATATATTTAATACAATTGCCACTATGAAATACAGTTAGAAGAGGAAACTGGAAAACATTCAAAAAGGGAGCCCTGGTAAATCAATTTTTAAAGGAACTATCATGAAGAGGAGTAGGCCTAGTGAAGGCAAATACACAAACGTACAGAAGGTAACAAACATCAATATTAATACCGTTCACTTATAAACTCGTTATTACATATGATTATTACATCAAATACATAACAACTAGTATGGTTTTGTGTACACAAATTGTCTATGGGATCAAACAAACATCATGTTAAACGTTCCTGTAAGTTTGAGTGGATATTTAACTAAAACTGTCCATTCACTAACGTTGCTTTTTAAATATTTTAAGGTCAGCCGTTTCATGCTAGTGGACATATAGACGCCATCGTATATATTTTTGTCACTTAATTGCTTATAAGGTTATGATGTTATTAGTGGGCTGAGTAGGCGTACCTTAGACTTAACACTACATTTCACTATAAATAATTTGGGTCTGGTTTCTTTCATTTCACAGAGTACAACATTTCCATAAATTCCCTAGCATAAACGTGTTTTTTCTTCGAGTATTAAATGTCAGTTTAGCAATAAGTATCAAGATAATTTGCTACTCATTACCACTTAAGTTACTTGCTTACTCTTTTAACAGTATTGGAGTGAACTAAGTTAACTAACCGTAGTTTTGTCCGTGAGCTCGTGCACTCGACAATGTAGAAGAGCGTTGGCACCAAACTGTACTGTGACGTTTACGAATGTGCCAGAGTCTTCGAAGAAAGGCATGAGAGGTGTCGTGGTGACGTCATCAGCGGAAGGTGTGGAATGTACGTCATCTTGCAAACCGGAAGTTGTCTGGTGCCAAACCACATGCAGCTGGTTGACTGTAACCTCCTCTATGTCTTTATCTATATAAGATACAAACACTTATGTTACTTATCCGTGAAAAGATCCGTCTTAAACATTGTACGTGAATACAGCCTTTGAGAATTTTTTTCGTTTGTTAATATATATAAAAAAACGTTTAATTGATTATTATAAAATCTTTGTTTTGCAAAAGCATTGAAGGGAATAGAAACTGTAAACGCTTCAATAGTCAAAGAAACTGATATTGATAAAGTGAGTTTAAAAATAAACTAAGTGAAAGAGTGTTTAAAGAATGTATGGTAAATATTGCTTTGCTATTATTTGCTGTAGCATCCTAGTCTATTTATATTTCATTTATCTCAATATTTTCTTTAAATTGCGAAACTTTGAAATGAAGGTTATACTACCTATTGATTGTTTTATTTTTTTAATATATATGCATTTACCTCACTTACTGAAGTAGAAACTTTATGCATATACTAGAATTAAGTAAAGTTTTAATTTAAGGAATATAACACAAAACGTAACATCTATTTAATTTGTTGGTATTTGATACAACAGTTGTTTATATAAAGATAAAAGAGGTTATGCGAATAATTTACATTTATAATATGATATTGTAAAGCTACATTAGAAAGATATTCTGTTGATAAATCAACTTGTGTACGTTATTAGTTTAACCGTATAATAGCCTACAACCTAAAATGGCAGTTGTATATCAACTTCTCAGATCTGTTATTATAGTCAAAGATACCAATCACGTTCCACCAGTTAATAATTGTATGTAATTGAAAATCAAATTAGTGGCCTAGGGACTTGTGTCAATTTCCCATGCATTATCTTCAACCAACATTGAATGAAGAATCGTTTCTCTTATCAGTGCACAGCCAAATACAGCTCTTCAATTCAGCAATATTCATAAATAAAAGGCATTACCGTACTGACTGTTATAACTACCGGATTACGATGTCCGTGTTCTTATAGTGCAAACTAGTCTATGTCACGGTATACAAACTGAGATACCGAAAATAGTTTTATCATCGCTGATGAAACTAAGGAACTAGTTCCTGAATTCCTACAAGGGAGGTTTACGCTGCACTACGTTTGCCCTTATAGAACAATGTTTGGCTTAGGATGACTACTATATTGGGGGTATTTGTAGATAATTCATCTTACATCTATTTTTATTAATCCCTTCTGAACTATTCCTTACTTCTACTATAATCATAAATAATCCAAAGAATAAGATATCAAGGTCGTTTATTACTAATATGTATTATCAAATGTAATCCTTCAATAACCCAGTTCCCATGGACCTAATCGGGAGGAATTGCTCCTTATAGGGTTCTCATTCTTCTCCTTAGTTGTTGCCAATTCCTGTTCTTCATGACTCCCCCTTCTAAAGGTAAATTATCTTTCTTCAGACATTGTTTTCCTTATAGCTTATTATCTATGCTTTAGGAGTCATTGTCCTTCTATAGGAATTAGGTGGAGTTCATTTTCTTCAGAGGTGATTGTCCTTCTTTAGATAGTGTTTCTCGTTCTTTAGATTAGTGGTTCTCGTTCTTTGTTTGGGGTAGTGGTTCTCGTTCTTTGGGGTAGTGGTTATCGTTCTTGGTTTGGGGTAGTGGTTCTCGTTCTTTGGGATAGTGGTTCTCGTTCTTTGGGGTAGTGGATCTCGTTCTTTGTTTGGGGTAGTGGTTCTCTTTCCTCCTAATATGATATCCTTTCGTCTTTGGGGTTAAACTCATCAAGGGCGAAACTTCTCGTTTGGTGCCGCTTTTCTTTAATTTTGATTAAGTTTTCTTACTATCCAAGCAGCACGTATCTTCTCTTTAACCTCTGTCCCCTACCACCAGCCGCACCGCCCGGATGCTGGAGGTGAGGAGGGAGGATGGCTGGAGGAGGACGAAGAACAAGGCAGCCGAGGAAGCGAACCTCCAGAAGGAGGCGGCCCCCTTGTCAGCCGATCCAACACCCAACCTGCAACCAACCCCACACCTACACCTACCACCACCGGACGAATACGACTCATGGTTTCACTATTGATGAAGATTAGGTAATAAAGTATTTCACAAGCTTGTAATGTAATTATTCTTTAGGAAGTGATTTGTGTTACTATGGATACTTTAATGATGGTTTTAATTTTATTAGGGTTATATTATTCAACATTCTAGGTTAACTTTTTAGCATCATCCAGTGTAATGTTTTACAATTAAATTGATAATGGGACGAATGCTCTTAAAAATCGAACTATGAGTGAGTGAATTTAAAAATCTGTTTTGTGATTTATAATAAATATAAAATATAACAAATAATATTTTTTGCAATACTTATAAAAATGCTTATATTTAACTAGTCCATTTTCAAATAATAAAAGCTATTTTTTTTAGTAAGTTGGGTGTGTGTTTTTCGTTTGTCTATATAACAGCACCGCTTACCTGATTTCGCTGCTGTGTCAATGTGAAGCCATAAGCTTATCACCAACATCCACAGAAACATAGCTACGTCGTCATTGTCAAGCTGGACTGCTCAAGCTATACTTGACTGTCTGGAAAAAATATCATGATTGTTAACATTCCATTAAAACGGAATTCCTCATAAATATTTTGCATAAATACTTAGAATTATTAACCCACTGTTTGAGAAGAATAATTGTATGAAATCACAGATTTTCCCCGGATGCAGTTTTGTCTATTAGTGATTATTTGTGATTTTGTATTGAGATTCTAAAGGAAAAGCTATTATCGTAAACAATATTCTATTTATGGCATACAAATAATCCATCTTTGTTCTGTGCCAAAAGCAGTACATAGTAGATCAGTGATAAACGTAGATTGCCCAATAGGGTTATGGACTCGGTTAATCAAAGCAGCTAGATAATTAGGTAGAGAACCCCATCTAAACAACTGCCTCCTAGTTCTCTGGGGCAATTATGTGCTTAAATACAACATAACTATAGTAAACGGTCCAATTATTTTTTCCACAAACTGATAAATTTTAGGTTGTTTATATGTCAGGATCTTACAGGCATAAGTTAGGAGGCAATACTTATCCTCTTACATCTACCCTAGCGTAAAACGAAAATATTTTCCTTACAATAAAATCTGTATATCGTCACCTAAAGGTAATAAAACAATGATGTACAGTGTGACCTTTCCAGCAGCATGGGTTCAATGTTGAAAATCTAAACTAAAGGTAAAACAGGCGTCTAATCTTTATTTTTTGTCACAAATAAAAAGTAAAAAAAAAAAACACATGACAGTAAATTAGAACAAATTGGCTGTTATAAAATATGAAAAATACATAATAATAGTAAAAATATGAATAAATGTTAATATAGTTCATGCATTGACACCAGTTAAAGAATATGGAGATCGTTTGTTTTGTTTTAAACACAGAACATTCTTCGTACAAATAACAATCCGTCAAGGACATTCAGTGAATATAACTCGTTGTTTTTCCATGTCACATTAACACTTTATTCTAGATGTGATGCTTTCATAATATCGTCTCAATATATGCTGTGACATGCTTGTCTGGGTAACCGGGTGGTTAGGGTGTTTGCATTGAACTTAAAGGTTACAGGTACAATTAAAAGCAAGGTCAGTTACGAAACCCAGGGTCATTTGTCAGTGAACTATCAACTATAGGTCGGCCGTTTAGAAAACGACCTCCTCCAGCATTGGTTTAGCATTAGCGCGCAGGTCGTTTTCTAAGCGGCCGAACTATAGTATTAAATAGTGGTAAAATATCACCACGTACTACCTTTGACTATTAATACAACAACTGTATTCTGTATCCAATAGTCAATGGTACTACGTACGTCCGTAGTTGATAAAGTATGTGTAGTATACTCTTCAAGCGGTTCATAGGCCACAAATGGTTTCATATAAGAAAAAGAACTAGTTACCGACCACTCAATTTCCCCTATTTAACGCAGTAAGTAGGCCTATTGCGAACGATTGTAAATAGTGTAATATTTAGGTAAAATAGTATGTAAATGAAAGGATCTTTCTTGGTGATGCCTCAAAATTTTTGAAACGTACATATGGTTCAATAGACTACATCCCTCTAGGATATTATCAACCATAAGGTAAACTTATGTTGATGATTGTTTTAAAACCAGGAATACTACACAAAAACATGTCAAACTTTCGTTACTAACGTCGCAGGATAAAAATTAAATGAAATATTAAAGACTTTGGTTATCATCATTGGTATTTGGATATTGGAGTAGATAACTCATTTATATGCACCATTAGTCGGCCACCTATTGGAAAAAAAGGATGTGGGATAGTTTGACATTTATGAGGAGCCACATATGAGGTTGTACCACTCACATAAAGTGCTAAACTATAAAATTAATTTTCTACCTTAGTTTTTACTGATATACCGACAATACTTTGCTAAGACAAGACTTGAGATAGTTAAATTGACATGACTTTGCTAAACAGTTGTCGTATTTGAAATAAATTAGAAACTTACTCTGTCGGTGGCTTAATACTTGAAACTCAACTGATGATAATTTTAACTTGGAGATGGAATGTCTACTGCTATCAGTAGTCAAGGATATCATATAGTATTTCGCAGCAACAGGTTAACTTTGAATGCAAACTTTCCTTTGTATGACTCTTGTTAGGATTCCAAGCATTCATAGTATCCAATAGCACACATTCTTTACACATGCTTTTTTAACTTGGTGTAACGAGATAGAAAATCCAAAGTTTCTACAGACTGGTGTACAGACATAGGCTTTCCTCCCAATGGTATAATGGATTTAGATGCTAAATTGCATTATAACTAATTTAATTTGGAATTATTTTCGTCAAAGCACCTTTAAATGGAAGTTAATCTTTACGTGGGGTTGAAACAGAAAAAGTAAAATTACTTTGAGGTATACACGGAATTTTTGCTTGGCGTATGTGTAGTGTAATACCGTACTTTTTTGTAGTACGAATTTCCTTACTCACTTATGTTTAATTGATAATAATTGCATCTATGAATGGTTTTATGTGGTATCAGTTTAGATTATTCTTTGGCTCACTAAACTACCGAAGAGTAAAATAAATATTCCCTCGCCTCAGCGAAACTGTAGACAAAGCGAATTGCCATTTACCTAGCTAGATTTCCACTAAATTATCTTCTTAATTATCAGATTTATTTCGTATATAAATAACGTTATATTTAACGAGTACTTAGGTTTGCTACTACAGGAGGTAATGAGAGGTATTTGTGTTGAACTATTTACAGTATATTATCAAATAAACAAAATTACCATATTTGATTAAAATACAATATATTCATATACAGGCAAACTACAACAGTTTATTTACCTTACTAATATTATAAATGTAAGCTTTTGTGTGTTTGTTTGATTATTTGTTTGGTTATTGGATGGATTGTGCTGAAATTTGGCATGCTGGTAGCTTACATTCCCGACTAACATTAAGGCCTAATCTTATCTAAAAAATAATTCTAAATTCTAAATGCAGCTAATTTTATTCTTTGCATATATATTGCCATGAATTGTAAAGTGTTACCCAATATTTTTGTATTTTCAACTATTTTTAATTCAAAAGACAATGCTATCTTATAGTACTTGACCATTACTAACGCTGGGTTACAAAGGAATAACCTGATACACTTGTATCAAGTTATTCATTGGTCATACCTTAGTCATAAAAAGTAAATACACCAACTTGTATTTACTTTTTATTGTTTAGTTGATTAAACTATATTATTAATACGCTACATGAATCTTTGTAAACAATTATTCTTTTTTGTTTTAAGATTTAACCCCACATATTACATGCCTAAGTGTGTAGATTTGCAAACTGGCCTCATATTTTTTTAAATAAGCCCCTTGCGCTCTGCCTCATAGGCTTTTAAAGTTCCCATTTATTCTTATAAAGAACATATTTGTTTACATTATGATCAGCTGGATAAGTTAATTGCTGTTAAATTTTAGTTGCAGTGGAAACTGTATGCTACAAACATTTACTGACTTGGTTGAAATGGTTTTTTACTATTTGAATTTGGGTTGGCATAAATATTACAATGGGAAAAACGAGAAAGCCCGGACAATTTGATCTACTAAAAAGAAAACTGAATTAACACTGTTCTATATTTCTTGAGCAATCATTAAAAGAGCCTATTTGCGAACTATGGAAACATAAGAAAGTCGTAGAACACCACTAAAGAGAAGAAATATAAATAGTGTTTTTTGTTTATATTTATAATACGATATAGGCAACCTAATGCGGCTATGAGTGGGCAAAATTTTTAGAAAGCAGAAAAACCAAAGACCAGCTTTTTAAAAATAATAATATATTTCCAAGAAATGTTAATTATATCGAATTGTTATGTACATCGTGAGTATTTCCATAACCTTTTAGTCGACTCTTAAAAAGTCATCTGAAATTATGATTGTTATTTGTTTTAAAATAACGCATGTAATACTTCGCAATTGCTCGAATTCAAGCAAAAGGTACACTAGTGTGTAATTAATTTAAGAACAACTATAAATATTTTATTTATTAAATTCATTTCGTGTTTCAACACATTCTTCGAAATTTACTGCAGGATTTTGCGTATCTAATGTAAGTGGTTTGCATATACCTCAAACTATCAACACTTACTTCTATTGACGTTTAGGCGTCAATTCCTACAATTTAAATTTTTTCTTACTTATTATAGGAAATAAAATCAATACAAATTAATGGGAAAGTTTAGTTGTGCCCAAAAACATCATTTAATTTATTATTTTCTCCAATCAGTTGAAATTTAAGAACGAACCCTGGATCTGGCTGTAATATATAAAGTCACGAAACTCTCAATTTAATTACGTAATATGTAGCACAGTAGGCTTATATGAACTTAAAATGTGCTTATTGTAGTTTAAAGTGGATAGATATTTGTTACATGATTGGTACCTGTGAACAACTGTAAAAAACTTAAAATATAATGAAGCACAAGTTTGTGAAACTCGATGAAATTTATTGGTGTATACACTTTTCGCAATGTTAATATAGATTAGATCCCTTATACCTTATCACTATATACTTAATTACTTTAAACTATAAGCATTAGTATTTGGCTTGAGAGTTTTTGAAGTATATGCATCAAAAAGACTGTATGAAAAAAAAAACTAATCCTTATCGCATATACAAGTCAGTAAAGTCCATATTCTTGTATATAAAGGAGACGCATTAACGGAATGCCTCGAGGACATACCATTATGGGTGAACTTTTCAACTTCCTTCAAAGAGTTAGAAAACTGTTCCTTGCCTTTGAAACTCCATGGAGGTCTTTTACTAGGCGCTAAGAAGCTATTCAAGTTTGAATTGACGGGTAATGCGTGCATTTAACTATCCAGGATTCATAATTTACGATGGAGAAAAAATCCAATTTTACTATTATAAGTATCGTATTTAATTTTGGAGGATTCATGCGACGTCATAAATAGATTTTAAAATTAGTTATGAATCAAAATTGAAGCAGTTTTTACAAAACTGTGCGTAGCCAATAAGATTTTGATTGTTATCAAAAATGAATTATTAAGGTAAAAGTTATTAATGCACTACTTAAAGCATTATTATTGATTGTCCTATTAACTATAAATTAATTATATGGGTTTTAAGGAGTTTAGTGTCTTAATTTTTACCAGGAAACAGTAAATTTATGTTTCATCATATTATATCTTAAGATAGAAAGAAAAAAATCTGACAAATTCAATTGCGGTAATTTTAATAAAACCCACTATGAGCACACTGGATGATTCAGTAAAAGGACAAATGTCTTAACTACGCTATTAACCCTGTGACTCTCATTGTTTGCGTAATTTATGTTGATTTTACGTACAAGGTAAACCACATACAGTAGGTATACACAGTCATTGTCGGGTACAGTGGAGAGAGATAACAAAGCTGGGTAGCACTGCTTTAGTAGCAGGAACAAGTTTTTTACTGATTATTATCAGTACCGAAGTAACCATTGACCTTCTGATTGTTAGATGTGTGTCTTCTCCACTCACATATTTAGCTATTAGTTTATATTGTTTATTTATCGCAATTTGCTACTTTACAATACACTAAAACTGGCCTGTGGCCCGTCCTACGCATGGGAATCAAGTAAGCCTATTCGTTTGAAACGGTTCTTGATTCAGAACAGCATATTCAGTTTTTTTTCAAGTATCGGCATTTCTTCAAGTTTTTTTAAGGGGGATGGTCCAAATCCTCATAACTCATAACTGTTACTTGTCACTATCAAACATCGAACTTTTGGTAGGTATTGTCATTGTTAGCCTAATGAAAATTAACACGTGGACCTGGTAAAGCTATCGCTTGGAATTGACCCAGCAGCCTTTACATTTAAAGACAACCACTATAACCACTCAGCCACCTAGACGAGTAAGTCAGAATGAGAGATGCAGTTGAAAAGATTACTACACAGTACACATATACTAACTCATATAGAGGTTAATTGTCATATGACATTTTAAACGGAGAGTAAACAAACTATTTAATATGGTCATAAAAATATAACAACGATAAATATTTTGTAAGCAACTTAAATCGTTTACATTTCAGTGACATTTTACACAAATGATACTAGTGATATTAAAAGTAATCATATCACACTGAAACAAGCTTAAAATGGTTGCTATACTTTTCTAAATTAAAATTCAATTTCTCAAAAACAGACACCCAAAGTAAAAATTATGGCTTCGACTTTACCTTCCTCTCAAAATCATCTTTCTTTCAATAGGTTAATCTTGAAATTCTCTCATGTGGTTGGTTTAAAATCTGCCAATAAAAAAACATCCAACGTTTTTATTTATAAGATAGGTTATAAACGAGGAAAAGATTGTAAAATGTGAAAAATACCTAAATTAGAAATTACAAATCAGAGAACATCACTCTACCAGACGACAATCAAAATACGCACGTTTTACACATGTTTGTTTTATTGGGATGGAAGCTTTAAATAGAAACCAACCTCTTTCTAGAAGAACTACACTTTATTTTTCATAATTGTACTAATACCCCTTACATAATATATTTTAAATATTCTTTTTGGGTATATTTTTATTATCTATGGTACAATACAATATTTTCCTTAATAAAACCCTAAAGTTCTTATATACACTGTACCTTAAAACCAACAAAAATCTCTTTGTGAAAATAATGTCTGAAACACTTTAAAGGAGAAAAAACACTTTACTCCAGAGAGTGTTAGAGACAAATAGCTTTTGCAACTATCGCATAATTTCATTGGCTTCAAATGATAACCTATAAATAGGTATGAAGCTCACGTCCATTAATCATAAATGAGAGTCCTTAGGTATTTACTGAAAGAGTGCCAGTGTGTATATATTTTGACGTATTCAAATATTATAACCTCAAAATATAAACATAGTTTGTAAAGGTTTTACAAAGTACCGAAGATCTTGGTCCCAGGTTTTGAAAATAATACAGATAGCTTGCCTTTGGCAACCGCGGAGTTACCCTGACCAGGATTCTATCAATACTACATCACAGTCAAAAGTGGTATCCCACGTACAGCCTTTGTGAGGATAGTGTAAACCGCCC
The DNA here is from genome assembly GCF_028750875.1 of Macrosteles quadrilineatus. Taxonomy (NCBI): domain Eukaryota; kingdom Metazoa; phylum Arthropoda; class Insecta; order Hemiptera; family Cicadellidae; genus Macrosteles; species Macrosteles quadrilineatus. The sequence continues at coordinate 35,719,537 of NW_026542595.1, forward strand.
CCAAAATATGACTTGGCCCAACAAATGAGACTTCCCCCCTAAATTTTTCACAATATTTTAGTTATGTTAAAATCCAAAATTGTCATTAAAGCTGCATCTTCCCTTCTATCATGGATACCAAATGGACTCAATATACTAGTTTATTTTAATTACGTCTTTATTATTTATATTGATTTAGGCACCTTTTTATGATAAAAAATCAACTCAACACAAAGGCACGAACTTCATTATTTAGGTAAACTTATTATATTTCGGGGAATTTTTGTGTGGTAAATACTGATTTTAATCTAAAATCCTTACAAATTGCTTAATATTAACATGAATCCTTACATAAACGCCAAAACCTAAACAACACTTAAATATATAAGTGTGTGACGTGTACGTGACATGAAAGCTAAAAAGGGTTGACAGTTTACCTACTTTTATCGATGTAAGCATATTTTGATTACAATTATGACTTGTATGAATTGCTTTAACTAATTGAACTCAAATTGGTAACCATGATCATTAAGATAGTATCAAAAAGAGAGTATTATTATGTCTTAATGTAAAACCATCGACTATTGCTATTAACAGTTAAAACTAAAACTGAAATGTATAAGTATTTTGTGTGGAAGCTATGCATTAAAATAGCATTACACAATTATCCCGATAAGATGAAAAAAATCTATTTTAATCGATCACAGAAAGCCAGGAACGTCAGCACTAGTCAATAGCACTTAGATTTGCTATACTCTTAACACTACACGAGTTATGATTGTTATATTCCATTTTATTTGTCCTCTCTATGTTGTTATTTCAAACCTTATTAGGGGTTGTTTCAAATGGTGCTTAAAGAAAAATTTACTCAAGATGGAAACCTTAAATACATTTATGTCTTGCTAAAATATTACATCTTGGATCTATTTTAGATAAATGATTGAGCAAATATAAGAATTTACCAATTTGTCCATTACTTGGATTTAATAGTAAATAAATTGTGTATACCTATTAGTTTTGTTTTAATGTTGGATAGCTCCTACAAATCCATTTTCCATTGTAAGGAAATCACACTAGTTTAACATATGTATAAGGAAATTATAAACTGTTACTAAAGAATTGGTGTAAATACCTGCATTTATGCTAAATTGCAACCAATTTTGACTCACATAGGAGTCATCGTCGGGCCAGCACAGATGTCTTCTCGCTTCATTCGAAGGTAGTCAATTCTTAATAAATAAATACATAGAACACGCACACGTACACGAACATAAAACAAACATTTAAGTTTGAAAACGAATGAAGGTCTAGTTCTAGCTCATTGTAAGATGTAGACATAACTCCAGCCCGATCACGACGTGTACCGTGCCATTTCAGTATTACCCTTAGTTTTAACCCTAGATGTTCGTTTCTATGTTCATGTACGTGGTCAATCTATAATAAATAAATACATAGAACACGCAGTTCTATGTATTTATTTATTATGGATTGACGACCTTCGAACGAAGCGAGAAGAAATCTGTACTGTCCCGACGATGACTCCAATATAAGTCGAAACCGGTTGCAATTAAGCGACACGTTTGATCGTATAAATGCAGGTATTTGCACCAATTCTTTAGTGTTTAAATGCGATCAGGAGGCTAAAATTCAATATAATAAACTGTTACGAGAGTTACTGACTTTCAAAGTTCAGATTGTTTTTACCCAATTAAAAAATGTATATTGTAAAGAAGATGTAGGTAAATACAATTTAAACATATTCTACAGGTATTACAATAATCTTGTTATCTTCACCAAAGTAGTTGTGAAAATTTCCTCAAACGGTTCCATGAAAGGATAAGGATTTAGAGCTTTTAAGGACGTAGTGTTGAGTCTTCAAACAGCTTCAGCACGTTGCGTTCTATTTTTAAGGCTCTTTAAAGCATGGTCAAGTTGGACTTTAGGCTACTCTTTATATTAAACAAGCCATCAGGAAATCTATCTTAAAAATTCAAAGCACTCAAATGGATACATAAGAACAAATGTTGTTTTTTTTTTCGCGAATATGGTTTATAACTCCATAATATTGTAAACTCATTATGAAATAGAAACCCATAAAATGGTTTTGAACAGTCCATAATTCAGAAATCTTACACATTTGTATTTACAGGCAGAATAATATAGATGTGTTCTTTGGATTAAATGTGTTATTGAGATAAGTTAAAAAATCTATCTGAGTTATACATAGGTTTATGTGTTACACGATGTATTAACTTTTCTAATACAATTTACTTGATCATTTGCTGCAAATAGGGTATCGCAATACAGTTTATGGATCGAATATTTACTATAGGATCCCGAGTGGCTATTTTAATGAAACATGCAACTAATGGTCTGCCAATGATTAATACAAAAGGATTACGGTGAAATATAGCCTATGTTTACAGTTTATATCAAATATAATATTTGACAACAAATATAAATGTAGCGTAATCTGTACAATGACTTTTATTACAACTATCAATAAATTTCAGAACAATAACTAACATTTACATTAAGACGATTAACTTAAAACAAGGTATTATATTTTTTACCAGGAATAGTTTTACAGAAATACCATAACTGAAGTATATTTCTTTAGAAACGACATATTTGCAATTTACGGTAATTTTGCACATATCTTAGTTATTCTTGTGTTTTTATATCATAGCCATTTTTTTAACATAGTTCTAATGGTTTGATTGTTGCATATTTTATCAATCTAAAATCATCGTTGAATCATTTTATGACAAACTTAAGTGTTTCACTTTATATAAAACAAGAAAAAAGACTATAGGTTATACGTCCACTCTTGTTAAAAGGTAGCGAAGCTTTATAATTGTATGTGTTTCTTTTCTTTTTTTTAGCATATGATTTCTAAAATGTGAACCACTCCATTAATTGTAAAAGTTGCGTATACCATATGAATAAATCGGTTTAAATAAATTTTTTAAATAGACTTTTAGAATAAAATAGGCGAGTTTAAATAATTTGGCATAAGTATGAAACTTTAGTATCAATCCAATAAAACTTTTTGAAATGTGTCATAGATAGGCTTAATATTATATTGTAATCGACAAATGACACAATTACTTTTCATGAGTCATATTGCAATGACGTTTCTGGTCTTAGACCCTATTGAGTCTTGAAGTGTTATTTGTCCATCCCCCGTTATGTTTTAGCCATATTGCTGACTTATATTTGATAAGGGGTTTTGCCTTTTTTTCTATGCCTTTGGTATTTTACCAGAGAGGTCATGAGATAATAAATGTTAAGTAGATGTGCCGGGAATTGAACCCGTACCTCCCGCATCGAACTCCAAACCGCTAACCACTAGGCAGCAACACACGTATTAACTGAAAATTAACACCAATACAGGGGATAATATTTATACTCTTTTTATAACCTTTACGTCAAAGCTCATACCTCTATGGCAGGTAGTTGACATTGCATAGTTCATTATTTTCCAATACTTTGGTATAAACATAACAGTTTTGTTCACTATTGTTACTAATATAAATGTTCATCAGTTATCTTTTAAGCACAGTTTAAATTTATATTGTAAAACATAACTGCTAGGGATTTGTCACCTTTATGTTGTTAATCAATAAATCACATTTAATTTAATTTATTTTGATTTATATCAAAATGTTTCTTAGAATTGATTAACTGCTTAGGTTTTGTTTCTCTCTATTGATTACACGTTTCTATATGTATTGATCCATTTATCTATTGATCTTTACGCTGTCATACATTTTCGCCCTTCAACGCACTAAACATATTTAACCTGTCATTAATTAAGAACGCCGATTTTCTATGTTTTTAAGGTTCGTAATGAAGGTAATGGAGAAATCAATTATATTTCTTGTACATTAGTAAGTAGGAAAAATATCTTTTTTGGAGAGTATAGTGTTTGTGTATAGTATAGTTTTATAGAAGACTATTTCACTAGGAGTTTTAACATCTGTGTAATTATGCATAATTTCTTTGTATATTTAATATCTAGTAATGTTTTTTTTATATGATTTTTATAATTTATTCAAAGTGAGTATTTGATGAAATTACAATGTTGTTGACTTGTTGAAAAACTACGTTTGTACATAATACAAGCGCTCTTGGCTAGATAATCAAGCGTATTTAAGTTAACTTTGTTCTCAATAATTTATAATCTCAATTCTAAACTTTTACATGTAAAGCATTCTAAAGCTAGGACTCAGTAATTACAATATAAGTTTATCATTTTTGTAAATTGATTATATGCATGTTTAGATGTTACCTAAAATAATTATCCAAGTGGCCAGCAAATGTCACAAGACACAAACGCCACCCCGCACACTAGCAGCGCTTCACAGACTGACGGTAACGGTTACTCCCTGGATGAGTTCGCTTAACCTCGGAAATTGTCGAGTGCTCTCGTCTGTAATCGACTATCTCCGGAAGTGTTCGGGTCTAGGTAATGCCGCACATTGCCGTTAACGGCTCTTTGGGGACCGGGCGTCATGAAGGATTATGTGCATAATTAGACTTAACACCTGCACCATTCACTTTTGTTCACTAAAATATCCAGCAGAGGTATTCCGTCCGAATACTTAATTGCCTTATTTGCAAAAACAACGCATATTTTATTTCTTTCTTGTTTTCGAGGATTAACGTTTTACCAGGTGTTAGACATCTGAATAAACCATGAGCTTATGTAAACAAGAATGTTTGGTAGAACTGAATCTCCATTTTGGAGGTCATATTTCAAAACTTTGTCAAATATCAAACCCCCTCGCTTTACCTGTTTTTAAATACTACTCTAGTTCAAATTAATTTTGACAACTATACATATTTGTTCAAGTTTTATATACATTTAACGACACTATGATAAACTTAACACTTATTTACTTTACATACTGCTGGCTTACTAGGTTTCTTCATTAGGTTTTCATGAAATATTTAAACAATTAAAATGAACATACAGTTAAATAAATTGAAAAAAAAAATAACTACGCGCTCTATAACAGCTAAGCGATTTCTTTTTGATTTAAAAGACAATCGTTGATTCAAAATAATGTACCAAGTTCAAAAAATCAAACAAGCAATGAATAAAATTTAACCCCACAACAACCAGCTGAAGTTTGTAGTTCAGACTCACTTTCGATAGAGACTGAACTATTGTTTTTAAAGACTTTTCTACACCAATCTAGAAATCCAGATTTGAACACAGGTGTACAGCACGCTTGATCCCATGCTACTGCCTTGCACACGGCACAACACGGATACAGTATTGTTCCTATCCTTAGTCAGTGAGAGATGGCGCTTGTCTATTCCAGTAAAATATTGAATACTGTTATGACAAATTGGAATGTTCTTGGTTAGCATTGATCAGATTTCGTAAAAAGATTTTCCAGGCTGCAACGTACTAAGGTTAATCTTCATGCTGATGCTCAACAAAGGTGCTCGATTGTTGGTGTTCCCGTTCGTCTTCCATGTACAGTACTTATTTTTACGCCACGCTATATGCTTCAAAACTATCATAACTCGATGACCATGGCTATCCGCGTCGGCAAACAAAATGTGATTACACCGAAGTAGCCTGAAACAACCTCTAAACTGAAAAAAAGACTCCGAATATTTTATGAGTAGGCATAAGTGTTGTAGGTAGGGAACCTATATCAAATTTGCCCTATGGATTTATAAATTGAGATAGTTTAAATATCGATGGCTTACTCATAGCAGACGTGATGAAGGCGATACAATGACTGTACAGTCACTTAGTATTGATAATCGATCCTTAGTAGAAACACACATCTATTCCTTATTTTACCTCACACCTACATCAGTGACGCGCTAACTACATGGTACTAAATATATGGTGTGATCTTCAGTGAAAGGTTATTTGACGAAGATACAGTGCGAATACTTCGCACGGGTTGGGTAGTATAGTTAAAATACGTCTTCCAACAATATTTTATGTATTCTCACTTACTCTGTAAACCTTACAAGATGATAAATATAAATTAAACACGTTACAAAGGATATCAATTTAGACCAGTCACAACGGACATAATCGTAACTACGGAGAAGTGAAAGACATACTAAAAACGTATTTTAGTATTCTTTAAATAATAATTATTCAAACTAATCCACCCGTCAACTTGCGTTTCATTAGTTAAAATAACATCACACTAAAAGTACAATTAACTCGCTTCCGTGTTTAATGTCTTACTTAATCCACTTTACCGTTATAAATCACTCTCTCTTTCAATAAAAGACGAAATCACTTTGCGAACAAAGAATTAATCCTGGAACAGTTAAGTCTAGCTTTAAGATTAATCATACCAAATGATCAGTATTTACTCCTTTTTCACACAATTTAATGTATTAAACAAGAACTGAAGTGTTGTAAAATATTTAATATGTATGACGTATAAGACACTAATGTAGGTAGAGATATATATCACTACAATCTAACAATATACTATGTATGTCGTTCTTTGATAGTACGTTGTTTAATGCACTTTAGTATGTTAATATGCTATGAGAATTCGTAATGATTCATTTCTTTATAAAAGCTTTTTTTATTTTAGATTCGTTATAATTCCTTCATAGAGCAAATATAATGTGAGAAATTAAATGCAAAATATGATTTTAAGTATTAAAAACTAACTCTAACAGTACTCTTTGTTTGAAATTCATTGTTGAGGATGTTAGTTGAGGTAAGTTAATGGTGTTCAAAGGTTTATTGCAAAACATTTCCATCACAATGGAAAAAAAATAATAATACACAACGTTTCGGGATCTGGAATCTGATCCCATCCTCAGGTGAAAAAACTTAACCAACACAGTTTTTTCATCCGATGACGGGATCAGATTCAAGATCCCGAAACGTTGTATATTGTTTTCCACCAGTATTTCTTTGTTATTATACGTTTATTATGTTAGAGGAATCCACATTTTGAAACAATAAATTGAAATTAATTGATCCAATGTGATATCTATGACACAAAATGTTTAAAAACTTTTATACTTAAACCCTGATATCAGCCTCCTAATCACTTTTCGATGTTGGTAAGTTGCGGCCCAAACCTCATTTTGCGCAATTTTTGTCAATTTTGTCATCCAAAGGCACTGGACGTGAAAACAAATAAACATCAAAATTGATGAGTCCGTCCACAATAATTTAAGAACAATGAGTAAATACTCAGGTGTGCCTGGTCAACTCTAAGTTGACAATTTCATCTTTTCAAAATTTAGAAACATCAAAATTCAAAATTTCAGTTGGACGATGAAAAATTTAATCCGTCCTCAACACATTATAATTCAATCTGTCGTGCACTAAAGTGTGCACCTGATGAGGTATGGGCTATCTAGCCCTGAGACCGAAACAGATGATATCGTTATGCGTATAATCGCACCTTTTACGTTGCAAGAGTGATTCCGCCACTAGGGCGTCTTTTCGCACGTATAACCCCAAGAACGAGTTTCGTGACCAATACATCTAACCTGCAAAATTAATTTAGAATTTTAGAAGGTTGCGAAGCCAAACACTTGCACCTAATGTTACAAGTCACTCAAAATTATTAATTGGTTAAAGTGATTGTGACAGGTGATGTAGTTGCAAATCCAGCGGAGCTGGTCAGTCTTCTCAATCAGACTGCAATTTTAGAATCACTGATATCATCAAACAGTAGCACGTTTAGGCTCTTCTACACAATTCGTGTGGGCGACATCCGTCTGTCCGGCGATCGTGAGGGTTCCCACAGCATATAGCTTTTGTGGTTGATAGCTGCAATTAAGATCAGCATCTGCCCTACGTCTAAAACCCGGTTACGCGTTATTGTGAGGGGATATGACTAGCGCTTCATTACAGGTTAATCTTTTTGAAGGTAAATGGGACGAATCCCTTGCCAATTTTCAATTACATTCGTTTGAATGTTCTATCAAATTACAAAACCAAAATCTCAACCTCTCCGAGCATTGGGATTATCACACGTACCGTCTCGGGTGTGTACGATCCATGTTCGTGTGTGGTTTGTAGATTCGAAATTTGATTGAGCCTGCGCTATGTCAAATACGACTAATCCATCTTTCAGGATTAGAAGTGTGCTCTGTTGTTTCGACTTTATTTTAGTCTCTTCAGTCATGGATAGGTCCGAAGACCACCATGAGACAACAGTAAATGTGATTTGCGTGGAACGTGTTCATTACGAGATTCCAGCATTCACTGGGCAGTACGAGCGTTCGACTCGCTTTTACAAACTCTGTGTGACAGTGGAAGAATTTAGCAATCCACAATGTCAAGAGTGCCCTACTTTTCAAGATTTCACAGAGACTATGTATATTATTAATTATACCTCAATTAAGTTTAAAATGACTTTGATTAGTCATATCGAAATTCAGAAATGTCTACTAGAGACAGCTGAAATTGGGTTCCAGATTCCAGGAACCAATCAGCATGCGATGACAGATTTCAGTCATCCAAAGGCACTGGACGTGAAAACAAATAAACATCAAAATTGATGAGTCCGTCCACAATAATTTAAGAACAATGAGTAAATACTCAGGTGTGCCTGGTCAACTCTAAGTTGACAATTTCATCTTTTCAAAATTTAGAAACATCAAAATTCAAAATTTCAGTTGGACGATGAAAAATTTAATCCGTCCTCAACACATTATAATTCAATCTGTCGTGCACTAAAGTGTGCACCTGATGAGGTATGGGCTATCTAGCCCTGAGACCGAAACAGATGATATCGTTATGCGTATAATCGCACCTTTTACGTTGCAAGAGTGATTCCGCCACTAGGGCGTCTTTTCGCACGTATAACCCCAAGAACGAGTTTCGTGACCAATACATCTAACCTGCAAAATTAATTTAGAATTTTAGAAGGTTGCGAAGCCAAACACTTGCACCTAATGTTACAAGTCACTCAAAATTATTAATTGGTTAAAGTGATTGTGACAGGTGATGTAGTTGCAAATCCAGCGGAGCTGGTCAGTCTTCTCAATCAGACTGCAATTTTAGAATCACTGATATCATCAAACAGTAGCACGTTTAGGCTCTTCTACACAATTCGTGTGGGCGACATCCGTCTGTCCGGCGATCGTGAGGGTTCCCACAGCATATAGCTTTTGTGGTTGATAGCTGCAATTAAGATCAGCATCTGCCCTACGTCTAAAACCCGGTTACGCGTTATTGTGAGGGGATATGACTAGCGCTTCATTACAGGTTAATCTTTTTGAAGGTAAATGGGACGAATCCCTTGCCAATTTTCAATTACATTCGTTTGAATGTTCTATCAAATTACAAAACCAAAATCTCAACCTCTCCGAGCATTGGGATTATCACACGTACCGTCTCGGGTGTGTACGATCCATGTTCGTGTGTGGTTTGTAGATTCGAAATTTGATTGAGCCTGCGCTATGTCAAATACGACTAATCCATCTTTCAGGATTAGAAGTGTGCTCTGTTGTTTCGACTTTATTTTAGTCTCTTCAGTCATGGATAGGTCCGAAGACCACCATGAGACAACAGTAAATGTGATTTGCGTGGAACGTGTTCATTACGAGATTCCAGCATTCACTGGGCAGTACGAGCGTTCGACTCGCTTTTACAAACTCTGTGTGACAGTGGAAGAATTTAGCAATCCACAATGTCAAGAGTGCCCTACTTTTCAAGATTTCACAGAGACTATGTATATTATTAATTATACCTCAATTAAGTTTAAAATGACTTTGATTAGTCATATCGAAATTCAGAAATGTCTACTAGAGACAGCTGAAATTGGGTTCCAGATTCCAGGAACCAATCAGCATGCGATGACAGATTTCAGTCATCCAAAGGCACTGGACGTGAAAACAAATAAACATCAAAATTGATGAGTCCGTCCACAATAATTTAAGAACAATGAGTAAATACTCAGGTGTGCCTGGTCAACTCTAAGTTGACAATTTCATCTTTTCAAAATTTAGAAACATCAAAATTCAAAATTTCAGTTGGACGATGAAAAATTTAATCCGTCCTCAACACATTATAATTCAATCTGTCGTGCACTAAAGTGTGCACCTGATGAGGTATGGGCTATCTAGCCCTGAGACCGAAACAGATGATATCGTTATGCGTATAATCGCACCTTTTACGTTGCAAGAGTGATTCCGCCACTAGGGCGTCTTTTCGCACGTATAACCCCAAGAACGAGTTTCGTGACCAATACATCTAACCTGCAAAATTAATTTAGAATTTTAGAAGGTTGCGAAGCCAAACACTTGCACCTAATGTTACAAGTCACTCAAAATTATTAATTGGTTAAAGTGATTGTGACAGGTGATGTAGTTGCAAATCCAGCGGAGCTGGTCAGTCTTCTCAATCAGACTGCAATTTTAGAATCACTGATATCATCAAACAGTAGCACGTTTAGGCTCTTCTACACAATTCGTGTGGGCGACATCCGTCTGTCCGGCGATCGTGAGGGTTCCCACAGCATATAGCTTTTGTGGTTGATAGCTGCAATTAAGATCAGCATCTGCCCTACGTCTAAAACCCGGTTACGCGTTATTGTGAGGGGATATGACTAGCGCTTCATTACAGGTTAATCTTTTTGAAGGTAAATGGGACGAATCCCTTGCCAATTTTCAATTACATTCGTTTGAATGTTCTATCAAATTACAAAACCAAAATCTCAACCTCTCCGAGCATTGGGATTATCACACGTACCGTCTCGGGTGTGTACGATCCATGTTCGTGTGTGGTTTGTAGATTCGAAATTTGATTGAGCCTGCGCTATGTCAAATACGACTAATCCATCTTTCAGGATTAGAAGTGTGCTCTGTTGTTTCGACTTTATTTTAGTCTCTTCAGTCATGGATAGGTCCGAAGACCACCATGAGACAACAGTAAATGTGATTTGCGTGGAACGTGTTCATTACGAGATTCCAGCATTCACTGGGCAGTACGAGCGTTCGACTCGCTTTTACAAACTCTGTGTGACAGTGGAAGAATTTAGCAATCCACAATGTCAAGAGTGCCCTACTTTTCAAGATTTCACAGAGACTATGTATATTATTAATTATACCTCAATTAAGTTTAAAATGACTTTGATTAGTCATATCGAAATTCAGAAATGTCTACTAGAGACAGCTGAAATTGGGTTCCAGATTCCAGGAACCAATCAGCATGCGATGACAGATTTCAGTCATCCAAAGGCACTGGACGTGAAAACAAATAAACATCAAAATTGATGAGTCCGTCCACAATAATTTAAGAACAATGAGTAAATACTCAGGTGTGCCTGGTCAACTCTAAGTTGACAATTTCATCTTTTCAAAATTTAGAAACATCAAAATTCAAAATTTCAGTTGGACGATGAAAAATTTAATCCGTCCTCAACACATTATAATTCAATCTGTCGTGCACTAAAGTGTGCACCTGATGAGGTATGGGCTATCTAGCCCTGAGACCGAAACAGATGATATCGTTATGCGTATAATCGCACCTTTTACGTTGCAAGAGTGATTCCGCCACTAGGGCGTCTTTTCGCACGTATAACCCCAAGAACGAGTTTCGTGACCAATACATCTAACCTGCAAAATTAATTTAGAATTTTAGAAGGTTGCGAAGCCAAACACTTGCACCTAATGTTACAAGTCACTCAAAATTATTAATTGGTTAAAGTGATTGTGACAGGTGATGTAGTTGCAAATCCAGCGGAGCTGGTCAGTCTTCTCAATCAGACTGCAATTTTAGAATCACTGATATCATCAAACAGTAGCACGTTTAGGCTCTTCTACACAATTCGTGTGGGCGACATCCGTCTGTCCGGCGATCGTGAGGGTTCCCACAGCATATAGCTTTTGTGGTTGATAGCTGCAATTAAGATCAGCATCTGCCCTACGTCTAAAACCCGGTTACGCGTTATTGTGAGGGGATATGACTAGCGCTTCATTACAGGTTAATCTTTTTGAAGGTAAATGGGACGAATCCCTTGCCAATTTTCAATTACATTCGTTTGAATGTTCTATCAAATTACAAAACCAAAATCTCAACCTCTCCGAGCATTGGGATTATCACACGTACCGTCTCGGGTGTGTACGATCCATGTTCGTGTGTGGTTTGTAGATTCGAAATTTGATTGAGCCTGCGCTATGTCAAATACGACTAATCCATCTTTCAGGATTAGAAGTGTGCTCTGTTGTTTCGACTTTATTTTAGTCTCTTCAGTCATGGATAGGTCCGAAGACCACCATGAGACAACAGTAAATGTGATTTGCGTGGAACGTGTTCATTACGAGATTCCAGCATTCACTGGGCAGTACGAGCGTTCGACTCGCTTTTACAAACTCTGTGTGACAGTGGAAGAATTTAGCAATCCACAATGTCAAGAGTGCCCTACTTTTCAAGATTTCACAGAGACTATGTATATTATTAATTATACCTCAATTAAGTTTAAAATGACTTTGATTAGTCATATCGAAATTCAGAAATGTCTACTAGAGACAGCTGAAATTGGGTTCCAGATTCCAGGAACCAATCAGCATGCGATGACAGATTTCAGTCATCCAAAGGCACTGGACGTGAAAACAAATAAACATCAAAATTGATGAGTCCGTCCACAATAATTTAAGAACAATGAGTAAATACTCAGGTGTGCCTGGTCAACTCTAAGTTGACAATTTCATCTTTTCAAAATTTAGAAACATCAAAATTCAAAATTTCAGTTGGACGATGAAAAATTTAATCCGTCCTCAACACATTATAATTCAATCTGTCGTGCACTAAAGTGTGCACCTGATGAGGTATGGGCTATCTAGCCCTGAGACCGAAACAGATGATATCGTTATGCGTATAATCGCACCTTTTACGTTGCAAGAGTGATTCCGCCACTAGGGCGTCTTTTCGCACGTATAACCCCAAGAACGAGTTTCGTGACCAATACATCTAACCTGCAAAATTAATTTAGAATTTTAGAAGGTTGCGAAGCCAAACACTTGCACCTAATGTTACAAGTCACTCAAAATTATTAATTGGTTAAAGTGATTGTGACAGGTGATGTAGTTGCAAATCCAGCGGAGCTGGTCAGTCTTCTCAATCAGACTGCAATTTTAGAATCACTGATATCATCAAACAGTAGCACGTTTAGGCTCTTCTACACAATTCGTGTGGGCGACATCCGTCTGTCCGGCGATCGTGAGGGTTCCCACAGCATATAGCTTTTGTGGTTGATAGCTGCAATTAAGATCAGCATCTGCCCTACGTCTAAAACCCGGTTACGCGTTATTGTGAGGGGATATGACTAGCGCTTCATTACAGGTTAATCTTTTTGAAGGTAAATGGGACGAATCCCTTGCCAATTTTCAATTACATTCGTTTGAATGTTCTATCAAATTACAAAACCAAAATCTCAACCTCTCCGAGCATTGGGATTATCACACGTACCGTCTCGGGTGTGTACGATCCATGTTCGTGTGTGGTTTGTAGATTCGAAATTTGATTGAGCCTGCGCTATGTCAAATACGACTAATCCATCTTTCAGGATTAGAAGTGTGCTCTGTTGTTTCGACTTTATTTTAGTCTCTTCAGTCATGGATAGGTCCGAAGACCACCATGGGACAACAGTAAATGTGATTTGCGTGGAACGTGTTCATTACGAGATTCCAGCATTCACTGGGCAGTACGAGCGTTCGACTCGCTTTTACAAACTCTGTGTGACAGTGGAAGAATTTAGCAATCCACAATGTCAAGAGTGCCCTACTTTTCAAGATTTCACAGAGACTATGTATATTATTAATTATACCTCAATTAAGTTTAAAATGACTTTGATTAGTCATATCGAAATTCAGAAATGTCTACTAGAGACAGCTGAAATTGGGTTCCAGATTCCAGGAACCAATCAGCATGCGATGACAGATTTCAGTCATCCAAAGGCACTGGACGTGAAAACAAATAAACATCAAAATTGATGAGTCCGTCCACAATAATTTAAGAACAATGAGTAAATACTCAGGTGTGCCTGGTCAACTCTAAGTTGACAATTTCATCTTTTCAAAATTTAGAAACATCAAAATTCAAAATTTCAGTTGGACGATGAAAAATTTAATCCGTCCTCAACACATTATAATTCAATCTGTCGTGCACTAAAGTGTGCACCTGATGAGGTATGGGCTATCTAGCCCTGAGACCGAAACAGATGATATCGTTATGCGTATAATCGCACCTTTTACGTTGCAAGAGTGATTCCGCCACTAGGGCGTCTTTTCGCACGTATAACCCCAAGAACGAGTTTCGTGACCAATACATCTAACCTGCAAAATTAATTTAGAATTTTAGAAGGTTGCGAAGCCAAACACTTGCACCTAATGTTACAAGTCACTCAAAATTATTAATTGGTTAAAGTGATTGTGACAGGTGATGTAGTTGCAAATCCAGCGGAGCTGGTCAGTCTTCTCAATCAGACTGCAATTTTAGAATCACTGATATCATCAAACAGTAGCACGTTTAGGCTCTTCTACACAATTCGTGTGGGCGACATCCGTCTGTCCGGCGATCGTGAGGGTTCCCACAGCATATAGCTTTTGTGGTTGATAGCTGCAATTAAGATCAGCATCTGCCCTACGTCTAAAACCCGGTTACGCGTTATTGTGAGGGGATATGACTAGCGCTTCATTACAGGTTAATCTTTTTGAAGGTAAATGGGACGAATCCCTTGCCAATTTTCAATTACATTCGTTTGAATGTTCTATCAAATTACAAAACCAAAATCTCAACCTCTCCGAGCATTGGGATTATCACACGTACCGTCTCGGGTGTGTACGATCCATGTTCGTGTGTGGTTTGTAGATTCGAAATTTGATTGAGCCTGCGCTATGTCAAATACGACTAATCCATCTTTCAGGATTAGAAGTGTGCTCTGTTGTTTCGACTTTATTTTAGTCTCTTCAGTCATGGATAGGTCCGAAGACCACCATGAGACAACAGTAAATGTGATTTGCGTGGAACGTGTTCATTACGAGATTCCAGCATTCACTGGGCAGTACGAGCGTTCGACTCGCTTTTACAAACTCTGTGTGACAGTGGAAGAATTTAGCAATCCACAATGTCAAGAGTGCCCTACTTTTCAAGATTTCACAGAGACTATGTATATTATTAATTATACCTCAATTAAGTTTAAAATGACTTTGATTAGTCATATCGAAATTCAGAAATGTCTACTAGAGACAGCTGAAATTGGGTTCCAGATTCCAGGAACCAATCAGCATGCGATGACAGATTTCAGTCATCCAAAGGCACTGGACGTGAAAACAAATAAACATCAAAATTGATGAGTCCGTCCACAATAATTTAAGAACAATGAGTAAATACTCAGGTGTGCCTGGTCAACTCTAAGTTGACAATTTCATCTTTTCAAAATTTAGAAACATCAAAATTCAAAATTTCAGTTGGACGATGAAAAATTTAATCCGTCCTCAACACATTATAATTCAATCTGTCGTGCACTAAAGTGTGCACCTGATGAGGTATGGGCTATCTAGCCCTGAGACCGAAACAGATGATATCGTTATGCGTATAATCGCACCTTTTACGTTGCAAGAGTGATTCCGCCACTAGGGCGTCTTTTCGCACGTATAACCCCAAGAACGAGTTTCGTGACCAATACATCTAACCTGCAAAATTAATTTAGAATTTTAGAAGGTTGCGAAGCCAAACACTTGCACCTAATGTTACAAGTCACTCAAAATTATTAATTGGTTAAAGTGATTGTGACAGGTGATGTAGTTGCAAATCCAGCGGAGCTGGTCAGTCTTCTCAATCAGACTGCAATTTTAGAATCACTGATATCATCAAACAGTAGCACGTTTAGGCTCTTCTACACAATTCGTGTGGGCGACATCCGTCTGTCCGGCGATCGTGAGGGTTCCCACAGCATATAGCTTTTGTGGTTGATAGCTGCAATTAAGATCAGCATCTGCCCTACGTCTAAAACCCGGTTACGCGTTATTGTGAGGGGATATGACTAGCGCTTCATTACAGGTTAATCTTTTTGAAGGTAAATGGGACGAATCCCTTGCCAATTTTCAATTACATTCGTTTGAATGTTCTATCAAATTACAAAACCAAAATCTCAACCTCTCCGAGCATTGGGATTATCACACGTACCGTCTCGGGTGTGTACGATCCATGTTCGTGTGTGGTTTGTAGATTCGAAATTTGATTGAGCCTGCGCTATGTCAAATACGACTAATCCATCTTTCAGGATTAGAAGTGTGCTCTGTTGTTTCGACTTTATTTTAGTCTCTTCAGTCATGGATAGGTCCGAAGACCACCATGAGACAACAGTAAATGTGATTTGCGTGGAACGTGTTCATTACGAGATTCCAGCATTCACTGGGCAGTACGAGCGTTCGACTCGCTTTTACAAACTCTGTGTGACAGTGGAAGAATTTAGCAATCCACAATGTCAAGAGTGCCCTACTTTTCAAGATTTCACAGAGACTATGTATATTATTAATTATACCTCAATTAAGTTTAAAATGACTTTGATTAGTCATATCGAAATTCAGAAATGTCTACTAGAGACAGCTGAAATTGGGTTCCAGATTCCAGGAACCAATCAGCATGCGATGACAGATTTCAGTCATCCAAAGGCACTGGACGTGAAAACAAATAAACATCAAAATTGATGAGTCCGTCCACAATAATTTAAGAACAATGAGTAAATACTCAGGTGTGCCTGGTCAACTCTAAGTTGACAATTTCATCTTTTCAAAATTTAGAAACATCAAAATTCAAAATTTCAGTTGGACGATGAAAAATTTAATCCGTCCTCAACACATTATAATTCAATCTGTCGTGCACTAAAGTGTGCACCTGATGAGGTATGGGCTATCTAGCCCTGAGACCGAAACAGATGATATCGTTATGCGTATAATCGCACCTTTTACGTTGCAAGAGTGATTCCGCCACTAGGGCGTCTTTTCGCACGTATAACCCCAAGAACGAGTTTCGTGACCAATACATCTAACCTGCAAAATTAATTTAGAATTTTAGAAGGTTGCGAAGCCAAACACTTGCACCTAATGTTACAAGTCACTCAAAATTATTAATTGGTTAAAGTGATTGTGACAGGTGATGTAGTTGCAAATCCAGCGGAGCTGGTCAGTCTTCTCAATCAGACTGCAATTTTAGAATCACTGATATCATCAAACAGTAGCACGTTTAGGCTCTTCTACACAATTCGTGTGGGCGACATCCGTCTGTCCGGCGATCGTGAGGGTTCCCACAGCATATAGCTTTTGTGGTTGATAGCTGCAATTAAGATCAGCATCTGCCCTACGTCTAAAACCCGGTTACGCGTTATTGTGAGGGGATATGACTAGCGCTTCATTACAGGTTAATCTTTTTGAAGGTAAATGGGACGAATCCCTTGCCAATTTTCAATTACATTCGTTTGAATGTTCTATCAAATTACAAAACCAAAATCTCAACCTCTCCGAGCATTGGGATTATCACACGTACCGTCTCGGGTGTGTACGATCCATGTTCGTGTGTGGTTTGTAGATTCGAAATTTGATTGAGCCTGCGCTATGTCAAATACGACTAATCCATCTTTCAGGATTAGAAGTGTGCTCTGTTGTTTCGACTTTATTTTAGTCTCTTCAGTCATGGATAGGTCCGAAGACCACCATGAGACAACAGTAAATGTGATTTGCGTGGAACGTGTTCATTACGAGATTCCAGCATTCACTGGGCAGTACGAGCGTTCGACTCGCTTTTACAAACTCTGTGTGACAGTGGAAGAATTTAGCAATCCACAATGTCAAGAGTGCCCTACTTTTCAAGATTTCACAGAGACTATGTATATTATTAATTATACCTCAATTAAGTTTAAAATGACTTTGATTAGTCATATCGAAATTCAGAAATGTCTACTAGAGACAGCTGAAATTGGGTTCCAGATTCCAGGAACCAATCAGCATGCGATGACAGATTTCAGTCATCCAAAGGCACTGGACGTGAAAACAAATAAACATCAAAATTGATGAGTCCGTCCACAATAATTTAAGAACAATGAGTAAATACTCAGGTGTGCCTGGTCAACTCTAAGTTGACAATTTCATCTTTTCAAAATTTAGAAACATCAAAATTCAAAATTTCAGTTGGACGATGAAAAATTTAATCCGTCCTCAACACATTATAATTCAATCTGTCGTGCACTAAAGTGTGCACCTGATGAGGTATGGGCTATCTAGCCCTGAGACCGAAACAGATGATATCGTTATGCGTATAATCGCACCTTTTACGTTGCAAGAGTGATTCCGCCACTAGGGCGTCTTTTCGCACGTATAACCCCAAGAACGAGTTTCGTGACCAATACATCTAACCTGCAAAATTAATTTAGAATTTTAGAAGGTTGCGAAGCCAAACACTTGCACCTAATGTTACAAGTCACTCAAAATTATTAATTGGTTAAAGTGATTGTGACAGGTGATGTAGTTGCAAATCCAGCGGAGCTGGTCAGTCTTCTCAATCAGACTGCAATTTTAGAATCACTGATATCATCAAACAGTAGCACGTTTAGGCTCTTCTACACAATTCGTGTGGGCGACATCCGTCTGTCCGGCGATCGTGAGGGTTCCCACAGCATATAGCTTTTGTGGTTGATAGCTGCAATTAAGATCAGCATCTGCCCTACGTCTAAAACCCGGTTACGCGTTATTGTGAGGGGATATGACTAGCGCTTCATTACAGGTTAATCTTTTTGAAGGTAAATGGGACGAATCCCTTGCCAATTTTCAATTACATTCGTTTGAATGTTCTATCAAATTACAAAACCAAAATCTCAACCTCTCCGAGCATTGGGATTATCACACGTACCGTCTCGGGTGTGTACGATCCATGTTCGTGTGTGGTTTGTAGATTCGAAATTTGATTGAGCCTGCGCTATGTCAAATACGACTAATCCATCTTTCAGGATTAGAAGTGTGCTCTGTTGTTTCGACTTTATTTTAGTCTCTTCAGTCATGGATAGGTCCGAAGACCACCATGAGACAACAGTAAATGTGATTTGCGTGGAACGTGTTCATTACGAGATTCCAGCATTCACTGGGCAGTACGAGCGTTCGACTCGCTTTTACAAACTCTGTGTGACAGTGGAAGAATTTAGCAATCCACAATGTCAAGAGTGCCCTACTTTTCAAGATTTCACAGAGACTATGTATATTATTAATTATACCTCAATTAAGTTTAAAATGACTTTGATTAGTCATATCGAAATTCAGAAATGTCTACTAGAGACAGCTGAAATTGGGTTCCAGATTCCAGGAACCAATCAGCATGCGATGACAGATTTCAGTCATCCAAAGGCACTGGACGTGAAAACAAATAAACATCAAAAAAGATGTAATATGTTAACCAATCACGGTGTAGCTATATATTACACAAACAGACAATGTGATGACAGTGTTGATGTTCGTAGTGTAATTACTCTCTGATTGGGCAATTTGCTTATATTGTCCTTACAGTATTCCATCACACACTATATAACTTAATGTTAACTAGTCACGGGATGTAGAAGCCTGGTGTAAGTTTGATCGTACCTATACCTATTGTACATATTGTGTCTTTATTGAACATATCGGTCTTCGTTATGCTGAATTTATAATAAATAGTTCCTGAAAACAAAGTCTATGTGGAATACATGCATATCAATCAGTTTAAATAAATTAAAAAACATTACCTTTGTTATAAATTTGTTAACAAGCAAATAAATATTAGCCAAACAAATTAAATGTAAAGTAGCGAGGAAATAATTACAATACCTAAAGATGAAAAAACTTAAATTACAACGTCTACGGCTAACATCGATAAGTTAGTATAAGCAAACTGGTTACACTACTGGATCAAGTAGCCATGTAATATTTCTCTACATCTCATGTATTGTTACTTTGTGGTTTTTTGTGGGAAATAAACTTCATTATTCATTATACATGATATTCAATGATTTCTTTACTCAATACGTTGCATTTGGTCCGATTGTCAGTTAGCAGTTTGTTTAAAAGATTGACTGTTATATAAGGTACAGCGTATTATCTAAAAGAAATCGCGTAAGCAGTTTAAACTCAATTATACCTATTCAATATAAGAATTCGTCCATGAACAAGTACAATTGCACAATTGTTGACATTATCAGCCGAAAACCAATAATACATTTAACGAGGGAACCCGTGCGTAGATCGCGGATCTTAATAGCATTATACATTTATACATAATCATCCAACGTAACAAGAAGAATAAATCAGTTTGATAAAAAAAAACATCGCTCCTACAATCGATGAATCTAAATGTCAACTTCATTAATACCAGTTAGATAAGCCACGTGACGGCAATATTGAATTACGAGTGGAGTCTTACTGGATGGAAACAGTTCTTTTTTATGTATATTAAATGATTCCAAAATTATGGTTATTTAAATAAGCTCAACAAGCTATGCAAGTGACAGTTTTTTTAATGGGCATATCAACAAATTATTCTCATGACTTATAAACAAAATCATACGATCTTGATAAGTTTGAAATTATACTGGGGTAAATTTATTTTCTTTTTAAATTTATTCCTGCAATTTAGGTAAACATTTACTATTATTTGGTGGTACCCATGAAAACACATTAAAATTACAATCTCCTGAAACCTTTGTTTTTTCCATAGAAGATTTAGAATAGTTCCAAACGTTTTGTTATGAGGGTCTCATTACACGTTCTTGGTAACGAACACTCGTTATTCTAAGTTTTGAATCAAGGTCTCATTTAATGAGTATTGCAAGCACATTTCTGCCTGGGTTCTTGAAGTTTATATGAAAATAGTTTTACTTTGGTTGCAAAGATTGAATTATGTGTTTTAAAATTGTTTACAAAGACTATCCCATTTTATAATGATAACACTAAGGTTGAACAACAACTGATAGCGGTTTCAGTCGTTAGTTAAATAACAATACACACAAATAACCCTAACTTGCATTTTACACCCTTTATTTTGTAAGTGATATACACGTAAGGTGTTGTGAATATGCTGAAATCATATCAACTTTGAAACAAATAGTATCTAACACGAACTTTGTCAGGATCTTGAATGAAATTGTATTTAAAGTCAATTCCAAACTGTATGTATAACCCCCGGTTGACTTGTGGTTGCTAACGTATGCGAGATATCCTTAGCTGAGGGACTGTATAAATCTGAATGTAGATTGATCATGAATACATATTCCAAAAGTTGGTAAGCTGTAAATGAACTACTTCACAAACAACTGTTGTGCCTTAAATAGAGTTAAACTAAATCTTTTATCTCGTTATTCCTCGTGATCGTTTGTATAAATTCGGTTAAAAACTCAAAAACCTATTAAAAACAAATAACAAATTGACATAAAAAATAAAATAAAAAACATACAATATCCTCAGTAAACTGGATTTCCAGAACAAATAATTAACCAATTCACTTTTGAATTATGATTAATATAATAATTTAAAATAATGTACAAAAGGTTTCCTCCGATTCAAGACCTTTAATTAAACGTCAAGAATTAAAGCAGGTTATTTTACTGTAGATACCTTGTTGTATACGTTTTACTATGTCTAACAAATAAACCCCTCTGATAATTATAGAGCTATAGGAATTATTATGATGTGAAAATATGTAAAAAAAACGTGTTGAAGTACAAGTGAGAATTACATATGCTGCTAAACGAAAGCTGCCGTACTTGTAATTTTGTTTACTTTGTGTTCTAAAAGTATTGAATAACGCTTAACAACTGGCTTTTAATTAAATCTCTTTTAACTAAATGTTGTTTCGCTGTCGCAGATGCTTCAAACAAATTACAGACTAAGCGCCTCTCTTAGTTTTCCGAGCAAACCTTAAAATAAAGTTACTGTTATTTTACTGTACAATCAGGGTCAAACGACACTTTTACGTCTGAAAAAGACTTTAAATTTATTCCAAATATCGTAAACAAACCGATGCATTACACATGTTATAAAATAGTAGTTAAGATTTCCTACTTTTTAAAAATTAGCATCTAAAATAGAAAAATCTTTTAGTCAATAATACCATCCAATACATCCATATAGAGTAAATGTTTTCTGATTACCTTTAAATGTTTAATCATTGTATCAGCTTTGGAGTTATCTCATCCCATCGACTTAAAGGGCAGCCATGTTAGCGTCTAATAGTCAATTGCATTTTCTAAACAAATAACATTGGACAGCATATACCTTTACAGTGACTTTCTATCCGTTTGGTACCTGAACTAGGTGCAACCTGCCATATGTGAGTTTACATGTGGCATAACTGCAAATGACACAAGAGTTATACGTTGGAATTTATTATATAGTATATAAGAGCATAAATGTATCCAGACAAATATTAAACAGAATGAACAGTATTACTTCAGTCCAACTAAGGAAATATAATTATGGAATAGCCTTTGGATCCCTGCATAAAGCAATGTTCAGGCCTGGGTTGTACCTGGGATACTGCCAAATGAGTCTTTATAGTTAGCGCGCCTTCAATTATTATTTCATACTCAATATTTGCTCATCATCAGGTCAAACTAAACTACTAACCACTATTTGTAAATTATATTTTTTAATGTACAATATTACATGTACAATGTACAAACATGTACAATACAAGTACAATAATGTATAGTAATTTGTAACTATACCACCATAGCGAATCTCTGAAACTCTTTCTGCACTATTCTTACCTGAAATCGCATTCTAAAAAAATGCATAATCTTCGACGTTTAAACAATTTTTTTTCTAAAAAGTAACACTCTCATTGTTGTTATATGCTTATTATACCTTTGAACACCAAATAATGTTGAACTTAAACTATTTGTAAAAACAGAACATATGTTTCCTACCCTGCATGGAAATGATTACTTTGGAATACCTGTAAACAGTACGCAAAATAGCTCATTTCCACTCGCTAAATCTTTAAATCAGCTGAATTCATTGTAGGCGTTACTATACAGGGTGTCCCGTAAGTAAACAGCCGGGAAATGATTCTATAGGTCAAAATAAAGAGAAAATCAAGAGTATTTTTTTTCCTAAATCGCTTCGTTAACCAGATATCCGCCATTTTGTATTTTTTACATGAAGATTTTTATTTTTAGGTTTATTCAAGTGATCTTTATAAAACATGGTATGTAGGTTAAGGTAGAAAATACCAATGTTAGAAAAAATATTCATCTTGATTCAACTTAAAATTTCAAAATGGTGGCCATTTTAATTTTTTAAACGTTATTTAGCATTTTTAATTCCCTATCAAACAATACCAAGATCGAATAAGAAAATAGCTGAAATATTACGATTTTTAGTTGTTAAACAGGGTAGAATAAGGCAGAAACTAGTCAGGTTTGTCCCATTTTACAACTAAAAATCGTAATATTTCAGCCATTTTCCTATTCGATCTTTTTGAATTTGGTATCGTTTGAAAGAAAGTTAAAAATGCAAAATAAAAGTGTTCTTGGCATTTTTTTTCATAAAATTATCCGTTTTTAAATAATTTAAGTTTAAAAAATTAAAATGGCCGCCTTTTTGAAATTTTAAGTTGAATTAAGACGATTTCTTTTCTAACATGGGGTTCTTCAACATTAACCTACATACCAAGTTTTATAAAGATCGGTTGAACAAATCAACAAATAAAAATGTTTATGAAAAAATACAAAAGGACGGACATCTGGTTAACGAAGCGATTTTGGAAAAAATGTTATTCTTGATTTTCTCTTCATTTTGTAAAGAATTAATCCAAACTCCAGGAAATGGTTCTATGGGTATAGAACCATTTCCTGGAGTTTGGCTGTTTACTTACAGGACACCCTGTATATTATTAAATAACATAACCTAAAAATCAAACCTAACGTAAATTGCATTTTATATGCTACTAAAAAGTTAATAATAATGACAAGGTTATGGTAAGGTTAATGTTAAGGTATTAAGTTAATGCGAATAATGAAATATAATAGTTTTAATTTTACTGGCGATTGTTAAAAAATTAACGTTCATAACTTGTACCGAAAATTATTTTCCGGTAATTGCTAAAATTTTCCCATCCTCGGCTTCGCCGCATATGCGAAAATAGCTCTCACAAGTTCAGCTTCACTTTGAAACTTGGTGTTTATGTATTCAGTCTTACCTCACATTTAAAACCATGCTTGAATATTAGGCCATCTTGGATCATTTCAAATAACTCTTAAAGAGTTATTTATCAACCAAAAATATTTTTCCAACCACCAAAGTGAAGATAGTTTAAATATTTAGGGCACTGTGGGATTAGAAATGTTCTTTGTGTGTTTTAATTGTTTTAATAGTAAGAATGTCTAGGCTCCAAGATCTCTTAAACGCGCACCGTATAATACAGTTTTCGGTACGAGTAATGCCATGTGTAGTTCATAGATTATCAAGAACACATGGACGTTTGTTCACAATCATGATGTTGTCATGTTTTTGTTGTGGTTATGATGTTGTACGATAGTTTAGAAAACTTAACTGGTAAGTACATTGTCCACATTTAGCATCGTGTGCGCCCCTGGTTTCCGGTTTGAGAACTATCTTATTCGTCATGAACTTAGAAGAATTTCCTTATGATTTCTTAGTTCACTTGTCACTGGCATTGAAACATCGATAGCCCAGTAACACGAGAATCCAATACTCGTATTGGCAGCCATGAAAATATTGTGTTAGCCTTTTTACGCATGAAATATATTACAACCTATGAGTTAGAGGTCGTGACTAATGTTTATCATGTAATAAATTATAAGCCTTTTGCTGCCATCAATGTCTTCATAAATATGTTTTGCGCTAAAATGTATTCTATGACGTATATTGCACCATTATTTATGTTATGTTATTAAGTAATTACTATATTTATTATTTTCCTGTTTAAGTTCTTGTTTACTCAAATATAAAATTGTTAATGTAATCAAATGTACTATGCTACTATTAAAAGATGTTGAACTTTAAATTATGTTTAAGACATTCCTGTAATAAGACAACATAGCAATCCGAAAACTCTGAAAACTCACTTTAAATGAACTTACCTACACAAAACTTCATGACAGTATAGAAATATATTCTTGTGGTTAACCTGATTCTGACTTAAAGTACTTTGATTTCTTATATAAACTCAAGCAGTTAACCTAGATACGGTGTTGGATCCTGATTAGATTGTTTGCTAGATTCAATCGTTCATTGCCTTCTCTGAATTTACCGTTTGTATTCGAAACTATCTGTTTCGGAAAATAATAACAGTATAATGGCTAAACTACAAAACTTACTGTACACACTAGCTTAAGCTAATTTCACGATAAAATTACAAATCGAGTTGTCACCATTATATTTTCCATATTTTTGCGAATCTTACTAAAATAGTATTATTTAAAGGTTTAAATATAGGCCTACTATTTTTGTATTACAGTAAAATTGCGTTATGGTAAAATCGATGTAAGTTTTAAAGGAATAGTATTTGTTTGGTCAAGACGAAGCAGTGTAGCGGGATAAATCTCATTACTTTACCTGTCAGTAAAAGAGAAAACCTATTTGTTGGTCAAAGAAGAGTCTTAGTACAGTCTATCAAAGTTTCTTCTTTTGTAAGTCAATCCACTTTTAAAAGAGAACGTGTATAGGTACTAACGTTTTAAAGTAATTACAATACAAGTTATCGTGTACAAAATCCACCCAGCTTTGGATACTGTAGTTATAAATACATATCTGATTTCGCTAAAGCCCATTTGTATTAATTCATGACAGAAATATCTCTCGTGTTAAGGGAAAGTTATAATGTTTTTCGTCAGGGTTTTTTTGTGATTGAAAAAAATTTAGTTACGGTATCGTCTATATTGTTTTGTAAATTTTTCTTTCCATTTTAAAATTACCCTCATATTTTAATCTCTAGTTTTGTTCCAGTGTATGTTAAGATGAACATTATTGCTGGTTAGTTTAAAATAGTTCATACTTTATCTTAACCTCCATTAATAAGATACCTATAATCTGACGGAAACTTATAACAGAGTGGTTGAAGCATAAAGCAAAAATTCCGTTTATTTTATCTAACGTATATTTAAAAAAACTTATATTTTTTTATTTTAAAAGCGAAAACGCCATTGTTGTTTAACAAAACAAAACTATTAAAGTAGTGCTCCACGAAGGTGAAACTTCTAATTGTTAACTGTTTAAGTTTAAGCTTTAATTTATTCCTTGAAGACAAATATATTAAAACCCATATGACCAATGATATTTTTTACAACATAACTAAATAATTATAGAGAGTCAAAATGTTGTTTACTTAAATAAAACTTGAAATAATTTTTATTTTTCGGTTTGTTATTCTTTCGCTGAAACGTCTTTAGAGGCATCGTCTATGAGAATCAGAATACTGAAAAGACGTTTCCAATGTAAAGTCTGACAACTCCGTACTAGTAACCTCATTTCATAAGTAGGGTTTAAAAAATTTCTTTGTAGATTTGGAATTTATATGTACTCAAATTATATGTATTCAAGCAAGTAAGTGCAATGTTATCGGTAAATTATCCTAAAATATTTTCAGCAACAACTAGGTTCAAAAGCTACCCTAAGTTGAATAATGTACTTTTTTTTATTTGTATGCATTGATTTAGATAGGAATTATAATGCACACTCCAGTAAAACCTCTTATGTAGATTCAATGAACTTATAATAGAATATACAGGGTGAAACGAAGTTAGTGTTTAAAAAGAATATGTGTTAAACTACACAGTTTTAGTGACGAAATGGCACTAATCTTGGTTCCCATACCAAAATAAAATTTTTTCAAAATCTAGCACTATTTTGGGATAATGGTCTTAGTTTGTAAATGCACAATGTTAAAACGGGCTAAAATAAAGTTATAAAAAGCCCTCTAAACTTTGGAATGGATCAAGATTTTTAAAAACGGATTGTGGCATTACAATCAGGGTAAAATCTTGTTTCATAATGGGTCACAATCCCACCTTTACATTTGACAACATATTTTGCCACCAATTTGGCGAATTCAAGATGGCGGCCAGAAATGACCAACTTGCCAAAATGAAGTACTTACTACCCACAATGTTTTTGAAGTGGTCTCGGATTTATATTTTAAAAAAATGTAGAAATAAGTTGGAGGGGGGGGGGGCAATTAATACTCACCCTGTATACTATTCGTTAATTCCACGGGACCATCGTAAGTTGTCAAATAAGAACCATGATCCAAATGACGCTTAATTCAAGTCAGCCCTGGCTATGGCTAAAATTATTTGTTAACACTAATATTGGCATTTAATTTTGAATTAAATTCTTCAATTTAATTAAAAATAAAATGTACTTATAACTCTAAGAAAGTAAAAAGAAAAATATTTTAATTTTAAAGTGGTTTTTACTTTACAAGTTATCAGTGAGAGGCCCGAGTTTAATCACTGAGCATACTGTGAACCTAATTGTCTATTGAGCCTACCTGATGACTGATGACAACAGACTGGCTTTCGCTCATTTTACAGTACAATGTTTCACTTACATTTTGTATTCTGCTACAAAGCTTTACTCATAGAATAACACTAATGATTTTTTTTCCTTTCATTTATTATAACAAAGAATGTATGTACCATTTCGTATAAGAGTAGCAAAATATTAGGATTTTTTCCTATTTCAACACACGTTCTGGTACAAATGACAAGGTTTTCTCAGTTAGTAAAATGTTTCTACATAAAAACTTTAAATATTTAAAAACAAATAGGCTGTGTAAAATATTTTATGAAGAAACAATGGGTTTTGCAAACCACTCTAGTTTTAATACAAGTTTTATGTGTAAAATTATTTTAATTATTGTTCCTTCTTATTAACTGTATGTAAAAGTTTAAGGGTTGTTGATTTTTTTATGCTTTGCAACGAGGGAAATATTATTGTTTTAGTTCTCATTATGATTAATCTAAGTACAGAATATTTGATTGTAGTGGCTGCAGAATCCGCACAGTGGGTTGTTTTTGTTTGTTTTTTTTCTCTCAGAAAATAATAAATCTCAAACTTTTTTACCTTCAATTCTAATACAACTGTTTTACTTTTTACTTTGTGGAAGATATTATTGTCTTTAGCGAGAGGAACAGGTAAATTGAGTGTACAACAATAGAATACTTAAATGACATAGGATTAAACATTTTAAACATAAAAACACTGTTTTAAACATTTTCTACATGAATATTCTAAGTTACAATAAAAACTTTGAGTTACATCTTATCTTGCTTCAATCAGTAGTTTTAAAGTTCGATATCATTGCTCTGGGGGAAACATGGTATGGGGGTGTTGGGGAGGGGCTACATTTAGAGGGGTATAAACTGTATCGCACTACGGAAAGGAAATATCTAAATAATAGGGTTTTATGTATGTGAGTGAGAAAGTGAATCCTTGTGAATGCAACTGGAGCTGGGCGACGTGAATGGGTTGACTTTGTTTATGAAGATAAGCGGTGTAATCTGCTATATGTGTACAGAACTCACTACAGTGACTTGAACAATTTTACTAACGCTCTTGAAAAATACTACAAAAACAAAAACAATCACAAAACCTATTTTTCTTCGCAGGTGGCAACGTCTATTTTACTCAAGTTGGTTCAAACATGGCAGATAGAATTGATTCTAGTGGTCCACTTGTCGTACACGACTCTGACTATGCTGTTAAATCCGTCCTCACACTGCATAATTGTAACTGAACATGAACTGTACCAGACTGAAAGGAGGCTCACCTCCAGGGTATGATTGTGTATCTGCTGTGTATTTACCAAGGTTTTGAAAAACAATATTTAAAGACCAGTTAACTAATTACCTTAATAATAACATTTTAACTTCACGTCTGTATGTATTTAGGAAACTGAAGAATATTTCTGACGTCTTGTTTGGAGTTAACAAAGATATTAATTTAGATTTAAATAAAGGATACAAGGTCGTGCTGGTATTTTTTTATTTTGCTTAAACCTTCGACTATGTCAACATATTAATACTATTAAAGAAAATGGAGTTCAGAGCAAATTATCTGAAGTAGACTATGGTGTAGTTCAAGGAAGTCCCCTTGGTCCTTTATTATTTCTAATATACTGCTAATATATTACTAATATATATATATAATGTTTGTGAACTCTCTCGAAAAAATTCACAGGATTATTCCTTGGGTTAATACATGAATATTTTACATTATAAACATGGGTCGCCGGAGCCTCGTTTTCCGTCTGTCTGTCTGTATGTGTTTTTTATAAATAACCTTATAACTCGAGTTTGAATCGAGGCACAAACTTTAAATTTGACACACTTGTGTGTTTTAACGTGTTACACAAACATGCAAAATTTCATTTCGTTGACTATAGCCGTTTCAAAATGGCAGCCATCTAAAATCTTTGACCTCAAATTAGGCCTACATGAAAAGCACTAGAGTTACAAAAAAAACACAAGAATAACAAAATGTGGGAAGTTTTATGCCAAATCAAATGACACCTTAAAGATCGGACAACAAACAGCTGAGTTATAATTTGTTTAAATAATTAATAATTTCTTTACTGGCTTTTAATTGTTATTATTTATTCTTTAAAATCATCTGATACAGAGTACATTACGTAACCTTAAACAGATCTCAATAGTGAAGGTAAAAATAGGACACTTAATACATTTACCATCTAGTAAAAAAACGAAATGTTGTTGTTAGGGCAAACCAGCTGTCTTATATTGTTGTAACAATTTAGAAAGGATCAGATGATTTTAAAGAATAGACAATAACAATTATAATCCAGTAAAGAAATTATTAATTATTAAAAAAATTAATAACTCAAAATAATCATATGATCATCATCTCAAAATCATCTGTCCAACCAGCTGTCTTACATTGTTGTGACAGGAAGGATCAGATGATTTTTAAGAATAAACAATAACAGTTAAAAGCCAGTAAAGAAATTATTAATTATTTAAACAAATTATAACTCAGCTGTTTGTTGTCCGATCTTTAAGGTGTCATTTGATTTGGCATAAAATTTCCCACATTTTGTTATTCTTGTGGTTTTTTTTGTAACTCTAGTGCTTTTCATGTAGGCCTAATTTGAGGTCAAAGATTTTAGATGGCTGCCATTTTGAAACGGCTATAGTCAACGAAATGAAATTTTGCATGTTTGTGTAACACGTTAAAACACACAAGTGTGTCATATTTAAAGTTTGTGCCTCGATTCAAACTCGAGTTATAAGGTTATTTATAAAAAACACATACAGACAGACAGACGGAAAACGAGGCTCCGGCGACCCATGTTTATAATGTAAAATATTCATGTATTAACCCAAGGAATAATCCTGTGAATTTTTTCGAGAGAGTTCACAAACACCCTGTATACAGTATATAAATAATCCAGTTAAAATCGACATTGAAGGGAAGTTTTATCTCTTCGCAGAGAAACTCTAGTATTATTTGAAGGTAAAGACTGGGAGATGGTTTTGACCTCGCATAAAGAGTTATTAAAAAAAAAAATGTTTTGACACACAATGTAGATAAAAAAAAATTCATGCAAATCACTTTTATTCATCGTGGTGATACTCAAATCAATAAGGTAAAAATTCATTCTTGTGCTAATCTTGATTCGGATTGTGACTGCCCAGCACACATAGAGTGAAAAAATATAAATACCTTGGCATAATGATTGATTCTAAACTTTCAAGGGCAGACCATATCCAAATAATAATCTAGGAAAATATATGTATGCTTTTAACAAGTTACAGCAGGTTTTGGAGTTTGAAAAGCAGAATTGCATATTTTGCTTACGTGCAGACGTCCCTACTTGACGGAGGAATAATAGCCTGGGGCTGTGCATATGTTTTAAATATTAGCTGTGCATACGGCTGTGCATATTAATGGATATTTAAAAGCCATAATTAATCACCCAAAAATCGATAGTAAAAGCAGCCTTAGGCAGGTGTCGGTGCTTAGGACTAGAGATATACATGTATATCTTTTATACATGTATACATATATTTGCATATATATATGTCTACATATACATGTATGTATATCTCCAGCCCTGGTCGGCACTACCCTTCGGATGCCCTCTTCAATGGAATGAACATTTTCGATATTAGACATTTGTTTATGTGACCATGATTTATGTGACCATGACAATTTATATATTCAAACACTCGAATGACATTTTTGAAAGAGTAACACACGAATACAGAACCATACATGCACTAGGTGGACGAATTTATTTACCGAGACTGAATAGAACCTACTCTGCTACAATTTGTTACTATGTTGCTCACACTATCTACAACAATTTGCCCTAGAACCAACTTACGGGGAAACTATTTTGGACTACTGGTCAACCACAAAAAAAAACTAATTGATGTCTGTTTTTTGCAAAATTAATGATATTTTGATTTTGATTTTTTTTATGCATGGTGTGCAGGTATCTGTTATTATTGTTAAATTTCTACATCAAATGTTTAATTTGTTTAGATTAAAAAAAAAATTTAGATACAGTACCAAGTGTTTCAAACGTTTGAATTTTTTAAATTTATTTACATTGAAACATGGTACTTGATTACAATGAAGTTTAATCTAAAAAAGAGTCCAAGTAAATAAAAAATACAAATTTACTATCCAAAGGAGGTTTTGTACTCAAGAAACTGCTACATCTGTAAATAAAAATCATTACGTTTACGTGTTATAAGATTCATTATTTTAAATCTACGTATTTTAATCATCTGTAGGGTTTTATGTCAATATTATTACCATTGTGACGCATCTATTACAAGTGTCATTTATTCAGTTACATAAATTTCGTTTCCATTCAAAAATGTTAACAATTACATAATAGCTTAACGTATACATAGTACCATATCACACTTTGCTTTATTAATCGTATTAAAAATTCCTATTTAATGCAATTCTATTTTTTATTTGGAATAATTAACTATATGTGTTTCTCCTTAACACTAGTTACACCATTGCATGTAATGCCATTATGGTATCTAAATATAATTATGAAAATGCATACGATTGAATAATTATGACAGAAAGTAAAGGTGGTGTAGCAAGATACATAATTTATTATATCACCGCTGTGCCTAGTGAATTTTAAATAGGCCGACCCATGCAGGAATAAATTATCAGTATAATTTTCCTAGGTGATCTATGTACTAATTTTATTTTATTTTAGTCATAATACACTAATAATATAATACATCAAAAAAGAGCATTGTTTGTATTTAAAAAAGGTTTAGTTAATTTAAAATTTCAAACACCAGAGTTTTTATAATATAATGTAAACCGTTGTATATTGTTTTACTCTTAATTTATATACCTTTTTTAATCTCTAATTATTTCGGTTATCAACCCATTAGAATCTATAGTAAATGTAAATTTATAAATTTAATTATGATAATAATAATTATAAATGGATAAAAAACTAAATCAAAACATTTTTACATCGTTATATTTGTCGCTTTTAACATTTTTGATTATATTGGTTTCAACAGTAGGCTTACCTGTTATAAATTACACGCACTCTTAAATTTGTCATGCTGTCTATGTTGTCAATTAATTAATAGTTGATTCCAATAATAAAGCTTATTCTTATAGTTCTAAAACGCAAAAAAATTTTTCCTCGCTTGACACTAAATAAAATAAGTTAGTTTTTGGTGGTTTAATATTATTATGCTTCACGACTATACTTCACTTCACCACTATACTTAATGTCTCAACTAAAATAATACAAGCTAAGAATGTCTTATAAGTATGCAATATAATCGTCTAGTCATGACATTTTTTTATAATAATAATTAATACAAATACATTTTCATTAAAACGTCGTAATTGGTTATCACCCCCTATATTTAAAATCACACTTTTTATTAAAAACTTATTTGTACCATTATTGATAAAATAATAATTTTTCCGCCGCAGCAAACCTGCAAAACGAAGCAAATTTCCATTCTCACCGTATTTCCACTTAACTATTTTCTTAGACATGAGAATTATTTTATGATGGTCTGAGTGCAGATTTTATTTATAGCAAAATGTTATGAGTGCTTATCAAAATTCAACCCGGCTCACCTGGATCAAAGTCTTAAGTAAAGAAAAAAAACAAGCTAATTAGGTCTATATATGACTGTGTAATGTTGATTACTTAAAAGTGTATTCTATACCACGTTTTGGATTAACTCTGTAGTTTACATACGTAGAAGTGCCAAAAAATAGTGGTTTTACTGTGTAAGACAACACTCTATAAGGAAATAGGACTAATTCACTAAGTTATATTCAACATTTTACCGAATGGTTACAAACATCTTTGCAAGGCTGGAAAGACACGGAAACTGTTTTTAATTGATATTCGAAACCCAAAATAATTTTTTTGACAAAACTGAATAAGTTATGAATACATCAGTCTTTTGAATTTAAAGTTACTGAATTTTAGAACGATCGTTTCCTCGTGTCAGAAGCAGAGCTTATATTGCATATGAAACTCTGTCATTGTCATCTACATCCAATCCCTCCGTCTCTAATTGTTTGTTATATTTGAAGTATTGGGTGCCATTTCGCTGTGATATACGGTACTATATTTCTTCCTTAATCGACAACATAATTTATTTTATTTCATCACAGCATTTAATATACTGTATAAATATCTGATGCTAGCCAAATGTTTTCACAATATATTTAAGTTAAGAAAAGTTTATTTTAAAATAGTTTTAGCGAATTTCCCATATAGGGAATAAGCTATTACCGTAGCACTCATGGTAAGACCTGGAACCGGGACCGATTTAATTTTCGTTTTGAGGTCCCTAGAGGCCAAAAACACCATCCGTTCAAATTCATATATATGTATATGTGTATATATATATATGTGTGTGTGTGTGTGTGTGTGTCCGTTAGCGCGATCACTCGAGCAAAAATGATCCGATTTTGATTAAATCTGGTACAAACGTGTAAACCTACGTTTATTCGAACGAGTTCGCGAACCAGCATAATCGGACCATGGGAATGGGGGTTTATGGGAGGTTTTATGGGAGGTTTTATGGGGTGAAAATGGGTTTTTCCCATTTTTGACCCTAAAAACAAAACATTTTGCAATTTCTTTCTAAACCGTTTTGTAGAACTTAAAAAAAGAAATAATTTAGTATATTGAAGTGCTGTTGTATGCCTAACGGTCACGGAGAAAATTCAAAAATAGCGTAATTAAAAATGCCTATGTTATTCTTATGGAGAAAATGAAAACTGTTGTAGTTTACTCTTTTATGGATATATATTGATAAAATTTGGCAAATTTATTTATTTCATCCTATACTATTGACGTATGGTCAAAAAACACTTTTTACCTTCCCCGTAGCATCAAACGTAATCACTCATTAAATCTAATTTTATTTAAATTGGGAATAAATATGCCTTATTTATGGAAGTATTTTAGTAAAATGTAATCAGACAAATTGAAATTCGCTTAGTTTGCAGGTTTGCTGCGGCGGGGGTATTTGTATTATAGTTTAAAGTAAACTAGAGTACCTGTTGCTTGAATTCGAGCAATTGATAAGTATTACAGGCTTTATTTAAATAAGAATAACAGTCATAATTTCTAATGACTTAAAAAAGATTCGACTCGCAGATTTACATAACAGATCGATATTATCAACATTTCTTGTAGATAGTGTTTTCAACAAATAGCCTTACTCATAGTCGCATAAGTTGTCCATAATAACGATTATAAATAAAAAAAAAAAACACATTGATTTTTATTTCTTCTTCTTGGTGCTGTTCTATGACTTTCCCTCTGTTTCCATTTTGCAAATCGGCTCTTTCAAAGATTTTTCTTTTTAGTATATCAAATTATCAAGGCTCTCTCGCTTTTTTCCATCGTAATATTTACGCCAACCTAAATTTGAATAGTAAATATTTCATTTCAACCAATTCAGTAAATGTTTGAAGCAAACTCCTCGTTCCCAACACCACCCACTTAATCTGGGACTTATTTGCCAGGCCAATTCCCGGCGAAAATCTTCTTTCTTTTTAGGATTCAGCCCATTTCAATCCTCGCCCAGACACATTATGTGTCCAAGCCTAACAGCACGACTCTCTTCCCCATACCACCCTTCAAATGTTTCCCAGTCATGCCTCTATTGGCTCTGGTCTGTCCTACTAATTTCACGACGACTCCTTTTATTCTTTCGCCCATTTCCTCCACATGCTTTTCAAAGTAGTTTTAAATGTAGAGGACAATTTCGATCAACATGAATTGTCATCGAAAATTTAATATTGGATGTTTAGGTTTGCTTTTAATTCTTATCAAAGTCAAATTTTAGATAAATGTCGGAGATAAATGAAAATTAACTAAATTCATAAATGAAAACTATTAATAAGTAACCATATTAATAATGGAGGGTGTTTTGGTTATTGTTTTTATCTTGAAGTGGTACAAAACATTTTATTTACACTACTATCGATTTAGAGTTATCAGAGAGTAAGCGATATTGGAAATTAATATCGCAACGGTTTGGAGCTGCGTCCAACTGAATGGCTGAGTGATTTCACACCGACTAATTAAAACATACCGTCACGTGACTCACTACAGTCAATAAATTATCATGGGTAGTTTAAAATTTATGATAAATATAGGAACCAGTAGTTGTTATTGGCTACCTTTGAACAAAATATTATTGAACATAAAGTTATACATGGAAATAATATATTTTACAAAGGAAAACATAGGTTTGTACTGAATTTCACAAGATGTATTTGAGTAAACTATTTCCTAAGCCTTTGAGATTAAAGACAATCATTATCATGATAACGAATATGTTTCGATACTTAACTAGTATAAATTTAAGTGTATAGCTATTTCTCTTTTTAAGTAGTATATATAAGTACTCGCCTTTGGCTCGCTGGGGGCTCCGCCCCCAGGCCCCCTTTTTTGGTTGGGGGTAAATGAGCCACGGGGGACAGGGCGCAAGACCTACAATCGGGCCAAATTTCAGACATCCAGTTAATCTAGAAATGGGTAAACCTGATTTAGACTTACTCACCTGTAAGAATAACATTGGGGCGGGGGAGGATATAATATTCGGGAGGGGGGGGGGTTGGAAATACGATAGGGGGATTAAACTTTAAGTAACCCAGAGTATATACAAAATATTAATAATGTTTGCAAAAAGAATTTACTTAGATTGGGAAAAGTAGCGAAAATTGGGGGTAAAATTTTGTAAGTACAAATGTGCCACAGGGGGACAGGGTGTAAATTTCAGGATTTTTAGCTATCTAGAAATTGGTAAACGTGATTTAGACCGATGAATCTGTGGTGGATATAGGATAGATATAAGGGGGATTTCGAGAGGGGGGACTTTTTAAATGGTCCTTATAATATTCATACCTTGGTGTTAGCTCTAATACAGTAAACTTTGTATAGTTTTAATAACCTTGTGCATACAGAAAAGGTAAAGAGTCTATTATTACCTCGTGAAACTGGTAAAACCTTTTAAATTTTGATATTAAACTTAAGTTTTGGGGGTCAAGGAGTAAAGTTACGAAAAAAACATGTATGATTAAAACCGAAATTAAGCCAAGGAAAATACAAATGCATTGATAACATTTGCAAAAAGTGATTATTTAAGTATGTAAAAATAGCGAAAACGGGTAAAACTTGAAAAATACCAATTTCTGAAAGTAGGACGTTTTTTAGGGGTGAAGGGAAGAAATTTTCGGAAAACACGTGTAAGGGTTTTGTAGAAAATTAAATTCCTGAACATGAAAATCCATTCAAATCTTGGCTAGCTCCTATTGCTTTTTAGTTATAGCCGTAAAAAACGTGTTATATCGTCTTTAGATATCCGCCATTTTGGATTTTTGGGGAGTTAAAAATTTTAAAATGACTTAAAAGTGACTTTTGCAAATTTCACCCTTAACTTAGTATCCCATACTACAATACTGCCAAATTACAAGTCTCTAGCACGATTCTAAACGATTCTGATGACCATTAAATTTCAATGTTATTCTCCATAATAATAACATTGGGCTCGTAGTTTTGGGGGCAAGGAGTAAAGTTACGAAAAAAAATGTAAATGAGTAAAATTTAAAGCAAAGTAAGGGAAAAGCAATAATAATATTTGCAAAAATAAATTATTAAAGTGTAAAAAAATTGCGAAAACCGGTAAAAATTTTATAGAAATTTACCAAATTTTGAAAGTAGGGCGTTTTTTGAAGCTGAAGGAGTGCGATTTTCGGGTAACGCTTAAAAAGGTTTTGTAGAAAATTTAATTCCTGTTCATGAAAAATCTTTCAAATCTTTTAGTCTTCTTTTAATTATATAATAATATTATATATTAATTAATATTATATAATATTTTAGTTAATCTTTTTATCTTCGTTTAGCTCTTACAGTTTTCGAACTATAGCCGATCGAAAAAAACGTGTTTTGTCGTTTTCAGAGGTCCGCCATTTTGGATTTTTGGGTGTGTTAAAATTTAAAAATTGGACTTTTGCAAATTTCACCATTAACTTAGGATCCATTACTAGAATACTAACAAATTTCAAGTCTCTAGCACATTTCTAAACGATTCATTTGACCATACCAAAGTCATCAAATTTCAATCTTATTCTGCATAAGAATAATATGGGGCTCGTAAAAGTGGTAAAAACTTAAGTATTTTGGGTCAAGGAGTAAAGTTACGAAATAACATGTAATGTGTAAAATTTAAAGTAAAGTAAGGAGAACACAAAGCAATAATAATATTTGCAAAAAGGAATTGTTTAAGCATGAAAAAATAACGAAAACCGGTAAAAATTTGAAAGAAATTTACACAATTTTGAAATTAGGGCGTTTTTTGAAGCTTCAGGAGTGCGATTTTTGGAAAACGCCTAAAAGGGTTCAGTAAAAAATTTAATTTCCTTTCGCTAAGATCCTTTCAAATCTTTTCTAGCTCTTACTGTTTTCGAGCTATATCCGTAAAAAAAAAACTTGTTTTATCGTTTTCAGAGGTCCGCCATTTTGGATTTTTGGCGGGGTTAAAATTTGAAAATGGGACTTTTGCAAATTTCATCATTAATATAAGATCCCCTACTACAATAATACCAAGTTTCAAGTCTCTAGCACGTTTCTAAGTGGTTCAGATGAGCATACTAAAGTCGGCATTTTTCAATGTTATTCTCCATAAGAATAACATGGGGCTTGTAAAAGTTGTAAAAAACCTTTAAATTTTGACATTAAACCTAAGTTTTGGGGGTCAAGGAGTAAAGATACAAAAAAACATTAAATGAGTAAAATATAAAGTAAAGTAAGCAGAATACAGAGCATTAATAATATCTGCAACAAAAAATTATTTAAATATGAAAAAATAGCGAAAACCGTAAAAAATGTGAATGAAATTTACAAAATTTTGAAAGTAGGCCGTTTTTTGAAGCTGAAGGAGTCCGATTTTTGGAAAACGCCAAGAGGGTTTTGTATAAAATTTAATTCCTGTTCCTGGATATACTTTCAATTCTTTTCTATCTCTTACCGTTTTCGAGCTACATCCGGTTGAAAAAAAGTGTTTTTTCGTTTTCAGAGGTCCGCCATTTTGGATTTTTGGGGGGGTTAAAATTGGAAAATGGGACTTTTGGGAATTTCACCGGTAATGTAAGATCCAATACTACAATACTACAATACTACGCAAATTTGAAGTCTCTAGCACGTTTCTAAACCGTTCAGATGGGCACACCAAAGTCGGCCATTTTAATGTTATTCCCCATAAGAATAACATGGGGGGGGGGAATTCGAAATTTCGGGGGAATTGAAAATGCGACTTTTTGGAATTTTATGGGTAGTTTGGGCACTAGACCTACAAAACACCGAAAATTTCAAGCCTCTAGCTCATCTAGATGTGGTCTAGAATTTGTATCCCCAGTCAGTTACACATCGGGTTGTAGCTGCTATAATTCCTGATTAATATACCAAATAGTTCACCAATAATGTCCAACATTGATAACAATAAATAGTTGTTTTCTTACTTTAGATTTTTTTCCTTAAGGCTCTATCAATGTAATTGTCATTAATCTGCTCTGCTTCATTGTTTTGAATTACCCAACTATTGGAGATAAACAACTAACTAAAATATAAAGAGAAGATGAAAGATTAAACAGAATGAGTTGGTGAAGTAGGTCGAGCTTGTTTATATCCAAACCACTGAACGATTTTAGTTTCAGATTTCAAAATCGTGAACACTAACATTCAGTAATGTTTCAATTTTTAAAGCTTTCTAAATATCAGAATTTAGGCCAACATTTTATGGAATATATTGTATACATTATGTATTAAAAGGAACATTTTTTACAAGCTATCATTTTGTATATTATATATCCATTACATAATTAATATATAATAGACAAAAATTTAACTATGAAGAAATCAAGATTCTATAAATTCAAAGTCAGTTTAACACATGATTTTATTTATTCCTTTCATTATTTGTTGTTGTATTTGTTAAAGTTGACAACATGATTATGATCTTAGAGTCGAAACAAGTAGTTGTTAATTAAAATGAATTAAAAGGGTTCTAATGTTTTTTATAATGTGTTCAACTATTAGTATATTGTTATAATCAGCTAAGTAATACTGAATGCCATGAACCATACATCTGATAACACAACACAAAAAGCACATCTAGAAAAGTCGTATGACTTTTTACAGGTTAAATTGCAAGGATAATTGAAAACCCGTTTAAACTTATTTGATACTTTTTATATAATCTCATAATCTCTATAGGTAGTTGATTAAATATAGTTATCATATTAGAAAATTCTGCAGTAGGTTTATTTCATTTTTTATGATAAATTGATCTGGGCTCAAAATAAATCGTAGTCTGGTCCATTATAATAATACGTTTAATAATAATAACGTTAATATAATAGGTATAATATTAATAATGATAACTAAAAAATTTAATTGTCCAATTTTTATATATTTTTTGTTGTTGTTTACTTAAGTGCATTGAATCATTACTCTGGGTATTTTATGAATGTACTAAAACAATAGCTTTGACTTTTTAAGTCAGGAGCCCATAAAATGTTATAAAAACTATATACCTTTAGATAAACTAACTAACACCAATTTACTAAATATTTGAACTATGAACGCGTATACCTTTCCTGCTTTTACATTACAGAAAATACATTGAACATTATTTTCTAATTCAAAACATAAAAGAATTATCTTTCAACACTTTTTAATGTAGGCCTATTTATACTTTACAAAAACAGAGTATAAGTGTAAATGCCGGCAAATGTGTTCAAACAAGCCAATTATATTTTTATGGCTTCCAAAACAATATTCGAGAATATTTGTTTCCAAAATAAAACCATACGTTTCTCTGGAATTTCAAAATTAATACAATCTTTGAATTTGTTTTTTTAGTATAAACTTTAATTATTGACTTTTAACTTAATGAGTGATTTATTTGTAATTTCATTAGCTCAATTAAAATTTGTAAAAATAACTTTTCGCTGTGTTGTATATGAACAAAGATTTTTTTATGTGATTTTATTTAAAACAATAAAATATTATTACTCGCTTGTGATCAAAATTTCCAACAGATATTTTTCAGTTGCATAAAAAACCTTTGAAAACCGAACCAAAGATAGAACAGCAAAGGCAGTCATAAGTATGTTTACTTCTATAATACTTTCAGGCCCTCATTACTCTAAAGTTTGTTATCTCCTCACTGGCACGTCTCCGCAGGCCTTGTTAATGAGAATATTGCAAGCACGTTTCTAATTTTGTGGCTGACAACTTCATATTTGTAACCATTATTTCATAAGTATTGTTTTGGGGCTTTTTACTGAGATACTAATACATTACTAATTAAGATAGAAGTAATTTACAAACTGTAGTAAAGGTTGTCCATCGACACATAACACTTCCCACCACATAAAAGTAATATGTTTTTTAAAATTTTATTTTAGTTATTTGCGTGTAATATCAGTAAGATACGTGTATATATGTTGACATTTAAAAACTCTTTTAAATGTGTACTAGTCAGGATGAATTACTTATTTTATGCCATTAAGAATACCGTTTGATCTAAATAATTTTTGAACGTTTCATAATGTAAAGGACTGCCCTCAATCTTCGGCATTTGATAAACGACTTTGCCTACACACTAGCTGATTGTAATCAGTAAGAAGAATATTTTACAAGAAAAAAGTTAAATGGAAGTTCAAAGGATAGTTGTTATTTTCTTTATGAATTCATGCTTTATATGCTACATTATCTTTTGTGGCACTATAATCTTTATAGAAAGACAAATAAAGAATTTATTTTGTTTAGTGATTATAGTAAACAGTAACAATAAAACCCTGTATACTCACTTTTCACGGGCTCCGCATCCATTAAACATTTTTAATTAAATCAGTAGTAGTAATCAAATTGCGTACGTTATTTATTTCAAATATTATATTATGGGGCAAGGTGAAATTGCACTCATACATACATAACATCTACACGTATGTGTGTTCCTCATGTGCTGTTTATGAATAAATAAATTCTAAATAATTTTTAC
This sequence comes from Macrosteles quadrilineatus, assembly GCF_028750875.1. NCBI lineage: Eukaryota > Metazoa > Arthropoda > Insecta > Hemiptera > Cicadellidae > Macrosteles > Macrosteles quadrilineatus. Next base: position 35,761,089 of record NW_026542595.1, read on the forward strand.
AATATTTCTGGTGCTTCATCGGAGTTAGTAATACTATTTTAAGTGGTTTCCCGTTCTTTAAAACCCATATATAGTATTCCAATAGTATTGATGGGTCGTCTCTTCTGGGAAAAACTTACAAAAGATCATCAGCAGAAGGCTGAATAAATCAATTTTCTATTTGATCAAAGTTATTTGTTTAATTAAATTATTATTGTTACCTTACAATATCCGTTTGGTGTTGGTAGATAGACAACTACATGTTTCGTGGCGACTGCCACATCCTCAGGTTATCCTCTTCTCAGATTCGTCATCAATTTAAAAATATAAAACACTGAACACACGTAGAAAAACACATTACATTAAACATTTATTTTGATACCGTCACGGTGCGTGCACGCGTTTGGTCGGGCCGGCGGCGACTGGCATTGCAGTGTCCAGTTCAAGGTCACGTGACGTGTCGATCAGCTGATTCCTGGTTCACTCTAATTATTGTATCAAACAATGCGTTGGCCTGGGTATTTAATTTATCATTTAAAAGGTTGTTGTTGACGGATTTTGCTGCTTTGTAAATTTCGAAATTTTCTAATGCTGTTATTCTGTTTCTGTTGTTGCATCTATGGAGGATTTGTAGGTTTTCATCTATTGTAGAATAATTATGGTTGGTGTTAATTAAATGTTCAGCATAATTTGAAGTTTGAGTTACTTTGTTTTTAGGCAGGTGTTCATTGAACCGTGTTTTGAAAGACCTCCTAGTCTGTCCAATGTAAAATTTTGGGCAGTCGTTGCAGGCTATTTTATACACCCCGCATGTTTCGTATTTATTTTTTATTTTTTATTTGTGGCTTTTTGTTCAAAATGCTTTCTAGTTTGTTTGTGGTCTTGTAAGAAATTTTGTAATTTCTTTTCTTCAAAATATTTGAAAATTTGTGGCATAATTGGTTATCGTAACTGAGAGTAACAAACCGTTTTTCCCTATTTGCATTTGGGCGTACATTTTTCTTTCTATGCAGTATTTTTTCGAGCAGTGTGGGGTCGTAGCCATTGTCGGCTGCTATGTATTTAATAATCTCTAATTCTTTGTTGTAATCGTCTTCATTCATTGGGACGGTTTTCAATCTATGTATAAATGAGTTGAAAGCTGCCATTTTGTGTGAGGTTGGATGGTGTGAAGATGCATGAATTACTTGGCTGGATTGGGTAGGCTTGCGGTAAATACTGTATTGTAATTTGTCACTATTGCGTGTGATGGTTAAGTCAAGATAATTAATTTTTCTGTCCTGTTCTATTTCATTTTTGAATTTGATTTTTGGGTGTTTGTCATTCAGAAATTTGGTGAAAAGATCCAAGTTCTATCAAGTTCTATCAATATTCAAGTTGTATTGTCACCGCAATAGTGACAAATTCCAATACAGTATTTACCGCAAGCCTACCCAATCCAGCCAAGTAATTCATGCATCTTCACACCATCCAACCTCACACAAAATGGCAGCTTTCAACTCATTTATACACAGATTGAAAACCGTCCCAATGAATGAAGACGATTACAACAAAGAATTAGAGATTATTAAATACATAGCAGCCGACAATGGCTACGACCCCACACTGCTCGAAAAAATACTGCATAGAAAGAAAAATGTACGCCCAAATGCAAATAGGGAAAAACGGTTTGTTACTCTCAGTTACGATAACCAATTATGCCACAAATTTTCAAATATTTTGAAGAAAAGAAATTACAAAATTTCTTACAAGACCACAAACAAACTAGAAAGCATTTTGAACAAAAAGCCACAAATAAAAAATAAATACGAAACATGCGGGGTGTATAAAATAGCCTGCAACGACTGCCCAAAATTTTACATTGGACAGACTAGGAGGTCTTTCAAAACACGGTTCAATGAACACCTGCCTAAAAACAAAGTAACTCAAACTTCAAATTATGCTGAACATTTAATTAACACCAACCATAATTATTCTACAATAGATGAAAACCTACAAATCCTCCATAGATGCAACAACAGAAACAGAATAACAGCATTAGAAAATTTCGAAATTTACAAAGCAGCAAAATCCGTCAACAACAACCTTTTAAATGATAAATTAAATACCCAGGCCAACGCATTGTTTGATACAATAATTAGAGTGAACCAGGAATCAGCTGATCGACACGTCACGTGACCTTGAACTGGACACTGCAATGCCAGTCGCCGCCGGCCCGACCAAACGCGTGCACGCACCGTGACGGTATCAAAATAAATGTTTAATGTAATGTGTTTTTCTACGTGTGTTCAGTGTTTTATATTTTTAAATTGATGACGAATCTGAGAAGAGGATAACCTGAGGATGTGGCAGTCGCCACGAAACATGTAGTTGTCTATCTACCAACACCAAACGGATATTGTAAGGTAACAATAATAATTTAATTAATATAAAGCAATATCCAGAAGTAGGACAATGAATTCTGAGTTATTTGTTTGTTCAGAGAGCACATTCTTGCTTGAATGAGAGGTCTGTTCTTAAACTGTGTAAGTTTGATTCCTTCCCCTCTCACGTTGGTCATCAACCTGTATGTCTGAGCTAACGAATTAAACTCAAGCACCATTTTGAGAAATTTGGCCATGAGGTTGCTGTTGAAGCTGGAATTTTATTTTATTTTATTTTATTTTATTTTGCTTCCAACGGTCCAAACAAACCAATTTACAATTATGTTTACAATAAATATTCAATGTTACTAAGATCTAAGGGACAAGCCAAACATGCAATGGGACGTATTTATATTGCTTAACAGAAAAATCTTGACAAGAACAAACTAAAACCTGAGCAAATGTAGACTAACAATGATAAATTATTAATAATTAACATAGAATAAATTGTTTAGCCAAAAAAGATAACAAAAATAATAACAACAACAACAAGCAACAACAGTAACAAATGCAATGACAATAATAAATAACAACAATAATAAACTACAATAGAAATAAATAACAATTGTAATAAATAAATAACTGATATATAACTTATAACTTGCAGACAACAAATCAAGGCAGCACCTCACAGACCAACAAGTAATAACCTGTTTTTTATCGACTCGCCATTGGTGTAGAAGAGGTCGATATCATCTGGTAAGCTGTTGGCAAAGAGTTGGATGCGGGGAGAAGTGCTGTGGAACATGTACTGGGTAGAGTATTGACGTCTAGCGAACGGATGAGTTTGGCGCAGGTGGCGGGATGTGCGGAAGTCCAACTTAAAAAGTAGATCTGGTGCATCAATGTCCGAGTTAATAAGCTTCCTCAGGAACAGTATGTCATTGATTACACGTCGTGTAAGTAGTGGCCTCAAGTTCAATTGAAGTTGTAACTCCTGGTTAGGAACAGTGCGGTAGTCAAAACCCATCAGCACACCAACCAGACGAATGAAACGGGTCTGCACGTTCTCAAGACTCTCGATCTGCCCAATCAGGTAAGGGCTCCAAACAGGTGACGAAAATTCAAGTAAAGGCCTGACTAGATGTATGTAGAGGATTCTCAATGCATTGATAGAGAACATGTTGCGACTGTTCCTTATAATGAAGTATAGGGCAGAATTAGCTCTCTTGCAGATATAATTTATATGGTCTTGAGGGTTTAAATTTGGAGAAAGTATGACGCCAAGGTCCTTGATCCTGAAAGAACGTGGGAGGGGTTGGCCGTCAAGTAAGTAGGGAAAGATGATGGGTGTGCTAGACCTGGAAAAGGACATCACAGAACATTTTGAAATATTCAGGGTCATGTCATTATCACAGCACCACTTCATCAGTGAATCAATACCGTTCTGTAGAGTTTGGCAATCATCCAGGGTTTTAATTGTTTTAAAGAATTTAGCATCATCAGCAAAGAGCAAAATGTTCGACCCCTGAGTATGCTGCACCAGGTCAGTAATAAATATTGAGAATAGAACTGGGCCTAAAAGTGATCCCTGAGGCACCCCGGAGACAGCAGAGAAAGGTTGAGACAGACAGCCAGCAACCCGTACCTGAAAAAAACGATCCTGGAGATAACTTCTTAGCCACATCAAGAGGCACCCGCCAAGTCCAATAGCCTCAAGTTTGGCCACCAGGTGATTGTGACTTACACGATCAAATGCCTTCGAGAAGTCAGTGTATATGGCGTCCACCTGATGAGAATTCGTAAAGGCAGTTAGAATGTGATCCTGGAAGGCGAGTAGGTTGGTAGTAGTCGAGCGTCCCCTAATAAAGCCATGTTGTTCAGTACATATTACACTCTTAAGATGGAATGTCAATCTCTTCAGAACCAGGGATTCGAAAATCTTGGCAATCGTTGACTGTATAACCACTGGGCGATAATTTTTGACATCAGTGGGGGAACCAGACTTGAAGATAGGTGTTATTTAACCCAACTTGAGATTGGTGGGGAAGATGCCGGCAGCCATGAGCAGGTTGAAATATACGGTAAGGTGAGGAGCTAAAACGCCACTGCAGTGTTTCAAAACCAAAGGAGAAATGTCGTCAGGGCTCCCTTATTCACATCAAGTGAGTTCAACTCATCTTCAACCTCTACACAGCTCACATAGCAAGAGGAGATTGCGGTACATGCCTTGAAGTCATATTGTGGTGGAGAAGAAGTCGGAGACTTGTATACGGAGGAGAAGAACTTTGAAAACAGGTTAGAGATGTCTTATCAATTATCAAGCAGCATTCGGGAAGGAAGTGATGAGGTCTTCTTAGACGAATTGACATAACTCCAGAAGATACGAAAGATATGGAACGATATTGGGAGAATTCCTTGGCATGTAAATGTATGTTGTCTCAGCAGCAGTCAGTGTTTCTCGGTACTTTGGTATTATACCGACCACACCTATTTAAACTAATTAAAATGTAATTTTGAAGTACCGGTATAATACCAATGTACCCATTTAATTAAAAATAATTCATACAAATCCAACCGGTAGCTGTAACTCCTTATTAATTCACTAAAACATGGACAAGGCTCATATCAGCAACGTTACGTGTCCTTCTGCATTATTTCGTATTGTATACACAATTATATACACACTGAAAACCTATTTTTTCAAAAGAAAAAAATTCAAATGATATCAATTTGTACATTTTTGCATGTCTCTTACATACTAAAAAGCACTTAAACACTCTCATTCTCCACAGGCACGATGGGACACGAGGTCAAAACAAAATCTGTAGACCCTACACAAGACTGACCAAGGTTCTCACATCCTTCGAAGCTACAGGTACCTTTTCAATTGCTTGCCTTTTTCAGCTGAGCATGTTAGCTTAGGTAGTTTTAAAAATGTGATCTATGCGTGGTTGATAGTAAGGCCCTTCTACAGCCTTAAAGAATATTTTGAAGCAGACTTTAGCTCTATAAATTTTGCATGATGTTTTTTTTAAATAGCTATTCTTATTTAATTTTGTAGAACGAACACTTGTTTTTTTTCTTTCTTTAGTGTAGCATGTAGTGTACTATTGTACTTATGACTGACTTGTGCATTTCAAGTGTCCTTGACAAGATCGAATGCATGTAATTTTGCCTAACGATCAATAAATGTCTAATGTTTTATTGAACGCTCCTTTCAATGATCAAACACATTTTTCACAATAATCTCATGAGCCTGTGATGATTTGATTCCATTATGATAAAACTTTTGTGAAAGTGGTTGAAAAGGCAGTTGCCAAATCCCACACTACATATAAGCTAACTCCATAAGGAACAGAATTAAATCTCCTTTGGTATTGAGATATTTCACTAATTTCATTATAGAATATTATTTAATTGCAGGATGCTTTATGTACTTTTGATCTTAATGATCAATAACTTATATAAAATCTGGAACTTTAATGAAGTTCCTTAGATCAAAACCATATGATAACGTGTATATCTGAAATTAAATTCCATATCCGAGAAATAGTCTAATTTATTTTTTTAGATAGAGTAATACGGTATCTTGCACAAACTGATTTAAACGAGCGATACTTGAAATGAAAGCATTTATTTCTAGGAGTATTTTAAGACCAAGACATACGAAATAATTAAAATAAAAAAAATTATCATTGATTGCAGATAAGTCCTAAAATAATCATAATTATTGTTGATTCGTGATTCGGCAGCTTGATTCAGGTACGTTCGATCGTAATAATCGATAGCTCATGTAAAATATTGTATTCCACTATAGGTTATTATACAAAAACATACAGGATAATGTTATTAGAACTGGTGAAAAACACCTTCAATTGTAGTAAGAATTCTAAAAATCGTATTTATGTGTTTTAGTCGATTACTGCAGTAGATAAATAAATGATGATGCTTGATGGCAAATCTGTGCTTGCATACTTTTAATTTAAGACCAAAACTCTAAAAATCGTTAGAAGAGCCAAACCAACTCAGAAAAGAAAACCTATAATTTGTAATATATTGATAACGGATTCTTTAACGGTCTCTGGGGCAGAGCCCCTTGAGAATTAACCACATTTCTTTTTATGACACATCTATAGACCAAGATATTAAAACGCCCTTTCTATTTTTCTACGACAAGCCGTTCTCAGACTTAAAATTTATTTAACCATTGCCATCTTTGTAACTAATGTTTTCTTTTAATTGTTTGTCCATTTTTCATTGTGGGACTTTTAACTATCAATTTTAGTCTATACCTAATTAAACTTTTAGATTGTAAATACTGTATAAGAAAAGTTTGTTTTTTCTGCCCAAAAGTAAAACGATACTTTGATCATATTGTTTCCATGAAATGGAAATAATCTATGTTGTGGGGTTAATGGTTGTAAAAATAGCATATTTTTTGTTGACCCCACAAATTAATATCCAAATTAAATACGGGTTGTTTTGGGGAAAAAATACGCACACCCCCTATAACCTCTTAATGGGTTAAACTGGGTAAAATAAACATTGCAAACCTTTATTATGGCAATAAAGTATTTTTTTTATTGGTATCCAAAGTTCACTCGGAACCTCAAAATGGTGTATTTCGATGGCAGCTCAAAAACTTTTAACGGTAATTCTTTTCAAGTAACACCTAATTTTTAAGGCTACCCGGTCAAAATAATATCGGCAAAGACTAGACATCACTATCTCAACTTATAACAGAATGGCGACCGTGTATTTCCTCTGCCCGTGAGTCCTTAAAAATAGACGTCAATATCCCTTATTAACATTTTTAAGCGTGTACCAGGAAAAAACTCTGAATTACCATAACAAGACAAAAAAAACTTTTTGGTTTGTTTGTTACTATTGCCCTGGACCCAAAAATAGGGTATTTTGAGAGCAGCCCAAATTAGTTTCATACAAACCCACTACGAGTGACGCCTCATTTTGAAGGCTATCAGTTAAAAGAATATCAGCGAAAACTAGGGTTCCTTTTCAAAGTATTTATTTAAGGACTACAGTTAATCGCTAAAATTGTATCCATGAAAAATATAAATGTAATGTTTAGGTATTGTTCACCCATTACACTCCAATAACCGTGAAAGTGAACTGATAAGTTGATTGAAGTAAATTGAACAAAAAGATTATGATAAAGATTTTATGCGTTTTTTAATCTTGAAGTGCCGATTATTTTCACGGCTAACGTGTTTGTTTCATATTAGTTACTAAGTATATTTAAGACTTAACAAAATAACCTTAACATGTGAAGAAATGTAAACATTAGAATATAATTTAGATTAAAGATCAAAAATATGTTATAAAAGAGAAAAAAATCAGAAGTTTTTAAATATTTTTTTATAATAGAAACTATTTTATTTTATATTTGATAAAATTGTAAGACATTAACTTGGCTTTTCAGAATTGAAATATTTTAATTTAATGTTGTTTATTAATTAAATTGCCCAGAGGAAATATTTACATAATTTAGTCAGAAAACTAGTTATGGCTTGATTATTTATTTTTCATATCGTAACACTATTTAACTAATGTACAATATAATGTAAAAAAGAGTAGAATGTACAATAGAATGTGGGTTGGTTGTGAATTAAGAGAAAAATAAACCTCTCGATGACCGGTATTTAGACCAACAACAATAATTGTATTTTATTTTAAAGTTTTACAAAGCATGTATGAGATTTCCATATGGAACAATCGGAGAGAAAACAACAGCAACTCATATTGCAATGGTTTAGAGCTGCATCCAACTGAATGGATGAGCGATTTCCAGCCATCCGTGAATATTACTGTGCATATTACACCAACTAATTAAAACATACCGTCGTGTGACTCACTACAGAAATATCTCATCAAATGAAGTTTAGATTGTTGTACAGTGGTGATACTCAATATTCATCTTCTACCTACAGTTTTATTGTGTGTGCTTATCCTTTTTGCTTGCGTGCCAAAAACTCTAAGACATAATATTTTTTTTATAGATATGTGTATCTTCAACCTAATTCAGATATTGCAAATGTCAATATTTCTATTGAGATTGGAGTATTTGATCTCTTCCTCTTTCGTATCCTCTTTTTAGATGAACGTGTATTGTTTCATCACATTACTTCATTATATTTCAAATCCAATGACTTTAAAGTTTCTTTCTTTATAATTAATACGCTACATGGAAAGTTTGTTTCCTATCAGAATTTTTGTTTAAGGACTAACCCCTACATATTAAACATAAAACACGCGTATGGGTGTTGCATGTTTGCTAACTACTGTAGCTTTAAAGTTTTGAATCAAACCACAATACCGGAAATACTTTTCAAACAACCCAACCGCAGCAAACCTGCAGATTATGCGAATTTGCATTTGCTTGATTTGATTTTCACTTAAATATATTCAAATAGCATTGTGTTTAACGAGTACACGTGTACGAAGAGTAGCACAGTTTGCTGCTAAAAAGGAGGGTTGTAAAGTGGGTTTTAAAATATAATAGCTTTGTACAAGAAAATAAAATTTCCAAGTTTGATCAATGTATTTCTATAAACAATCACACTACCACAGCTTTCTTATTCTCCATATGAATAACATGAGAATTATAAATTCAATGTTTTTTTCAATTCCTTCGTAAACAATAACCGTACAAAACACTTCAATACCTAATAACTTACTAAATTATTGTTTTTAAGCTCTACAAAATGGCTTAGAGATTAATTAGGATTTTTTTGTTTTAAAAGTGAAAATTTTGGAAAAACTTGTTTTGCAATATCTAACCCCGTCCCTATAGTCCAATTATGCTGATTCGCAAACTCGTTAGAATAAACGTAGGTTTACACGTTAGTACCAAATTTATTCGAAATTAGATGATTTTTGCTCAAATTATCGTGCTGAAAAGCAAATAAAACGCGTGGGACTTTTTGAACTTTAAAAGCATTATAAAAAATAAGAATTCAAAAAAACCTTTTTACTGAATTTTCCATATAGAGAATAAGTTATTACCGTATGTCTCATGGTAAGGCGATTTAATTTTTCGTTATGATGTCCACAAAGGTCAAAAACAACATTCGCTCAAATTCATATATCTAAATTAAATGTCCCATAATACTCCCCCCCCCCGGAGAATTTTTTGAACGGCAACATATATTCAAACGAGATTCGATACACGCTACTAGGATCTTTTTGGTAGGATTTTGAAATTCACCCTTAAATAAGCTGGGAGTAACTTACATTTTTTAAATAGCAGCCCCTATCAAGAAGCACATCATTTTAAAGACCTTTAGAAAGGAAATTACGTTAATTTAGCTGGAACTTTATATTCTATCACTTTTATTTTGATTAGTCTTTAGATAATTCTTAAACTTGACAATTTTGTAATGCTATAGCAATAGGAAAAAAGGCATAATAAAACTCGAACAAAAGTTACCGGGCTGTATGAAATCATTATTCAGTGCAAATAATGATGAAAGCTGAGTCAAGGTCGGTCATTTTTTAGTTCCTAACATTAGTTTGTCATTGTCTGAGTCCATGTTTCTATGATTACAGGATGTCTTTTTCTTACCGGTTTGTCATATACAATAAATATAACATACACGGAAAGTATTTATAAAAGCAAAGATAAACTGGTGCATAACGATGGAATAACTAGTTCAATAATTAAAATCTTTTTGTAAAATATACCATTTCTACCTTACGTGTTCTATAAAAAACTCCGACCCCATATGAAGGACGGGTACTCTGCTAGTGCATTATATTTATTCCATCCTAGCATGTATTTTAATAATTTATTCTGTAATTATATGCTTTTTATTTGATCAAAACCCTACAAGTCACATTTTACCATCAAACTCTAGTTATTTTACTTGAAATAGATATTTACAAAATAAACAGTGAAATACAGAGAAGAAAAAAACACGATTGAATCCAGCAAACAATCTAATCCGGTTACAACAACGTTTCTAGGTTAACTGCTTGAGTGTACGTAAGAAATCAAAGTACCTTCAGTGAGGCTAAACTTTATATAACCCTACTTAGCGCGGTTTACCACAAGAGTATATGCATTTATTTTCATGATATATTATGGCAATAAATTTAAGTAATATGTAGTAATATGTCCATATCACAAACTCTAAAGAGAATTATGAGAACACACAGCTTAAGATGAGATACAAAACAATAACTAAAGAAACTCGATCTGTTATTGTTGAACATTGTGATTGCATTAACAATTTTACGTATAATTGAATGACAAAATTTATATAAATAAAAATGTTTTGTCTGTCTATAGCGTAGAATAATGAAGATGTGTTTTTTACGATTGATTTATTTTTTTGTAGTATATATTTTATACTAAATAAAAATATATACTGTAGTTGTACCTGTAGTTTAACCACGCCTTTCTCATCTAGTCTCCTGTAGTTTAAAATGTGTCTTTAAAAAAAGAAGAAGCTGTTACCGTAGGGTGCACGGAAAGACTTAGCCTGGGATCGATTTACTTTTCATTTTAATGTCCCCAGAGTCCAAAAACACGATTGGTTCAAATTGTTATATATGTGTGTGTGTTTATGTATAAATATATACATAAATTTAAGACGTAAATTAAAAACAACTGTGCAAACAGAACATTTATCTATTTTATTGAAAATACGAGTTACGGAGCATAGTTCATTTTCAAACTGCAATGTTAATTCCTATCTTTTGTTAGCTATATTATTTTAAAGTAAATATAACCTTATGGTGCTTATGTTTTCTGTATTATGGACTTGACTAAGATTGGTCATACATGTTTCAAAACCTGTGTCTTAAAAACTCATCTTTCAGGGTGCACAGTCGTCTTGTCACACATTTTGTCCTGAATATAATAACAGTTTTATTTGTCAACATAAAAACACACACGCAAACCCACATTTGTGTGTGTGTGTGTGGCCGTGAATACGATAACTCAAGTAATTTTTGTCTGGTTTTGATGAGTTTTTGCATGAATGAGTAAAGATAGATACACTTGAGTGGTTTCTCAAACCAACAATGTCATGGGAAAGGGGTGTTATGAAGTTTTAAACAATTTACTTATTTTCAAATATTTACCCATAAATTTGAAAATTCCCGATGTTAATTAGTGTCATCATGCTGCCTAAACCATACAATTATTATTTTGTATATTGAATCATTGCTGTAAAAGGCTATAGAGATATTACAAAAAAAAACCTGTATATTTTGAATTCCCAATTCATTCTTACTGAGGAAAACTTTGCTTGTTTATTGATATATTTTTATGCAATTAAGGGACATTTAATTTAATCCAATACTATCAAACCTTTTACTGTGGTGTGGGTATTTCTGTTTTTGCTCCATAATCTATTACCTAAATAAAAAAAACATAAAAAAATAAACAATAACATCTGATAGTTAATTTATTAGTCATAATCTGATAGTTATTATGAATTTATTCATACGAGTAATAACTAGCTTAAATTGTAACTTAAATAAATCTATAAATAAAATATGTGGCATAAATAACCGTACCACGTAACATATTCATTCTTTTGAACCAAGTAAAAAAGCTTTCCGTGATATTGTGGCCTTAAATGTGCCTCTAAACCTGCTGCCACACTTGATACTGTGAAATATTGTAGGCTGAAAGTGAAATATCCATTCATAGCAGGGAGAAACACATTTTTTCCTCTAATAAATAATTTATATAAACAAATTTTTTTTAGATATTAAATAATATACATTATTGATATAGCCATTCCACACAATTTAGCGCTCCCAATTTTATTTTAGAGATTTACCATAGGGAGTTTGTAGAAAAATATGTTTAATACATTATTTACTTTACAATTTTTAAGTTTTTTTATTTTGATAAATATTTTACATAATATAAGAAGTTAAAAATAATATTTCTAGTAAGATTCTTAATAATATTTTGCCAAACTTAATTATTATTGCATTTTATGTAAATAGTATTATAGGTGTATGAGAGTTTATAAACAACTTAAAAGAGGTATAATACAGCTTAAACTAAGCCTTATAACTTAAGTGTGAGTAACATATTACTTTTCTATGTATTGCGATTGTGGTTCATATTACGATTATTAGCATTGCATTATGCACTAATTTCGAATTGGTATTTTTATAATAAAAATGACATAACGTTAAACATATTTAAGGAATAATGGATATCTTTACCGTTGTGCTTTCAAAACAAATAACATTTATTTTTCCTAGTAAAACCTGTTAGTGTAGTTATATACAAGTAATAGTACAGTAACTTGAATTAATTACTTGTGACAGTTTTTGCCATTGTCCATTTTAATTATTCCATGTTGTTTACGTAAAGTACTGATCATGTTTTCAACTGCAATTCACAGTTGCTTTTTCCGTTAAGTGGTGGAATGCAACGCCTGATGACTGCCTCATCGACTGGGAAATTGAATTATCCCTCAATTAGTGAAGCGATTTACTCCTGAATTTCTACCTCATTAGTCGCTGAGGACTTGAGCTGTCCTGGCTTTCCAAGAAGATTGGAAAGTCATTTTGAAAAATATATATATATATATATATATATGCACTAAAAAAGTTAGATAAAACCATACCCCTCTGAATAATATTTTCAAACGAAAAGAAATTCAATATACATAGTAGAAAACAGTAGTAGAGAGTTTCGGTTTAGCCATAATTAATGGAAACGTCTATAGTGAAATTGTTTTAGTTTAACAAATTTCAGAAACCATCTAAATGTGTTAAATATAGGTAAATAGCGTTTTATGTAATAAGTAAAGAGGGGTTTTGACATGGAATAGTAAACTATTCTAGATCAACGATATACTGGTTTCAATATGAAAGTTTTAGTTTGGCCAGTTATTATAGTAAATAGTCGCTTATAAACGTAACACTTATAACGCAACAAGGTGTACTTATGATATTTGGCTTCTGTTGTAGTAGCTTAATATTAATTTAGTGAAAGTAACTTAAAGCTATACATTTTATAAGCTCAGTCTCTTTTTATTTGGTATCAAGAAATAGAGTAATGTAGTTAAATTATTAACATACAATTTGGTGATTTTGTTTTGTCAACACCTACTAAATGATAAATCTGTTTGGCCAATGTCTAGTCAAAAAAATCAGCAATGTAACCGTAAGAGATGAGTGTTTGTTTAGTATAAGTTAAATAAATGGCATAAGTATTATATTCATAGTTCAACATCATATGAATAAAGAATAGATATATTCTTAGACATATTGATTTTAAGTTTCTACAATAATACTAACTACAACATAGTATACTTTCGTATCAGAAATATAATGCTTGTTAGTCTAACACCATTTTATTTTGAACTAACATGAGGGTATAGGCCCGTAAGAATTCAAAGGCTTCTAACTACAGAAGGTAATTTAGATAAATTATTTAAAAACACGTAGTTTTTTAAGCACTCAACAGGAAATTTTTGTTATTAAAAATTAAGCCTTTTGAAGAATTATTTATACATTTTTTAGTTCGCTTACAGTATATGTTCTTATTTAGCTATGGACCAAAATGATGATTTAAATCCATACCTAGCTTTTACGTTAAAATACCCAGTTTAATTTAATTTTTTTAGTTTCCAATATGATCAATTTAACGCCAATTAGCTTTTTAAAATACAGAATAACTATTATTCATAAAGCAATATGTGTTAATTAACCTATATAAAATGAACTAATTATTGAAACTGCAGTCTTCATGGAACTACACATAATAAATAAATGTTTAAAGTTTAGACAATTAATATGATCTACCTTTTTTACCTAATATACAGAGGCCTACCTGATTCCAGTCTTAGCTAAAGTAGTGTTAGTACCATATTACCTTCTAAAATTGCTACACATTTACGTAGATTTTCATATGTTCCTCACAAAAAGGAATTAACATTCATACTACAAACTAATTAGACTAATTTGGCCCCATGCCAGAATATATGACCTTAATATATGACATTACACTAACATAGATGGACGCGATGTGAATCGGTATCGAACATTTGTTTGTCGTCAACAAAATCAATACGTCTAGTCGACGATAATCAGCTGTTTAAAATGCATAAGATGGCCTTGTCAGAGGCATACACAATAGGTTTACAGTTTAAGTGTAAGTAGGCGCCATGTGTCCCTAACTTTGCCTGTCTCAATAAATAATAAGTCATATCACTTATTATTTGTTAACCAAGTCAAACTCTAAACTAATGGTTAGTTACACAATTTAAATACATGCACAAGGCCTGAATACCCGATTTTGTAATCTTGGGATATTTTATTTAGTATGATCAATTGATTCTTACTGCCAAGCATAATTGCAGCTTTCCAAAAGATTTCACTTAAGAAGTAAACACTGTTTGAACGACGTAAGCTAATTTTCGTAAATTAAAGTAACTGTCTACCAAAATCTGGCCAACAATTGATGGATGGAAATATCTTAAAATTTGAGGATATGGTTTTTGAGCAAGGGTGACAATATTTTCTTTCCTACACACTCATGCTAATTTCTGTTTATGAGAGTTTCAGCTCCCAGATTGAAAATTTTAACGTCCTATCGTACACTTAAAATTAACGAGTGGAGTGTTATACAAGCCATTCGATAATGTCCGTTTTTACTAATGGATTTATAATGGTGAAATCGGTTTTAAATTGTATATCATACATTTTACCGATATCATACATTTACATTATATAAGCATTTTGAGGATAAAAGGTGAGAGGAACAATGTTTGGTGGCCTCGTTTGTTCTGAATAAACATAACCAGATGCTGTAAATAACAGAAACAATATTGGGTAGTGGTGTTCGCTCAACTCCACTTGTGAGTTATAGCTGCGCCTGTGTTTAGGCACTCTTGTCAAAACTTTACTACACCTAAACTATCGTGAGTTTGATTCATTTAATATTGTTGTTTAATTAGGATTCTCTTATATCTATAAAGTTCATCAGATCTTAGAACATTTTTAAATAAATATTTATACATTGTAAGAGTTTAATTACAAGTGGTTGGTGGTTCTACTAAAGTTTAGAAACGTTAATGAATAATATTCATAGTTTATTATTTATCATGCATACTAATTTTATTATTTCACAAACCATATTTCTTATTTAGTTCCTTTCAGCTTTAAAACACGTTAGGGTTATTGGAAAATTTTTAAATAATAATCAATTAAATTCAATAAAATATTTTTTTTTAATGCAACGTTTTTGAATGCACTGAAAAGTAAAAACTAATTTATAAATATGTTGAAAGAATAAATACTTGTAGATTTAAAACGCAAAACTTGGGGCGCATGGTAATTTACAATTATCTTCACCTATTGAACTATTAAGATCTATTGCATGCGCCCCACGTTTTTCGTTTGAAATCTTACAAGTATTTATTTTTTCAACATATTTATAAATTATTTTATACTTTTTAGTGCGTTTAAATACGTGGCACTTAAAAAAGTATTTTTATTTATAAATTACTTTCTACTTTTTAGTCTTTAATGTGTAAATTTAAATATGTTAAATCTATTTAATATGGCCAGTTAATACATAACCAAAACCTTTTATCTGTAATATGTTTTATCTTTACTTTGAAATACTTGTTTTATATTTAGAATATCTCGGGAGCAGAACCCGTACCTCTTAAACTCTTCTCTTTGAACTGTCAAATTGAAGTATTTACTGCTGACTTTAATTAATTGATATATCTACATTTTTTCAAAATGTAACCTGGAAAATTTGGAAGACCATGGGGCGTAGCCTAAGGAAAATATGAAAATTAAATTATATAATATTGCATTGTCATCCATTGGTGAGCTATGTTTCATGTTTTAAGTCTCTAGCTCATCGGGAACTTCGTTTAAAATTGATATCAAAATTTGTAAGAAAGCGAGGTAATAAAAAACAAGCCCATGGGTCGTAGCCCAGGGGAACTATGAAAATTAAATTATATAATATTGCATTGTCATCCATTTGTGAGCTATGTTTCAGGTTTCAAGTCTCTAGCTCATCGTGAATTTAGTATAAAATTGATTGCAACATTTGTACCGGACAAGAAAGCGAGCTAATATAAACGTTTTAATAAATTGGCTTATTGCGATCAATCTCTTCATTCAATGAGGTTAGACTTCTTGCTTGTTTTTCGTTTGCTAGAAATGTCTTGGTTTATAATATTGTATAATAATCAAACATGTAAACCTATATGAAAAAATTCACGTAGTGTATATAGAAGATGTCATATGCAATTGTGGCATATTTCCCACGTTAAAATCTTTGACAGCTCATTTCGGTTACGTTGCCATTATAAATTAATAACATTAAACAATGATAATCAAATAATTACCAACATGAATAAAAAAAATCTAAAACCAAGATTTTTCTTACTGCACCAAAATATATACACATACACATAGAAACACAGATTTCGTGCTCCACAATTGGTGGTATTTACTATTATTGACGTAGGCTACACACAAATTGACCCCTAGAGATTGGTTGACATATTGTAGACTGAGGAACACTTGAGAGTGACGTCACAATGCCAGCTGACTGGTCGCTCTTCATTTTAGTTTTGTAATCTAATTCACGACCAGCTGATAAGTTATTTTGTACAAACATTCCCCTCTTTTGTTTACATTGGTTTCCACGAAACAACTTTAAACCAATATTGGTTTCAAGTTTTTTCGTGACCCTTATTATTTTGATGATTCTGTGTATTTATTTTGGGATTGTCAAAGGCTGTTCCATTTGAATTAGTAATAGTGTTATTACTTCTCTGTGTATTACAAAAAAATAAGAATTTCAACATATAGCATTTTGGATGTATACATTTGTTTAGCTTAAATAGTTTGAAATATAAATGTAAATTATTGGAAACCACGTAATCTGGTTTACAATATAAAATGAATTTTAAAGGATTTATGATTAAATAACCATCCCACACTGTGTGTTTTACATCTATATGTAACAATTTACCAGGCTACTTGGGAAACATCGCTTGTTAACATGACCTCAGAGTTTCAAAATAAAATACTCGTGTCGTCCATGCATAAGACAATGCAATATTTGTATGTGAATTACTCTTTATTGTTTGAAGCATTTTTTAAGTTTATTACGAAAATGTACTACTGTATATTTAAATTGTTAACTAAAGTCTTTATCTGAGTTAAGTCTATTAAGTAGTGTTTACAGTTTTTATTGCTATGTGTTGTAACATTTATGTAGAGAATCTGTGTGACTGGGTGATACTACTTGAATTGGTTCAGCATGTCTGTGGAATAAGTTAAGGGAAGAGTGGTATGGATGCGTGAGGATTGTGACAAGGAAATATATATTAATAATAACTATGAGGTTGAGAAATTAAGAAGGACTGTTAACTGTCTATTTTAAAAGAAGGATTTTACCCTGAGGTTGATCGTGCCCATTGCCGTTAACACCTTAAGCCAGCTTTTGATGAGCTATGATTTTAGTAATTTATACCAGGTAAATCTTATAACTCACCCACTACCTGAATATGTAACAATTGCATTTACAAGATTTATAATTAATGAACTAACAGTGTAAAATGGAAACTGATAGAAGTAAGGAAATTTTGCAATTAATTAATCGAATTGACAACACATAATTATTTAACAATTTAGAACCATGTGAATCTAGAGTTTAGACAAGGTGATGTCGGCTTCTCTAAAGGAGAAGTCCGACATTTTAAGTTAGAAAACCTACATCCTAAAGCCCCCTGATTTCTCCCCGGCAACCCCTAACTGAACTCAAACTATCTCATGATTGAATTTGGGATCCCTGATAATTAATGCACTTAGATTCTAATACTTATGTTTTAATTTGGAGATGTCAGCAAGGATTCAAGCGTGATGTTCAAGAGACGAAAACGAACGAGAGAGATTTCTCGTATGCTCGTCGTTTTTTTCCTCTATTGCCATTGACAGCTGATACGCTTCGGCCAGTAAGTTGTTGCTCGCGCGCTGAGTATATACAGTATACTATATATACTATGTATACTGTATATAAAAGTGACGCGCACGGCACAGTGTTGTGACTGAAACCTCTCTTAGATGGATATGCTATGATTTTTTCTCATCAGAATTTGTATTGGTTAAATATTTAAATTTACAACAGCAGTTCAAAGTTTTAGTTTATTCTTTGATAAAAATTATTCTTAAATGTGTTTACTTGCTTCCACCAATAGGTATCAGTTTGCCTTGGAAGCCGTAGCGCTTGTCAATAGCGAAGATGGCTGTTTTTTCAGCTGCTGTCAGTGTTCCATGAGCCAACACGTATCTGTAATCTGTCGTCTGGTCACCTACACATGATAAGAACATACATATGATAAGTAAATAGTATGGAGATGAAGATGTAGGATAAAAATTGAATAGACACTTTTATTTGTTATCAAGGCCTGTGATGTTTAAAATAAAGTATTACTGCAAAAAAGTCCTTCGGTTGGGTTATAGTTTTACAGCAGATGAGCTGTTCCGTCCATTTTAGTCAATCCAATACACCTTTTGGGCTAATTATGTGGTACAGTATTTATGTGAACGAACCGCCATCCATTCGAAAGGCGGTACGTTTTCTGTAGCACATCACAATCGGTTATGAGCTTTCAACTAATCAGTAGACTACCTGAGTCAGGTCTTACGTGCGTCCAAGCTGAGCATTACACACTTTCACCACAGGATACGCTGAATCATTATAACTAAGGATGTAAATCCAAACGCTTTATTACTAAATTGTGCCACCAGCCAAGGCTAAGTTGACAACATCCTCGTATGTAAATAGAGCCTAATTTACCCCAGTTATCCATCTGATAGTTACTCAAAAGTCCTAGGTCTACAGGGCTAGGGAAGCAATCAAAATCCATCATTGCGTCAAAATAAAAAATAAATCACTTTAACACAAATTATATACTTGATATATACTCACTCCCTTGGTTGCTGCAGATGTAATAGAAGTTATATCTTCCTGGTACATATTTAAGTACGTTGATCTTGAATACATCGTTGTCTGGAACAAAACAATGTAATGTACTAGTTGTGCAAACTAACAAGCGGTTTATAGATTTTAGCTTAGAATTTTCTCATCCACATGGGTGTTGTAGGACAATGTAGAGGGTTTTATGTACTGTACGTGTTTGAGGACTAAGTATGTATCAAGCATGATGAGTACTTGGGCATGGGATGAGTCGGTACAGGTGAAAGATGAACTGCGCTGTTGAAATGGCAACTATACTGTTGGGTTGCAAACTTGCAGACTGTATCGGTAGCGTTATTTACATAAACATTTTTCTATTTTAATATTTTAGCCGATCTTTATGAAACTTGGTATGTATGTTAAGGTAGAAGAGACCCATGTTAGAAAAACATTCATCTTGTTTCAAACTTAATTTCAAAATAGTGGCCATTAAAAATTTTTATATTTAAATTACAAAAAAAAAATGGCGGATCTTAAGAAATAGTGCCAAGAACACTTTTATTTAGCATTTTTAAATATCTATCAAACGATAACAAGTTCAAAAAGATCGAATAAGAAATAGCTGAAATATTAAGATTTTCTGTTGTAAAATGGGGCAAACCTGACTAGTTTCTACATTATTCTACCCCATTTTACAACCTAAAAATCGTAATATTTCAGCTATTACTTGTTCATTTTTTTTACCTGGTATCGTACATATCTATACACTGGGTGTTCAAAAAAGGTGGGGAAATATTTTACCTAGTGATTCCTTGGGTCTAAATAAAGAGAAAATAAAGAATATTTCTTTCCAATATTGTTTTGTTAAACAGATATCCGTCTTTTTGTATTTTTCTTCATAAACATTTTTATCTTTAACAATTTTTTGCAAATTTTTATGAAACGTGGTATGTATGCTGAGGTAGAAGAGACTCATGTTAGAAAAAATGTTATCTTTATTAAACTAAAAATTGAAAAAATGGCGGCCATTTTAAATGTTTTAACTTAAATTACAAAAATATGGCTGGTTGTATTAGCAGATTTAAGGACACTTTTCTTTAGCATCTTAAATTCCCAATCCAATAATACCAAGTTAAATAAGATTAAATAACAAATGCCTGAAATATCACGATTTTTAGTTAGAAAATGGGATAGAATGAGGCTAAGCTAGTCAGGTTTGCCTCTTTTTACACCTACAAATCATGATCTTACACATATTTTTAATTCAATATTTTTAAACTTGGTGTTGTTAGATAGGGAATAGATATACTAAAGAAAAGTGTTTCTAGCATTTTTTCATAAAAGCAGCTATATTTGAGTAGTGTAAGTTTTAAATACTAAAACGGCTGCCATTTTGAAATTTTAAGTTGAATCAGGATGTTTTTTTCTAAAAAAACGTCTCTTTTACCTCAACATACGGCTAAAAAGTTTCAAATATAACAATGTTTATGCCATCAATATAAATGTCGGATATCTAGTTAACGAAGAAATTTTGGAAAAAAATGTTATACTCGATTTTCCCTTTCTTTTGACACAAGAACTACACTACGTAAATTATGTCCCCACAGTGTTTCGACACTCCGTATATATACAAATTGTATGAATGTAATTTGTGTTTGCGTGTGTGGCCAAACATACCAGTAGTTGTTGCAGTGCAGACTCCGTTCCCATTGTTGGATATCACTTCATCAGCCAAAAGGCCACTCTTTCCGTCTTTCCTACGAGTAAAAAAGCTAACATTAATTTTAGCTGTGAGCTAAATTAAACGATGGCCACTGCAGTAAAAAAGGGTTACGAAAATGTTTGTTTAACTAACTTAATGATTTGAAAATGCATTAAAAATATTTATATTTATTTTGTTCTCATGCAAAAAAAAAAACAGTTTGCGTGTACGTATTTGAGTGATTCAAGAATGCAACGTAAATAATAGATAACGTAAATCGTAGAAAACCGATCCGCAATGTTTCACAAATGAAATAACAACTAATCAAAATAGCGTAAGATCCTAGAATGTAGACTTTAATATTCGCTAATTTTCGAGTGTAGGAGTTTTGCCAACGGGTATCAGGTAGAAAGGGTCCCCATCCGTGAATTCCTCATACTGCGGAGTTTTGCCAACGGTTGAGGGTTGCGCGAGAGGGGGAGGGGGAGAGAGAGCGATTACACGTCACCGTGAGGGTGGCTTCCGCTAGGAGTGGACAAACCAGGCAGGATGCTGACTGTGTTCAAAGTAATGCAGTTATGCACCTCTGACTGTGAAAAGAAATGTATTGAATTTTTAACCTAACCTAACCTAACCTAACCCACTGCGACAAGCGCATAACTGCCAAGCGTAGACAACCCTGACAATCGCTCTCCCTCCCTCCCTCACACTCTTTCTCCCACCACCACCGTTGGCAAATCTCCGCACCAAGAGGTGGCCGAAGGCCCCCCATCTACCTGACACCCGTTGGCAAAACTCCGGTACCCCTAATTTTCATCTACCTTCCTTCCATTTGTATCTTAAACAATAAGACACAACAATAAACGTTGTTGATACTTTTATTTGAATTGAATATGAATGTAGTATGACAAAGATATGTTTATTGGTAGTAAATGACAAATATCCACCCACCAGGCCACATATTACATTTTTAAGTACATCGATAAATTGATCAACTAATTAGTTTGATACTTACGTTGAGTATGTAATAAGATCTCTATATTGGTGATTCCCGGTAGGAGTGATCTTTATAGACAGAGAGCTGAGGTTTTCATTGAAACTTGTGTCAGGTCCGTAAACTGTCTTCCAGCTGCCGCCGTTCTCTGTGTGGAACTGAACACGACGGCGAAACAGAGGACATGCTAATTAATTGGGTTAGTTAATTCTATTGTTACTCAATTTATTTTCTGATAAGCTGTTGATTGAAGTATGATAATTTGCAATTTAAATTAGCATACGCACATTATAATTTTAACGTTTAAAATTATTACATAAATGATTACATCATTAAATCCTATTTTAGAATTGAGTTTATATTGACGTAATCAGTTGATTTATACATTGATCTTTGAACAATAAAGAGTGTCCCTTCCATCTTTTGTTTTTTTTACTAAGCTTACACGTGTTTTACTCCAATATGAAGGCATACCACTTATCAAAGAAATGTTACAGTAACATGATAATGTTTCTGTTTTTTTTTTCAGTGCATGAAAAATGTGTGTACAAAATATACACTTGTCTATGCTTGTATGTTCCACTATTTTATTTGTATTAATGTTTATTTTAAAAACCCAAAATGTTTCCCAAACTGTAATGATGAAATAGTAGTGTCCCTATAAAGGTCAGCACAAGCTTTCGATGTCATTTCATAAAAGCCACATTTATATAGGCCCTACCTTGTCAAAGTCAAAGTCAGTCTGGGTCTGTACGTTGACATCACATGGTCCCATGGTAGGGATGTCCGCCGAGCAGACGACGATGGTAGCGGCAACGAAGAGAGCGGTGGACATCATCTTGGAAAACTAAACTTACTTTGACAATAATGGGGGTTAAGTACGTATGTAGAACAATGAAACACGACTCGCCCATTAAAATTATGGAAACAAGCGTTACAACAATACTTGGTTGATTGCACAACATTGAACCGGTGTCTGCAGAAAGAGAGCGTAGTGTTAGCAAACACCGCATGTCACATTGTGGCTTGGCCTTTGACATTTTTGTGAATAACATTCTTGTACAAATGAAACTTTCATTTTCATTTCATCAAGGTAAACTATTGAAACAATTTCTCGGCTTCATATATATACTTGATTGGGCAACCGTGTTGAAACGCTTATCACGTTTCTCGTTCAAAAGATATTACCTATCGAACAAATTTAAGAACAGTTATTTAAGAATAGTTTTCACACGAGTTTTAAAACTTTTTTCTGAGAAAAATTTAGCAAATTTTACCATCTGTAAAATCAGTGGGTCACTTGAAAGAACGCTAATTATAGATTACAGAAAAATGTTTTGGGGGAGGCCTTATTTAAAACCACATATTGGTATTAAAAAAGACCCCTATTATATTTTTATAAAACCAAACACCCTTTTAGAACCATCTTAACAAATCTACGAAACATCTTTAGATGGTCATACAAATATCAGCTTAAGGTACAAAATTCAGCTTTGTAGTTTTGTTAACAAATGAGAAAATATTTTGGTGCTTTTAGCGAATTTCCCTATAGGGAAGTAGCTATTACCGTAGGTGGCATGGTAAGACCTAGGCCCGGGACCGATTTACTTTTTCATTTTGATGTCCCCAGAGGCCAGAAACACCATTCGTTCAAATTTTTATATATGTATATATATATATATATATAAAATATATATATATATATTATATATAATATATATATATATATATATATATATTTATATATATATGTGTCCGTGAACACGATAACTTGAGTAATTTTTATCCGATTTTGATGAAATTTGGTTTGAAGGTGTATGGCGGGATAAACTTGAATGAGTTCGCGAACCAGCATGATCGGACCATGTGAACGGGGTTTTACGGGGGGTTTTATGGGGTCAAAATTGGTTTTTCTAATTTTTGACCCTCCAAACGCAAAATTTCCTAATTTCTCTTCAGACCTTCTTAAAGAGTTAAAAAAAAACAAATAATTTAGTATATCAAAGTTTTTTTTGTACTATTATTAGTTACGGAGAAAATTCAAATAATTGTTATTTTAAAATTCCCATGTTATTCTTATGGGGAATATTGTAAAATGTTGTAGTCTGCTTGTTTATGGATATATTTTGATCAAACTTGGTAAATTTATTTATTTTATACAAAGTTATTAATATTTCTCTAAAAAGAAACACTTTTTTACCCTCCCTGTAGGAGCAAGACTATGTACTCATAAAAATTAATGTTAATTAAATACATTTAATTGAAAATCAACTCAGGCAACTGGAAATTCGCTTAGTCGGCAGGTTTGCTGCGGCGGGGGTATTTTTATAAAACTGTGTTATATGATTTTGTTATAGAATACATATTCATGGAGTGTACAAGGCCATAAATTTCCTAACTGGTATCTACCTCTATTACGAAATAAGGGCAGCTTTGTATACTGTATATATTTAGGTAAGTAGGCTTAACTTAAAGTGGCTCTTCAAGTCACGAAGCATATGGGATCAACACATAAAAAGTTAGTTTAAATCATTAATGAGTTATGGTTAATATCAAAGTAAAACTATCGGTTGGATTATGAGAAATGTTAATATCATGAGACAAAGAATTTGTAGAAAAAAATATTTCTTTGAGTAGGCTACTGCAAGGTTATTACACAGATAAAGAAATAATTATACATGGCTTTCTTTCTGACCCAATCTTTCCAGAGTTTTAAGAGAAACTTATAACTGGTAGCATGAAGAAACCAGGCTACCTGACTACTAGAAGACAATTTCTGTTATAACTTCCCCAAACTGACCATCTCATTACCTTTAAAATAAGTAAGTGGAAAACGTCAACTGGAAGAAAATAAATTTAAACCAAGCAAAATGCTTATTGGTACTCGATTTTTTTTAGAATTATGGGAATTTAGTAGTGGAGTAAACATTTTATGTTTTTAGGCACTATAACATTTTTAAACCCATAAGATTTATGTCACATCAAAAGTTGTCTTACTAGGTTCAGATAATACTCTTTCAGGTCAATAGGTTCGATAAAAATGTTTTGTGGTAAACAGTATTATTTAAATACTTGTGAAAATCTATTAAAACTATTATCATGAACTAGGTTTCCTCCATAATACTCCATTGGCGCAATTTTAACAACACTGTGTTCTCCAATATAAATGCATAAGACGCTCGACTAAACGTGGATGTGTTAGCAAAGAACGGTACCGTGAAACCTGTGTAATCTGATAACCTACATGGGGATTTCCTGGATACTTCAAGTAAACTTAAAACTGATTACTACTGATCTATTTATTATTTTATTAAAATGCTCTTTTAATAATATTTTAGTTACTCAGTTGTGGACAAAATATAATTTAATGTGCAATCGGAATTTTTTAATCTGATATCGCCATACTTTATTTTGGTAATGAATACACTTTTGAAATTGTAGTTTTCAGAATATTTTTCTTGAGTAGTACAATGACGTGAATATTCGCCTATGAGTCCATTCCTCCGTTTCGTCCATTCTTCCATGTTCCAGCCTTAAGACAATTATTTATAAATTGACAACGAGTATGAAATATGGCCAAATACAGTGGGAAATTCCTTACTTCTTGCTTTACTTTATACTACTTTACTTTTTTGGAAGTATTTAAGATTTGTGAACAGTTGCTTAAAATAAATGTTAATGGCCTGATTCTAAATGCAACGTTAGTACCACTGTATGTGCTTATTAGTCTATCGATAAACTTGTATTTGTTTCCTAACTCTTATTAGGCCATTTCCAGATGGAGGTGTAGTGATGATTTGGGTCTTAGCACGTGTTTACAAGACAAACAGTTAATGTTCAAGGTAATATTTCCTAGCAAAATCTATTCGAAAAATTTACAGTATTCTGTATATTTTTCTGTTTTTTCAATAAAGTCTAATTCCTAAATGGTAGAGTTCAATTTTACTCATTCCACTGTATAGACATTATAAATTTTATCTTTACACATTTAACAGGGACGACTCCGTGAGAAATACAACGTATGGCAGAACATTGGTACCTTTAATCTAAACTAAAAAAAATCTTCAAACTTCAAAAATTTCTATTATTGTAAATTATTGGGTTTTGCAACACTGTGTCTTTGACGCATTAACACGTATAACTATATTTTTTTAAGTCCTATTTAGTAACATTTCAATGCTCAGCATGTCGCATATTTACCCAAGTGAATTTGGACAAAATTTGCAATCACGCATTAAAAATCAAAACATTACATACCATATAATATATTCTTGTGTAAAACAATCGTTTAAGTAGCGGTATTTAAAATAACTTTATGAAACACTATCATAAATTAAATTTATTAGTTATACATGTTGTAGTTTTTAAATGTAATCTTTCTGGTTAGATATTTCATAATGGTATTAGTTCACCTTGGAAGTCATACTCTTTGTCAATAGCGTAGACAGCTGATTTTTCATCTGCTGTCAGGAGTCTATGGGCCAAGACGTATCTGTAGTCTATCTTGTAGTCATCTAAACATAACAGAGGTATATTGTAACATGTATATGGTTTTGTAAATGAACTCAGCGAGTGAAACTTAAAGCCAAGAAACGCCAGCTAGAACTAATACTAAACTGGAATAAACTTATAGGTAATCTATAGGTAATATAATAGGGTAATTCAACAATGATGGTGCAAAATTAAACGGTTAGTACGTCCGTTTCCGTGATTTCAAACAACTGATCGTTACAACAATGGAAAAGGCGTGTTTATAAGTTTGTTTTGACAAGGTTTAATAGCTGCTTAGGCTTACAACGAAGCCTGCTAACAAATAGCTACAAAAAACAAGATAATGCGTGTTATATTTGAGAATTTGCTCGTACTATTGCTATTGTTAGTGATGTGAGCTTTCGGACCAAATACAGGAATGAGGCTCCTCATCAGAACTGCATAGCTCGTTGTATGAAGTAATTTAAGACAACTGGATGTTTGTGTGCCAGAAAGAGTTCGGGCCGTCCTCAGACTCCACCAGACGCTGTGCAGAGAATCGAAGCTGAGTTTGTACAGAGTCAAGCTGGTACAATAGGGAACATCACACGTCACAATCCACGGTTTTACACAAGAGTTTGAGACGGAACCCTGCGTAACCCGTACAAACTGTAGTTATTTCAAGCATTGAAACTTACTGACAAGCTAGAATGCACAAAATGTTGCCAAAATACCTTAGATTTTTGTTTATATTCTTTGAATTTTATGACAGGTTTTGTTGTACCCAAATAAGCACTCAAATTGTACTCAAATCGGGACAATACATAACATAACCTTCTTGTAAAAAATACTTATAAACGCGCCCATTGCATTGATGTTTTTTTTCTGGTGGGGCCTTGCATTGATGTAATAATCAGCTGTTTGAAATCATGGAAGCGGACGTACCAATCGTTTAATTTTGCATTTTGGAAAAACCCTGTACATATTAGAACTGATAATACGTTTTGACAATGCATTTTTTTATTTTAAGCAACTAATACACATATTTTAAACTCGAATTTCAAATCCAAACCTGTCCTGGATATATCCAATAATAAATTACACTTTTTGTAATTAATACTAAATATACTTACTTCCTTCTGAACTGCAGATGTAGTAAAAGCAAAATTTTCCTGGGTCATAATGAAGGAAGTTAATTGTGTATACTTCTTTGTCTAAAAATTTAAAATAAAACTTTAAAATGCAATACATAATGTTTAAACACAGCCTACAATACATTTTTAAATTAACTTCTTTGACTAAAATTACAATTCCTTAAAATCATCAGTATCATTCCAGATTATATCATTACCTTATTCACATTTAACAGCAACTATGATGAATAAATATCTGCATTATTTAAATTGTTATTTTAAACATATTGTGTGAATTGGCTATAATAAATATGTTTTAGCCCTTAGTTACGATAATAAATACAATACAAGTCACAGCCTCATAGTTGATAGCTGTAATTATTATGTGTATTGTAAATATAACATTTATTGTTATTTGGTTAGAGTACAACCGAGACCTACCTGTTGTTGTAGCGGTGCAGACCCCGTGACCATTGTTGGTTATAACCTCTTCCGCCAACAGACCGCTCTTTCCGTCCTTCCTATAAATTTAGATTACAATTAACAACATTAAACAACAATAAATTTAGACAATGATAGGCTTAACAAACCTTTGTCAAATAGTCCAATGATTGGTATTGCTCATCGGCTTACATGTTTCGTTGCGAAGACAACATTTCAAAGCTTTCAACTCGTGAAAAACACAATTAAAACAAGGATGCCACGAACATAAAAACATTAAAATGGTACGAATACACACAAATTTAAAAAGCGCTATCAAAATACTGATTTAGTCCGGAGCGGCACTGCGTTGGTAGCAGACTGGAGATCTACGTCACGACGTCTCCTCTACTGTTAAGCCGGGGTTTCCTAGGCGCGGAAGTGGAGAGCGTAGAGAGGAACGCGGAGAGCGGACTCCACTTGTCTTAGGTAATTTAATGTTACTGTTTTCCTAGAAGCGGAGCGGAACACCATGTTAATCTCTTTTCCGCTCTCCGTGTTCCTCTCACCGCTCTCCGCTTCCGCGCCTAGGAAAACCCAGCTTTATCACTGATGTTATCAGATCTTCGGTCAGCTGCGCTTGAGTTTAGGATCGTATTGAAAATCGAGTGAGACCGGAACTGTAATTTTTCGTTAAGGATAAACATTAGAAATTCCGCGTGGTCTGAGGAAATATCTGTGTGTACAAACCCATACAATCGGGATCCATTCCTAATACAATTTAAACACAAATAACTATTTCTATTTTTATAAACTATTTCTCTTCTAATAACAAATTGTTTTGTTTTTTTGCGTTAATAATTGCCATACATTTATTTTAGGAGATAGTAGTATAATAAAATAGTAAGATAGTATTATGTTCTATTTGACGAATCAGTTAATAGTTTGGTAAAAAAACTAAAAGTTACAAGTTAGTTGTATTCGCTGTTACCATTATTTTCATATGTAAACATGTGTACAATAGCTTATTAACAGTATGTTAAGCATTTTTACATTCGGAATACAAAAGTATAATGTATGTGTTAATACTTACGTTAAGTATGTAATTATGTCCCTATATTGGCCGTTCCCAATTGGATCGATATTTATGGTCATAGAACTGAGGTTTCGGTTGAAACTTGTGTCAGGTCCATAAGCCACATGCCAGCAGCCCCCGTTCTCTCTGTGGAACTAAACATTACGTTTACATTACTTCCAATATTATAGTAAACCACACATATAGATGTAATACATTTTACTATTAATTCATACTCACACACAAGACATCAATAGCGTTAAAAATACCTGAAAAATAGGATACAATTGCATTTGGAGTAATGGATTAGCTGAATGTGGCAACATATTACACAGTGATCTATAAGCGGCATATTTATATGTTTCTCATGGTTACTACCGACACCACTCAAAATAAGTGAGTATCTGTTATTGTTATTGTTGTTGTTTGTATTAAGTGTGATGACAATTAAGCTCAACTGCCACTTCGACAATCTATGGATGTAGACAATAATTATTTGTTGCAATTGATGTTAAAACGATATGGATATTTTAAAAGATTACATAAAATGCATAATCAGTTTATATTCTTCCTTAGATAAGTAATTATTGAAGTAAGGTTGAGTTAAAAGTGTTTAAGTCACTTTGGTATATACCATATCAAAGTCAAAGTCGTACTGCGTACATATGGGGACATCACATGGGCCCATGTCAGGGATGCTCGCCGAGCAGGCGACGATGGAGGAGAAGACGAAGATAGTGGTTAACATCCTCTTGAAACTGATTATCCTAGGATAGATCCGCTTTAAGTTCGTGTGCAGCCCGATAAAACACAATGTCACGTTGCACACGACTTTGGAGTTAAGTGATACGACACAAACATAATATCTTTTACAGCCATGCTACAACAGTATGTTTTATCGCTAAATTCATAAGGGACTCCTTTCAACACGAACACGTGTTAAACGAAGC
Organism: Macrosteles quadrilineatus; assembly: GCF_028750875.1. Lineage (NCBI taxonomy): Eukaryota > Metazoa > Arthropoda > Insecta > Hemiptera > Cicadellidae > Macrosteles > Macrosteles quadrilineatus. The sequence goes on from NW_026542595.1 coordinate 35,791,126, forward strand.
ATGGGCTAAGGTCGTGAAGGCATTCAGAATGACATTAGTTTTATGACTGTCCTCTTTTAAACCAACAAAGGTGTTGAATGAATTAAAAAATCAGCTCTAAAATGTGTTTTAAATAATTTTTTTATATAACTGTTTATACAAACAGTTATTACCAAGGTATTGAACATATTAATATTTTCCTATCGTGCTAGTGTTTAGTTATCTGACCTGTAACTATAAGAATCTATAGCAAAGCTAACTTTTTTTTAAGCTCTTCATGGACGTAACCAGATGAAAAAATGAATTCCAATTCCTATGAGAATAAAATTGTAACAGATTTTTACTCCACTGCAGCAATTGTAAACAAATACAAATTTAAATTACTGAAATATCTTACACTGGTGCTGCTACAATTCATAACGACAGGAAAGTATGCAATATAAAACAAAGATAAATAAATCTTAGTTATGATGACAATACGGTATCATTAAATTAGTGTTAAATGGGTCAATACCGTAGTGGATTCTCATAATGGGACAACTACTAATATTTCACTTCAATATCCAGCGATTGATGCGAAAGTATACATGAGAGTTTTAAAGCAGCTTCAAAAACAGAACTCCACCGTGGTTTAGATTTGTCTGTGAAACTGTATTTGTTTGATAGGTCATTGAGATTGTAAGCATCATATGCAACGTTCAGTTGTCCTAACAACAGTTGTTATTATAATTATTTAAGTGTAGTTTTCTGTTCGACTACAGTAGATGATTTCAATAATAATATGCTCTCCAGATACATTAGGAACTTCAAAACCGTAGCCTTAAGACACTTAGCTTTATGTTGATTTTATTCTAAATTTTAACTAACTAATTATATGATTGAAATGTAATGACGCTGGTCTTAAGCAGTTCTTTTTTTATTTATTTTTAATAAAATACTAAACCCAAGATTAATTAAATATTTAACTAACGTCAGGCAAAATAAGAAATGTTTATGGCAAGTAACCATTCACCGATCCCAGCTTAATAGGCTAAAATATTAATAGACGCGTGACTAAAACAATCGGTTAGTTTGTGTTCGTCATAAGTCAGTGGTTACAAAAGTGCTTCATAACATTATGAGCACTTAGTAACCAAGTTGAGAGAATAGTATTGTAATATTGGCATAACGTTTATGCTATGGGTTACTACTAATCCAGGGTGTAATTATGAAATCGAATTGTGAAGGCACAGAAGTTCAGAAAAATAGTGTGATACGTTACACTAGAGTCATAAAGTGTAAATAAGAAATATTAATTTAATTTTTGTTTCATTCATTCTACTGATTAAATCCACATATATCTACGTTTTTAACGATAGTTTTACATGATATACAGGGTGTTTTTAAAAGAATGCCGGGATTTCAAACGGTCGTTGCTAAGGGACTATTCAAGATAATTAAACGATTTAAACGTCAAATTGAAGGGGAAAGAATAAAGTTTTTTTCTCATTCATTCATACAATTCGGAATGATTTAATAACATTCAGATTTTCATCAATCTTATATGAGCGTAAAACTGGCAAAGTGTGTACGCTTAGGGCGATCGGCAACTTTATCTTATGTCTTATAATTTTTTTTCGGCACAAAGACTCTATCGTTTATAGATATCAACATAAAGTGACCAATTTAGGTCTTTTAAACTGAATACTTCGTCGGGCAATCGATTTTTCGGGCTTATGATGCAGAAATGTCGGTTTTCTTCAACTATGTCATCGTTTGTTTTTAGCCGGCCTGGTGAATGTCTATTCAAAACACTTCGGTGCCACAAAACTCATTAAACCAGCTTCAAGTTTCTTTATCATCAAGTAGATTTAAATTGACTTTAATTTTTCAATAGATATAACCTCTGCGAACTACAGATTATAATCTGTGCCTTCTGTTGCGCCGTAAACGTCGCACTGGCGACTCGCGTCAGGCATATGAGTCCCAATAGCGGCCTATCACGCCGAAACTGTTTTACGCATACCAAGGTCAAAGTTTCCTCCCTTGCTGCACGGGAAACAAAACTTAGTTATTTTAGCTTCAATTTGACGTATAACACGTTTAGTTACCTTGTAATGCATTTTTTCATGATGGGTTAGCCTCTGGATCGCCTCTAGTAGAGTCATGACGCAACATTCACCGGCGCCTGTCTCGCGTGTTTGTCAGTTTGTCACTTGGCCAAGTTTGTTAAATTCGTGTATTTAAATGTTTTCTTATTTATGTTTTCTGTGTAATATTTATTTCGACAAAATCATCCACGAATGACAGCTATTTTATCTTGACGCTCTACAACCTGAAGATGTGCCCCAGCGGCATGAAACAGCTGTAGTTATCACTTACTACACAAGGATCGCAAAAGGTAACCCAAACCATTTTATAATGATATATTTATATAATGTGTTTAGTGATAATTTGAAATATAAGCCTATTTACACGTGGTATAATTTTTCAAGGATTAGAAAAAAGAAACTGTTAGGTAATTCGTCAAATCTATAACTCAACGAATCAGTGTTAAACGCTTAATTTGGAATTGTAAATAAATGTATGGCAGTGTATTTCACCGTTCAAAACAACCAAGGTGCTTCATATTTTATTTTATTTCCTCTGCTTGTTATTGCTCCCACGAGGGCACGTTGATTCAATCAAGCTTTGTGTTGATTCAATTACTGGCGTTATGTTCATAGCTCGTGTTGCGTTTGTCGCTTGATCACGGTGAAGCGACATCTGAGGTATTTACCGCTACCGTAAACCATTGTGTTCCCTAGTGTTCAGAAAACTAGTTTTCCCCACTTAACCAAGGCTTAAATGAATATTGCCTAACACAAAAATCATTTTATTAGTTAAGAGGAAAATACATTAGTTCACAAATCATAAAAAAAATGCCTGCATCAAAATACGTAAACCAATAACACAAAGATATGTCATTCTGTAAAACTAGAATGTAAATGTTTGTAGTGATAAAAGTGCTTAAAGAGGGGACTTTGAAGATGTCCTACATAGCATTTATGCTAACCTCAAACGAGCTTATAGATAATCTAGGTTTATTACATAAGCATACTTTTATTACAGCAAATTCGACCTAGTATTCATCAGGCATGTAATATGTTTTATGATGGAATCGTGAAATAGCCTACTTAAAATAGGGTATTGGATCATAAATTCACAACATGCATTCTTCGTCGGCGTTCAATTTAATGTTTTTCAACCTGGTCATGATAGTAAATTTAAATACAGGGTAAGTAAAAAATGTGGAGACCCCCTGTTATTTTTTTAACGGCCCATACTAGAAAAACTAAACTCGGCACACCATTATGGCATGTTATTAAGTACTTTTTGGGCACAACCGCCACTTGGTGTTCATCCCCAAACTGGGAAATTTTGGGGTAAACTAAAAAATTTCAAATACAAAGACCCATCGAGTGACCCCTCATTTTGAAGGTCCTGGTAAAAGAAAACCAACAACGCAAACTAGAGGTCGTTATCTCAGCTCAGTACAAAATGGCAGCCAATTGAAATTCTCATAAGTTCCCAAACCCAAAATGGGGGATTTTGGGGGAAACTATAAAAATAACAGGGGGTCTCCACACTTTTTACTAACCCTGTATATAAAAGGCAAAGCCCTCACTGACTTACTCACTCATCACTAATTCTCCCACTTCCCATTTACCTAGGAGCCTGAAATTCGGTACACCGATTATTTGGGCATTAAATAGGAAAACTAAGTAGTTTTTATTTTGATCGGCATTTCGGGCTCCGCCCCAGTGGCTCTGGAATTTCCATGTTAACCTTATGATTTTTCATATTTAAAAGGAATTAATGAATCTTAACAGCTGTTTCAATTAAACAAGTTGGTTCTGTTCTATGATGTTCAATAGCATCAAAGTTACAAGGATTACCAACAGGGTACAGCACTATTATTTTTTTTTATTTATGACAACAGCTAATTTGCAACCAAAAGGTGAGTGAGCGTAGCGAATGAACTTCAACCTGGAGGTGAGTTAGCGAAGCGAACGAGCTAACCTGAAGGCAAGTGAGCGCAGCGAACGAGCTCTAACCTAAAGGTGAATGAGCGTAGCGAACGAACTTCAACCAGGACGTAATTGAGCCATGCGAATACTTATGAAGTTAAACGGGGCAAAGCCCGCGGGTACAGCTAGTATTGATAATTAGTTGCATGTTTTAAATATAAAAAATAAAAATAATATCATTCACTTAGAAAGAAAAATTCACGACTTCAGATTGAAACGTTAATTTTATCCGTGATTAATCAATGCAGATTTTTCACAAATTATAAATATTTTTGACAGTTAAAATATAAATTCTCACCTATTCTGAGTATATCATTAAAGTGACTTTTTACCAGTGACAATTTACATTAAAAAATTATGCTTTTTGTTCTTAAAATAAACCATTTACTACTTAAATAAATACAGATTAACAGAACCTTCAACTCATTTTTGACGATGCAAGATAATCCTTTTCAGAGCGTCTTCTCTAATACAAATCAGCCTCAACATCAATAAAAGAGAAAATCAATTATCCGAACAAAGAATGAACCGTCCTAAAGTGAACTTACTCTTTCTTACTTATTGAAAATAACTTTCATTTTGATTAAATTGAACAAAAAAAATTGAATGCCGTAAACCTTCTTCACTATGTTGATTTAGTAACTATGCATGCTATAATTGTAGTATTATTCATTGATACTTCCCTTTTAAAGCACAAATATCTAATATAAGACATACAGTTTTAGTGAACTTGATAGCTTATGAAACGTATCTGTTTTAAAGAAGAACGTTTGGTTCCTGCACATTAAATATAAAACCAACATTTTAAGTAACATACAGTATTGGCTATATATACAGGGTGGTCAAACTTTAGTGTACGCATTTTACGATTAAATACACAAATAACCAAGAAAATTTGAAACTTGGGAATTGTTTTATTAAATAGCAAATTGAAAGAAGATTTATTAAGGAACCGTACAAAATTATAATACAAATTTCAGTAACTATCAAAAGTTGTTATAAAAAGTCTGTAAAATTTATTTAAACTATAAGCGTAAGCTATGTTATCTTCTTTATGACACGTGTTGTGGCATAGCCAGCTGGCCATGATGGACCTTTTCTACACCAATTGTGTATGACATTTGACGAATCAAACATTGAACTGACCATTTAAATGGCTGGTGTGCAAGAAAAAGCAACATTTGTTCTATGATTTCGAAAAAATAACATATCTGTTATAACTTTTCTATATAGGCTTCGGTTAGAGTATGGCCGTAATTCTCTGAGTAACAACTCTATAAAGCAGTGGTACAGGTTGTTTAAACGAACGGTAAGTGTCAAAACATAATATAGTCTAAAGGGTCCTCACCTCAGATAAAAACACAACTTACAATCAACAGTAAAAAAGAACAGTGGTTCAGGCGATTTTTACAGAATTATTTTTACAACTACTTTTTATAGTTACAGAAATAATTTTATTATTCGTTTGCAAGTACGGAACTGCTTTAAGTTTGCTATTTAATGAAACAATATACATTTTTAAAATTGCTTGGTTGTTAATGTATTTTAACCTTTAAATGTGTACACTACTTTATGACCGCTCTGTATTTTTAGAATAATTTCCTGGTATTTATTTTTGATATGATTATGAGTGAAGAAATAAATAAATATCAATCAGGTCATGTACATGCTCTTAAAGTGCACAACACTTAATTAGTAACAATTTAAATAAACAACTTGGTGAAAATATTGAAAAACCATCATGTTTTACACGATTATAGTAGCTTTAGAAGTGTTAACGTAGCCGTGCCAATTAGGATATTTAGGATTTAATCTAACGTTTACGGATAGAGTTTTCTCGTTGTTATGATATATACTTAATTTTTTTTAGATATGCCTAACTGTAGATATACATTATAACTGCATCTTAGGTGACGTCTGAGAAAAAACTATTATTAATATTACATAAATAATATTATAAATGTGAAATATTACATAAATGTAACCATCATAAATATGGAGACAACATAAACGTCAAGATAACTACTGAAACAGTATAGGGTTTTGGATCAAATAGCTATTTTTACAAACCACATACGTACAAATTACTGAAGATATACAAACTGAGGTACATTCAAAACAAAGACTCATTTCTCGTTCAAATTCCGTAATTCAAAAATTGTAGATAATTACGTATAATTCAAACACACATGTTGGAACAAAATTAATTACGTGTAACTTTAAACAACAGAATGTTGGTCTATGCGAGAGGTATATGTAAGTTTCCATTTAGAATATATTTGTCTCTGTGAGTGTGGAATCAAGAGGACAGCGTTGTCCTGCATGATACTCTAGGGAATACCTTTTGAATACACGATCCCGACATTTAGAAACCCTTTTATCGGAACACAGGGTCTAAAGCTTGCTCTCATTTTGAAATAACAAAAAATGAGATTATTGTTTTGCGAACTGTCAAAAGAATGGTATTAAACCATCTAATAGAAAAGAAATACAATCTCGGGGTTTTTTATTACGCGTAACCCAAATTTAAAGTACTGTGACTGTGAGACACATTCTAAAGAGAGAACAACATTGTATTTTGGTATCCCAGTTTTCTTTGATTCGTTGTTGATCAGCTGATACGTGTTGTTGCATATTTATCTATGAGGTTTAGAGATATTGGAAATTTATTGTAAACTAGCTGTACCCGCGGGCTTTGCCCCGCTTAACGTCATAAGTATTCGCATTTCCCTTGTCTGTGGCATGGCTCAATCACGTCCTGGTTGAAGTTCGGTCGCTACGCTCACTCACGTTCAGGTTGGAAATCGTTCGCTGCGCTCACTTGTTTTCAGGTTAGCTCGTTCGCTACGCTTACTCACCTCCAGGTTGATGTTCGTTCGCTACGCTCACTCACCTTTTGGTTGTAAATTAGATGTTGTCATAAATTTAAAAAGTCATCCCTTTTATTGTTTATAATACAGTACTTTGATAAAGGTTTTATGTGTTAATATTTAACATTGGAGAATTTAAACGTTGTTAAGTGCACAGGTGTGCTGCGATTGGGGTGTAATACATTTGGACTTATTCAAAAGTAAAATAATTTTCTGTGCTGCAATCTGTGGAAACACTGTGGCACTATTTCAAATCATGACTAATGCTAATACAGAATGTTGTGATTATTCAAACCTACAAAACAGTTGGTGAAAGTAAACATCTGCTTTTAAATTATATTTATTTTTAAACATTGTAGATCAAAAAGTCTGACATTGGCCCACTTAAAACCCTCTGGGGCAGAGCCCTTTTGACGGATCTGCACCAAACTTCACTCGAACCATCCTTGAAAGATGCTTAATAATGCCTTTCATTACAATCTGTCGAGCGGTTTCGGAGTCCATAACGTATATACATATATATATATATATATATACATAGTTCCTCTTTTATAGATATAGATAATAATAATCGACACGGCGTTTCCCAATCTACAGTTCAATAATACGTTGAAAGTAATTCATTGGTTTTATGTCAAGAAAGGTTTGAAATTAAGTTTCCAGGTATAATTCCAGTAGCTTATAAATCAAACATTATATAACATAGGCGCTATATACAAAAAATCTAGTTTTGCAACTGAATCCGATTTCAAGGAAAACTTAAATATACTTATACTATCAATATTACTTAAAATTATAGGCATAAACAATTTTTAGGAAACATAATACCTCAGAGTAATAAAAAAAATATTACTCTGAGATAATACTTAAAAAACAAAAATTACCCCCGTCACAGCAATCCTGCAGACTAGGCGAATTTTATTTTGCCTAATTTGATTTTAATTTAAATTTAGAGATTTAGGTTTTACTTAAATATGGATTCGGTTTCCATACATTTATATAATGTTTTAACTGTTTAATAACAAATAACTACTAAATTGAAAACCGTTCCATTATTCATGAAACTGAGTTTAATTTGTTAAAAGTTAAGATAGACAGGTATCAAAGTTGACGTTACCTTAAGTGTATTTTTATCGTGCTCTTTAATGAACATCCTGTTTATCATGTCTTTTCTAGGATCCAGCAAAGGCATTAAAGTATTTATTCCTCAATTTACCTACATAACCTTTGTTAATACAGATTAAATGCCATTAAATATTGTTTAGAATTAAAATCTTAGTAAAAATAGTAGAATTTACGTTTAGCATGGATTTTAATACAACTCTGTACATACGAAATTACTCTAAAGTATGTACGTATATTTATACAACGCTTTCGTAAGAGCATTGGTTGCAATGTGTTATAGTTACCCCCTGCTAACCTGGTTATTTATCTTCAGTTAAACATTGTTTTTATGTAGTTTACCTTTAAATACGTTATGAAAGGCAACCAAACATGTATGATTTTTTTTTTTTTATGGAACCAAACTAAAGCATTGTTTGTTTACAATAAACTATGCATCTTTTTATGCTTTTATAACAATATCTAAGAGAAACCGATTTAATATTGCGTAACACACATGATACTTTATCCTCTGATAGCTTTTAAACTATACATTGCGATTTTCATACGAAGTCAGCGAAGAGGAAACAACATTACCCACTCATATTGCAACGATATGAAGTTTGCCAACTCAAGGGCTGAGTGATTCCAAAACGATCTGTAATACGCGTATAATATGACACACTTGTAGTTGCTTGTTATCAACGGCATTGATTATTAGGGTTTTTATGTAAATGTTCATCGCTTGGTGTGAAATGCATACATTGCAGAATGTGATCAAAATGTACCTCAAAACAAGTCAACTACAGTTTACCTTTTCTAAACTAACACTGTAATTGTGGATTTACAGTTTTTCTTCTATTAATTGAAAAAAAACGCCTCAACCTAGGGCCTACAACCTAAAATTTTTTAGCCCTACAGAATGGTTTGCGAGGAAATAGCAAAATTGTATGTTTGAAGAAGTGAAGACGGGAAAAAACTTATACCCCATGAAAACCACCATAAAGCCCTGTTACCTTGATCTAATCATGCTGATCCAGGAACTTGTTCAAAGAAAAATAGTTTTGCAAATATTTGCAAAATTACATTGAATTCCGATTATTTTTACCCAAGTTATCGAATTTGAACCACCATGAAGATTTTATAGTCTACTATTGGTAAATCCTACTACAGTAATATTGGAGTAGACATTCAAATAATGAAATTGTTACAATACAGTTGTTTTTCTTTCATAACTAGTAATTAATTTACGTCACATCATAAGTGAAATAATAAATAACCATTATTATTTTGAACAAGGAATAATAATTTAAGTTTTTTATTATTTTTAGGATATTTTTTAGTTCAGTAATAATTATATACTCAATAAATTAAGAAGCCAAAAAAGGATTTTAGCGTTCCTAAATTTAAAGTAAATTGTAGCTGGTACTGTCATACCTACAAACAATGGTAGAAATAGTTAGCTAAAAAATGGGTTTTCAGAGTCAGATAATCATTTTAAGCAAATCACGAACCATGTTACGTTTGATCTGTGTAACATATTTTCACTGCTCAGATATTCTGCTCACACATGCGGGACTCAGCTTTGTTGCTTGCTATTGAAGTTTCCCTTTGCATATTTCAATGGATGTCGGATAAATCATGAAAACATTCCACTACTGCATCAGGAAACTTCATAGTGCTATGTTTAACATTTAATTGATATGACGATACTCTACATATCTTTGCTTGGGTTGCATATTTGTAAGTCAAGGTTAGTATAGTTAGTTCGTTGAAACTCTTACAAAATTCAAGAAAATTACATGGATGAATACATTATTTGACGACGAAACTTGGGGTGTAATTTTATATTTAAAATACTGTTTCTTGGTAGTTGAAATTTTAAATTATTGGTTTCTGTAGTTTTCATTCTAAACCGTTATTTTGGTTATCAAAATCAATTTTGATTCAGCTCTTGTTTACGTTCCTACGTAAAACTAGTTTTTACTTTTTTGCAATTTCGTATAATATATTTGTTTACGAGTTAAGGTTACCTCCTTCAGTGTTCAACATGCCACCAATGAAAAAAATGTATTCTTTAAATGTAAATAAAAGAGACTAATTAGTATATATTTAAATTCATAATATAACCCAAAAACAAATATTAAAAAATAATTATTACTTGGTTTCATCAATGATAGCTGGGTAAATATAATATATAAAGTTGTTTGTTTATAAAAATCTATAGGCTACGTTTTAAGAAATAAAGTGAAAATATAATTTACGCACTACACCGATTAGTGAACACTGAACATGTGCGGGTTAAATTGCAAAATAAAATTATTTTAAATGCAAAATGATAAGAGAGAGAATACGTTGAAGAGGATTAATCAAAGGTCTACTGAAATATTCAAAACCAATCTGTTTTTGCGAAGAGGAAAGCAATATCTTGGTTCCGAAATGAATAAATATTATTCCTTTTGAAATGCTGCACTGATCAAATCAGTAATGATAAAATAAAACCGAAGTAATGTCCCATTTTATTTTATTCACAGATTTGTTTTATCCCTTACTAGATAATGTATAGTGTACTAATGCTTTTTGGTACTTCCCTGTTAAAGGGAACATTTATTATCATTGATGATTTTTTTCTCGATCTATTGATATTTAATATTTCTATCTAATGTATCATATATGTATAACGAATTCAAACATATCATCTGATCACTACCACAAATATATAAATATTTTTCAGTTTAAACAATTAATTTAATAATTTCAGTAACAAAATGTTATCGATTTGCCATCAAAAGAAAATAGTACACATGTATTCTTAAAATGTAAAGGTATATTACATGAGGTAAATTTCTAGACTACGGCCACATGAGATTTCGACTAAAATATAAGACCTAAAATGCATTGTACAACTTAAATAAATGGGGAAAATCATATTTAACCCACCTTAACCCCTTACAATCTAGGGGACCGGTGGGAATCGTGGTTATTGTGTGGAGGGAAACACGATCTGAGGGAAATTATTTTAAGGGTACGCGTGCAGCTTAAAAGGCCTAAAATGCACTCACCTAAAAATGGTACCACTGTAATTTGTTAAAACCTAATCTAACCTAACATAACCAAACTTCTAACGGTTGGCAAATTCCTTTTGATGTCAGAAAAGGCATGTAGGATTGTATGTCATTCTTCATGTTAATTAGTGACTGCATAAGTCCTTTGAAGGTAGGTTAGATTAGTTAAGGTAAAGCTTAGGTTACAATAGACTGAGTTGTTAGTTTATGTTATCTCCAGACTTTTTTGTCTAATTAAAACATTGGAAAAACACTTCAAAATACTGTTTAAAAAATGGAAGCATTTTTCGTTTTCTATTTTCTATTTCTCCGACGTCATTCTTGATTAGGACAATGTGCAAGATGTACGTAGTCAGGACACTGTGCCGCTGTTTCGTCGTCATTATCACTATCTGAGGGATACTTTAACACGCGCCTTTTAGTAATATGTAAGTAGTAATATTACTAATGAAAGATAAATAAGATATGTAAATGCCATATATATTTATATTTTTTGTTATTGGAAGAATGCTAGATATTGGAAACTCAAAATGTTGAGGTAAATATGTTGAGTAAAAATGGGGAGGTAATTTAATAATAGGAACAGCCTTGACTATTCCGGTTGGTTGTATCCAAATCGACTAGAGTGCACTTCGTATAGTTCTATGTGTCAAAATATCGCAAATGTAAACAGTCCCAACTGCCAAATTTGGCAAGTGTAAACATGAAATCTATTTTTTTTTAATTGAAAAAACCCTATTTTCCTTTAAGATCGACGGAAAAAACAATACAGTTGTAATCTGGACGTAATTCTACATAACCTAAAAGCATTTATAAGGTAAAATCTTCTATGACCATAATCTAGGAGTTTACCTTACATAGTAAACGTCAATGTACTAATGGTCATGATATGATATATTATTATTATTATGAAGAAAACCCATTCTGGAAATTCAAAGTATGCAAGAACAAGGTTGGCCTACGAATTGGAAGTTGATTTGAGCACTGCAGGGAACTGCAGTTCGATTTAGATATTGTTGGTGTGAAGAAAGTGTTTACAAGAAGAAAGAACAATGCTGGAAGAGTGATACCGGAACAGTGGCTGTTTGGTGGGCTTTGTCGTGAGAATAATGGACGTTATTTAGTAAAGATGCCAGATAGGAAAGCGAAAACCTTAATGGACGCAATCAAAGATCATGTTGACGTTGGTTCTGTTATTATGTGTGTATTATGTATGTTCGAAAGGGTATAAAACAGAGAAACCTGAACAGTCTGGGTTTACCTACCACTTTAAAGTTACCACAGATAAAATTTTGTTTATCCAGATACTGGAGCCAATACACAACGTGTGGAACGTATGTGGGGGTGTATAAGGTGTAGAGCATATAGCACACCAAGGAACAAGAATTGATATGGATCTACTTTGATTGAAAATGAAACAAAACTATGAATGATCTTATTTAGGCATGAGGTGGAGCCAGGTCGGGGTTTATGCGGGTTCGTGGCTGCATTAAGTGTTTTGAAGTTAGGTTAGGTTAAGAAGGTAAAGTATAGGTTATAGGCGATCGGGTTGTTTATTGATGTTACACCCATATTGTTTTTATCTTTCGGAATAAATTATTAAACGACGAGGCAATTTAAATAATGCAAGCATAATAACCTACACTTTAACTTACTCTAACCTTCCTTAAAAGGACTTCAAAGGAATGTAGTCACGAATCCTCATAAAGCCTGGCTTGGCTTCCCCACATGAATTTTTCTTATGAAACCGATTCATGAAATCATACAGAAAGTGTGGTTAGGTTTTGAAACAGTTTCATTTTTTTAAATCAAAACATTAACATAACTAATCATAATAAATCAATGATCAGCTGGTAACACTGGCCATTCTATGAGCCTAAGCAAGAGCAAGTAGTCAAAGGCACCGGTCTGTATCACTCCGCTCCTTGTTCCTTGTCGTGCGATTTTCTCCGTGCCTTGAGAAAGTAGTTCCGTATATTTTCGCAATTCACAGTAGTTCCCGTGTCTTAAAAAATGGTCTAAAATTATATCAATAAAAAATTAAATTAACCTAACCAACCAAACTTGCTGATTATAAAAAAAATCTGGTAGAGAATAAACGTAATTGCAAAATAGTAGTGGAAATGAAGTAACGGACCGATATATCGAAAAATTTAATATCTAGATATCGAAAAACATCGATAGTATTGAATGTTCTCCTTAAAAGGAAAGCACCTTCTTGAACAATTATATACATTTTACTAACTAAAAAAATTATTTTATCTCCGATTGATCGTCAATAATTATTAAAAACACGAAAGTACAAAAATACGTCAAATAACGCTTGTCCATGCATTTAATTTGATTTCACATCTATTATTTAGCTACGTTATCCTTGTATTTTGAAGGAACTGGAGTGAAAACTGTTGAAATATTAAACATATGAATACTTTTTTTATTTTTATTGTTTAAAGTTATACTAGTCAAATCTTCGCTATTAACTTACATAGGAAGGAGAAATTATTTATTGTGTGGATACAATATCTTTATGTTTTACGTCCTGTGAATGGTTCAAGTATATTTGGCTTCAATGATACTATAAAAAAAATCTTGATCTAAAATATCACCATAAAGTACCAGTTATGGGCTATAATGCAACAATAAACATTAGGTGTATATTCACTAGATATTTTTTAATATGCCTATACACAACTTCAGCCATTATTTTGTATCTATTTTAAAGTAATTAATATACAGTCAATTACAAAATAATATATAAGAGACCTTGCATTTTCGTCCAATAAGGCACAAGGAACGATGTTTCAAGAAACAACCTTCCGTTGCTAATGGGGGATAGGGTGAAAACTGACCTAGGTGTATAAAAAATCATTTAAGACTTTAATAATGTATCAATTAAAGGCAAACTTTACTATAAATAAACCAATTCGGTCATAGTCAAAAGAGACACCACTGCCCAAATGCTGTTTTATGAAATTGTCTAAATACATTTACAGGATTTAGATGAATATCCTTAAATTAATTATATAAATTAAGTATTTGTAAATCTAAATGCCGGATAACCACCCTAATAGTTTAAATGGAATTCATAAATGTTGAATATGGGACAACAATGCAGTTTGTTTAATTGGTTATTTAAATATGAACGTCAACATTTTAGTTTGAATAATTTTGTTTTAAAATTAACTATGACTTTGTCTTTCACGTTTAGTTAATATTTCCTTTTTGTTTACTTTCTTTAGACTTATAAAACGACGAGAGTTGTTATTTTTACTGTGCCATCTCTATATTGAGGCATACTATGTGGTTTATTTCTTATTTTTTGAATAGTTGTTGCGTAATGGTTCTCAATTATAAGTAGTATGGTTGAAGCTACAGTTGTTTGAAATGATATTGTTGTATCGTAAAGAACCTCACTTATTCGACTGTTAGTTTTTCGTTTTTACATTTAATCCTTTTTGTGTTAATAAAAAAATTATATAAATTGTATTAATACGAACACGATTTTCCGACTCACCGACTTATTTAAAAATGTAATTCTCTCTAATTGCAACCAGTCTGGATAGCCTCCAATGTTTGACCACTCTAATGATACACTTGGGTCTTCAGGCCAAACATCATCAATTTTACTAATGGTCGTCAACAAACAAGATAAACGAAGGGACGTCGCTTGGCTGGAATCACTTAAAATGATTATATCACAATATTAGAGGAGAATTTGTAAGGCTTACAAATACCCTTTTTGCTGGACCTTATGTCCAAAAGCTTTTTGTGATAGTGTAGGTCTTTGGTGATTGTTTTCCTTTTCCTTTTGCTATCACCTTTAAGAAGTGTACCATTACCATTACCATTAGTGTACTAACTAATCATGTAAAGTTTATATTAGTTACAATAAAGGAACATGGTGGTTTAATATGGTTTTATGTTGGATAAATCAAGTAATATTGTATCCCGGTTCCTGGTTCGATCCTAGAAAAAGTCAGTAGCTTTTTAATAGCTCAAATTTGGGCCCAGCCGTGTCGTATCATTGGTATTTCAGTAAATTCTCATGACTGATGAAACAGACTGAAGTGTAGTCACACAAGCTTGTAAGACATATTGTTAGGATTTAGTTTAATAGATTAACTTCGAAGTTTACATTATTCAGGCATTTAAAATAAATGCAACGGGGAAAAATACTATTACACATTGTGTTTGTGTTTTATAATCTGGGTAATTTTTTTCTTAAGTAATAAACAAATTTTTTTTATCCATAACAGATTTTTTGGTGATAACTAACTTACATTCCCTAAGCGTTTACTCTAACGACCGATTTTGTATTTTGCAAATTCACTTTGCAGTTCTAAAAAACTTTACATTTTAAGTAAGCTGTTTTTTTTTGTTTTAAATTTGTAATTTAAGTTCGCTGATGTCTAATTAGCATATTTCTCTTGTTTTAAGAACGTTTTTATAGAGTTCACCCTACTTTTACTTAAGCTATTATACCTGCAAAACAATAGTTTGGGTTTTGTTCATTAAGTATTTTTAATTTGTGCTCAAACAAAAATTTACTATCACAGGAAGCTCTTATCTTGCCAGTAACACGTAACGAGTAACATGTGCCCTATTGTTTTCATAAGAAACATGATTTACCAAACATATTAAGAATTTGGAAATTTTAGAACAATGTTTCCCATCAATACAGTTATTTAATATTTAATTTATAAATAGCTGCTCGTAGTGTTGAGCTGGCCCAGCTAAAATTAAACCGAGTCATGCGAACTATAAACGCATGGATGGCAGATCACGGTCTCTCACTCGCGCTGAACAAAACTGAGATCGTGATTCTGACCAAAAAGCGGATTGACACCATTGTGCCGTTGAGGGCGTCGAAGTCCAGTCAGTTCGTGCCGCCAAGTATCTTGGTGTCATGGTGGACTCTAAGCTTAGCTGGCGGGACCAGATATTCCGAACGGTGGACAAGGCCGCTAAGGTGATCTCTTCTCTTAGCCGGTTAATGGCCAATGTTGGAGGTCCTCGTTCCAGTCGCAGAAGGCTGTTGATGTCTACAGTTCAGTCTGGGCTCCTGTATGGTGCGGTGTGGGCAGACGCGCTCAATAAGGAGGTGTTTAGGATGCGGCTTGCCAGAGTGCAGCGTCAGGCAGCACTCAGGGTAGCATCCGCCTACCGAACAGTGTCTGAACCTGCCATCTTGGTGGTTGCTGGAGTAATCCCCATAAAACTTTTGGCGGCGGAGAGGAAAGCGATTTATCAGCGGCGTGGAGAGGACCATGCAAAAATGGAGGAGCGCAACCGCACCTACGAGCTCTGGCAGGAGAGGTGGGAACAGGAGTCGCGGGGACGCTGGACCAGGAGACTGATTCAGCAAGTCCAACCATGGGTTGACCGACGGTATGGTGAGGTGGACTATTACCTTACCCAGTTTCTGACAGGTAACGGGATTTTTCGGACGTACCTGTTCAGGATGGGCAAAGCCGTGTCACCCGATTGCATCTACTGCCCAGGCACTCCCGACGACGCGGAGCACACCTTCTTCCGCTGCCAGCGTTGGGAAGGTTCCCGCCTGGAGGCTGAACAACATGTAGGGCAGTTGTTGGTGGACACGGTCATTCCGATGATGACGGAGGGTGAGGACAATTGGACCTGTATGTCACATTTCGTCCAGGATATTCTCCGCACAAAGAAGCTAGAGCTTGACCGAGATGCGGTCTAGGTCATATAGAAATTGAATGCCAGAAATGGCGCGAGCCCTGAGGGCTTAAGCACATGTTGACCTGACCTGAAGTAATGTGACAAACAATCCCAGGTCTGTGTCCAACAGAGTAGAGGGGGTTTTTTTAGTGAGTAGTCTGACAAGCTCAGGAGTCTCACACTACAGGCTGGCTACCTGTGTGCGTAAAAGCATTTTTACCTCCTCTTTCTTAGAAAAAAAAAATCAATACAGTTATTTGGGAATTCGTATAGTTTGGCCGAGCTCTGAACATTGTTTTTCGTTTTGCATACTTCAGAATTCTATTGCAGTTAACATAATTCGTACAAAAATACTTGTATTAATGAATTGCTGGCTCAGCCGGTAGTGCGAAAGACTATGAATCCGTAGCAATGTTGTGGGATCTCAAACTGAAGATGCATCTAATTTTACTTTCTCCACCTTTACCATAGCAGGCCTGTATGGAGAAAGTATTGTTTTCGTCAAAATTTTGGAGTTTGAGTTTTGGAATATATAGCCGTTTTTATGGACCCAAAAAGGTGGTTTTCGAAGTGATGTCTGTGTGTGCCTCTATGTGTAGATGTATACAGATATACAGACCACGCCTATGGTCCGATTTTGATGAGATTCGGTGTGTAGGTAGGAAGGTAGGTGTAGGATACCCATGGTATCACCAGGCGTTTTTTTTCATTTTTGTTTTGGGATCCTGCGATTGTTTTATTCTACTAACTTCCAACTAACTATGAGTTTTTTAGTTAATATCATGCAAAGCTTATAAAACCTACAATATTAGGATTAAGTTTCTTTTATTATCTGCTTTACATATACTGTAAGAAAGACGATGTTTAAGAATACAACCAAATAATAATGAAATCATGATTTTTGACTTCACAAAAATTCATTCGTAAATGAAATCCATGTGATTTATTTGAATTGTTTTTGACAGACACTTTTTTAAATCCTAAGATGTAGTTATTGTAACAAAAAAATATTAGAATGTGATTAATAGACAAATTAATTCAGTTAATTAATGAATAAATATAACCTTCAATATGAAAAGTGTGTTTAAAATATTTTTTTCCCAGCTCAAACGATTTAGGGTTGCTCATGAAAAAAGTAAAGAATGCATGTTGACAACTATAAGGCTAAATGATCCTTGAATAACAGACAATAAAAAACTGGCTTTTTGTAACTGACAATGACTGAGTTTTGTGTCAATATAAAAGCAGCTGCTGACACTAACACTCGCCTGTTAACTTCATTTGCTTCTTTTTAAACAAAGTAAACAGAAAAGTTGGTTCCAATGGAATATTTTCTTCTTATCGTTGTATCATTGCCGTTATCTGAACGTTGGAAAGGTATGTTGTTCTCAAAATTGAGGTTGTTTTTTTATTTTAATTTTTTAATTTTGTATACTGCAAACCTTACCAGAACCTTATTTTAATACAGCAATTTAACCACTCATTAGAATAGAATATGATTTCCAAAAATCAAATATACATCTAGACTGAGAACAAATTAAAATTACATAAAGGTGCTATTAAAAAGATGACATTTAATACTCTTACCAAAATATACACTTGTACTTCAATTAGAAAGGATGGGTCCCTTTGGTTGACACTTTTTAAAACTATTTAAAAGGTTGTTTAATATATTCTAGAACGCATAGTATTGGTGACTAGAAATAAAATAAATAATATTTTACAGTATTTAATTTTTCTTAGAGTTTGCTGTTCAATTACTTACACATTTGTACCGAATTGAAAATGGTTATTGCAATTTTTTTAATTTTTAAATTTGGGTTTAGATTACTTATCTAAAGTCTACAGACAAATTGTATATTTTAGAACACTTGGAGGGATTTTTTTCATTAAAAGATTGTATTAACACTTTGTACAAATAGTTCTAACCCTACTAACATTTTATAAGCGGTAGTGTACTCAATATAGATCATCATATCTATATTGATTGTAACAAAATCAGTAATAGTACAATAGCAGCAATATTTTCCACAAGAAACTATAAGTAATTAATTTATTTATTTTTTTATTTTATAATAAAGAGGTAATAAGCTAATACCTATTTAATAGTATTTATTGCAATGAGCTTAATGAGCAATGAGCTTTTTATAATGGAAATGGAAATAGACTCATTGATTATATTAAATATTTAAATTTTAGGACACCAACAAAAATACCCAATTTAGGACATAATTATAGATAATGTATACAAACTTTAATGTATTTATTTCAAAACTGAAATTGCTTGTTTCGTAATATTCTTTTTGCCTCTTAAACATGAGGACTTCGTCAACCCAAATCTTTATTTTCAAAAATCTTAATAAATAGAAAGTTTTCCAAACTCTCTCGAGTAATAGTATATTACGTTACTAGTCCTGAAAATAAGTGTTTACCGGACGAGTGTGGTCGTTCCCGTGCGAGACGAAGTCGAGTACGGGATTACCATACGAGTCCGGTACACACATTTTGGACGAGTTACGTACGATAGTTTACGCCATACTACTAAATCCGTACAAATCCTTATATATTTCCACCAACTCAAGGACTAAAAATCACTAGGCATAAAGAGGTTATGTTTTTGTTTATAACCACTCGCTGCCACCTAAATACTGTATAATCAGCTGATTGGTGTCCGGCAAAACTCATTGCAGCACAGTAGTACGCAATGAAACCCCATTTAAATAAGCTGGCGGCAAACAGCTGTTTTCTGGACTAAATCCTTGCGTGGGAAGTTCGTCAAAATAATGTAGTGTGGCGTAAATATATTTCTCGTGTTACACCCGAAGTCTACTGAAAAGGATAATCATACTCCTTAGATAAGTCTACAAGAGGCGCTTATCATAAGACCAACTTTTTAACCAACTTATCCCATTTTGGAGTTTACCTCAAAAAGTACCTCAAAAAGTATAATTGGCATATATCCCCTGCCAGGGCGTACTCAAGACTAAATAAAATTTTAACTCAATAACATGACTAAGTATCTATTAATACTGTATGAAAATGAAGGCTCCTTTACTAATCCATACACAATGATCCTTAATTATTCGTTTACTTATTAGGGCAACGCTGTGGAGCAAGTCTTCATCAAGACATGAGGAAATATTTAAATTTTAAACACCATAGACCAACGTTCGAATACAAACAGATGAAATACAGTACTTTAAACTACATTTATCACAACAACTCGTGTTTTACAGGAAGACTGTAGTTTAATTAATATAGTTTAGCTATGAGGAATATATTTCAGAAGGAATGACTTTTGAGCGCTGTCGAAACTATGAATGTCAACTGCAATGCACCATGTGGCGAGTCGACCCCTTTACACAACATTGAGCAAAGATTGTTTACAATATAAATACTTTAAAGTTAAATATTTATCACAGATAATGCAGCAAAGAAATAACATTTATTTAAGTTCCAATTTACTATACTATAAAGAATAATCAATTCTCTCTGGAAATTATTTCATTGAAATCATAGAAAATAAAAGTTTACGTAAGCTGGTTCTAGTGTAGACATTTACCTTAAGTTTTAATATACCTAAATGGTATAAATGCCTAAAGACTATACATGAGTCCCCAGGACTAGGCTATTCGAGTAATTTTATTAAAATGTTTGACCCGGGGTTTCCAAAGCTTACAAAGCTTCACAAAAACCTTGTTTGGTTAAATTATTCACCAAAGTTACTATTCTATGAGCTTGTCTATACGCAAGCACACAAAACTTTAAATGTTTGAAGTATTTATTAATGTGAATCAAGCTACAATATTGTGGAGATTGGGTGAACATTAGTTTGAACCTTAATACCTATTATAGTAAACATAAAAACTCGTAAAATCCAATTACAATTTAAATTTTATAACAATTTAGAAATAATTTGGAGTTGAAGACCTAACAACAATTTGTTAAATGGGGAGATAAAAGAAATATGTTGTTTAGTTTTTATTAATTAGTTCTAAATAAAGGAGACATTTTTAGCAACATTAAAAGTTTCTATTTATAAAAACATAACAACAACTTATTTGTAAACAGATGTAAGATAAACATGAAGAATCATATGCTATTTCAAAAGCATAGAATATTAAATATCTAAACATATGTAAAATAGCATTAATATAAATAATAAATTAAAACTATTAAACAAGTTGTAAGCTAGCTTTCGTGTATTTAAAAACATAAAGAATCCCAAAACATTGAAAAATATAACGCTCTAAAATACAGAAAAGATACAGTTAAATAACAACTTGCAGGAGATATAAATTACCAAGCTGTCAAAGTTAAATTGATTACTACACAGAACTAAGGCAATACTGCTTGCCCTCTCTCCGTATTGCAACGCATTGAATTGTGTCCACTAATGGATTACACACATCAAGTCTGGTGGTAACACCTTAAAATGCAGTACTTTATATTGACCATATTCACTCAACTAATATTTAACACAATCGTAACAATCAAAATACAATAAAATTGCTGGCGTCATTGATTTAGAGATTCCCTAGTACGACTCATACAGATTTTGGTTTTGATATATCCTCGTACATTATTTACACCCAAACACTGGAAATAAAACTAGCCTTATATAATTTAAAATATCTTGTTTGAAAATCAGCTTTAAAAATATCACTTTTTATGATTTTATATTATAAAGTAATTAGGCTAGGTACTTTAAAACTATTTTCACAAAAACAACTAATAAACTTTGAATCCATATATAATTCCAAAAGTACCCATGAACTTTAGAGAAAACTACAAAGTAGTTGATGTTCAAGTCACACCTCCATAAACCAAATACTTAAAATGTTTGTCACGACGAGAAACCTTGCGCAAAAACTATCCATTATATCATAAATTGCCATTTAAGGTCGTAATTCCTTTCTAAAGGGAACTTTCCATATACCTAATGTTAAAAATACTCCAGCTGTACTTATTTGTATGTTATTCTTTTAATTTATTTCCTAATTAAAATCAGGTGTGATTATTTGTTTGTATTACCGTACTCTGTTAGCGAATTTCCCTATAGGGAAGTAGCTATTACCGTAGGTGGCACGGTAAGACCTAGACCCGGGACCGATTTACTTTTTCATTTTGATGTCCCCAGAGGCCAAAAACACTATTCGTTCAAATTTTTATATATGTATATATATATATATATATATATAGACTTATATATATATACGTCCGTGAACGCGATAACTTGAGTAATTTTTGTCCGATTTTGATGAAATTTGGTTTAAAGGTGTAAAGCGGTATAAACTTGAATGAGTTCGCGAACCAGCACGATCGGACCATGGGAACGGGGCTTTACGGGGGGTTTTATGGGGTAAAAATTGGTTTTTCTCACTTTTGACCCTCAAAACACAAAATTTCCCAATTTCTCTTTAGACCATTTTAAAGAGCTTAAAAAAACAAATAATTTAGTATATAAAAGTATTTTTGTTCGATTATTAGTAACGGAGAAAATTAAAAAAATTGTAAATTTAAAATTCCCATGTTATTCTTATGGAGAATATTGTCAAATGTTGTAGTTTGCTTGTTTATGAATATATTTTGATCAAACTTGGCAAATTTATTTATTTTGTACTAAGCTATCAATATTTTACTCAAAAACACACTTTATTAGTTTCCTTGTAGCAGCAAACCTAGGTACTTGTTAAACCTAAAGTTATTAAAATATATTTAACTGAAAATCAATTCAGACAAATGGAAATTCGCTTAGTCGGCAGGTTTGCTGCGGCGGGGGTATTTTGTTTATTTCAGCTTAACTTAACCAATCAATAGTTTTATTAATCCTTATGAAGTCAAACGGGGTGGAGCCCGTTCCTTTGCTCCATTAATCCATTGCTAGAAGATGGTAACAGCTAGTTGTTATTAATTTTGTTATTGAAACCGTCATCAAGATGGCGCCTACTAAATGTGGCTCAGCTGATTGCAAAAGAACATTGCGAAGAACAGTAAAAGTATAATGTGTTGCTGGTTTTGTCTGTCATCGTTTCATATTTCGTGTGCCGGTCTATCAAAAAATTAGGGCATAGATCTTTTTTTTAAGTGTGAAACGTGCCGGTCGTCACCGGAAACGTTGCATTGAAAGATCTATGCCCTAACTCCTTAAGACTATTCATCGTCTGCTCCTAGCTCAGCGAGTTCTGTGACTAAATTTGACTACGAATGAGATGTACTATATTCGGATGACACATTTCAATCTCTTTTGGATAAAGTTTTAAATTTAAAAACCACTCAAAACAAGATGAGTGAGTAAATTACGTTTTTACTTAATGAAAATTACAAGTTGAAGGACGCATTAAAACACCAGTCTGAAATCAACGGTGATATCGTTTTAGACAAGTCTGCGAACAACACGTATGCTGGCAAAATAACATCTCAGACTTTAAATAGAGGGGAAGGTAAACTTCAATTTCAAACGTCCATAAATTGTAATCTGTCCATAAATGTTTGTGAATAATAGTTTTAATGGAAAATAGGGTTCACTGGTAAATGGTTTACGCCTGATCTAGAAAATATGCGTGAATTACTCCTTGCATTGTACGACAAATTGAAAAGGACATGTGACCCAGATGTCAAATTACTGTTTATTGTATATTTAATGGTGAATAAATTCTTGATTCTTGAGATGTTATTATGCAAGCTGATTCTTATATTGCGAATTAAATTTAAATACTATGCCTTGGTTTAAGTATGTTAAGCTAAAATCAACGCAATTAACAACGTCTAGTGTCCATTCTACCTAGACGTACCTTGAAAGATAATGTAATAATAGCATTTCAATGTAGGTGTATTTAGATTCTATCTTATATATTTAAAAAAATTGGTTTTTCTTTTCCGAGTTCGTTTGGCTCTTCTACCCGACCGATTTTCATGATTGAGGTCTCAAATTGAAGGTATCCACGCACAGATTTGCCATCAAGCATCAGCATATAATTTTCTATAGTATTACTCGGCTTATAAACGAAATTTGCTCCCCATGTATTTTTTATGGGAGTTAAATTTGGATTTTCTTTGCCGAGTTCGTTTGGCTCTTCTATCCGACCGATTTTCATGATTGAGATCTCAAATTGAAGGTATGCACGCACGGATTTGCCATCAAGCATTGGCATATATTTATCTATAATCCCATTCGGTGTATACGCAAATGAAATTTGCTCCCTATGTACTCGTATTTCTTATGGAAGTTAAATTTGGTTTTTTTTTTGCCGAGTTCGTTTGCCTCTTCTGCCCGACCTATTTTCTTGATTGAGGTCTCAAATTGATCGTATGCACGCACAGATTTGACATAAAGCATTGGCATATATTTATCTATTATCCCACTCTGTGTATACACAAACGAAATTCGCTTGCCATGTATATCTTATGGAAGTTAAATTGGTTTTTCTTTGCCGAGTTCGTTTGGCTCTTCTACCCGACCGATTTTCATGATTGAGGTCTCGAATTGAAGGTATGCATGCACAAATTTGCCATCAATCATCTACAAATATTTACCTACAGTATTACACGACCAGAACACATAATTTGATTTATTTTATAATTCTTACTTTAATTCAAGATGTACCTTTACCAGTTATAAATTTATAATTCTATATATTTTAGTCTAAGAACCTTCAGTTAAATACTGGCTTTCATTTAAGCTATTAGTTATTCAAATTGGACAAGTTTCAAGCAAACGCAAGGTGAATATCCAATATAAAAATTATTTTTCATAAGGTTTTAATATGGTTAAAAATCAATAGCTCCAGTATTGTTCATGCATTTTTATATGTATTGCACACAAAATAATCAGTAAATTATAGGATTTAATTTGAGATATTGATAGTTTGAATTAGTTAAGCTCAAGATACTGTATTACTCAATCAAAAATTATAAATTTGATTATTTCTCGGATATAATAATTATTTTAACGCTGCGGAGCAGCATGGGTCCTCTAGTTCAATATTAATGTTATTACAAAACTTGATCGGTTTTTCTATATTTTTTTACTACTATTTGATATAGAAACAAACACATACACAAATTATTTTCTATTTGATGTAAAAAATTGTAATGGTCGGGATTTTCGTATTATTATTATTATTATTATTATTATTATTATTATTATTATTATTATTATTATTATTATTATTATTATTATTATTATTATTATTATTATTATTATTATTATTATTATTATTATTATTATTATTATTATTATTATTATTATTATTATATTATATTATATTATACCAGTTAAATCGACAAGTTTATTATGAATTGTGGGTTTTCGTGGTAATTATTACCAGCTAGGGACAATTGCGTTTAACGGATCTCAAGATCAACTACAGGCCTAAGTCACTAGATCGGAATTGCACAATGTACAAAATATCACAATGCGTAGGAGTTTCCTTTAACGAAAAATAACATTTATTTATTAATAGAAAATCTATATGCTAAATGTGAAAGAAGTTTGCCATTGCAAATGAACACGTTTTTCGGGTTATATAAGAATAAAATAATTACGCAGAACGAATAACTTAGTGATTTGTTTGTCCGTTATATGGCACATGTAAATGAATCAACGCCAATTACAACAAACACAATATAGACATATTGTACAAACAAGCCCAAATTGGCTTTTGGATTGTGTACGTTCAATGTAATTGGCTAACTAATCCACAGCACAACAAAGATGATGTAATCGTATATAAAACTATATACGATTTAACAATACATAATATATATATATACATAAATGTGTGTGTGTCTTTGTAATGTATATACAACACAAGTGCTAAACATTATACCTATGATTATACTGATACCCTACTACTTTCATGTACTTTTCGATAGCTTTTCTCAGTCTACTAGTAAAGGTTTAAAAATAAACATTACACTGATTTCCATCCGTTGTTGAAATAATCTTTTACAATCTTGATGAATCTGGTGGTTTGAATCCTAAAATGCGATTCACCAGGTATAATAGTAGGCATGCTTTGCAAGTGATCTAAGTTGGGACATTTCTTTTATTGACAACATTACACGGAGCTTTTTAAGACCCCAATCTAATTAATAAACCCAACACTTTTCGATAAATTAATTAATTAAACTTGTTTTATGTGCATTCTCCACCACCATTCATTTACACATTATGTTTTTCGGTACAAGCTTGGATAAAAAATCGTATATTATCGTTGCATGTTTGATTAACTGTTAATCTGGCTAGGTTAACTATTATTATATTTACACTTAACAATCTAAGACTAAAACCTACGTAAGTCACTCTGTACAGGTCCACTGCTCCAGAATCTCGCTGATGACGCGGCTTATATTATTCCGCATGTATTGATATACGTGTTATAAGTGTAGTATGATAAGTAGTAATATAACTCACCAGGTACTATGAATACATCAACCTTGAAACCCTTTCATTTGTAAAAAAACATCAGTCATTATTTACCACCAACATTAGCTCCAGTACATATAACTTACGCACATCATACAACTTAAACATTCCCGTCCATTCAACTTCATTTTTCAAACATCATCTCCTTTACAATGGAATTAAACTTTTTAACCAACTTCCTCAACATCTAAAGCTGGAGACTGATTTGCTCAGGTTTAGGAGAAAACTTAAACAAATTTTGGTTGAAAATGCTTGCTACAGAGTCCGCGATTTTTCCACTGTCATGTAGTCAGTGATTTCTGTCTTGTTAGATTACTAGAAGGTCACATTGTTTTAGTTAGTAGAGTTTTTTTTATATTTTATCTTTTGTACATTTCATTATAAACTTGACTATTCCAATGCAATGTAATTTTGTAATTCTGGAATAAAGAACTTATGACTTATGACTTATGACTTATGACTTAACCGTTTACTTCTAGTATTGCCTATTTCTTTGTATAATTTAAATACACTTACTAAGTTAAAGTGTTTAAATTACCTAACTATTTAAAGTAGTTAACAAAATTTAATTTAGGCAATATTTAGATAATATTTATTTAATTAATGGGTTAGGAAATCACGTAAGCAGCTTGGAATGTGATTTTATAAGCAAATTGAGGAAACAAATTGTCTTCTTTAAATATATCGCTTTGGGTATAAATCTTTATAATCTTTATGAACTCAACAATAGAGAGAAATAGTTTTGAAGTTATCTGATAAACGTTCACAATGATTTGTAGATTCATATTGTCTACGAGATAGGTGTTCTACATACAAGTTCAAGTACACAGTGAAATATTTGT
The DNA here is from genome assembly GCF_028750875.1 of Macrosteles quadrilineatus. Classification (NCBI taxonomy): domain Eukaryota; kingdom Metazoa; phylum Arthropoda; class Insecta; order Hemiptera; family Cicadellidae; genus Macrosteles; species Macrosteles quadrilineatus. Next base: position 35,818,150 of record NW_026542595.1, read on the forward strand.
TAACATTGTTTCGTTCCTTTAATCCTATTATACCTTAATCCTTTTATCCTTAAAATACAAGGAAGACACGTTGGTGAATTTAAATTTTTTGAAAATTGAAGTAGCGCCAACACAATGTTTAGATTTTTATGTAAATAACTTCTGCTCTGCATGTGTTTGTTGCTTAAATTCGACATTGCATTTATCGTACTTGTTATTTATAAAGTTACGTTCATAGTACATTATTGGTAAACCAACGAAGAAGAATTCTTTTTTGTATCTTAAAAAGAAGACGATTTATTATTATATGTGAAAGCTATATTTAGAGATACATTTAGTTATCAGATCACTGTTCAGTTACTTTATTTATTTATACTATATTTTACATCAACAGAAAACTTCTAAGTCATTTAGAAGAAATATTTTACAAATAAAACTAATTGATAAGCTTGAAAGGGTATTTTAATACAGTTAAAACTCTCTTGATTTATTAATAATCTTGTTTTATATTTAAAAAAGAACAATATCTCAATAGCTAAATTCCCTAATAATTGAATTTTGAGAAATTTTCCTAGAATGATTTGTAATACCTATAAAACTATGATCTAATGCTAAAGTAGTTCTTATAAGTATCACTACCTTGAGGGCAGCAGCAAATCGACCGGCTAATCCGACGTACCTTAGTTCAGTGAGCCGAGCTATTGCTGTAAGTCTGACATAATATTTGCAGTTCAAAACTGTTTTGTTTCTAAACTTTTGAGGATTCCAGTAACAATTTTCCTACGTTTAGATTAGCTAACAGTTCCCTTGTCGTAACTAGGAAAAGGTGTCTGTCTATTCGTAGATAGATTTTGGCCCGTCAATGATGACATATGATTTGCCTCAATTAAATTCCATGGAAAGAAGTGCTTGAAGAATCAAAGTAATGTTACAGCATGACAATTTACAGCAATCATCCTGGATGAAACTATCTTCCTGAAAAACGATTACTGGATTATTAACTACAAAATATTTTAATCTAAAATCCATCGCATTCAGGTACACCTATTTACTGTAATTTCCTACAACTTAATGCGTATGTATAGATGCTTAAACACTGTGTTTTTGGGAACTGTATTGCCATTATAGAACCACTACTTAGTAACTGAATCATATGTTAATCTTTAATATCACCCTTTAAAATCCAATCAGATATTTTAAAAATAAATGTTTAAGTAAACAGAGCTTGTTTCAGAGTTCATATAATAAAGGATCCAGTAAGTAGAAAGTGTCTGGGAAGTCAAGTAACTTCATTACATTACACAATCCTCTCGACAGAAACTCATTGCAGTTCGCAATTTAATGAGATTGTACGGAAATGGAAAATATCGTGAGAATGAAAAGACAACCTTTTTTAAAGCTTATGAGGTAGCCTATTGTATTTAAATTATTTTTACTGAATACACTAAATCTATTTTTTACACATTATTAATAAGTATACATATTTTAATGTGTTCCAAATATGTGTGTATAATGTGTGGTAAAATCAATCAAAACATCGTTGCACGCATTTATAAATTCAAAACTCCTATGTTATTTTTATGGATGGTAAGTAAAGTGTTGCACGAGTAGTTTGCTTTTTTATGGATATATTTGAATTCAATTTGGGGAATTAATTTATTAACTTGGCTATTAGTATTAAACTAATAACCCCACTTTATTACCTTCCTTGTAGCGTCCAACCAAAATACTCTTTTAACATAATACTTTGGATAATGTAGAATAAATCTGTCATGTTAAATAAAATATATTATGGAAAATCCAATAAGGGAAGTGCAAATTCACTCAGTCTGCAGGTTTCCTGCGGTGGGGATATTTAAACATGCCATGAATTCGTGTCAATAGTTTTCAATTGCAGGTAAACAATTCAATTAAAGCTTTGTCCTGTTTAATGTGTTGTTCGGATATGGGTCGTTCTGGGGAAGGCAAACTGTTGGCGATTGCAATTCCAGCTTATAGCAGTGGAGCGCAAAGGGAAAATGAGGATCACTGTGTATGTTGAGCATTGTAAAGGAACAATTCTTAAAGGAAAGTGTCTCATAACTTTGAGTGTACGTCAAAACACTCTCCGTTACCCTGTTAATGTAACTAAGCATTCTTTCCTGCTTTACACGAGACAGACCAATGTTTTGTAATGTCGTTAAATAAAATATCAATAATCAATATTTTTAGTTTTAGGGTACAACCAGTGTTTCACTTAATTTTTAACATTTAACATTAACATTTATCATTAATCATATTAATGTAAAAGATTTAACACTTTACCTTGTTTATGTACACCTAACCGATAACTTAAGTATAAATGGGATTATTTTAACACAAAGGGATACAATAAATCGAATCGAATGGATACTTTAGGGTTGTTTTACCAGTAAACATTGTTAAGTTTATTTTTGTAATGTTTTGGAACTGTAAACGTTTATCAATTATTTTAATCGCAACCTCGTAAGTTACTTATTAGAAATCTCTCCAATATGACTTAAAATTTAGTTTTTTATCCTTATTTTGTTCACACCTATGTTTTCATGAAACATGAATTTTGATCGTAAAAGAGCAATCATACAAAATCCCACTCAGTGTAGCCAATAGGAGAAAAAAATTGGATGCCGTAAAGAAGATTGCGCAAGTGAACAGATAACTTAAAACAATAGAATAGAACGCAATAAAGATAAAAAAATTAATTGCCATAAAAAAACTACAAATCAGGACAACGTTGGATGAAATGAAATAGGGAAACACTAGATATTCTATATTTAGCTACACAGTAACTGAGACACAAAGAATCGCTAAAAAGTTAAAGAAATATGAAGTATCAATAGCCTTCAGAACTCAGAACCATTTGATTAAAGTACTTCATATACAAATAGAAGATTGTAACAGATTTGACGCTTTGGGTGTCTACAAATTAAATGGTAATGATTGTGATTACGTTCACATTGGACAAACTGTAAAGTTTATTTAACGTTTCAAAAACCACATATCTGCAAGGAGAAACAACAAACCGAAAAGATCAAATGTCGCACAACATTTGTAAAAAATTGCCCCTCATTAGGGACTGTAGGAAGTGGGTGTATGTTAAAGAATAAGAAAGAAAATGTGACGGATGCTTGGAAATAATTATATATTTATAAGTAATAATTTAAAAAATAGCAATACGCTTATCAATGAGCAAGTACTATGTAAGTTGTATTTATAGGAAGTTCATGACAGAAACTACTGGTAGCCCGTATAAAAGTCCGGTATATAATTAGGGATGCCACATGGTTCTTGTCATTCACCTATTAGGTCTGATTATCGTTGGAGTGTCCAATCGAAATCGATCACCACTTACTATATTTTATATGTATTTATCTTGTGAGCCAACATTATAAGTGTAAATATATAATTATAAGAGTTATTAGACCTTTTTTATTTTCAGGTAGAATCGTATGGCCGATTTTAAGATGTTAACTACACGATCAAAGCGTTGGCTGCACAATTATAAAACGTTTTCATTTTTTGTGAATGTTGTTACCCCTATAGTTCGGCCGCATAGAAAGCGACCTCATCCAACATTGGTTTAGCATTAGCGCGCAGGTCGTTTTCTAACCGGCCGAACTATAGTTTAAGTTTTAGTTAATATCTAAATTATTTAGTAAAAAACGTACTTGTGATTAAGTTGTAGAAATTTGCAAACCACAGGAATAACTCTAATTTGATCAGACGTTTTGATGGAAATACAATTTCGATAGAGATAGTATGTTTGTTTTAATCGGTTAAATGCATTTAGTTTATAATTCAATATTACAAAAGGATCATTGACAACCAGTAAAATTAGCATCGCATCCGTCAATTCAAGTTTAAAATATGGACGGTCTGATGGTATTATATTAAATTAAGTGAGGTCCATACGTCAGGTAAATTATGAAAGTGAAATTTTCTAAGTCCACATCAAAACACATTGGCTATAGATGTAAAATTAAAATGTTTAAATGTTCACGACAATTGTTTACTCACACACAATAGATTTAATACTTTTGAGAGCATCTTGCAGCACCGTCTTCAGACCTTCGCCTACCAAGGGAGGAATAAACTCAGAGGCTTTCTCTTGGATCAGTGTCTCAGCAGAGCGTCTGTGTGGCTCACCAAAAAAAGTAGAAAATGTCACAACACGATGCTTAAATGTCACTGGGATCTTGTAGGCTTCAACTCTGTCCATGTATATGAAACACTGCTCCTTAGACTTTAAATCACCGAACTGAGTAACAAAGTTTGCTGAAACTGACCCATACAGAGTAACTACACTACGATGATCCGGCGTCAGTTCCACTAATCCTTGGCGATAATGGCTCTTACCTAAATGTGTTGTTGCGTAATCAAAATCTGATTTCAGGACCACGTCCTTGAAAGTAAATTTCATTTCAAACTTAATGGAATCACCTTCTACACCAACAATGTCGGTCTGAAATTTTGAAATTTCAGCCAGGTGTGAGAGTTTAGAATTAGTAAATTTTATCCTTCTTTTCATGTCACGTATTTCAATTACCATACCGATGTGTTTATCTTCCAATTCAAAAAGTCTATATGCAGCGCCTGCCGATATGTCGATAGCAAGATTCTCCAATATTGTCTTCTCTTCACGAAATTTTCTGTTGTACTTGAATATTAATGCTGACTTTGATCCCACAAACTCCGCTGCAGATTCTGAAGATTGAGTTGAAGACACTAGTAGAGAGTTATCTTCTGATGTTGATGATTCTTCTGATGACGAAGAAGAAGAAGATGGGTAATTATAGGTGGATTCATCCGTGTGACCTGCAAGACATAAGTTGTTTACCCTGAATATTAGTAAACTCATAAAAATGGCTGATGGTACGAAATACATAGCTATGCTTTGTACAGTATTTCACTGCAGACTGTCAAACGCGGTATGTAATTGAGGGCAGGCTTTGTTTGAACAGCGAATAGGATAATTGTCTTAATTGTTATCAAACTACGTATTTTAGACTAGTATTGCACGATTTTGTTAGCACCATACATTTATTTTAAATTAAACTTTATACTTACCACTTATCATTCATGGAATATTTTCAATTTAATTTGTAAGATATATTAAATATATTATATAACATTTTACTTTAGCCTTTGTTTAACAACTATTTTGTGTTACGAATTTATACTTTTCTACCTAACTAGTTATTACCAACTTGTTATAAAATGTTATATTTTTTATTTATTCACTTTATTTCATAAAACTGTGATACATTTGTTTTACTTATTTAATAGTGAAGTTTTTAATTTTTTTATGGGACAATATTTATACTATACTAACTAAACTGGCTGATTGGCTTCTTAAGAGAAGTTTTTATTCGCTAAAAGAGTTTTTAGAATATTAAATACCTAATATAAATAGTTGTTTTATTCCTGTTGTAATTTAGTTCATATCAATACACTTGACCTAATACAAACAAATATACTAGTATTAATTTGGTCTGACGTTGTACATTGTACACTTGTATGTAGCGACAGTAGAGATATTCTTATACTTATCCTAAACTGACCACACGTTACATAGTTCAATAACTACTCTGTATGGTTGTATAGGAATCACGCAAGTTATTATTGTTTCTAGACAAATTAAGTAGGTATGGTTATTGAAGAAAGCCCATTTTTCTTATGTTTAACAACTATTACATTTAAGGGTAGCTAAATTTATTGCATAAGAGCGTATAAAACGTTTTAACTTAATGAGATTTAAGTAAAAGTATTATATTAAATAAAAAGTACAGATGTATACAATCAATCAATTATGTTATAAATTGCATATTTTTGCACAACCATTGTTAATAATTAAAAAAAACGAGTAATTTATATCATGTGTTTACTGGAGTGGCCTCTTAAGATAAGCATTTATTGGTACAGTTTTAACTAGGCTACCTGTATACTCATAGCACAAATCTAAACGCATAAAGTAATAGATAAACTAATGAATAAATAGGTCAGTACCTAGTAACCTTTGCAAACTGGTTCTTAGCAGAAAGAGGTTATAGGGACATTCAGGATAGTAGAAACTATATTGTTTAAGTTTCTTATGTTATTTTATCTATTTCAATTGTAAAAGTTCTTAGAAAAGTGCCCGTAAATACTATTCAATATTTGGAATATGTTATAGTATATATTACATTTATATTATGTTAATCTACTAGTACTTGGACCAAGCTTGCTCGGGAAAGGTCCATTAGTAGACTCTCTCAGAGTATTATTTGGTCAATGTCATGTATCCAAATATTCTTTTGCTAAAAGGAATAATGTGTTTGGCCTTTGGGGACATCATAATGAAAAGGTAAAAGTAACTCTGAGCCGCTTACTAGGGAAATTCCCTGGAACTGCATCAGAACCAAATATATAATAGTTTTACTTACGACCATTTCTTAAATTAGCCTTTTCGGTTCAGTTCTTAGAATTGAAAAGATTCACTTTACAGAATAGATTTTTTCCTTTACACCACTAGTAACGAAACAATGAGGTTCAAGGATTGGGAGAAAAGGAGTAAAATTTTAATGCTTCGACCATCAACTTATCAGCTATTAAGACCAATTTAATCTTTTATGAGTGCTGCAATGAGTGGTTGGTACACCAACAGTGGCAATGAGAGGTTATAAACGAAAACATAACCTCTCTAACAAATTATGAGTAGAGATTGGTAGTAATAAAAAAAATACCCCCGCCGCAGCAAACCTGCCGACTAAGCGAATTTCCATTTGTCTGAATTGATTTTCAGTTAAATATATTTAAATAACATTAGGTTTAACGAGTACCTAGGTTTGCTGCTACAAGGAAATTAATAAAGTGTGTTTTTGAGTAAAATATTGATAGCTCAGTACAAAATAAATAAATTTGCCAAGTTTGATCAAAATATATCCATAAACAAGCAAACTACAACATTTGACAATATTCTCCATAAGAATAACATGGGAATTTTAAATTTACAATTTTTTTAATTTTCTCCGTTACTAATAATCGAACAAAAATACTTTTATATACTAAATTATTTGTTTTTTTAAGCTCTTTAAAAAGGTTTAAAGAGAAATCGGGAAATTTTGTGTTTTGAGGGTCAAAAGTGAGAAAAACCAATTTTTACCCCATAAAACCCCCCGTAAAGCCCCGTTCCCATGGTCCGATCGTGCTGGTTCGCGAACTCATTCAAGTTTATCCCGCTTTACACCTTTAAACCAAATTTCATCAAAATCGGACTAAAATTACTCAAGTTATCACGTTCACGGACGTGTATATATATATATATATACATGTATATATATATATATATATTTATACATATATAAAAATTTGAACGAATGGTGTTTTTGGCCTCTAAGTAAATCGGTCCCGGGTCTAGGTCTTACCGTGCCACCTACGGTAATAGCTACTTCCCTATAGGGAAATTCGCTAACAGTCTTAGGTAAACTAGTGTATGCAACTTGCTTAAGTAGTCTTAACGCGATCGTTGCATAACCTACTATTTGTATCAAGGTTCATATACCGGTATTTACAATAGTATTAATAATTTTCTGCAACATGATGACCCATAAAATGGATGTTTGCCACTCCTCTCTCCTCTGCTGCACGTCCTGGGTCTGGACAACCAATATGTGACCGATGTACCCTTGGTTAGGCAAGGTTGCAAACCTTACAAAGGTAGCAGTGAAATTCTATACGAACAGTCAGCTTCTACAAAGCCATTACCTGTAGCACACAATCGACAAAGTGTTAATGGAGTTTAAGTCATTTCCTCTTAGCTTTTAAGCTCCGTCATTGTATGGTTCTAGAGTTCACTTTGTATGTGAGTGACCAGGCACTTGAATGGGATATTGTTTATGATCAAGTTTTCACCCTTTATAGAACCCACACAGTCCATTTATTTTGTAAGCCCAGAGTTTTATTATTTTGTTATTGCCTTTAGATGAATCGTAACATCATTGAATTAAGCTTGAGAAGTACCAGGTATAGCAAAACCATTATTAGTCAATATTGCAACTAGGAGGCTATTGCAATAAACCAGAATACTCACTACCATTGTTGTATAGATCATCGGTAACTGCATTTTGTTTTCAACTTAATGGGACATTCTCACAATCCTAATTTTGTAAATTTTATCAATTCTATTTTGTAAATTCTATCAAGCCGCTATAATTCAACTCGTAGATAAAATAATATATCAATTATTTAAGATGGGCACGCCATTATAGGCGTATTTTAACCCAAATATGAGTTAAGGATGAATGGCACGATCTTATAGTCTTGTTAGTGACTGCTACATGTTCCTTACACACAACTGTTAATTAATAGCCCAAACAGCCAACGTTTATAGTCGAATCAGAACCACAATTTATACTTTTAATTAACGAATTGGTCGAAGTATCAGGATAGTACTGCGGATAGTCGTAGTACTCACTCGTGTGGACGTTAATCCACACTAGAGAGCAACGCATCCACTGCGCATGCCTGTAAATATTCACAATTCAAGATCTCCTAGTAATTTTGTCTGTATAAAATGAATTTCCTACACGTTCTAGTAATCACCTGTAGTTGGCATGGATGTCATTTCACTTACACACAATCCCTAAATTGTACATATATGTATCAAACAAGTTGTAAATGAATTCAAATTTAGCATTCCTAATCATAAAAACGTGTTGTAAGTGATAATATACAACATTACGATAGTTAAAAAATATTTATCACATACAATTTCTTATTAAAATAATGACGTGTCGTTCTCTAATACCCGATCGTAAAAGTAAATTACTATAGTCAAACATAACAAATTTGCAATTTTTTTTAAATTCAAATCGTCAATAATATATGTATAAATATATATAATATCGCGTGTATGAATACACTTTTTATACATCTACGATGATCTGATTAATATAAGGGTCTTCTTGACAATAACTTACAATAGTCATGGATGAAACATACTCCCTCATCCTTATTTAACAGCTGAAGCCAATGTTATTGTTAGTTCTGTTCGGTGCATTGTATAAGTCGTATTTCGTTTAAAATTAGTTTCTTGTTTTTTCAGTAATTTAAAACTTCGTTTAACCAAATAAAACGTTGTAATCATAAACAATAACTTGTTCCCTAGTTATATAGCAAACCTATAATCTAGACATAAACCGGGCATAAACTAGACACGAAAACAAGCTTTAAGATTTACAATGGGATGAGAAGTCTACTTGTGTTGGTAAGTCTATGCTATATTTTTGTACAAAACATCTACCAGGCAATTTAAAATTATCTAGGTGGATTACTAATCAGTCAAATATGGCCTAGTTTGGAAAATGCGTTCAGTCAAAGACGTACAGGAAATCGACTTCTCAAAGAAGTGAATATAAAAATACACCATCAAGCCTGTAGTAAATTAATGAGATTTGCTTCTAGAGCTATTAAACGTTTAAAATTCCATTACCGGTTAAATACTTTAAAAATAAGTTACCGCTTTTACGCTGTAATATTATGTATAATTTATAAATTAATTAAAATGTTCATGTTCCAACTTATCTGTGTATGAAGTGTAACTAAAATTTAAAAATAACTACGCCTTGATATATTTCATTTCATGTCTAAATTGTAACTCTTATCTTTTTGAATGGGGATTTATAATCTATTGAATACCTAAAAATATATATATATATATATATATATTTATTTTCATAATCCCGTCATATAAAATACATATTAAAATGTGATTACGGTATACATAAAAAACATTAAAAAATTATTTTTTTTGTGTTTGAAACATACTTTCTTAAAAAAAAAAATCGAAAAAATACCCCAGCCATTGCAAACCTGCCGACTCAGCTCATTGTTATTAATTTGTCTGAATGGGTCTCATGTAAAATTTATTTCCTTAAGCTTTTCCAAATGTTTATTACCTAATTAAAAACATTATATTTAGCAAGAATTTAAAGGGTGTTTTGTTAAATATACAAAGCTTATTTGGAAATAAATAAGTTAGCCAAACTTGATATAAATGCATCTTTAAACAAACAAATTACAACAGGTTACTTTTTCTCTATAGCAGTAACATAACAATTTTAAATTTCCAGATTTTTGTAATTTTCCTGGTGACCAAAAAGCGTACAAAAACGCTTCAACAAATAATTTGCTTTTAAGGTTCTACAACATGTGTAAGAAATAATTAAGAAAATTTTATGTTTTGAAGGTTAAAAATAAAACACCATTTTTAGCCCATAAAACTCCATCCCGATAGTCTATGATGGTTCGTGAACTTTTAAATAACAACAGCTTTACACCTATGTACGATATTTCATTAAAACTTGATTACTTTTATTCAGAACCGACTCACACAAACACATAAATGTACATATGTTTGTATATTTCCAATATATATGTATATATGTTGGAAAGGATGGTGTTTTTGGCAGCTGGGGACATAAAACGAAAAGGTAAATCGGTCCCGAGTCCAAAGCTTACTATGAGACTAACAGTAATAGATTATTCCCTATATGGGAAATTCATTAAACGATTGATAAAAGAAACTCTAATTCAATTTAACGAAGCAAGATAAAGATCCTTTTCAAGACGTCTTGTCTAATACAAATCTCCCTCAATATCAATAAAGGGAAAATCTATTTGCCGAACAAAGAAAGAATCGTCTGAAAGTGAATTCATCTTGCTTTACGAAATAACTTTGATTTTTCGTAAATAATTAAACCAAATACTGTATTTACGTTACTCTTTTTGTTATTCCATATTATAATGAGTATAGGATTATTGACTTGTACCTGTCTTGTTGTGATCAATATGCATTAATATTTTAAGACACACAACAGTTAAAATATTAACTAATACAATTTTCCTTTAACTATGGATAACTTGGCACTAGCTCATGAATTATAAAACCAAAAGGGCTTGAAGGACAATCAGTAACTTCGGTGCTTACATTCTCTACGTTGTCCACCATATGTGTCTTTTGTCGCCATGCCATTATTTTAGTTCGAGATATACATGAGTTCCTGTCCTATTCACAAGATCCCAAAGTTTATAAACCTTAATTTGTAACACTATTTTAGCAATCGATGAGATGGAAATAATATGAACCCACAGCCGAAATGTTATCATATCTAGTATACTTATTTTCAAAATAATATATGAACAACTTATTCCCTGAAATATTTGATATTTTGACTCATTTTAAAACTTTATTGAAGTCACCTTATAAAAAAGTAAGGAATAATGAGGTTTCTAAAAAAAACTCTGTATTCTGCTCTATTGTTTATGATAATGAAAATGTAACTTTGGATACAACAACTAGAACAGATACACGATGAATAAAGTACAATATAATCTTCCATAATTGTACTATAGTTTTTTTTTTTATTATTACTAAGGTGTTTAATATATTTAATATTGTTGAAAGTTGGCAGCTCATTGCTCCTGGTTTTAGCATTATATAGGGCTGTGGGCATTGATTTTCAATAGGAGATTTTCCTAAACAAAAAATGTAAGGGCATTCAAAAGGTATTCTCTGGGGACTCGAGCTGGACAACGTTGCTCTTTTGATTCCACACTAAAAGATAAAAGTCTTTCTTTTTTGTGAAATGTACCACTTGTAATCTTTAATCAATATGTAGCATAATTGTCTATTTTGACGTTACATAAATGCTTGCGTATTGATCACTCCATTTTCAAACAGAAACCCAATTCATATCGTAAAGTAATAAAAAATAATATGCTTTTCTATATCCCAGTTTATAAAAGTGTTACACATATACATTTTCTTTCATAGGAATTAGTTTACCTAAAAATAACAAAAAACTAGGTAATTGAATTTATTTATTTATTTACCAACGGCAATACACCAATTTACAAAGATAAAGATTGAAAGCTACAACAGTGAATGTTTGTGTTTTGTGCTAGGCATTAACAACGATAAACAATGAAAAGAACAACAGTAGTAGAAAATTAAACTAGTAACAATAATAAATAATGAAATGAATAACAATAATAAAGCATTAAATGAACAACAATAATAATGATTTGAGATACAACAAGATCAAAAACAGCATAGTCGGTACGACGGTGCTTTATCAGTAGGCCTAATAATTAAAATATAAAAACCTATAGAAATAAGACGGTATTACTATACCAACGTAATGTATATACTTTATTCCAAACTTAATATCTTAAACATGAGCAAGATCTGTAACCACTATTCTTCAAGTAGCATAATTTTCGGATAAAAACTTAAGGAAATATAAATATCACAATTAATCAGTTCCTGTTTATAGAGTTAACCAATCTTGTTGTAACAATTTTAATGGTCTCATTAGATTTGCTTAACTTAATTTGAGTTAACATAATTTTGATATGATGATGTAAAAAAATTTTTAAAATTAAATATGAATGAGGGTTTTTGGAATACAAATTATAGGATGTGTTGTTTTAGGACCGCTATGTTTACCACGGTCTTTGTAGATTCATAGCCAATTAATTGTGAACTAATTAATAAGTAACTTACAAATTAAGTGTATTAAGTGTAGTAAGAAATTTAAAACCGTCACAGACCAATAAAATACGTATGGCAAAATGAATATAGCCCATAACAAATAATAAGTACGATTTTCATGAGAAATCTATGTTACTTTAGATTATACCTGGGTCTTAAAACCCAACAAAATCATCTACAAAATTAAAATGTATTATTGAAAAGTAAACGTAGGTGTACAAGCATTGTGACTTGTCATTAAGAAAAAAAATAGTAAAGATGTAATAAATCAAAATAAAACGAAAATCAAAACTTAAATTTTAATAAATTTCATTTCAACTTAAAAAAATCTTTAGCACTTACTAAATAAATACATCAATAAATGACAACTTTAACAAATTAACAGTTGACTTTGCATAAATGAGTTTGAAAATAAAATGTAAACAAATTATTTTCACATTGGATTTAAAAATAAAACTGAGGTTTCAGTTGGTAGAATTTGTATATAATTGTATATTTTAATATACACAAATTTTTACACAGAAAAGTTGCTGCAAACCTTACTCAAGTTTTCTGTATTATATACGGAAAGTCAATGTTTCTGTTCATGGTGAATTAGAATTTTGAAACTTAAAAAATGATATTTTATACACTTTCAATAACACACTGACGACAGGCTTTTGCAACAAGAGACTTTTCAACAATAACGTGGCCATCTGGGAACAGCTGGGAAGCAGAACTAATCTTCTCCCAAACAAGGACATCAGAATATTTCAGTCCCCTCGTGGAGGTTTAACATAACGTATGAATAAAACTTGGGGAACAATGAATATGAGAGTAAGTTTGACCACATTAGAATGATTTGTATAAATAATAACAATCGGTATCAAAATGTTCATATTACTTCACAGCATTTACAGCATTACTTCACAGTACTGATTTAAATTTAGACTTTGCACCACCTGCGTATGTTTAGTAGCCGTTTATTGGCTTAGCGCAGAGTGGAGAGGGGGGGGGTCCACTTGCTTCAATCAAAGGTGGCAAAGGGGTTAAGGTGTATATCCAAGTTAGTTGATTTACAACTTGAATGCCTTGATGTAACAAAAATCTGAGTTAACCCACAATTAGTTTTACTAAATATCTCCCTTTTTGGCGTTGAAGTTCAGTGCGGTCTGTAACTAGGGCCAATCACTCACGCTCTCTCATGAAAATGGTTAAAGCCCAGAGAGAATCCCAATGTTTTAAGAATGAATTGATAAAGCAGATAACTCCATTAAGGCAACACATTGCCATAACGGTTTACGTAAGAAAGTTAGGCTACAGTTACGTATATTTAAACTAGAAGTGCAAGTAAGATATACACCTTCTTTTATATTATAGTTACATTATTTCAATCAACTAATTTCCAAATAATTTGCAAACAAACTGCATACTAATACATTTATACGTGTAGTCATACGTACCCATAAATGAATGTACATGTAGATTAAAGTAAGACTATGCATACAACTAGAGTACAATACAATAACAATTTTAAAACCTATATAAAATCTATCCTTACACCATGATCGAACCAGTGTTTTCACTAATTTCACAGTTTTCGAACTAATTACCTAAACCTAGACATAAATCTACGTACTTAAGTCACATTTATTTATTTTATTCGTGCCTATATACACAATTTGAAGTTTTTTCTAGATAACAGTCCACACACTGGTCTTTATGCTATCTAACTGTCAGGAGGTATCAATAATTTGTACACTAGGCTCATATGCGCTATGATCAGTAGGGTAAGTGAACCTTCCTCATGTATTTTATATTTTCGATGTGTAGTGCAAGTTGACCTTAAGTATTATTTACGAGGCTCGTATACACTATGATCCGTAGAGTAAGTGAGCTGTCCCCGTATCATTAATTGACATTCCGATGATAAATGGATTCTGGATCTGGAAATCATTACGCTTTGAATTAAATCAGCACCTTTAATTAACGACGAGTACTTTGACCACTCGGCTATCTGGAGTATTTCAGACAATTTATTTCTTTATGTCTCGAGGCTAGGATTTTGGCATTTCTTCCCTAACCGTCGAAGTTTTTATTTCAGTTTTTAACGCATGAATTGACCTCCATAATTCCACTAAGGGTTCAAGTAGGTCTACTGTTAACTGATGAGTTTGAAGTATATTATCAAAATATCTGATAAAGATACTATGCTTATTTTAACCCACAAACTTTGTTTTTAAGAAACATAAATTTCTGTGTCACTAGCGCTACTGTAGGTTTGGATGCTTACCCTTGTTAATAATGTTTTGTTATGAAGAATCATGTCTAAAGGTCTTAAATAAATATTTTTAACCACCATCCTCGTGATACTGAATGTGGGTGTATCAAAATTATGTTCTGTTATTTGATGGAAAATGCTTTATTTTTTAAGCCCTGAATCGCTAAACATATTAAATATTGTTACAAACGCATTGGATACTTATTACTAAGTTAAATTTCAGCCCATGTAACTAGGTTTTCATATGAACCAGCAAACGTTCCTCAACTAAACTCAGTGATTTCAAAACGATACATGAATATAGTAGTCACTACACATCAAGCAAACAATAATCCACATGCAATTACTTGAATACAACTTTTCAAATACAAGTTTTCCAGTTGTAACGTAATCAATGTATATGTGAGTATACAGTTAATATTATTATTAAATCCAATATAATATTTAGAAATATCATGGGTAAGCAATTATTGTATTGTAAAAAAACTACTTTAAGGAGTATCACTCTAGCATGAACGGTAAAACTGTTTGTGAACAGATTCAAAGTCAACAGTAAAACTAATAATTTCAATCCAGGATCTTTTTTAATAAATTTTAATGAATGTATCTGAAATTCTAAACAAACTATAAATAAACAAAATTAGTTTACAAATGTGTTGTGTCATGACCTAGGTACTGGATATAAATATATAATCATGAATAATTAGTGAAATTCAAAGTGATACGCAAGCAATAAGTGTAAACCTGATACTGTAGTTTAAAACATAATGTAAGAAAACATATAAGCCTGAGTCGCAGGTGCGTCGAGCTATCTGGTTCGCCGTCCCAAAAGATAAATCTTTAATGTCTCTATAAATCGTCTGTTCTATTTCCATAAAATATTATATTTAGGGCACGTTGTAGGGCTACCAGAATCATCACATACATTTTACCTGGTAAAATTTTTTTGAAGTGTTCAAGACTAGTTTATGTGTGCTTACCTACCAAACAGAAAGAAAAAAATTGAGTTTTAGTTGTTTTGACTTTAACTATGTATTTATTGATTTGTAATAACGCTAATTTGTTATATTTCCTTACTAATAACTTTAAAAATGCAGACCAATAACATAAACAGTCGCCAATAGTCATTGTGGAATACGTTTTTCCAGTTTTGTTCGCTACAATAAATTACCCAAACCGTATTGAAAAGAACCAAACCACTCTAAATGTGTCGGTTTACGGGTTTGAGTTATTACATCGAAGTTGGATCACACCATATAATATACTAAACTATAGCGTTGGGCATTTTAAATGGGTAACATTAAATTTTTTTTAACTCAAAATCTAAAACATGTAACGACCTAAGAAACACACACAGACAAAGGTTTTCTTTAGCAACATTGTCTTTGAGTTCTGGCTCCAAGTGAAACATGCGCTTCTGGACAACAAAAACAAATGTATCAATGTTATCGATATCAATCAATAATCAATATGACAATGTATTTTCAATAATTTACTACTTTAATTATCAAAACCATTCCATGTTCTCCCCTTTTGTTCTGTAATCTCATAGAAATCGCTCCCTACTCCATTAAAGAGGTGTTTCCCCAATTAACCTGATTTTATTTTTAGTTTCTTAGTATTATATAAATTGTAATTTTAGCTTATAACTTTATTTACTAGGTTAGGAATCTGACACTATTCAATGTACAATGTACAATTGTTGAATAAAAAAAAAAAAAAATGTGCTAATTTAGATTACTAACATAACAAATGTTACGACTCTTTTGTTTCTCCTTTTCATTGTAATCTTGCAAATAATTGCATAGTAATCAATTCACCTAGAAAGCCCATATTAAATATTTTAAAAAACATTTAAAAAATGTAGAGAAAGGTCCTTTAGTCAGATTTGTACCATTTCAGAATTACTCATTCCCATAGTTTGTTACTAGGACTTTGCTAAATTTAATGCGGATCGCTTCAGCCATTCAGGAAGAGTATGTGGAAAGCAAAGCAGGAGTGTAGTATATGAGCTTAGCTCAATTACATATTAGTATGCAGTCAAACTGTAATTTGACAGTGTGAAATAAAATAACATAGGTAAGTTTTTCCTGATGATATTATGTAGTACATTTGGAAATATAGTACATTTAGTTTAATGTAGTAATTAAAATGGTTATGTAGTATTTTATGGGATCGGAAAATCATAATCATCAAACTCTTTTAATTTGTAATTATATAATGTTACAACGGACAAATTACCTTTCAAAAGTAATTTGATATGAAATATTACTAAAATTTTTCAACTGAGATTCCAAGAACGAGGCTCAAGATTATTTTGTGGGCAAAAAGTACAGTCAATATCACTGTAGTTAAAATATAGTTTTAATACAAAAAGTTTAATTGTTTTACCAATTTCAATAAACTCTCAGCTTAGTCCTTATCTACCCAACCGAAAACAGTAACGCTAACTCATATCAACACATAAATTAAATTCCTTTCTCCCTGACAGTTAACCCGACTCAAGACATTTCTAAATATTTTATTCTCTTTCAAATACGACCTTGCTTGGATTTCTGAGCTACAATATGGCGACTTTGTATTTCACAATCAATAATATCATATTTAAAGGGGAAGGTAATTATACAAATTAAATATTCAAGCAATGTTAAATCAGTTGATCTTTATACTGCCCCATGTAACGCTCATAAATAGAACATTTACAAGATTTTCTGTTTTTGGCACATTTAATAAAGCTGACTTAAAACCGAAGTTCTTCGTATAAGAGATTTGGATGTGTAAATTGACTACTATTAGCTAGTGTTTATATTTATATCGGTCATTTTTACCAATTTAAATTATGATTGCAGGCAGACAATAAAATCAAATAGAGGCGCTTGTGGAACTACCAATACCTATACAGCATTATTGGAGGCCTTGGTGGCGTCCAGGAATGAACCAAGCAGGCCCGAAAGCGGCATCAACGAGATGGTAGCAGTAATCGTAAAGCCGTGTAGACAATAGCTGGAGAACAAATTACTCACTCGGAACTGGTACATAACAGAGAGATATATTGATACAATAACTGTTAATGTAACATAGTTTAAAAAGAACAAATTTAAATGTTCATTATGACGAACAGCGGTAGTGGCGCGACGCTGGTCAGTGCTAGAGTGTCTGCGGTGAGACGTGTCGACTACATGACGTCAGGGGCTATTTTACCAGTATCCCAACGAATAAATAAAAAAATTGGTGATGTAAAAATGTTTGCAATTGTTCAAATTAATTTTATTTTAAACACTACGACTAATTTTAAAACATCATTGTGTTTTCTAAATAACATGTGTTGAAAACAGATTTTTTTAGTTCTTAGATGTCTTAGAACCAAATACCTGTAATTTAAACAATATCGGGACCCCAAAACAAAATTTGAATGAAATTTATGGGAAGAGTAAGTTTAAAAATTATGAAACAATGGCACTGAATGTTTAACCCATATTAAAGTAGGTATTGGTATTAGTTGTTATTGTTGCATACTAAACATTTTGTCACACAAGTGTATACTTCGATAAAACTTTTCACAATCGTATTCGCACTTGACAATACTTACAATTGACTAAAATTTAAAAGATTAGGAGAAAAGGACGTTAAAAGGGTAACCGTAGACTTAAGTTGTCCACAGACCGAAATTAAACTAGTTACTGCAGTAAACAGAGGTTAAATTGAGACTGTCGCTTTTGGACTAATTCTGTTAACGCTTTCACATACGTTTCAATAAGTCACATATTGACATATATTGTAACTAGTTATAGATAAAAAAAATTGTTATTGAATATTGGTTTGTGGTTCAAATTTGTTTGAACATGCTATGCTATATCATATCTTGTCTATTGATATTTGATTTGGACTTTATTGATTTATTCGTGCAAATTTGTGTGAGGCTTGAGTGTTAAAAAATACTATTAAAGTAGCAACAAACTATCTTTGCATGAAGTAATCAAAACCTAACGGATTTGTAATTGTATTATACCCCTCAATTTATCTTTGTATGATTGTTAACTGAATAGTTCAAAGTTTTATACGATTCTTGTCAATTTAGTTTGTATTACAGTTCCTTAAACTTACGTAACGATATCAAATTTTCCATTTATTAAATTTTGCTTTTTGGCAAAACGGGTTATAATAATTTGGCTCACCTTAAGCGAAATAATCATTAAAGTGATTCCAGCCAAGCGAGGTTTCAACTCCATCTTGTTTGTTGACGACCGTTAGCAAAATTAATGATGTTTGGCCTGAAGACCCAAGTGTATCATTAGAGCGATTAAATAATGGAGTCCATCCAGACTGATTGTAATTACAAAGGCTTTTAGGCAAAAACTAAACTAATTACCAGTTAAATGTATGACACTAAAATGAGAATAAGCATAACAAAAATAGTACCTTTCCATACGTTCTGAGATATTGACATCTTAATAGAAAATATTCTAGTTGAGATAAAGCAGTTAGAATTTCAATTATTACTAATCATCGCCATTTTATAAACAGCAATATGTCTAAAACACTTCTGAATTAATATACAACTAGTAACAATACCTTATTAATTTTATAAACAAACTTTTATTCATCGAATTAGTTAAAGGTTGAAGTTTTTTGTTTGTGTAAATCAACTGTTGATATCAGTATTAGTTCCTCTCACGATCATTAAAATATAGGCTTAATCATAGCAATGCAAAATTGTAATGTCTGGAATTTTAATTGATTAATGATTTGGTACAGGCCAACATAAATCATTAATAAACTAATGTGAAACATTGTCCCCTTAATAACTGTACGGTGTGTTTTTTAGATTCATGACTGAAATATATTGATGTGATATGGAATAAAGTTTAATTACAGACACTATAAAACGTTGATAAGTACACATATACCTAATGTTCATAACTGCTTTATGACACATAGCTGGTGTTATCGGGTGATATTTCATAACCAGTATCATTATGTGAGGAGAGTATCTTTGCAAATGTGTCCATACCAATAAAACTCCGTATAACACAAAAATATTTTTATACACAAACGATGATATCGTAAATATTTGCAATAGAATCCCCAATTTGACAGGTATTTGTTGCTGGTCTTTATTTAACAAAACTAAATGAGTATGACTCTACTTTAAAAAGTTGAATTGTACTCGTATCAGGTTCTACTAAGAACAAGCAACGCCATAAATATTAAATTTATTATGTATTAAATATTAACTAAAGGGATCCAAACAAATTATAGCAATAGTAGTCAACTCTTAATCTCCAAATATCAAGCTATAAATAGTTTACGTCCAACTTTATAGGACATCCACCAAACACAATTTAAAAATATTGAAACATGTAAAATAGTTATTATGTGTAGCATAAATGTGTGAAGAACGATAAGAGAATGATTGTTTGGCCTTAAGGCTCGACCATCAAAAGGCATATTTCTGGAGACCTCATCTTAATCTATTTGTGTATGTTCCGCTAACAAATTCAACTATACAAACTGTTTTGTCCACTATACAGATCCGGATAAATCTTAACTAATTCTACATGGCATCTCTCTCTCTCTCTTAGACAGTCATTATCTAAGCCTATTCTTATCTAAAAAATCCTTTCGGGCTAAAAATGTATAGATATTTATTTAAGTAAATTAAATATGTATGTTGAATTTTAGTAAGCTTGTGATCTTTATTTTAAGACCTATTATTGGATTTTTCAAGCAAAAAATAGTCATAAATTAAAATACCCCCACCGCAGCAAACCTGCACCCTAAGCGAATTTCAATTTGCCTGATTGAATTTACACTAAAATATCACATTAAAAATATCACATTTATTCCCTATTTAAATAGCACTACTTTAACTAGTACTTCGGTTTGCTGCGACAGGGAGGGTAAAAAAGTGTTTTTAGTAAAATGTTAAATAGTTTTGTATAAAACAAATGCATTTTCCAAATTTGATAAAAATATATTAATATATAGGCTAACTACAACAAGTTTTCTTATTCTCCGTAAGAATAACATGGGAATTTTAAATTTAATTTTTTTTTTAATTTTCTCCGTAACTAGGTATTAGGCCCATGACAACGCTTTAATGTACTAAATTGTTTTTTTTTTTCTGAGCCCTAAAATGGTTTCGAAATAAATTGCAAAATTTTACGTTTTAAGGGTCAAAAATGGGGAAAACCAATTTTTACCCCATAAAACCCCCCATAAACCCCTGTTCCCATGGTCCGATCATGCTGGTTCGCGAACTCGTTCAAATAAATGTAGGTTTACATGTTTTTACCAAATTTCATCGAATTCCGATCATTTTTGCTTGAGTTATTGTGCTAACGGACACATTTGACCAAAATCTTGGACGCCATCTTGAATTTTGGACTTCCGAGACTCCGATTTCATTAGACTTTTTTTCCTTGAAAATACACATAATTCTAAGTCAAAATAACCAATAAAACAATTTAAAGCAATTTTTTTAGGGTTCTCGTACGGATTTACTCGACTATACCTATAAAATAGGTAATCGGAAAACGTCAACTGGAAGAAAATAAATTTAAACCAAGAAAAATGCACATTGGTACTGGATTTATGTCAGTAATAAATGAATTTAGTGGTGGAGTAAACGTTTCATGTGCACTATAACATTTTTAAACCTATAATGTTTGTCACATAAAAAGTTGTCTTACTCAATAGGTTCTATAAATATGTGTTGTGGTAAACAGTATTATTGTATACAGTTCAAGATAAAAGGTCAATAAATGTGCTCATTATTGCAAAACTTGTGAAAATCTATAAAAGCTATTATCATGAACTAGGTTTCCTCCATAAAACTCCATTGGCGCAATTTTAACAACACTGTGTTCTCCAATATAAATGCATAAGGCGCTCGACTAAACGTGGATGTGTTAGCAAAGAACAGTACCGTGAAACCTGTGTAATCTTATAACCTACATGGGGATTTCCTGCATACGTTAAGTAAACTTAAAACTGATTACTACTGATCTATTTATTATTTTTATTAAAATGCTCTTTTAATAATATTTTAGTAACTCATTTGTGTACAAAATATAATTTAATGTGCAATCGACATTTTTGAATCTGAGATTGCAACACTTTATTTTGGTAATGAATACACTTTTGAAATTGTAGTTTTCAGAATATTTTTCTTGAGTAGTACAATGACGTGAATATTCGCCTATGAGTCCATGCCTCCGTTTTGTCCATTCTTCCATGTTCCAACCTTAAGACAATTACTTATAAATTGACAAAAGTATGATATATATGGCCATATTATGAGTAAGTTTTAAATGGCCAAATACAGTGGGAAATATTTTACTTCTTACTTTACTTCTACTTTCCTTTTTGGGAATTCTTTAAGATTTGTGAACAGTTGCTTGGAAAAAATGTAAATGGCCTGACTCTAAATACAACGTTAGTACCACTGTTTGTGCTTGTTAGTCTATCGATAAACTTATTAGACTATCGAGCCATTTCCAGAAGGAGGTATAGTGAAGATTTGGGTTTTAGCACGTATTTACAAGACAAACAGTTAATATTCAACGTAATATTTTCTAGCAAAATCTATTGGAAAAATTTAGAGTATTCTGTAGATTTCTGTTTCTTCAATAAAGTCTAATTCTTAAATTGTAGAGTTCAATTCAATCATTCCATTCATTGTATAGACATTGCAAATGATTTACTTTGTCTTAAACATTGTTCAAGGAACAAAAGAAAGAATCTTGTTAAAGAAAAGATATTTTTTTTTAATTAGTTTATCTTTACACATTTAACAGGGACGATTTCGTGAGGAATACAACGTATGGCAGAACATTAGTACCTTTAATCTAAACTTAAAAAAATTCAATAATTGTAAATTATTGGGTTTTGCAACACTGTCTTTCTTTGACGCATAACACGTACCACTATATTTTTTTAAGTCCTATTTACTATAATTTCAATGATCATCATGTTGCATATTTACCCCAGTGAATTAGGACGAAATTAGCAATCACGCATTAAAAATAAAAACATTACCATATAATATATTCTTGTGAAAACAATCGATTAAGTATTTAAAATAACGTTATACAACACTATCGTAAAATATTTTTATTAGATATAGGCCTACGTGTTGTAGTTTTCAAATGGAATCTTTCTGGTTAGATATTCCGAATGGTATTAGTTCGCCTTGAAAGCCATACTCTTTGTCGATAGCGTAGACAGCTGATTTTTCATCTGCTGTCAGTAGTCTATGGGCCAAGACGTATCTGTAGTCTATCTTGTAGTCATCTAAACATAACAGAGGTATATTGTAACATGCATATGGTTGTGTAAAGGAACTCAGCGAGTGAATCTTAAAAACAATAAACGCCAGCTAGAACTAAGCTGGATTAATCTTATAGGTAATCTATAGGTGTAATTCAACAATTATGGTACAAAATTAAACGGTTATTACGTCCGTTTCCTTGAGTTCAAACAACTGATTGTTACAACAATGGAAAAGGCGTGTTATAAGTTTGTTTTGACAAGGTTTAATAGTTGCTTAGGCTTACAACGAAACCTGCCAACAAATAGCTACAAAAACCAAGAAAATGCGTGTTATATTTGAGAATTTGCTCGTACTAATGCTACTGTTAGTGATGTGAGCTTTCGGAACAAATTCAGGAATGAGGCTCCTCGTCAGAACTGCATAGCTCGTTGTATGAAGTAATTTAAGACAACTGGATGTTTGTGTGCCAGAAAGTGTTCGGGCCGTCCTCAGACTCCACCAGACGCTGTGCAGAGAATCGAAGCTGAGTTTGTACAGAGTCAAGCTGGCACAATAGGGAACATCACACACCACAATCCACGGTTTTACACAAGGGTTTGAGACGGAACCCTGCGTAACCCGTACAAACTGTAGTTATTTCAAGCATTGAAACTTACTGACAAGCTAGAATGCACAAAATGTTGCCAAAATAACTTAGATTGTTTTTGATATTCTTTGAATTTTATGACAGGCTTTGTTGTACTCAAATAAGCAATCAAGACAATACATAACGTATAACCTTCTTGTAAAAAAACTTATAAATGCGCCCATTGCATTTATGTAATAATCAGCTGTTTGAAATCATGGAAACGGACGCACCAATCTTTATATTTTACATTTTGAAAAAAAAAATTGTACATATTAGAACTGATAGTACGTTTTGACAATGCATTTTTTATTTAAAGCAACTTATACACATATACAGTATTTCAAACTCAAATTTCAAATTCGAACCTGTCCTGGATATATTCAATAATAAATTAAACTTTTTGTAATTAATACTAAATATACTTACTTCCTTCTGAACTGCAGATGTAGTAAAAGCAATATTTTCCTGGGTCATAATGAAGGAAGTTAATTGTGTATACTTCTTTGTCTAAAATTAAAAAAAAAAACTTTAAAATGCAATACATAATGTTTAAACATAGCCTACAATACATTTTTAAATTAACTTCTTTGACTAAAATTACAATTCCTTAAAATCATCAGTTTCATTCCAGATTATATCATTACCACACATTTAACAGCAACTATGATGAATCAATATCTGCATTATTTAAAATGTTATTTTAATCATATTGTGTGAATTGACTATAATAAATATGTTTTAGCCCTTAGTTACGATAATAAATACAATACAAGTCACAGCCTCATAGTTGATAGCTGTAATTATTATGTGTATTGTAAACATAACATTTATTGTTATTTGCTTAGAGTACAATCGAAACCTACCTGTTGTTGTAGCGGTGCAAACCCCGTGACCATTGTTGGTTATAACCTCTTCCGCCAACAGACCACTCTTTCCGTCCTTCCTATAAATTTTTATTACAATTAACAACATTAAACAACGATAAAGTTAGACAATAATAAGTTTAGCAAACTTCCGACAAATAGTCCAATGATTAGTATTGCTCATCGGCTTACATGTTTCGTTGCGAAGACAACATTTCAAAGCTTTCAACTCGTGAAAAACACAATTAAAACAAGGATGTCACTAACATAAAAACATTAAAATGGTGCGAATACACAAACATTTAAATATTGCCATCATAATACTGATTTAGTCCGGAGCGGCCCTGCGTTGGTAGCAGACTGGAGGTCTACGTCACGTCGTCTCCTCTACTGTTATCACTGATATTATCAGATCTTCGATCAGCTGTTCTTGAGTTTAGGATCGTATTGAAATTCGAGTGAGACCGGAACTGTAAATTTTCGTTAAGGATAAACATTAGAAATTCCGCGTGGTCTGAGGAAAATCCTCTGTGTACAAACCCATACAATCGGGATCCAGGCCTAATACAATTTAAACACAAATGTCTCGACAAACTATTTCTCTTCTAATAACAAATTGTTTTTTTTTTCGTTAATAAATGCCGTACATTTATCTTAGGAGATAGTAGTATAATAAGATAGTAAGATAGTATTATGTTCTATTTGACGAATCAATTAATAGTTTGGTAAAAAACTAAAAGTTACAAGTTAGTTGTATTCGCTGTTACCATTATTTTCATATGTAAACATGTGTACAATAGCTTATTAACAGTATGTTAAGCATTTTTACATTCGGAATACAAAAGTATAATGTATGTGTTAATACTTACGTTAAGTACGTAATAATATCCCTATATTGACCGTTCCCAATTGGATCGATATTTATGGTCATAGAACTGAGGTTTCGGTTGAAACTTGTGTCAGGTCCATAAGCCACATGCCAGCAGCCCCCGTTCTCTCTGTGGAACTAAACATTACGTTTACATTACTTCCAATATTATAGTAAACCACACATATAGATGTAATAAATTTTACTATTAATTCATACTCACACACAAGACATCAATAGCGTTAAAAATACCTGAAAAATAAGATACGATTGCATTTGGAGTAATGGATTAGCTGAATGTGGCAACATATTACACAGTGATCTATAAGCGGCATATTTATATGTTTCTCATGGTTACTACCGACACCACTCAAAATAAGTGAGTATCTGTTATTGTTATTGTTGTTGTTTGTATTAAGTGTGATGACAATTAAGCTCAACTGCCACTTCGACAATCTATGGATGTAGACAATAATTATTTGTTGCAATTGATGTTAAAACGATATGGATATTTTAAAAGATTACATAAAATGCATAATCAGTTTATATTCTTCCTTAGATAAGTAATTATTGAAGTAAGGTTGAGTTAAATGTGTTTAAGTCACTTTGGTATATACCATATCAAAGTCAAAGTCGTACTGCGTACATATGGGGACATCACATGGGCCCATGTCAGGGATGCTCGCCGAGCAGGCGACGATGGAGGAGAAGACGAACATAGTGGTTGACATCGTCTTGAAACTGATTATCCTAGGATAGATCCGCTTTAAGTTCGTGTGCAGCCCGATAAAACACAATGTCACGTTGCACACGACTTTGGAGTTAAGTGATACGACACAAACATAATATCTTTTACAGCCATGCTACAACAGTATGTTTTATCGCTAAATTCATAAGGGACTCCTCTCAACACGAACACGTGTTAAACGAAGCATGGGCTAAGGTCGTGAAGGCATTCAGAATGACATTAATTTTATGACTGTCCTTTTTTAAACTAACAAAGGTGTTGAATGAATTAAAAAATCTGCTCTAAAATGGGTTTTAAATAATTTTTTTTATATAACTGTTTACACAGTTATTACCAAGATATTGAACATATTAATATTTTCCTATCGTGCTAGTGTTTAGTTATCTGACCTGTAACTATAAGAATCTATAGCAAAGCTAACTTATTTTTAAGCTCTTCATGGATATAACCAGATGAAAAAATGAATTCCAATTCCTATGAGAATAAAATTGAAACAGATTTTTACTCCACTGCAGCAATTGTAAACAAATACACATTCAAATTACTGAAAAAATTACACTGGTGCTGCTACAATTCATAACGACAGGAAAGTATGCAATATAAAAAAAGATAATAAATCTTAGTTATGATGACAATTCGGTATCATTAAATTAGTGTTAAATGGGTCAATACCGTAGTGGATTCTCATAATTGGACAACTACTAATAAAGGGTGTCCCAATAAGAACGCCGGATTTGAAATGTTAACAAACCATATATTTTCATGCTAAATTTACAATATGAAACATGAATCGTAAAGCATAGTATCTCCGATTAGTAATTGAGTATTATGTCTTGTAAGTGCCAACCTGCTAAATACTGACAGGCCCGACATCTCTTGACAAAGTTTTCCATCATTTTTTCACACATCTCCTGTTGAATTCCATTAATGGCACGAATCATTTCCTCCTTCAAGTCTTGGATTGGTTGAGGATTATTGGTGAAAACAAGCGACTTTAAATATCCCCAGAATAGAACTGAGCCCATTTATTCGAACTTATAAACCAATCTTCGGACAGATGGATCATTTGGTGAACTGTCATGGCCGTAAATAGCGCGCAGCTTCCGTACTTGTAGTGCACTTTATCTATGACCACGCATTGATCCGTCGTGTAACGATTCATGACTACAAATGGGACCTAATACTGATAACATCGCTGATAATTTGGGAATTCCTATTGAAATACAGATATGGATAAGACGCTCCTCAAATCCGGCGTTCTTACTGGGACACCCTTTATTTCACTTCAATATCTAGCGATTGATGCGAAACATGAGAGTTTAAAGCAGCTCCAAGAACACAACTCCACCGTGGTGTAGATTTGTCTGTGAACAAGTATTTGTTTGATAGGTCGATGAGATTGTAAGCATAATTAAGCCTTATACAGGGTTAGGCAAAAGTATGGAACCCCCCAGTTAACTTTTTAACGCGTTGCAGTAGTAAAACCAAACTCAGCATATATTTACAAAATAAAAAATTGCACTTTTTCATCAAAGTTACAACTTTGCCCCAGCCCCCAGAATGGGGTATTTTGGGGGCAGCCCCAAATTTTCAAATGTAAACACCTATCATGTGACCACTCATTTTAAAGGGTTTATCAAGAGAAGTTGAATAGTGCAAACCAGAGGTCAACATCCCACTCCAAATCGAAGTGGCAGCCATTTTAATTATTTAAGAAGAGCAAGCAAAAGATAAAGTCTTAACAATCCCAGTTAACTTTAAAAATTTAATATTTTAATACTGGCCAAAAGGTGAATTATCTTTTTTATAAAGGTATGTAGAGTTTAGTTTTCCAGCTATAACCTGTTACAAAGTTAATAAGATATATTTAAAAATGACTGCCATTTTGATTAGGGGGGAATATCTTGGTGTCATACTGGACCGCACACTGACATTTAAGGCGCAATGTATTGCGACAAGAGGTAAAGTCTCAGCGAGGAATAATATCATCAGGAAGCTCACCAGCAGATGCTGGGGTGCTAACCCTAATGTCCTCAGAAGCTCAGCTTTAGCACTCAGTGTGTCGGCTGCGGAGTACGCTGCACCAGTATGGAATGCATCGTCACATGCAAAAAAGGTTGACATTGCAGTCAATGACATGGCTCGGATTGTAACTGGGTCTTTGAAACCAACCCCAGTACACAAACTCTATCCTATCATAGGTATCACCCCTCCATCAATCCGACGAGAGGTCGCTGCCGACGCAGAAAGGCCTAAGCAAGAGACAACCCTCGTCACCCATTACACGGCCACCAACCTGCAGAGTGGCGGCTTCGGTCCAGAAAGAGCTTTTTATCACAGACACGAGTCCTGGATGGATCACTCTCAATCAATCGGGGGGCAAGGTGGGAGGCCACGTTGACTAACCCTTCCTTACCAGCCAGGGAGGAACTGGCTCCTGGTGGAGGCCTTCATTACACGGTGTGGAAGACCCTAAATCGAATTAGGGTCGAGGTACCAAAATGCAAGACAAACATGCAGAAATGGGGTCTCTTACCAGACGAAGAAAACATCTTGTGTGCGTGTGGTGCTGTCCAGGATCCTGGCCATCTGCTGATCTGCCCTCGCCTAGACCAGTCTTGTACGTTAGATGATCTTTTACATGCGAATGACAAAGCCATATCGGTAGCTAACTTAATTTTTGGAAATGCGAAGTCTGATTT
Organism: Macrosteles quadrilineatus; assembly: GCF_028750875.1. Taxonomy (NCBI): domain Eukaryota; kingdom Metazoa; phylum Arthropoda; class Insecta; order Hemiptera; family Cicadellidae; genus Macrosteles; species Macrosteles quadrilineatus. Next base: position 35,847,023 of record NW_026542595.1, read on the forward strand.
CCGGGCACGGAAATTAAGTAAGTAGTATTAGGGGAGCGATATTGACTTCTAGTTTGCGCCATTTAATTTGTCTTGAGAAACCCTTTTGAAATGAGGGGTCACATGATAGGTGTTTACATTTGAAAATTTGGGACTGCCCCCACATACCCCATTTTGGGAGCCGGGTACAAGTTCTAACTGTAATGAAAAAGTGATTTTTTTTTATTTTGTAAACATGTGCCGAGTTTGGTTTTCCCCCTACCACAAGTAATCAAGTTAACTGGAGGTGTCCAGACTTTATCTTTTGCTTGCTCATCTTAAATTAAAATGGCTGCCATATTGATTAGGGGTGCGATATTGACCTCTGGTTTTCACCATTCAATATATCTTGATAAACCCTTTAAAACGAGTGGTCACATGATAGGTTTTTAAGTTTGAAAATTTGGGGCTGCCTCCAAAATACCCCATTTTGGGGGCTGAGGCAAAGTTGTAACTTTGATGAAAAAGTGCAATTTTTATTTTGTAAATTAATGCCGAGTTTGGTTTTCCTACTGCAATGCGTTAAAAAGTTAACTGGGGGGTTCCATACTTTTGCCTAACCCTGTATACGCAACTTTAAGTTGTCCTAACAACAGTAGGCCTAATGATAATTTAAGTGTAGTTTTCTGTTCGACTACAGTAGATGATTTCAATAATAATATGCTCTCCAGATACATTAGGAACTTCAAAACCGTAGCCTTAAGACACTTAGCTTGATGTTGATTCCATTCTAAATATTAACTAACTAATTATATGATTGAAATGTAATGACGCTGGTCTTAAGGAGTTCTTTTTTATTTGTTTTGAATAAAATACTAAGCCCGAGATTAATGAAATATTCAACTAACGTCAGGCAAATTAAGAAATGTTTATGGCAAGTAAGCATTCACCAATCCCAGCTTAATAGGCTAAAATATACGACGCGTGACTAAAACATTCGGTTAGTCTGTGTGCGTCATTAGTCAGTGGTTACAAAAGTGATTATACACACACATCCACATTACACAACACATTTATTATACAACACTTAGTAACCAAGGTGGGAGAATAGTATTGTAATATTGGCATACCGTTTATGCTATGGGTTACTACAAATCCAGGGTGTAATTTTGAAATCTAATTGTGAAGGCACAGAAGGCCAGAAAAATAGTGTGATACGTTACACGGGAGTCATAAAGTGTAAATAAGAAATATTAATTTAATTTCTGTTTCATTCATTCTACTGATTAAATTTACATATATCTACGTTTTAACGATAGTTTTACGTGATATATTTATATAATGTGTTTAGTGATAAATTGACATATAAGCCTATTTACATGTGGTATATTTTTTTCAAGAATTAGAAAAAAGAAACTGTTAGGTAATTCATCAAATCTATAACTCAACAAATCAGTGTTAAACGCTTACTTTGGAATTGTAAATAAATGAATGGAAGTGTATTTCACCGTTCAAAACAACCAAGGTGCTTCATATTTTATTTTGTTTCCTCTGCTTGTTATTACTCCCGCGAGGGCACGTTGATTCAATCAAGCTTTGTGTTGATTCAATTACTGGCGTTATGTTCATAGCTCGTGTTGCGTTTGTCGCTTTATCACGGTGAAGCGACATCTGAGGTATTTAACGCCACCGTAAACCATTGTGTTCCCTAGTGTTCAGAAAACTAGTTTTTCCTACAGTTACCTAACAATGTACATGTTCTCTCACTGATTTGAGAAAGCAAAGTGGCCAATTCGCTCATCAGTGAGACAATGTTAACATTGTCTCACTCTAATTACTTTGTCTCACTCACTCCAGATTTGCAACGTGAAGGCACGAAATAGTGAGCGCGTAAAATGCAGACAAGGTCGTATGCGCGCGAAATACGTTGGCAGCACTGGCTGTAAATCAGCTGGTCAGCTGTTGTACTGTTGTATCATTAAATGTAATATTAAAAGTTCACTTCTGTGTAAAAATATGTAACGTGTCTTTGCCAATTTATTTGTTTTATGGTAACTGTAGGAAAAATATAATGTGCAAATTGAGTGCAAAGTGCAATTGCTCACTAGTTGCACAAATAACTATTCCCCACTTAACCAAGGCTTAAATGAATATTGCCTAATGCAAAAATAATTTTATTAGTTAAGAGGAAAACACATTAGTTCACGAATCATCAAAAAATGTCTGCATCAAAATATGTAAAACAACAACACAAAGACATGTCATTCTGTAATACTAGAATGTAAATGTTTTAGTGATAAAAGTGCTTAAAGAGGGGTCTTTGAAGATGGCCTAGATAGCATTTATGCTAACCTCAAACGAGCTTATAGATAATATAGGTTTATTACATAAGCATACTATTACTACAACAAATTCGACCTAGTATTCATCAGGCATGTAATATGTTTTATGATGGAATCGTGAAATAGCCTACTTAAAATAGGGTATTGGATCATTAATTCACAACATGCATTCTTCGCCGGCGTTCAATTTAATGTTTTTCAACCTGGTCATGATAGTAAATCTAAATAAAAAGGCAAAGCCCTCACTGACTCACTCACTCACTCACTCACTCACTCACTCACTCACTCACTCACTCACTCACTCACTCACTCACTCACTCGCTCACTCACTCACTCACTCACTCACTCACTCACTAATTCTCCCACATCCCATTTACCTAGGAGACTGAAATTCGGTACACCGATTCTTTGGGCATTAAATAGGAAAACTAAGTAGTTTTTATTTTGATCGGCCTTTCGGGCTCCACCCCAGTGGCTCTGGAGTTTCCCATGTTAACCTTATGATTTTTCATATTTAAAAGGAATTAATGAATCTTAACAGCTGTTTCAATTAAACAAGTTGGTTCTGTTCTATGATGTTCAATAGCATTAAAGTTACAAGTATTACAGTTATAACGTTTTATAAAGTTACAACAGGGTGCAGCACTATTATATTTTTTTATTTATGACAACAGCTAATTTGCAACCAAAAGGTGAGTGAGCATAGCGAATGAACTTCAACCTGGAGGCGAGTTAGCGAAGCGAATGAGCTAACCTGAAGGCAAGTGAGCGCAGCGAACGAGCTCTAAGCTAAAGGTGAGTGAGCATAGCGAACGAACTTCAACCAGGACGTGATTGAGCCATGCGAATACTTATGAAGTTAAACGGGGCAAAGCCCGCGGGTACAGCTAGTATTGATAGTTAGTTGCATGTTTTAAATATAAAAATAAAAATAATATCATTCACTTAGAAAGAAAAATTCACGACTTCAGCTTGAAATGTTAAATTTATCCGTGATTAATCAATGCAGATTTTTCACAATGTATAAATATTTTTGACAGTTAAAATATAAATTGTTACCTGTTCTGAGTATATCATTAAAGTGACTTTTTACCAGTGACAATTTACATTAAAAAATTAAGTTTTTTGTTCTTAAAATAAACCATTTACTACTTAAATAAATACAGATTAACAGAACCTTCAACTCATTTTTGACGATGCAAGATAATCCTTTTCAAAGCGTCTTCTCTAATACAAATCAGCCTCAACATCAATAAAAGAGAAAATCAATTATCCGAACAAAGGATGAACCGTCCTAAAGTGAACTTACTCTTTCTTACTTATTGAAAATAGCATCCATTTTGATGAAATTGAACAAAAAAAATTGAATGCCGTAAACCTTCTTCACTATGTTGATTTAGTAACTATGCATGCGATAGTTGTAGGATTATTCATTGATACTTCCCTTTTAAAGCACAAATATCTAATATAAGACATACAGTCTTAGTGAACTTGATAGCTTATGAAACGTATCTGTTTTAAAGAAGAACGTTTGGTTCCTGCACATTAAATATAAAACCAACATTTTAAGTAACATACAGTATTGGCTATATATACAGGGTGGTCAAACTTTAGTGTACGCATTTTACGATTAAATACACAAATAACCAAGAAAATTTGAAACTTGGGAATTGTTTTATTAAATAGCAAATTGAAAGAAGATTTATTAAGGAACCGTACAAAATTATAATACAAATTTCAGTAACTATCAAAAGTTGTTATAAAAAGTCTGTAAAATTTACTTAAACTATAAGCGTAAGCTATGTTATCTTCTTTATGACACGTGTTGTGGCATAGCCAGCTGGCCATGATGGACCTTTTCTACACCAATTGTGTATGACATTTGACGAATCAAACATTGAACTGACCATTTAAATGGCTGGTGTGCAAGAAAAAGCAACATTTGTTCTATGCTTTCGAAAAAATAACATATCTGTTATAATTTTTCTATATAGGCTTCGGTTAGAGTATGGCCGTAATTCTCTGAGTAACAACTCTATAAAGCAGTGGTACAGGTTGTTTAAACGAACGGTAAGTGTCAAAACATAATATAGTCTAAAGGGTCCTCACCTCAGATAAAAACACAACTTACAATCAACAGTAAAAAAAAAAACAGTGGTTCAGGCGATTTTTACAGAATTTTTACAACTACTTTTTATAGTTACAGAAATAATTTTATTATTCGTTTGCAAGTACGGAACTGCTTTAAGTTTGCTATTTAATGAAACAATAAACATTTTTTTAAATTGCTTGGTTGTTAATGTATTTTAACCTTTAAATGTGTACACTACTTTATGACCACTCTGTATTTTTAGAATAATTTCCTGGTATTTATTTTTGATATGATTATGAGTGAAGAAATAAATAAATATCAATCAGGTCATGTACATGCTCTTAAAGTGCACAACACTTAATTAGTAACAATTTAAATAAACAACTTGGTGAAAATATTGAAAAACCATCATGTTTTACACGATTATAGTAGCTTTAGAAGTGTTAACGTAGCCGTGCCAATTAGGATATTTAGGATTTAATCTAACGTTTACGGATAGAGTTTTCTCGTTGTTATGATATATACTTAATTTTTTTTTAGATATGCCTAACTGTAGATATACATTATAACTGCATCTTAGGTGACGTCTGAGAAAAAACTATTATTAATATTACATAAATAATATTATAAATGTGAAATATTACATAAATGTAACCATCATAAATATGGAGACAACATAAACGTCAAGATAACTACTGAAACAGTATAGGGTTTTGGATGAAATAGCTATTTTTACAAACCACATACGTACAAATTACTGAAGATATACAAACTGAGGTACATTCAAAACAAAGACTCATTTCTCGTTCAAATTCCGTAATTCAAAAATTGTAGATAATTACGTATAATTCAAACACACGTGTTGGAACAAAATTAATTACGTGTAACTTTAAACAACAGAATGTTGGTCTATGCGAGAGGTATATGTAAGTTTCCATTTAGAATATATTTGTCTCTGTGAGTGTGGAATCAAGAGGACAGCGTTGTCCTGCATGATACTCTAGGGAATACCTTTTGAATACACGATCCCGACATTTAGAAACCCTTTTATCGGAACACAGGGTCTAAAGCTTGTTCTCATTTTGAAATAACAAAACATGAGATTATTGTTTTGCGAACTTTTAAAGGAATAGTATTAAACCATCTAATAGAAAAAGAGATACAATCTCAGGGATTTTTTTATTTACGTGCAGCCCAAATTAAAAGTACTGTGACTGTGAGACGAATTTTAATGAAAGAACAACATTATATTTTGGTATCCCAGTTTTCTTTGATTCGTTGTTGATCAGCTGATACGTGTTGTTGCATATTTATCTACTGTATGAGGTTTGTGATAATGGAAATTTATTGTAAATAATAAGAATCAACACGGCGTTTCCCCAATCTACAGTTCATACTTGAATAGTTAATACGTTGAAAGTAATTCATTGGTTTTATGCCAAGAAAGGATCGAAATTAAGTTTCCAGGTATAATTCCAGTAGCTTATAAATCAAACATTATATAACATAGGCTCTACATAAAAAAATCAAGTTTTGCAACCGAATCTGAATTTAAGGAAAAATTAAATTTACTTAAACTATCAATATTACTTAAAATTATTGTCATAAACAAATTTAAGGATACATAATCCTTGGTAAACACAAATTACCCTCGTCGCAGCAAACCTCCAGACTAAGTGAATTTTATTTTGCCTAATTTGATTTTAACTTAAATCTAGAGATTTATGTTTTACCAAAATTTGGATTCGGTTTTCATACATTTTTATAGTGTTTTAATTGTTTAATAACAAATTACTGTACTACTAAATTTAAAACCGTTCCATTATTCATGTATATGTGTTTAATTTGTTAAAACGTTAAGATTGACAGGTATCAAAGTTAACGTTACCTTAAGTGTATTTTTATCGTGCTCTTTAATGAACATCCTGTTTATCATGTCTTTTCTTGGATCCAGAAAAAACATTTACTCATTTATTCCTCAATTTACCTACATAACCTTTGTTAATACAAATTAAATGCCATTGAATATTGTTTAGAATTATAATCTTAGTAAAAATAGTAGAATTTACGTTTAGCATGGATTTTAATTTAACTCTGTACATACGAAATTACTCTAAAGTATGTAAGTATATTTATACAACGCTTTCGTAAGAGCATTGGTTGCAATGTGTTATAGTTACCCCCTGCTAACCTGGTTATTTATTTTCAGTTAAACATTGTTTTTTATGTAGTTTACCTTTCAATACGTTATGAAAGACAACCAAACATGTATGACTTTTTTTTAAATGGAACCAAATTAAAGCATTGTTTTTTTTACAATAAACTATGCATCTTTTTATGCTTTTTTAACAATATGTAAGAGAAACTGATTTAATATTTCTCTTACACACTTGATACTTTTTCCTCTGATAGCTTTTAAACTATACATCACGATTTTCATATGAAGTCAGCGAACAGGAAACAACATTACCCTCTCATATTGCAACGATATGAAGTTTGCCAACTGAATGGCCGAGTGATTCCAAAACGATCTGTAATACGCGTGTAATATGTCTACAAACTAACCAATAAACACACACTTGTAGTTGCTTGTTATCAACTGCATTGATTATTAGGTATTTAAATGCAATTAATTAATTACCCATTATCAGTGTGATGGGATGCTACATTCCATTAATTTGTAAGCATCATGTAAAGTATATTAATGTTATGTAAAGTATATTAATATAATTTGGTAAAACTAGCTGCTGTATATGTGCTTCGCAACGGGAAGAAAAACAGAAGAAGGACATATCATGCTCTTGCGCCCAACATTTTGAATTATTATGAATAATACGTTAAATATACACTGTGAGCCTCCACAATATTACATTATGGTTTAATAAAGAGTTTCGTACCCTCAGAGGAATAGAAACTTAGAGGAATAAAAGTTGTACTAAACATGTGACTGTTGTAGATGTAAGGGACAGGTAAAGGTTCTACGCATGAATCCGTAGTTCGCTTGTACGCCGCAACGAGTCTTGCCACCATTTACTGACATCATTTGTGAACAGGATTACACAAATTTCAGCTCTGTGGCTGTCATGTACGCTTCATTGTGTGTTTTAAACATTTTTAAACAATATAATCTCCCACCGCATCCGAGATAAGGTCAGTGATACGTTTTTCTTTCGCAAGAAACATATTCGATGCCGACATTCATCGCCAGATAGCGTGATAGCGTGGTAAGTACAGAAATAGGGAATTTGAAAATTGCCGTGAAATTGCTTGTGAAATGCATACGTTGCAGAATGTGATCAAAATGTACCTAAAAACAAGTCAACTTAAGGCCGGGGCCACACGTGGCGGATCGTCCGCGCGGCTTATCTTCGCGCAAAGATAAGCCGCGCGGACGATGTCCCGGCCACACGGAGCGGATGAACCGCTTTCAGTTGGGGGTTCCCCATCCTACGTACTATATTAGAACATGATTTTATTCACTCGTTTTAGTCATAGACTAAACCCTTATGTTAGTTTTATTTTTTTTAGGGAGAGAAGGGAAAATGCTTGTACGCACACAGGTAGCCAGCCTGTAGTGTGAGACTCCTGAAATTATGAGACTACTCACTAAAAAAACCCCTATGTTAGTTGCATGTGGCTGGAAATCAATTCAAGCTGGAATTAAAGGTTGACCGAAATCATTGGGTCAATCCTTTCATAACGGATAAACCATTTGTGCTCCAAACATTTTCCCGGCAGCTCCTGTCCGAGTATTCATTGAGCTTGTTATCTCACAGACATGGTTTGTCTTTGACAAGGTCTATTTATTTGTCTTTATCAAACATTTAACACTTGTAAACAAAAATGCACACAACACAAACTCGAAAAACAAGTACAAATGCCCGAAAATGAGCTCCAACCGCGTGGACGATCCGTATCGTGTGGCCACTCTCATGGGACCGCGTGTGTCATCCCTACCAACGCGGCTTGTGATCGCGCGGACACTCCGTGACATGGCGCGGACAATCCGCCAAGGCGGCTTAACTCAAGGCCCCACTAGAAAAACAGGCCATGCTGCAGGATCTATGACGTCACACTAGTAGATAGATTTCATTGATAAATTCATTGCCATCACCATTCCCATATGTTTTAGGTAAATAAACAAGCTGGCTGTTTGTAAGATTTTAATGGTAAGAGCTTAGTACAACTATCCACCGTGTTGCGCTGCCCGTGCTGCAGCACGGCCTGTTTTTTCTAGAGGGGCCTTGCTTAACTTCGCCTCGTGTGGCCACTCTCATTCGATTCATTGTGTTGTCAGACCACGCGGATCACGCGGAAATGTTTGTAGGTTGTAGGCCCTAAGTTGAGGCGTTTTTGTTCAATTAATAGAAGAAAAAAACTGTAAATCCACAATTACAGTGTTAGTTTAGAAAAGGTAAACTGTAAGGCCGGGGCCACACGAGGCAGATCATCCGCACGGACCGTTCGCGCGGATGATCTGCCTCGTGTGGCCCCGGCCTTACAGTTTACCTTTTCTAAACTAACACTGTAATTGTGGATTTACAGTTTTTTTCTTCTATTAATTGAACAAAAACGCCTCAACTTAGGGCCTACAACCTACAATTATTTAGCCCTACAGAATGGTTTGAGAGGAAATAGCAAAGTTATATGTTTTATAAAGTGAAGACGGGGAAAAACTTATACCCCACGAAACCACCATAAAGCCCTGTTACCTTGGTCTAATTATGCTGCTCCAGGAACTTGTTCAAAGAAAAATAGTTTTGCAAATTGTTGCAAAATTACATTGAATTCCGATTATTTTTACTCAAGTTATCGAATTTGAACCACCATGAAGATTTTATAGTCTGCTATTGGTAAATCCTACTACAGTAATATTTGAGTAGACATTCAAATTTACAATATAGTAGTTTACAATATAGTAGTAGTTTTCTTTCATAACTTGTAATTCATTTACATCACATCATAAGTGAAATCATAAATAACCATTATTATGTTGAACAAGGAATAATAATTTACGTTTTTAATTATTTTTACGATATTTTTTAGTTTAGTAATAATTATATACTCAATAAATTAAGAATAAAAAAAAGGATTTTAGCGTTCCTAAATTTAAAGTAAATTGTAGCTGGTACTGTTTTCAGGAATGGCAATTTAAATATAGTGTTGTGAGTTATCATACCTACAAACAATAGTAGAAATAGTTAGCTAAAAATGGGTTTTTCAGAGTCAGACAATCATTTTAAGCAAATCACGAACCATGTTACGTTTGATCTGAGTAACATATTTTCACTGCTCAGATATTCTGCTCACACATGCGGGACTCAGCTTTGTTGCTTGCTATTGAAGTTTCCCTTTGAATATTTCAATGGATGTCGGATAAATCATTAAAACATTCCACTACTGCATCAGGAAGCTTCATAGTGCTATGTTTAACATATAATTGAAATGACGATACTCTACATATCTTTGCTTGGGTTACATATTTGTAAGTCAAGGTTAGTATAGTTAGTTCGTCGAAGCTCTTACAAATTTCAAGAAAATTACATGTATGAATACTTTATTTGACGACGAAACTTGGGGTGTAATTTTATATTTAAAACACTGTTTCTTGGTAGTTGAATGTGTAAATTATTGGTTTCTGTAGTTTTTATTCCAAACCGTTACTTTGGTTATCAAAATCTATAGCTCTTGTTTACGTTCCTACGTAAAACTAGTTTTTACTTTTTTGCAATTTCGTATCATATATTTTTTTACGTGTTAAGGTTACCTCCTTCACTGTTCAACATGTTACCAATGCCAATTAATACTTTAAATGCAAATAAAAGAGACTAATTAGTATATATTTATATGTATATATGATTGTTAATACAACCCATAAACAAATATTAAAAAATAATTATTACTTGGTTTCATCACTGATAGCTGGGTACAATATAATATATAAAGTTGTTTGTTTAAAATAAAAATCTATAGGCTACGTTTTAAGAAGTAAAAGTGAAAATATAATTTACGCACTACACCGATTAGTGAACACTGAACATGTGCGGGTTAAATTGCAAAATAAAATTATTTTAAATGCAAAATGATAAGAGAGAGAATACGTTGAAGAGGATTAATCAAAGGTCTACTGAAATATTCAAAACCAATCTGTTTTTGCGAAGAGGAAAGCAATATCTTGGTTCCGAAATGAATAAATATTATTCCTTTTGAAATGCTGCACTGATCAAATCAGTAATGATAAAATAAAACCGAAGTAATGTCCCATTTTATTTTATTCACAGATTTTTTTATCCCTTACTAGATAATGTATAGTGAACTAATGCTTTTCGGTACTTCCCTGTTAAAGGGAACATTCATTATCATTGATGATTTTTTTCTCGATGTATTGATATTTAATATTTCGATCTAATGTATCATATATGTATAACGAATTCAGACATATCATCTGATCACTACCACATATATATAAATATTTTTCAGTATAAAAAAATAATTTAATAATTTCAGTAACAAAATGTTACCGATTTGCCATAAAAAGAAAATGGTACACATGCATTCTTAAAATGTAAAGGTTTATTACGTAAGGTAAATTTCTAGATTACGGCCACATGAGATTTTAAAGTAATTTCGACTAAAATAAGACCTAAAATGCATTGTATATACAATACAGTTGTAATCTGGACGTAATTCTACATAACCTAAAGCATTTATGAGGTAAAATCTTCTGTGACCATAATCTAGGAATTTACCTTACGTAATAAACGTCAATGTACTAATGGTCATGATCCTGGAGCCAATACACAACGTGTGGAACGTATGTGGGGGTGTATAAGGTGTAGAGCATATAGCACACCAAGGAACAAGAATTGATACGGATCTACTTTGGCTGAAAATGAAACAAAACTATAATTGATCTTATTTAGGCATGTGGTGAAGCCAGGTCGGGGTTTATGCGGGTTCGTGGCTGCATTAAGTGTTTTGAAGTTAGGTTAGATTAAGAAGGTAAAGTATAGGTTATAGGCGATCGGGTTGTTTATTGATGTTACACCCATATTGTTTTTATCTTTCGGAATAAATTATTAAACGACGAGGCAATTAAAAAAATGCAAGCATAATAACCTACACTTTAACTTACTCTAACCTTCCTTAAAAGGACTTCAAAAGAACGGAGTCACGAATCCTCATAAAGCCCGGCTTGGCTTCCCCACATGCATTTTCTCTTATGAAACCGATTCATGAAATCATACAGCAAGTGTGGTTAGGTTTTGAAACAGTTTCATTTTTTAAAATCAAAACATTAACATAACTAATCATAATAAATCAATGATCAGCTGGTAATGATGAGCCTAAGCAAGAGCAAGTAATCAAAGGCACCGGTCTGTATCACTCCGCTCCTTGTTCCTTGTCGTGCGATTTGCTCCGTGCCTTGAGAAAGTAGTTCCGTATATTTTCGCAATTTGCTGTGGTTTCCGTGTCTTAAAGGATTTTATATAATTATATCAATAAAAAATTAACCAACCAAACTTGCTGATTATGAAAAAAACTGGTAGTGAATAAACGTAATTGCAAAATAGTAGTGGAAATGAAGTAACGGACCGATATATCGAAATATTAAATATCGAGATATCGAAAAACATCGATAGTATTGAATGTTCTCCTTAACAGGAAAGCACCTTCTTGTACAAATATATACATTTTACTAACTAAAAAATTTATTTGATCTCCGATTGATCGTCTATAGTTATTAAAATCATGAAAGTACAAAAATACGTGAAATAACGCTTGTCCATGTATTTAATTTGATTTCACATCTATTATTTAGCTACTAAATTACCTGAGTATTTTGAAGGACCTGGAGTGAAAACTGTTGAAATATTAAACATATGAATACTTTTTATATTTTTATTGTTTAAAGTTATACTAGTCAAATCTTCGCTATTAACTTACATAAGAAGAAGAAATGATTTATTGTGTGGATGCAATATCTTTATATTTTACGTTCTGTGAATGGTTCAAGTATATTTGGCTTAAATGATACTATCCAAAAACATATTTCTTGATTAAAATATCACCATAAGTACCAGTTATAGGCTATAATGCAACAATGAACATTAGGTGTATATTCACTAGATATTTTTTTAATATGCCAATACAAAACTTCAGCCCTTATTTTGTATATATTTTAAAATAATTAATATACAGTCAATTTCAAAATAATATATAAGACCTTGCATTTTCTTCCAATAAGGCACAAGGAACGATGTTTCAAGAAACAACCTTCCGTTGCTCATGGGGGATAGGGTGGAAACTGACCTAGGTGTAAAACAAATCATTTAAGACTTGAATAATGTATCAATAAAAGGCCAACTTTATTAGAAATAAACCAATTCGGTCATAATCAAAAGAGACACCCCTGTACAAATGATGTTTTTACGAAATTTTCTAAATACATTTACAGGTTTAGATGAATATCCTTAAGTATTTTTAGATCTAAATACCAGACCACCATAATAGTTTAAATGGAATGAATTTTGAACATGGGACAACAATACCGTTTGTTTAATTGTTTATTTTATAGTAAATTAAAAATTTTCTTAGGAATATTTTTGTTTTAAAATTAAATATGACTTTGTCTTTCACTTTTAGTGAATATTTCCTGTTTTGTTTACTTTCTTAAATTTATAAAAGGACAAGTTATTATTTTTATTGTGCCATCTCTATATTTAGGCATACAATGTGTGTTTATTTTTGTTTTTTTAATAGTTGTTGCATAATGGTTCTCAATACATTAAGTAGTATGGTTGAAGATACAGTTGTTTGAAATGCCTATGAACTTGTTGTGTCGTAAAGAATCTCACTTATTCGACCATTAGTTTTTACATTAATCCTTTTTGTGTGAATAAAGAAATTACATAAATTGTATTAAAACGAACACGATTTTCCGACTCACCGACTTATTTTAAAATTCAATTCTTTCTAATTGCAACCAGTCTGGATAGCCTCCAATGTTTGACCACTCTAATGATACACTTGGGTCTTCAGGCCAAACATCATCAATTTTACTAATGGTCGTCAACAAACAAGATAAACGAACGGACCTCGCTTGGCTGGAATCACTTAAAATGATTATATCACAATATTAGAGGAGCATTTGTAAGGCTTACAAATACCCTTTTTGCTGGACCTTATGTCCAAAAGCTTTTTGTGATAGTGTTGGTCTTTGGTAATTGTTTTCCTTTTGCTATCACCTTTAAGAAGTGTACCATTACCATTACCATTACCATTACCATTACCATTAGTGTACTAACTAATCATGCAAAGATTATATTAGTTACAATAAAGGAACATGTGGTTTAATATGGTTTTGTGTTGGATAAATCAAGTAATATTCTATCCCGGTTCCCGGTTCGTCCCTGGAAAAGGTCAGTAGCTTTTTAATAGCTCAAATCTGGACCCAGCCGTCTCGTATCTTTAAATAAATTTTCCTGACTGATGAAAGAGATTGAGGTGTAGTTACACTAACTTGTAAGACACATTGTTAGGATTCAGTTTATTAGATTAACTTCGAAGTTTACATTATTCAGGCATATAAAATAAATGAAACGGCAAAAAAATACTATTACACTATTTGTTCGTGTTTTATAAACCGCGTTTACTTTTTCAGTAATAAACACACTTTTTTATCCATAACAGATTGTTTAGTGATAACTAACTTACATTCCCTAAGCGTTTACTCTAACTACCGATTTTGTATTTTGCAAGCTCACTTCTTTTGCAGTTCTAAAAAGCTTTAAATTTTAAGTATGCTGTTATTTTTGTTTTAAATTTGTAATATAAGTTCGCTGATGTCTGGTTAGCGTGTTTCTCTTATTTTAAGAACGTTTTTATAGAGTTCACTCTACTTTTACTTAAGCTATTATACCTGCAAAACAATAGTTTGGGTTTTGTTCATTTGTTCATGTTTTGTTTAATTTGTGCTCCAACAAAAATTTACTATAACAGGAAACTCTTATCTTGCCAGAAACACGTATCGAGTAACATGCATCGTTTTTCATAAGAAACATAATTTACCAAACGTATCAAGAATTTGAAAATTTTAGAACAATGTTTCCCATCAATACCGTTATTTGGGAATTCGTATAGGTTGGCCGAGCTCTGAATATTGTTTTTTTTTTATTGCATATTTCAGAATTCTATTGTAGTTTACATAATTCGTACAACAATACTTGTATTAATGAATTGCTGGCTCAGCCGGTAGTGCGAATGACTATGAATCCGTAGCAATGTTGTGGGATCTCGAACTGGAGTATGCCTCTAGGGCCTACAGGCTCCCGTGTGCTCCTTCATGAGGCAGGTGTGGGAGTAGTCTTAATCTCTTCGTTTGACCTTGGAGAAATACAATTTCGATGGTGGCACTCTTGAAAATTGTGCGTTTGAACGCCGAATGGTAAAAAACAAAATAGCCGCCATCGCAAACTTGTTTCCTTACTTATAGACCATCAGTAACCGTTAGGGTTACAAAAGAATTATTGATACCAAAATGTAGCTATTTTAAATCTGCACAAAACATATTATTACAGTTTTTATGTAGGATCAACCATTATTTCATCAAACATAATTTTGTATTTTTCATAAATGAAATTAATCAGGGTGGATGTAATGTCCCAGGACAGTTAAATATTTCAAAAAGTAATAAAGGGTGTTTCAGTAAAGCGTAGTGGACTGTGCAGATTCAGATTCTATGTGCAAAAATAAGTCAAAATGTTGTATAAATTTGTTTCGATTTCGGCTTAGTTTAGCCGTAATCCGCCATTTTGAATTTTTTGAAAATAACTCATAACTCAAAAGCCCTTGACGATATTTTTATGAAACTTGGTATAAACTTTAAGTCTACTACTATAAATATTCTCCGAAAAAATCTTTGATCAGGCTCATCGAATTTCAAAATGGCGGCCATTAAAAGTTTTAAAGTCAAATTCCATGAAAACCAGCAATTAAAACAAAACTTTGAAACACAATATGTAAAGTCCTTTTTATTACAAATCGAACGACACTTTATTTGCGAAAATCGGATAATAAATAAAAAAGTTATGTAACTTTTATAATGTTTTTGTCACTAGTTTCTATGGAATTTAACTTTGTGGTGTTAAAATGACTGCCATTTTGATAATTAGCATTAATAACAAAAGTTACATAACTTTTTTATTTATTATCCGATTTTCGCAAATAAAGTGTCATTCGATTTGGAATAAAAAGGACTTTAAATAATGTGTTGCAAAACTTTATTTTAATAGCTGGTTTTCATGGAATTTGACTTAAAACCTTTTAAATGGCGGCCATTTTGTTTTTTACCCACAGCGTTCAAACGCACAATTTTCAAGAGTGCCACCATCGAAATTGTATTTCTCAAAGGTTAAACGAAGAGATTAAGACTACTCCCACACCTGCCTCATCAAGGAGCACACGGGTGTACATTTGACAGTGGACTATATAATAAATAATATTTTACAGTATTTCTTTTTCTTGGAGTTTGCTGTTCAATTACTTACACATTTGTACCGAATTGAAAAAGGTTATTGATTTTTTTTTTTTTATTGGGGTTAAGATTACTTATCTTAAGTCTACATAAAAATTGTATATTTTAGAACACTCGGAGGGATTTTTTTCATTAAAAGATTGTATTTACACTTTGTACAAATAGTCCTAACCCTACTAAAATTTAATAAGTGGTAGTGTACTCAATATAGATCATCATATCTATATTTATTGTAACAAAATCAGTAATAGTACAACAACAGCGATATTTTCCACAAGAAACCATAAGAAATTTAATATATATATATATATTTAATTGTATAATAAAGAGGTAATAAGCTAATACATCTTTAATAGTATTTATATTGCAATAATGAACATGCAATAATGAAAATGGAAATAGAGTCATTGATTATCATTGATTGTATAAAATATTTAAATTTTAGGACACCAACCAAAATACCCAGTTTAGAACATAATAATAGATAATGTATACAAACGTTAATGTATTTATTTCAAAACTGAAATTGCTTGTTTTGTAATATTCCTTTTGCCTCTTAAACATGAGGACTTCGTCAACCCAAATCTTCGTTTTCAAAAATCTTAATAAACTAGAAAGTTTTCCAAACTCTCTCGAGTTGAGTTAATATATTTCTCGTGTTACACCAGAAGTCTACTGAAAAGGATAATCATACTCCTTAGATAAGTCTACAAGAGGCGCTTATCATAAGACCAACTTTTTAACCAACTTATCCCATTTTGGAGTTTACCTCAAAAAGTACCTTAAACAATATAAGTGGCATATATCTTCCTGCAAATATCGCCTGCCTAGGGCGTACTCAAGACTAAATAAAATTTTAACTCAATAACATGACTAAGTATCTATTACTATGAAAATGAAGGTTCCTTTACTAATCCATACACAATGATCCTTAATTATTCGTTTACTTATTAGGGCAACGCTGTGGAGCAAGTCTTCATAAAAAATTGAGGAAATATTTGAATTTTAAACACCATAGACCAACGTTCGAATACAAACAGATGAAATACAGTACTTCAAACTACATTTATCACAACAACTCGTGTTTTACAGGAAGACTGTGGTTTAATTAATATAGTTTAGCTATGAGGAATGTATATCAGTTGTATGACAGTGTATGACTGTTGAGCGCTGTTGAAACTATGAATGTCAACTGCAATGCACCATGTGGCCAGTCGACCCCCTTACACAACATTGAGCAAAGATTGTATACAATATAAATACTTAAAAGTTAAATATTTATCACAGATAATTCAGTAAAGAAATGACATTTATTTAAGTTCCAATTTACTATACTATAAAATGTAGTCAATTCTCTGTAGAAATTATTTCATTGAAATCATAGAAAATAAAAGTTTACGTAAGCTGGTTCTAGTGTAGACATTTACCTTAAGTTTTAATATACCTAAATGGTATAAATGCCTAAAGACTATACATGAGTCCCCAGGACTAGGCTATTCGAGTAATTTTATTAAAATGTTTGACCCGGGGTTTCCAAAGCTTACAAAGCTTCACAAAAACCTTGTTTGGTTAAATTATTCACCAAAGTTACTATTCTATGAGCTTGTCTATACGCAAGCACACAAAGCTTTAAATGTTTGAAGTGTCATTAATGTGAATCAAGCTATAATATTGTGGAGATTGGATGAACATTAGTTTGAACCTTAATACCTAGTATATTATAGTAAACATAAAAACTCGTAAAATCCAATGACAATTTCAATTTTATAACAATTTAGAAATAAACGAATGCAATTTGGAGTTGAAGACCTAACAACTATTTGTTAAATGGGAAGATAAAATAAATATGTAAAATAGCATTAATATAATTCAGAAAATAAAACTATTAAACAAGTCTTATGCTAGCTTTCGTGTATTTAAAAACGTAAATAAAACCTTAACATTGAAAAATACAACGCTGTAAAATATGGAAAAGATACAGTTAAATAACCACTTGCACGAGATATAAATTACCAAGTTGTCAAAGTTAAATTGATTACTACACAGAACTAAGGCAATACTGCTTGCCCTCTCTCCGTATTGCAACGCATTGAATTGTGTCCACTAATGGATTACACACATCAAGTCTGGTGGTAACACCTTAAAATGCAGTACTTTATATTGACCATATTCACTCAACTAATATTTAACACAATCGTAACAATCAAAATACAATAAAATTGCTGGCGTCATTGATTTAGAGATTCCCTAGTACGACTCATACAGATTATAGATTTGATATATCCTCGTACATTGTTTAGACACTGGAAATAAAACTAGCCTATATCGTGTTAAAATATCTTGTTTGAAAATCAGCTTAAAAATATCACTTTGTATGATTTTATTTTTATAAAGTAATTAGGCTTGGTACTTTAAAACTATTTTCAAAAAGACAACTAATAAACTTTGAATCCATATATAAATCCCAAATTACCCATGAAATTTAGAGAAACTACAAGTCACACCTCCAAAAAACCATATACTTAAAATGTTCCTTATTGTTCCCCTCATGTAAGTATAAGCGTAAATACATGTTTATTATAAGACATTTCTTTTATTTACTTTCCGTAAATTTAAAAACACGTAAAATGCTGATCAAGAAGTTATTTAAAATCTTCGTCACGACGAAAAACCTTTGCGCAAAAACTATCCATTTATCATAAATTGCCATTTAAGGTCGTAATTCCTTTCCAAATGGAACTTTCCATATACCTAATGTTAAAAATACCCCAGCTATACTTATTTGTATATTATTCTTTTAATTTATTACATTATTAAAATCAGGTGTGATTAGTTGTTTGTATTAGTTCTCTATTTTTGTTTATTTCAGCTTAACTTAACCAATCAATAGTTTTATTAATAGTTATGAAGTCAAACGGGGTGAAGCCCGTTCCATTGTTCCATTGTTCCATTGCTCCATTTCCATCAATGGAAATCCATTGCTAGAAGATGGTAACAGCTAGCCATCAAGATGGCATCTACTAAATGTGGCTCATCTGATTGCAAAAGAACTATTGCGAAGAACAAATAATTTATAATGTGTTACGGGGTTTGTCTGTCATGGATTCATATTTCGTGTGCCGGTCTATCAAATGAAGAGTTAAATATTCTTAAGGAGTTAGGGCATAGAGATTTTTTCAAGTGTGAAACGTGCCGTCGTCATCGGAAACGTTGCCGCCGCCGTCGTCTGCTTGGGAGCAGATTTACGTAAGAAAGCTGGGGCTCGGCGAGTTCTGTGACTAAATATGACGACGAATGAGATGTACCATATTCGGATGACACATTTCAACCTCTTTTGGATAAAGTTTCAATTTAACAACCATTTAAAACAAGATGAGTGAGCAAATTATGTTTTTACTGAAAATGACAAGTTGAAGGACGCATTAAAACACCAGTCTGAAATCATCGGTGATATCGTTTAAGACAAGTCTGCAAACAAAACGTATGCTAGCAAAATGAGTAACTCTAAATCTGCAGATATTTACGGAATGTATAACGTTTTAATTAGGAATATAATTTATGTCATTGTAATACCACTAACTTTTTATTGATAACTTTGTTCTTAGTACAGGCATATTACCTGAATGCTTAAAAGTGACAAAAGTTACACACATCTTCAAAGAATGTGATGTAAACAAACCTAAAAACTATAGGCCAATTTGCAATTGTTCCGATTATAAGCAAGGTTATAAAACACTGCATTGTAAACCAGCTCAATAGTTATTTTGTAAGTAATAGTTTGTTTTATTATTTTCAGTTTGGCTTTAGGCCTGAACACTCAACAATTAATAGATGCTGTTGAAAAAGTAGTTGAATATTTGTTAAATGGCTTTGAAAAAAAACTCACTTTAGGGTCTTTGTTAATTGATTTAAGTAAGAATAAACTATTTGCTATGTCATAATAAACTATTTGTTCGTCCGTTAACGTCAATTACAACAAACACAATATGAACATATTGTAAATACAAACAAGCCCAAATTGGCTTTTGGATTGTGTACGTTCAATGTAATTGGCTACCGGTAACTAATCCACAGCAAAACAAGGATGATGTAATCGTATCTAAACCTATATACGATTTAACCATACATAATATATATATATATATATATAAATGTGTGTGTGTTTTTTTTTAATGTATATACAACACAAGTGCTAAACATTATACCTATAATTATACTAATACCGTACTACTTTCATGTACTTTTCTATAGCTTTTTTCAGTCTACTAGTAAAGGTTTAAAAATAAACATTACTCTAATTTCCATCCGTTTTTTAAATAATATCTTCTTTTATAATCTTGATGAATCTGGTGGTTTGACTCCTAAAGTGCGATTAACCAGGTATAATAATAGTAGGTATACGTTGCAAGGGATCTTAGTTGGGACATTTCTTTTATTGACAACATTACATTGAGCTTTTTAAAACCCCAATCTAGTTTATAAACCCAACACTTTTCTACAAGTTAATTAATTTAACTTGTTTTATGTGTAGTCATCACCATTGATTTGCACATTATGTTTTCCGGTACAAGCTAAGTTTAAAAATAGTACATTATCGTTGCATGTTTGATTAACTATTAATCTGGCTAGGTTAACTATTATCATATTTACACTTTACAATCTAAGATTCAAACCTACGTCAGTCATTCTGTACAGGTCCACTGCTTCAGAATCTCGCTGATGACTCAGCTTATATTATTCCGCATGTATTGATATACGTGTTATAAGTGTATTATGATAAGTAGTAATATAACTCACCAGGTACTATGAATACATCAACTGTTTACTTCTAGCATTGCCTATTTCTTTGTACAATTTGAAAACACTTACTAAGTTGAAGTATTTAAAGTACCTAACTATTTAAAGTAGTTAACAATATTTAATTTAGGCAATATTTAGATAATATTTAAATAATGGGTTAGGAAATCACGTAAGCAACTTGGAATGTGATTTTATAAGCAAATTAAGGAAACAAATTGTCTTCTTTAAATATATCGCTTTGGGTAATAATCTTTATAATCTTTATGGTCTCAACAATAGAGAGAAATAGTTTTGAAGTGATCTGATTAACGTTCACAGTGATTTGTAGATTCTTATTTTCTACGAGATAGGTGTTCTACATACAAGTTCAAGTACACAGTGAAATATGTGTTAACATTGTTTCGTTCCTTTAATCCTATTATACCTTAATCCTTTCATCCTTAAAATACAAGGAAGACACGTTGGTGAATTAAAATTTTTTGAAAATTGAAGTAGCGCCAACACAATGTTTAGATTTTTATATAAATTACCTCTGCATGTGTTTGTTGCTTAAATTCGACATTGCATTTATCGTACTTGTTATTTATAAAGTTACGTACATTATTGGTAAACCAACGAAGAAGAATTCTTTTTCGTATCTTAAAAAGAAGACGATTGATTATTATATGTGAAAGCTATATTTAGAGATACATTTAGTTATCAGAACCCTGTTCAGTTACTTTATTTATTTATACTATATTTTACATCAACAGAAAACTTCTTAATCATTTAGAAGAAATATTTAACAAATAAAAGTAATTGATAAGCTTGAAAGGGTATTTTAATACAGTTAAAACTCTCTTGATTTATTAATAATCTTGTTTTATATTAAAAAAAGAACAATATCTCAATAACTAAATTCCCCGCTAATTGAATTTTGAGAAATTGTCCTAGAATGATTTGTAATACCTATAAAACTATGATCTAATACTAAAGTAGATCTTATAAGTATCACTACCTTGAGGGCAGCAGCTCATCGACCGACTAATCCGACGTTCAGTGAGCCGAGTCATTGCTATAAGTCTGACATAATATTTGCAGTTCAAAACTGTTTTGTTTCTAAACTTTTGAGGATTTCATTAACATAATTTTCCTACGTTTAGATTAGTTAACAGTTCCCTTTTCGTAACTAGGAAAAGGTGTCTGTCTATTCTTAGATAGATTTTGGCCTGTCAATGATGACAAATGATTTGCCTGAATAAAATGACATGCAAAGAATTGCTTGAAGAATCAAAGTAATGTTACAGCATGACAATTTACAGCAATCATCCTGGATGAAACTATCTTCCTGAAAAACGATTACTGGATTATTAACTACACAATGTTTTAATCTAAAATCCATCGCATTCAGGTATACCTATTTACTGTAATTTCGTACAACTAAATGCATATGTATAGATGCTTAAAACTGTGTTTTTGGGAACTGCATTTCCATTATAGAACCATTACTTTAGTAACTGAATTCTATGTTAATCTTCAACATTACCCTTAAAAATCCAACCAGATATTTTAAAAATAAATGTTTAAGTAAACAAAGCTTGTTTCAGAGTTCATATAATAAAGGATCCAGTAAGTAGAAAGTGTCTGGGAAGTCAAGTAACTTCATTACTTTACACAATCCTCTCGACAGAAACTCATTGTAGTTCGCAATTTAATGAGATTGTACGTAAATGGAAAATATCGTAAAAATGAAATGGAATCCTTTTTTAAAGCTTATGAGGTAGCCTATATTTAAATTATTTTTAATGAATACACTAAATCAATTTTTTTTACACATTATTATTAAGTATACATATTTTAATGTGTTCCAAATATGTGTGTTTAATGTGTGGTAAAATCAATTAAAACATCGTTGCACGCATTTATAAATTCAAAATTCAAAACTCCTATGTTATTTTTATGGATGGTAAGTAAAGTGTTGCACGAGTAGTTTGCTTTTTTTATGGATATATTTTAATTCAATTTGGGGAATTAATTTATTAACTTGGCTATTAGCATTAAACTAATAACCCCACTTTATTACCTTCCTTGTAGCGTCCAACCAAAATACTCTTTTAACATAATACTTTTGATAATAGAGAATAAATCTGTCATGTTAAATAAAATATATTACGGAAAATCCAATAAGGGAAGTGCAAATTCACTCAGTCCGCAGGTTCCCTGCGGCGGGGATATTCATGTCCTAAATGACCTGTCCTTAATTCTTGTCAATAGTTTTCAATTGCAGGTAAACAGTTCAATTAAATCTTTGTCCTGTTTAATGTATTGTTCGGATATGGGTCGTTCTGGGGAAGGCACACTGTTGGCGATTGCAATTCCAGCTTATAGCAGTGGAGCACAAAGGGAAAATGAGGATCACTGTGTATGTTGAGCATTGTAAAGGAAAAGTTCTTGAAGGAAAGTGTCTTGTAGATTATAAGTGTACGTCAAAAACTCTCCGTTACCTTCTTTATGTAACTAAGCATTCTTTCCTGTTTTACATGAGACAGACAAATGATTTGTAATGTCGTTAAATAAGATATCATTAATCAAATATTTTTAGTTTTAGAGCACAACCAGTGGTTCATTTAATTTTTATCATATTAATGTAAAAGATTTAACACTTTACTGTGTTTATGTACACCTAACCGATAACTAAAAAGCGGCAATTGTAATGGCTTCAGACTTTCAGTTGACTAAAAACATTTGCTAACTGGCATATTTTCGATTTCCAATTCGCTTTTATTTTATGCTTCGTTGGTTTACACAGCAGGGGGGTAACTATTTAATTAGTTATGAGCAATATTGTTAGTTTTTTTAATGTTATGTAGTGCTAGAGATTTTCTTGTTTTACTGTCTTTGCTAACCAAACACATTTGATTCAAATATTTAAGGCGTAATAATAGAATTAACCAAATAGCATAGAGAGCTTTTGTAAATGTCCTGAGAAATCTCTAGAAAACGTCTAAAAACTTTATATTTTTATCCAGAAGAAATATTTATACTGGAAATGCATTGGTTGTTTTGAGATTTTAATCAGAAACAAACAGGCGACGTGGCTTATGACATTCGTATATTTGAACTCATAGACAATGCTGCTAATTATTCGACTAGATTTTATAACATTTTTAATTAATCAAACTAACAGTATAACAAATACTAACCCATAATCTATTGAATAAGATTGTAGTTTTGAATCGGAATATTATAGATTTCTATAAATGAATTGATATTTCCCCTGCAAACCACACACCAAAATGCTTTGCCGGTTAATGAAGAAATACTTGGTATGTGAATGCTTTTGATACTATAATCCTAACCACAACTACCAGGTTAATTGTCAAGTATAAATGGGATTATTTTAACACAAAGGGATACAATTAATCGAATCGTATGGATACTTTAGGGTTGTTTATAATAGTGAACATTGTTAAGTTTATTTTTGTAATGTTTTGGAACTGTAAACGTTTATCAATTATTTTAATCGCAACCTCGTAAGTTACTCATTAAAAAAACTCTCCAATATGACTTAAAATTTAGATTTTTATCCTTATTTTGTCCACACCTATGTTTTCATGAAACATGAATTTTGAAAGCAATCATACAAAATCCTACTCAGTGTAGCCAATAGAAGAAAAAAATGGATGCCGTAAAGAAGATTGCGCAAGTGAACGGATAGCAACTTAAAACAATAGAACGCAAAAAAGATAAAAAAAATAGATAGCCATAAAAAACTACAAATCAGGACAACGTTGGATGAAATCAAATAGGAAAACACTAGATATTCTATATTTAGCTACACAGTAACTGAGACACAAAGAATCGCTAAAAAGTTAAAGAAATATGAAGTATCAATAGCCTTCAGAACTCAGAACCATTTGATTAAAGCACTTCATATAAAAATAGAAGATTGTAACAGATTTGACGCTTGGGTGTCTACAAATTAAATTGTAATGATTGTGATTACGTTCACATTGGACAAACAGTAATCTTTATTTGACGTTTCAAAAACCACATATCTGCAAGGAGAAACAACAAACCGGAAAGATAAAATAAATGTCGCACAACACTTGTACAAAATTGCCCCTCATTAGGGAAATTGTAGAAAGTGGGTGTATGTTAAAGAATAAGAAAGAAAATGTGACGGATGCTTGGAAATAATTATATATTAATAGGTAATAATTTAAAAATAGCAATACGGTTATCAATGAGCAAGTGCTATGTAAGTTGTATTTATAGGAAGTTCATGACAGAAACTTCTGGTAGCCCGTATAAAAGTCCGGTATATAATTAGGAATGCCGCGTGGTTCTTGTCATTCACCTATTAGGTCTGATTATCGTTGGAGTGTCCAATCGAAATCGATCACCACTTACTATATTTTATATGTTTTTATCTTGTGAGCCAACAGTATAAGTGTAAATATATAATTATAAGAGTTATTAGACCTTTTTTATTTTCAGGTAGAATCCTATGTCCGATTTTAAGATGTTAACTACACGATCGAAGCGTTGGCTGCACAATTATAAAATGTTTTCATTTATTGTGAATGTTGTTACCCCTAGTTTAAGTTTTAGTTAATATCTAAATTATTTAGTAAAAAACGTACTTGTGATTAAGTTGTAGAAATTTGCAAACCACAGGAATTACTCTAATTTGATCAGACGTTTTGATGGAAATACAATTTCGATAGTGATAGTATGTTTGTTTTAAACGGTTAAATGCATTTAGTTTATAATTCAATATTACAAAAGGCTTCTGCTGTCACGTCCTTGTGACGATTCCCTTTTACATTTAATCTTATTAAACTGTGACACAAACGAGCTTTTATCAGAGAGGATTGTGAGGTATAATGAAGTTACACTTTACTTTCCAGACACTGTCTACTTAACTCTGTTAAATGAACCCAAACCTGTTCTGTGTCTGTCACAAAAAAACTACTTTAGTTTTTATCTTGACACAGCTTTACGTATTGTTTTGTCGTTTCTTAAATATACTGCCTTTTAATTTCGTCTCTTCATTATGCTTGTAGTACCGGGGACCGAACTTTGCTCGGCTGTGATTAATTGGGTTTAGCAGTTAAAATAATATCATGATCAGACACATTTTATCATTTACAAAAATAGTTTTATTACAAACCAAAAACATAAAATTCCGGAATAATATCAACCGTGTAATGTGTGTCTAATTACACCTGTTTCATACATCAAGCATTTAGATTATTATCAGTACCGTGACTTGAGTAATAACATTTCGTTTTAATATTAACCACTGACAAAACTGTACACTGACATAAGTCTCGGGAACGTTATTTATAACCACAGAGTAAGACCTCGGTATGAGACATTGGGCACTCTTGGGGGTTCCGAGCCTGATGGAATGGATTCAGAGATGTCACAGGGACGAATGCAAGGATTATGTTGGTCACGTTGAAAGCGTGACAAGCAGAACTTTTCTCTGCTGTTAACTTGTCTCGACTTGTCGTTAGGCACAAAAAAACGTGAGTTCGGGGATCCCTTATTTATATCTTACCTGCTCAACCATGCTCAATACAGGGGGCAGTCTTTGAGAAACTCTTTTGCTAAAGACTGACCGGAAGATCGTCTCTGAAGGGGACCTGTCCTTGTAGCAAAAATGCTTTAAATCCAAACATTCCAGCATTGATTCCATTTGAGGATCGCAACCACTAGTCACACCGTTTAGTCCTCCTTCGCACACTTGACGTTGAAAATCCATTCAACTCTGTCATGTTGAGCGACATGGGCGCTTGAACATATGCCTGCCAACTGACGTAAGACACTTTGTTTTTGTGCTGAAGTGAAATATTACATTGAAAATAGCCAGATAAAAGAAATACTGTTTGCATGACTTTTAAACGTAGCTGCACGACGCAGAACAAAATATTATTTAAGATTTAACTTTTGGCTATGAAGCTTGTGATTTAAACATTTACGAATAAACATTTTACTCAGAACAATTATTACAAGAAAAGCAAATTCATACAACATTTACAAAGAATTGTAATCAAAATGTTTAATATGTTGTATTTTGAGTTTAATGTTTATTCTTTCCCTGTTCTTTAATATAAATCACACGGATAAAGCCAATTCAAAGAAAGGCGGATCATTGACAACCAGTAAAATTAGCATCGCATCCGTCAATTCAAGTTTAAAATATGGACGGTCTGATGGTATTATATTAAATTAAGTGAGGTCCATACGTCAGGTAAATTATGAAAGTGAAATTTTCTAAGTCTACATCAAAACACATTGGCTATAGATGTAAAATTAAAATGTTTAAATGTTCACGACAATTGTTTACTCACACACAATAGATTTAATACTTTTGAGAGCATCTTGCAGCACCGTCTTCAGACCTTCGCCTACCAAGGGAGGAATAAACTCAGAGGCTTTCTCTTGGATCAGTGTCTCAGCAGAGCGTCTGTGTGGCTCACCAAAAAAAGTAGAAAATGTCACAACACGATGCTTAAATGTCACTGGGATCTTGTAGGCTTCAACTCTGTCCATGTATATGAAACACTGCTCCTTAGACTTTAAATCACCGAACTGAGTAACAAAGTTTGCTGAAACTGACCCATACAGAGTAACTACACTACGATGATCCGGCGTCAGTTCCACTAGTCCTTGGCGATAATGGCTCTTACCTAAATGTGTTGTTGCGTAATCAAAATCTGATTTCAGGACCACGTCCTTGAAAGTAAATTTCATTTCAAACTTAATGGAATCACCTTCTACACCAACAATGTCGGTCTGAAATTTTGAAATTTCAGCCAGGTGTGAGAGTTTAGAATTAGTAAATTTTATCCTTCTTTTCATGTCACGTATTTCAATTACCATACCGATGTGTTTATCTTCCAATTCAAAAAGTCTATATGCAGCGCCTGCCGATATGTCGATAGCAAGATTCTCCAATATTGTCTTCTCTTCACGAAATTTTCTGTTGTACTTGAATATTAATGCTGACTTTGATCCCACAAACTCCGCTGCAGATTCTGAAGATTGAGTTGAAGACACTAGTAGAGAGTTATCTTCTGATGTTGATGATTCTTCTGATGACGAAGAAGAAGAAGATGGGTAATTATAGGTGGATTCATCCGTGTGACCTGCAAGACATAAGTTGTTTACCCTGAATATTAGTAAACTCATAAAAATGGCTGATGGTACGAAATACATAGCTATGCTTTGTACAGTATTTCACTGCAGACTGTCAAACGCGGTATGTAATTGAGGGCAGGCTTTGTTTGAACAGCGAATAGGATAATTGTCTTAATTGTTATCAAACTACGTATTTTAGACTAGTATTGCACGATTTTGTTAGCACCATACATTTATTTTAAATTAAACTTTATACTTACCACTTATCATTCATGGAATATTTTCAATTTAATTTGTAAGATATATTAAATATATTATATAACATTTTACTTTAGCCTTTGTTTAACAACTATTTTGTGTTACGAATTTATACTTTTCTACCTAACTAGTTATTACCAACTTGTTATAAAATGTTATATTTTTTATTTATTCACTTTATTTCATAAAACTGTGATACATTTGTTTTACTTATTTAATAGTGAAGTTTTTAATTTTTTTATGGGACAATATTTATACTATACTAACTAAACTGGCTGATTGGCTTCTTAAGAGAAGTTTTTATTCGCTAAAAGAGTTTTTAGAACATTAAATACCTAATATAAATAGTTGTTTTATTCCTGTTGTAATTTAGATCATATCAATACACTTGACCTAATACAAACAAATATACTAGTATTAATTTGGTCTGACTTTGTACATTGTACACTTGTATGTAGCGACAGTAGAGATATTCTTATACTTATCCTAAACTGACCACACGTTACATAGTTCAATATCTACTCTGTACTAACAATAATTACTGAATTTCCTACGGACAAAATGGTTGTATAGGAATCACGCAAGTTATTATTGTTTCTAGACAAATTAAATAGGTATGGTTATTGAAGAAAGCCCATTTTTCTTATGTTTAACAACTATTACATTTAAAGGTAGCTAAATTTATTATATAAGAGCGTATAAAACGTTTTAACTTCATGAGATTCAAGAAAAAGTATTATATTTAATGAAAAGTGCAGATATATACAATCAATTATGTTATAAATTGCATATTTTTTGCATAACCATTGTTAATAATAAAAAAAACTATTCATTTACATCAAGTGTTTACTGGAGTGGCCTCTTAAGATAAACATTCATTGGTGCAGTTTTAACTAGGCTACCTGTATACTCATAGTACAAATCTAAACGCATAAAGTGACAGATAAACTAATGAATAAATAGGTCAGTAAGTTACCTAGTAACCTTTGCACACTGGTTCTAAGCAGAAAGAGGTTATAGGGACATTAAGGATAGTAGAAACTATCCTTTTCTTTTGGGGCGTAAAGAGGGTAATATATGACTCACCAATAATCCAAGGGTGAAGAGTAACAAGAAACACTAGAGAGTAGAGGTGGCACATGTGCGGAAGCCGTGAGTGGATGGCGGAAGACGACGTCTTGGGAAGAGGGTAGCCAACTTGTAGGTTGAGTAGAGATGAGGGAAGTGTGCACACTTTTGGGGAACACTTGTGGGGAATCCAGTAATCCTAATCCACTAAAGTTGGCACTTGACACAGGCACTCGTGACGAAGACGTGGCGGACGTAACTGCTTAGCGGCGGCAGCGATAACGTACTAAATAACTTATTTAAGAAAAACACCTTTTACAGAGTTTGACGTCGAGAAAGTTTTATTAATTGTTCGTGACAAACGATAGAAGAGCGTTAGAGAGTCCGAGAAGCGGTTTTAGAGGTAAAAGTTTATAAATAGAGAAAGACTAACGAAATACGGCGCAATGCACGTATTCAGCCGAGGAGAGTTACATTTCAACTGAACATTATTTTTGGAGGGGGAAGGGACGCTACCTCAATGTTTCTTAGAGGGGTACCGCAAATTTATCCATGTCCATATCACGCCACATTTTTTAACCAATAGGATTCGTCCTGCATCGGGCAACACAGCCGAGATAGTGTGTGTGTTTTATGTAGGCTTGTGTGAGTGAGACTCGTAACATTTGATACAACAATACTTAATGAAATTGAAATGAGATTTAAAAATACAGATTTGGTTTGGAAATAAGCTATCACTAATTGAACAATAATTATGATGATAAATATAGTAATAATTAATTAAATACAGAACAATATTGTTAAAGTTTCTTATGTTATTTTATCTATTTAAATTGTGAAAGTTCTTAGAAAAGTGCCCGTAAATACTATTCAATATTTGGAATATTTTATAGTATATATAACATATAAATATAACTATATAAATGTATATAGTAAAATTTTAATGCTTCGACCGTCAACTTATCAGCTATTAAGACCAATTTACTCTTTTATGAGTGCTGCAATGAGTGGTTGGTACAATGAGTCGTTGCATCACCAACAGTGGCAATAATGAGAGGTTATAAACAAAAACATAACCTCTCTTACAAATTATGATTAGAGATTGGTAGTAATAAAAAAACAGTCGTAGGTAAACTAGTGTATAAAACTTGCTTAAGTAGTCTTAACGCAATCGTTGCATAACTTACTATTGTCATCATGTTCATATACCGTTATTTACAATAGCATCAATAATTTTCTGCAACATGACGACCCATTACATGGATGTTTGCCACTCCCATGCAGCACGTCCTGGGTCTGGACAACCACTATGTGACCGATGTACCCTGGGTTAAGCAAGGTTGCTAACCTTACAAAGGTAGCAGTGAAATTCTATACGAACAGTCAGCTTCTACAAAGCCATTACCTGTTACACACAATCGACAAAGTGTTAATGGAGTTTAAGTCATTTCCTCTTAGCTTTTAAGCTCCGTCATTGTATCGTTCTAGAGTTCACTTTGTGCGTGAGTGACCAGGCACTTGAATGGGATATTGTTTATGATCAAGTTTTCACCCTTTATAGAACCCACACAGTCCATTTATTTTGTAAGTCCAGAGTTTTATTATTTTGTTATTGCCTTTAGATGAATCGTAACATCATTGAGTTAAGCTTGAGAAGTACCACGTATAGCAAAACCATTATTAGTCAATATTGCAACTAGGAGGCTATTGCAATAAACCAGAATACTCACTACCATTGTTGTATAGATCATCGGTAACTGCATTTTGTTTTCAACTTAATGGGGCATTCTCACAATCCTAATTTTGTAAATTTTATCAATTCTATTTTGTAAATTCTATCAAGCCGCTATAATTCAACTCGTAGATAAAATAATATATCAATTATTTAAGATGGGCACGCCATTATAGGCGTATTTTAACCCAAATATGAGTTAAGGATGAGTGGCACGATCTTATAGTCTTGTTAGTGACTCCTACATGTTCCTTACACACAACTGTTAATTAATAGCCCAAACAGCCAACGTTTATAGTCGAATCAGAACCACAATTTATACTTTTAATTAACGAAATGGTCGAAGTATCAGGATAGTACTGCGGATAGTCGTAATACTCACTCGTGTGGACGTTAATCCACACTAGAGAGCAACGCATCCACTGCGCATGCCTGTAAATATTCACAATTCAAGATCTCCTAGTAATTTTGTCTGTATAAAATGAATTTCCTACACGTTCTAGTAATCACCTGTAGTTGGCATGGATGTCATTTCACTTACACACAATCCCAAAATTGTACATATTATGTACCAAACAAGTTGTAAAGGAATTCAAATTTAGCATTCCTAATCATAAAAACGTGTTGTAAGTGATAATATACAACATTACGATAGTTAAAAAATATTTATCACATACAATTTCTTATTAAAATAATGACGTGTCGTTCTCTAATACCCGATCGTAAAAGTAAATTACTATAGTCAAACATAAAAAATTTGCAATTTTTTTTTAAATTCAAATCGTCAATAATATATGTATGAATATATGTAATATCGCGTGTATGAATACACTTTTTATACATCTATGATGATCTGATTAATATAAGGGTCTTCTTGACAATAACTTGCAATAGTCATGGATGAAACATACTCCCTCATCCTTATTTAACAGCTGAAGCCAATGTTATTGTTAGTTCTGTTCGGTGCATTGTAGAGGTCGTATTTCGTTTAAAATTAGTTTCTTGTTTTTTCAGTAATTCAAAACTTTGTTTAACCAAATAAAACGTTGTAATCATAAACAATAACTTGTTCCCTAGTTATATAGCAAACCTATAATCTAGACATAAACCGGACATAAACTAGACACGAAAACAAGCTTTAAGATTTACAATGGGATGAGAAGTCTACTTGTGTTGGTAAGTCTATGCTATATTTTTGTACAAAACATCTACCAGGCAATTTAAAATTATCTAGGTGGATTACTAATCAGTCAAATATGGCCTAGTTTGGAAAATGCGTTCAGTCAAAGACGTACAGGAAATCGACTTCTCAAAGAAGTGAATATAAAAATACACCATCAAGCCTGTAGTAAATTAATGAGATTTGCTTCTAGAGCTATTAAACGTTTAAAATTCCATTACCAGTTAAATACTTTAAAAATAAGTTACCGCTTTTACGCTGTAATATGATGTATAATTTATAAATTAATTAAAATGTTAATGTTCCAACTTATCTGTGTATGAAGTGTAACTAAAATTTAAAAATAACTACGCCTTGATATATTTCATTTCATGTCTAAATTGTAACTCTTATCTTTTTGAATGGGGATTTATAATCTATTGAATACCTAATATATATATATTCATAAATCCCGTCATATAAAATACATATTAAAATGTGATTGTGTAATAAAAAACATTTTAAAATTATTGTTTTTGTGTTTGAAACATACTTTCTTAAAAAACATTCTAAAAAATACACCAGCCATTGCAAACCTGCCGACTCAGCTCATTGTTATTAATTTGTCTGAATGGGTCTCATGTAAAATGTATTTCCCTAAGCTTTTCCAAATGTTTAATACCTAATTAAAAAACATTATATTTAGCAAGAATTTAAAGGGTGTTTTGTTAAATATAGAAAGGTTATTTGGAAATATATAAGTTAGCCAAACTTGATATAAATGCATCTTTAAACAAACAAATTACAACAGGTAACTTTTTCTCTATAGCAGTAACATAACAATTTTAAATTTCCAGATTTTTGTAATTTTCCTGGTGACCAAAAAGCGAACGAAAACACTTCAACAAATAATTTGTTTTTAAGGTTCTACAACATGGGTAAGAGATTATTAAGAAAATTTTATGTTTTGAAGGTTAACAAATAAAACACCATTTTTAGCCCATAAAACTCCGTCCCGATAGTCTATGATGGTTCGTGAACTTTTAAATAACAGCAGCTTTACACCTATGCACGATATTTCATTAAAACTTGATGACTTTTATTCAAATCATATGATAACCGACTCACACAAACACATAAATGTATATATGTTTGTATATTTCCAATATATATGTATATATGTTGGAAAGGATGGTGTTTTTGGCAGCTGGGGACATAAAACAAAAAGGTAAATCGGTCCCGAGTCCAAAGCTTACTATGAGACTAACAGTAATAGATTATTCCCTATATGGGAAATTCGTTAAACGATTGATAAAAGAAACTCTAATTCAATTTAACGAAGCAAGATAAAGATCCTTTTCAAGACGTCTTGTCTAATACAAATCTCCCTCAATATCAATAAAAGAGAAAATCAATTTGCCGAACAAAGAAAGAATCGTCTGAAAGTGAATTCCTCTTGCTTTACGAAATAACTTTGATTTTTCGTAAATAATTAAACCAAATACTGTATTTACGTTACTCTTTTTGTTATTCCATAATATAATGAGTATAGGATGGTTGACTTGTACCTGTCTTGTTGTGATCAATATGCATTAATACTTTAAGACACACCACAATTACAATATTAACTAATACAATTTTACTTTAACAATAGATAACTTGGCACTAGCTCATGAACTATAAAATCAAAAGGTTTGAAGGACAATCAGTAACTTCGGTGCATAAATTCTCTACGTTGTCCACCATATGTGTCTTTTGTCACCATGCCATTATTTTAGTTCGAGATATACATGAGTTCCTGTCCTATTCACAAGATCCCAAAGTTTACAAACCTTAATTTCTAACACTATTTTAGCGATCGATGAGATGGAAATAATATGAACCCACTAGCCGAACTGTTATCATATCTAGTATACTTATTTTCAAGATAATATATGAACAACTTATTCCCTGAAATATTTGATATTTTGACTCATTATCTTAAAACTTTATTGAAGTCACCTTATGAAAAAGTAAGGAATAATGAGGTTTCTAAAAAAAAAACAAAAACAATTCTGTATTCTGCTCTATTGTTTATGATAATGAAAATGTGGCTTTGCATAGAACTAGAACAAATACACGATGAATAAAGTACAATATAATCTTCCATAATTGTACTATAGTTTTTTTTATTACTAAGGTGGTTTAATATATTTAATATTGTTGAAAGTTGGCAGCTCATTGCTCCTGGTTTTAGCATTATAGAGGGCTGTGGGCATTGATTTTCAATAGGAGATTTTCCTAAACAAGAAATGTAAGGGTATTCAAAAGGTATTCTCTGGAGACTCGAGCTGGACAACGTTGCTCTTTTGATTCTACACTAAAAGATAAAAGTCTTTCTTTTTTGTGAAATGTACCGCTTGTAATCTCTAATCAATAATTTTCAATTTTTATGTTACATCAATGCTTGCGTATTGATCACTCTATTTTCAAACAGAAACCCAATTAATTTCGTAAAGTAACAAAAAATTATATGCTTTTCTATATCCCAGTTTATAAAAGTGTTATACATATAAATTTTCTTTCATAGGAATTAGTTTACCTAAAAATAACAAAAAACTAGGTAATTGAATTTATATTTTTCAATATTGCGTAGATATTTTACATAAAACTAATAGCTTTGACTAAAAACTAAACTACCTAACCAACGTTCTTATAAGCATATACTGTCTATGTTTCTATAATTCATAAGCATCAATAATTGTCTGTTAACTTACCTCTTTAGTATCGTCAAATATGAAGTAGCGTACACCCTATTTTGATAACCTTTGTGTCATTATTCATAAAGTACACCGTAGGAAATATAATTTAATGTATTTCTGCAGGTTTGGCACCCTTTGAAATCGTAAATAAACCCTTATAGAACTATAGTAAGTTATGACCAAGGCTAAACTCTATGATCGTCATTTTTCATCTTGTAGTGGATCGTAGTATCATTCTGTAAACCGATTTATAGGTTCAGATATGCAAAATATTTCGCTTCTAAAATGACCATAGTCTTCACACAACCAGTGTGGGGCTTATTTAAGACAAGTAAATGTTAGCTTTCGAGGAGTAAATGCAAACATCGCGATCCTAAAACACCACATCCTTTATTCTTTGCATTACGAAAACCCTATGTACTCAATGTCCTTTGTGTCTTTTGTAGTCGGTTCGACGGTGCTTTATCAGTATGCCTAATAATTAAAATATTATAAAAACCTATAGAAATAAGACAATATTACTTTACCGACGTAATGTATATACTTTATTCCAAACGTAATGTCTTAAACATGAGCAAGATATGTAACCACTATTCTTCAAGTAGCATCATTTTTGGATAAAACCCTGAGGAAATATAATTATGATAATGAATTAGTTCCTGTTTATAGAGTTAACCAATCTTGTTATTGCTATTTTAGGTAACAATTTTTAATGGTCTCATTAGATTTGCTTAACTAAATTCGGGTTAACATAATTTTGATATGATGATGTAAAAGATTTTTTTTCATATTTAATATGAATGAGGGTTTTTGGTATACAAATTATAGGATGTGTTGTTTTAGGACCGCTATGTTTACCACGATCTTTGTAGATTCATAGCCAATTGTGAACTAATTAATAAGTAACTTACAAAGTGTATTAAGTGTAGTAAGAAATTAAAAACCGTCACAGACCAATAAAGTACGTATGGCAAAATGAATATAGCCCATAACAAATAATAAGTACGATTTTCATGAGAAATCTATGTTACTTTGGATTATACCTATGTCTTAAAACCCAACAAAATCATCTACAAAATTAAAATTTAATATTGAAAAGTAAACGTAGGTGTACAAGCATTATGACTTGTCATTAAGTACAAAAAATAGTAAAGATGTAATAGATCGAAATAAAACGAAAATCAAAATTAAATTTTTATAAATTTCATTTCAACTTAAAAAAATCTTCAGCACTTACTAAATAAATACATCAATAAATGACAACTTTAACGAATTAACGGTTGACTTCACATAAATGAGTTTGAACATAAAATGTAAACACATTTTTTCACATTGGATTTAAAAATAAAACTGAGGTTTCAGTTCTCAGAATTTGTATATAATTGTATATTTTAATATACAAAAATTTTTACACAGAAAAGTTACTGCAAACCTTACTCAAATTTCCTGTATTTTGTACGGAATGCCATTATTTCTATTCAGGATGAATTAGAATTACGAAACTTATAAAATATAAAATTATATTTTATACACGTTCAATAACATACTGACGACAGGCTTTTGCAACAAGAGACTTTTCAACAATAACGTGGCCATCTGGGAACAGCTGGGAAGCAGAACTAATCTTCTCCCAAACAAGGACATCAGAATATTTCAGTCCCCTCGCGGAGGTTTAACATAACGTATGAATAAAACTTGGAGAACAATGAATATCAGAGGAAGTTTGACCACATTAGGTTGATTTGTATAAATAATAAGAATCGGTATCGAAATGTTCATATTACCTTCACAGTTTATGCGACTGATTTAAATTAATAGACTTTGCTCCACCTGCGTTTGTATTGTCCTAGCTCAGAGAGGGGGGGTCCACTTGCTTCAAACAAAGGTGGAAAAGGGGTTAAGGTGTATATCCAAGTTGGTTGAGAATTATATGCTTTTACTTATATGTGGTGCCACCCAGTTGACCTATATAGCTGAGCAGGATTAAGGACAATACTGTAGTGCTAAGGCAGCTACCGTATAACCTCTACCATTAAATGAAAGAAATATATTTCTAAAGTTTACCTTAACAGTCCACATAGTACCGCTAAAGTTATAAGTTTGAAAATACCCCCACCGCAACAAACCTGCAGCCTAAGTGAATTTCCATTTGCTTGATTTGATTTTCACTTTAATCTTTTTAAATAAAATTAAGGTCTTTAAGTACCTAGGTTTGCTTCTAGTGGGAGGGTAATAAAGTGTCTTTTGTACAAAATTGTAATAGCTTAGTAAAAATAAATATATTTGCCAAGTTTTATCAAAGTAGATCCATAAAAACAAGCAAACTATAATAGTTTAATGATTATTCTCCATAAGAATAACAAGGTTATTTTACATTTAATTTCTTTTAATTCGTAACCAACAATAACCGTCCAAAAATTTCCATATACTAAATTATTTTTGTTTTTATTTTCCAAGTTCTTTAAAATGGTTTGGACATAAATCAGGAAATGTTTTGTTTTGAGGGAGAAAAATTCGAAAATTCAATTTTTACCACTCCCAGAAAACCCCCTACAAAACTTCGTTTATATGGTCCGATCATGCTGGTTCGCAAACTCTTTCGAATAAATGAGAATAAATGTATTTGGTACACGTCTGTACCAAATTTCATCAGATGATTTTTCTCGAGTTATTGTGCTGACGGATACATGAATTTGATACATGGTTTATTTGGCCTCTGTGGAAATCAAAATGAAATGGTAAATCGGTCCAGGGTCCAGGTCTTACCATGATACCTACGGTAATAGCTTACCATATATATGGAAAATTCGCTAAAAATGAATTAATAACACTGAACATGTTCAAAATCTCAAATAAAAATTTTAAAATGATTATTTTTCTGAGTTGGAGCGTTCCAGTAACTACTAGACCATTAACATTGATAACGTGGTTCTATGATAACCTTAACTTGACCACGATAACATAAAAATATTATTTACGAACAACACATAATGTAGACACTGAAATATAGATAGAGTAGGGATTATTTACCAACAAGATTTACAACTCGAATTGCTTGATGTAAGAAAAATATGCGTTAACCCACAATTAGTTTTACTTAATATTTCCCTTTTTGGCGTTGAAGTTCAGTGCGGTCTGTAACTAGAGCCAATCACTCACGCTCTCTCATGAAAATGGTTCAAGCCCAGAGAGAATCCCAATGTTTTAAGGATGGATTGATAAAGCAGATAACTCCATTAAGGCATCACATTTGCCATAACGGTTTACGTAAGAAAGTTAGGCAACAAGTATATACTAGAAGTGCAAGTAAGATATACACCTTCTTTTATTTTATAGTTACGTTATTTCAATCGACACATTTCCAAATAATTTGCAAACAAACTGCATACTGATACATTTATACTGTCATCCACACCCATAAATGAGTGTCCATGTAGATTAAAGCTAGACTATGTGTACAAATACAGTACAATAAAATTTTTAAACCTATATAAAATATATCCTTACATCATAATCGAACTACTGGAACTATTTACCTAAACCTGGACATAAATCTACGTACTTAAGTCACATTTATTTACTTTATTCGTGTCTATATATATATATATATATATATATATATATATATATATATATATATATATATATACAGTTTTTTTTATAATTTTTTTAGCAACAGTCCAAACCCTAGACTTGTTGCTATCTAACTGTCAGGGGGTATCATTAATTGACAGTCCAATGATAAATGGATTCTGGATCTGGAAATCGTCACGCTTTGAATCAAATCAGCACCTTTAATTAACGACGAGCACTTTGACCTCTTGGCTATCCGGAGTATTTTAGACGATTTATTGCTTAAAGTCTTGGGACCATGATTTTGGAATTCCTCCCCTAATCGTCAAAGTTTTTATTTCAGTTTTGAAGGCATTAATTGACCCCCATAATTCCACTGAGGGTTGAAGTACGCTTACTGTTAACTGCTTAGTTTATGAGTTGTATTATCGAAATGTTTGATTAGCATACTATGTTTATTTTTACCCACAAACTTTTTTTAAGTAACATAAATTTCTGTGTCACTAGTGCAACTGTGGTATTAGATGATTTTCCTTGTTAATGATATTTTATTAAGAAAAATCATGTCCACAGGCCTTAAATACATATTTTTTTACCACCATCCTCGTGACACTAAATGTGGGGGTATCAAAATTATGTTCTGTTATTTGATGGAAAATGTTTTATTTTTTAAGCCCTGAATCGTTAAACATATTAAATATTGTTAGAAACGCATTGGATACTTATTACTAAGTTAAATTTCAGCCCATGTAACTAGGTTTTCATATGAAACCAGCAAACGTTCCTCAACTGAACTCAGTGATTTCAAAACGATACATGAATATAGTAGTCACTACACATCAAGCAAACAATAATCCACATGCAATTACTTGCATACAACTTTTCCAGTGGTACCGTAATCAATGTATATGTGAGTATGCAATTAATATTATTATTAAATGCAATATAATATTTAGAAAAAAAATCATGGGTAAGCAATTATTGTATTGTAAAAAAACCTACTTTAAGGAGTATCACTCTAGCATGAACGGTAAAACTGTTTGTGAACAGATTCAGTCAACAGTAAAACTAATAATTGAAATCCAGGATCTTTTTTATAAAATTGTAATGAAAGTATCTGTAATTCAAAACAAACTATAGATGAACAAAAATAGTTTAAAAATATATTGTGTCGTGACCTACTGGATATAAATGTATTATCATAAATAATCAGTGACATTCAAAGTGATACGCAAGCAATATGAGTAAACCTGATAGTTTAAAACATAATGTAAGAAAACATAAGCCTGAGTCGCAGGTGCGTCGAGCTATCTCGTTCGCAGTCCCACAAGATAAATATTTAACGTCTCTATAAATCGTGTGTTTTATTTCCAAAAAACATTATATTTAGGGCCGTTGTAGGGTTACCAGAATCATCACTGATAAAATATTTTTTGAAGTGTTCAAGATTAGTTAATGTGTGCTTACCTACCAAACAGAAAGAAAAAAAATTGAGTTGTAGTTGTTTTGACTTTAACTATGTATTTATTGATTTGTAATAACGCTAATTTGTTATATTTCCTTACTAATAACTTTAAAAATGCAAACCAATAACATAAATAGTCGCCAATAGTCATTGTGGAATACGTTTTCTCCAGTTTTTTTTTTTTTCGCTACAATAAATTACCCAAACCGTATTGAAAAGGACCAAACCACTGTTAAGTGTGTCGGTTTACGGGTTTGAGTTATTATATCGTAGTTGGATCACACCATATAATATACTAAACTATAGCGTTGGGCAATTTAAATGGGTAAAAATTAATATTTACAACTCCAAATATAAAACATGTAACCTAAGAAACACACGCAGACAAAGGTTTTCTTTAGCAACATTGTCTTGAGTTCTGGCTCCAAGTGAAACATGCGTTTCTGGACAACAAAAACTGTATCAATGTTATCGATATCAATCAATAATCAATATGACAATGTATTTTCCACAATTGACTACTTTAATTATCAAAACCATTCAATATTCTTCCCTTTTGTTCTGTAATGTGCTAATTTAGATGACTAACATAACAATTACGACTCTTTTGTTTACCTTTTCATCGTTATCTTGCAAAAAATAATGGTATATAAATCAATTCACCTAGAAAGCCCATATAAAATATATACAAAAATTATTAATGTAGATAAAAGCCCTTTAGTCTGATTTTCACCATTTCAGAATTATTCATTCCCTTAGTTGGTTAGTTGGTTACTATGACTGTGCTAAATTTAATGCGGATCGCTTCAGCCATTCAGGAGGAGTATGTGGAAAACAAAGCAGGAGTGTAGTATATGAGCTTAGTTCAATTACATATTAGTATCCAGTCAAACGGTAATTTATCAATGTGAAATAAAATAACATAGGTAAGTTTTTCCTGATGATATTATGTAGTACATTTGGAAATATAGTACATTTAGTTTAATATAGTACATTAAAATGATTATGTAGTATTTTATGGGATCGGAAAATCATAATTATCAAACTCGTTTAGTTTGTAATTGTATAATGTAACAACGGACAAATTACCTTTCAAAAGTAATTTGATATGAAATATTACTAAAATTTGTTTACTGAGATTCCAAGAACGAGGTTCAAGATTTTTTTGTGGGCAAAAAGTACAGTCACTATCACTGTAGTTAAAATATAGTTTAAATACAAAAAGTTAAATTGTTTTACCAATTTCAATAAACTCTCAGCTAAGTCCTTATCTACCCAACCGAAAACGCTAACTCATATCAACACAGAAATTAAATTCCTTTCTCCCTGACAGTTAACCCGACTCAAGCCATTTCTAAATATTGTATTCTCTTTCAAATACGACCTTGCTTGGATTTCTGAGCTGCAATATGGCGACTTTGTATTTTACATATCAATAATATCATATTTACAGGGGAAGGGAATTATACAAATTAAATATTTAAGTAATGTTAAATCAGTTGATCTTTATACAGATCCGTGTAACGCTCATAAATAGAACATTTACAAGATTTTCTGTTTTTGGCACATTTAACAAAGCTGACTTGAAACAGAACCGAAGTTCTTCGTTTAATCGATTTGGACTTGTAAATTGTCTACTATTAGGTAGTGTTTATTTATATCAGTCATGTTTACCAATTTAAATTAAGATTGCAGGCCGACAATAAAATAAAATAGAGGCGCTTGTGGAGCTACCAACACCTATACAGCATTATTGGAGGCCTTGGTGGCGTCCAGGAATGAACCAAGCAGGCCCGAAAGTGGCATCAACGAGATGGTAGCAGTAATCGTAGAGCCGTGAAGACAATAGCTGGAGAACAAATTACTCACTCGGAACTGGTACATAACAGAGAGATATATTGATACAATAAACTGTTAATGTAACATATAGTTTAAAAGGGAAAAATGCAATGTTCATTATGACGAACAGCGGTAGCGGCGCGACGCTAGTCAGTGCTTGACTGTCTGCGGTGGGATGTGTCGACTACATGACGTCAGGAGCTATGTCAGTAGCCCTACAAATAATCAAACAAATCAGCGATAGAAAAATGTTTACAATTGTTAAATCAAATTTATATTAAACATGACGACTAATTTTAAAACATCATTAAGTTTTCGAAATTAGATGTTTTGAAACAGATTTTTTTCTTAGATGTCTTAGAACCAAATACCTTTCATTTAAACAATATTGGGACCCCAAAACAAAATTTGAATAAAATATATGGAAAGAGTAAGTTTAAAAATTATTAAACAATGGCACTGAATGTTTATCCCATATTAAAGTAGGTATTGGTATTGTTTGTTATTGTTGCATAGTAAACATTCTGTCACACAAGTGTACACTTCGATAAAACTTTTCACAATCGTATTCGCACTTGACAATACTTACAATTGACTAAAATTTAAAAGATTAGCAGAAAAGGACGTTAAAAGGGTAACCGTAGACTTAAGTTGTCCACAGACCGAAATTAAACTAGTTACTGCAGTAAACAGAGGTTAAATTGCGACTGTCGCTTTTGGACTAATTCTGTTAATGCTTTCACATACGTTTCAATAAGTCACATATTGACATATATTGTAACTAGTTGTAGGTAAAAAATTTTGTTATTGAATACTAGCAACAGTGCCCGTTGTGGTTAAATACAACGGTCTCTAGTAAAATATTGGTTATGAAATCCATACACCACTTTACTCACTAATATTAATGGTACAGTTTAAGCACATAACATTAGAATCGCACAATTAACATAAGGAACACACTTTAAACACAAATGCAAATTGTTAACATAAACATTTAATCAAAGAAAAATTAATTAGATAACAATATAACAATAAGCTGTTGAATTATTAACACATGTTTCGTATGATTAGATTATGCATACTGGTAAACTAATTATTGCCATCTATATCTAAATTTTTTATTGCCATGAAATTTAATGAATTTAATAATTAATTTATCATGAAAAATAAATGGTTTTTCTTTTCCGAGTCGTGTTAGCTCTTCTACCCAACCGATTTTCATAATTTTGGCCTTAAAAAGGTATGGACGTACCGCAGAATTGCCATCAAGCATCGGCATTCATTTTGACGTATATTTCGAGTTGTGCACAAACTGCCTCCCTGTAAATTTATTATGGGAGTTAAATTTGGTTTTTTCGAGTTCAATGTTTCGCAGGCGGGTGATGGTTTACAGGAGGGCTCTTCTACCCTCCCGATTTTCATAATTGTGATCTTAAAGCTATACAAGCACATATTTGTCATCAAGCATCATCATTCTTTTATCTAATGTATTACTCGACGAAAGAATTTTTTCACTTCAATTAACGATGTATTCCAGCAGTTCTAATTACCTAACATTTTGGTCTAAAACCTTAATTGAAATACCACCTCTCATTTGAGCTGTTGATTATTAAGATCGGACTACCTAAAGCACACTGCTGAATCACGAATCAACAATAATTACAATCGTTTTAATACCTATCTGCAAACAATGACACGTAACTCTATTTTTATTTAAGTTATTTTATATGTCTTTGTCTTAAAATACTTCAACGGCTTTTACTTGAGATATTGACAGTTTTAATCAGTTAAGTTCAAGATACTGTATCGCTCAATCAGAAAAATATAAATTTGATTATATCTTGAATATGGAATTTAGTTTTATAGATGTATTTACTTAATTCTAATTACGTTATTCTATTTGTTTTGACCTTAAAACCTTCATTAAAATACCAGCTTCCATTTCATTAAAGCACACAGCTAAACCAAGATCAACACAAATTGTTCAAAAAATTGAGTTATTTATCATCGATTTATAGCCAAACGATCTTGCTTGCAACCTCAACAGTACTTTCATAATTATTTGCAAATCTTCACAAATTGGGCTATCATGGGCTATCCAATGACCTATTAATTAATAAAATCGGTTCAGTAGAACTGTAGAGTTAATTGTACAAAGCTTAACAACAACATCTTTAATTCAGTATTTTCTCACTACTATAATTTTGGAGGTTGCTTAACGTTTTTGCAAATAACTTTGAAATGGTGAGGAAATCGACCAAAGTGGAAGGTGATATTCTGAAAGAGAATAAAATTTCCTACAAATTACTAATAAGTGTTTCTTGAAAATTCTCAATAAAGACAGCCTAAAGTTGGCTACAAATATAAAATTGGAAATATAAACTTGGAAAAA
This sequence comes from Macrosteles quadrilineatus, assembly GCF_028750875.1. NCBI lineage: Eukaryota > Metazoa > Arthropoda > Insecta > Hemiptera > Cicadellidae > Macrosteles > Macrosteles quadrilineatus. The sequence continues at coordinate 35,891,109 of NW_026542595.1, forward strand.
GGAGTTTTAAATGTATTATTTTTTATTTGTATGTTTTTCACCTCAAATATCTAATAAAATCAAACTTTCATAATTATTTGAAAATCTGCACAAATTAGGCTTTCCAACGACTCATTAAGTAACAAAATCGGTCCGGTAGAAGTCTAGATTTAGTTGTACAAAGTTTAACAAAAATATATCTAATTCAGTGTTTTCTCACCACTATAAATTTGGAGATCACTTAGTTTATTGCCAATATCTTTTAAATGGAGGGAAAATCGAATAAAGTGGATGTGATATTCTGAAAGAGAATAAAATTTACTACAAATAACTACTATGCATTTCTTGAAAATACTTAATAAAGGAGCCATAAGCTGGCTACAAATAGAATCTTGAAACAGAAACTTGAAAAAAGCAGTTTTTAATGTATTTTTGTTATTTTTACTTTTTCACCACAAATATTTAATAAAATCACAATTTTATAATTATTTGCAAATCTACATGAGTTAGGCTTTCTAATGACCCATTAATTAACAAAATCGGTCCAGTAGAAGTCTAGATTTAGTTGTACAAAGTTTAATAAAAATATCCCAAACTCAATATTTTCTCATTACTATAAATTCGGAGGTTACTTATATTTTTTGCAAATAACTTTTAAATGGTTAGGAAAACGACCAAAGTGGAAGGTGATATTCTGAAAGAGAATACAATTTCCTACAAATTGATACCATGCACTTCTTGGAAATATTAAAAAATGGCAGCTAAAAGTCGCACGCAAATAAAAAGTGTGAAAAACACCGTTTTCGATGTATTTCTTATGGAAAACATGTTTTTTTTTCAAATTTTCACCATAAATCATAACAAAAACAAACTTTCATAATTATTTGCAAATCTACACGACTTAACCTTTCCAACGACCCATTAATTAATTAAATCGGTTGAGTATAACTCTAGATTTAGTTGCACAAAGATTTTTAAAACTGAATTATATATAGAATAGATTGTTTTGTGGTATTTCAAATTTATTTTAACATGCTATGCTATATCATATCTTGTCTATTGATATTTGATTTGGACTTTATTGATTTATTCGTGAAAATTTGTGTGAGGCTTGAGTGTTAAAAATACTATTAAAGTAGCAACAAACTATCTTTGCATGAAGTAATCAAAACCTAACGGATTTGTAATTGTATTATACCACTCAATTTATCTTTGTATGATTGTTAACTGAATAGTTCAAAATTTTATACGATTCTTGTCAATTTAGTTTGTATTACAGTTCCACAAACTTACGTAACGATATCAATTTTCCATTTATTAAATTACGCTTTTTGGTCAAAACGGGTTATAATAATTTGGCTCACCTTAAGCGAAATAATCATTCAAGTGATTCCAGCCAAGCGAGGTTTCAACTCCATCTTGTTTGTTGACGACCGTTAGTAAAATTAATGATGTTTGGCCTGAAGACCTAAGTGTATCATTAGAGCGATTAAATAATGGAGTCCATCCACACCGATTGTAATTACAAAGGCTTTTAGGCAAAAAACTAAACTAATTACCAGTTAAATGTATGACACTAAAATGAGAATAAGCACACAAAAATAGTACCTTTCCATACGTTCTGGGATATTGACATCTTAATAGAAAAGATTCTAGTTCAGATAAAGCAGTTAGAATTTCAATTATTACTAATCATCGCCATTTTATAAACAACAATATGTCTAAAAGACTTCTGAATTAATATACCATACTATTTAATATACATCTATATTCATCCCCACATAGTGAACATAAGATGATAAACTTTATTATATACTGTATTACAAATAAAATATGACAAGTTCCCTAAGACTCTTTGAACTCGTGTATAATAGCATCAAAATTCAATACAATGGCCTTTGACGTTGTGCAACAATGAAACAGGAAGCTTAGCCTTTGAGGAAGGATGTGTAAGAAACAGTTTTTTCTATTTATTCCATTTTTATGCTTTATTTTTTAAATGAATATAGTTTGTAATGTGTTACTGTTAAAATAAAAAGGTTAGTATTGCTTACTAAATAAATACTAGTGTAACTGTTGCTCGAATTCGAGCAATTGCTAAGTATTACAGGCGTTATTTTAAAACGAATAAATGTCATAATTTCTGATGACTTTAAAAGGTTCGACTAAAAAGTATGGAAATACTCAAGATGTACATTACAGATCGATATATTCAACATTTCTTATAAACTGGCCTCTCTTGTAATTTTTCTAAAGCTGACCTTGTTTCTAGTGTTTTTTTACAAATAGCCTTACTCATAGCCGCATTAGGTTGTCCATGATAACGATTATAAATTCTAAAAAAAAAAAAACATTATTTCTATTTATTTTCCTTGGTGGTGTTCTATGACTTTCCTATGTTTCCATAGTTTGCAAATTGGCTCTTTCAATGATTACTAAGAAATGTAGCACAGTTTTATCTCAGTTTTCGTTTTAGTATATCAATTTATCCCGGCTCTCTCGCTTTTTCCATTGTAATATTTACGCAAACCAAAATTCAAATAGGAAATATTTCATTTCAACCAAGCTAGCAAATGTGTGTAGCAAACTGTTAGATTAGCAAACTTATTGACTGTTTAGTTTACAATTAGCATTATGCTCTTCTTCTCACTTTTAATTTCTGACAACAGCTGGAGGATACTGGATACGAAACTTTAAAGGGCCCCAGGGCCTCACTCTATAATTATTTCACTAAAAAGAAAGTTTCCTGCACAGCTTCACGTTACGCTCTTTCCAATGACACCAAAAACATGTCAATCGGTTCAGTAGTTTCGGAGGAGTAATTGTCACAAAAAACCTGCTTGCGTATTAAATAAGTATATATATATATATAGATGAGTTATTTTTAAACATACTATTAACCTTTAAATATTGTAATTTTAACAAAGGATTTGTTTTAAAATCGTGTTATTATTCATTTTCCAGAAAAAATTGCACATCATGTTTGGACTTTATAAAAAAGTCCTTATATAAAAGGCAAAGCCCTCACTGACTGACTCACTCACTCACTCACTCATCACTAATTCTCCCACTTCCCATTTACCTAGGAGGCGAACGAACTTCAACCAGGACGTGATTGAGCCATGCGAACATGCTCACTTGTGAAGTTAAACGGGGCAAAGCCCGCGGGTACAGCTAGTTACTTCATATTTTAAAATTGTCAGCAAGTCAAACCAATCCCCATATATACTGTTAAGCAAGCCTAGTAGTCACTTAGATAGTGCCAGAAAAAATATTTCATATTAAATTTGAAATTTTAGTAATTCACTAGAGCGCAGTCCATGCATACATGCAAGTCTCATTAGGATTTCATATTTTATTAGTTAAATATTTAATCCAAAACGAATCTATGTAAGTTAAGTAATAAAAAAAAATGAATAAAGCTGAGTCTCACTGATTATAAATTATCTTTAACTATTTACGTTAATTACCAGGGTTACCTTATCATTGTTTGCTATTATTTCTTATATAAATACTTGTGGTATCGTATCCTTTACCAATGAACGTAGAGAGGTTATGCGTTCTAACAGGACTACGGGAATAATATGCAGGATGTTATTAAGTTCTTAGATTAATTATAAAGAAATTTGTCTAAACAGATTTATGGCTATAGTTATTCTAATTACAGTACTTAGGAACTAGTTCTTTTTGTTTCGCAAGATTACTGAACTTGTCAGAAGCAATTACACAGCCAAAGTCGGATAACAAAAGAGATTACTTTAATTAAGACCATCTAAGAACTACTAGTTGATTTATTATACTTCCTTTGTATAAAAGCTGCTTCGTATAAAATTACAAAAAAATATATTACAACAATAGCGTTACATGGTTATTGATTTTTTTAAGTACAAAACTTGAAAAAAAACTTAACAACACATAAAACTGAGTTTTAATGGTAGGTCGGTATGTTTTACACTATAACCTTCATCTACTGTAAACCCCACTGACTTTAGCATTGAAATGTTGATGTTAGATGTATCAAAATCATCCTGGTTGTAGATAAACTTTCTATGGTAATAGCTGACAACCATCTATACACTAAATATACACTAAACGTTTAGATGTTGCATGTATTGTATTTACCTACTAGTGAGGTCAAATAATAACAAGAATAATAAGTATTGGTTTAAGCTTTTTGTTAATCCAATTACACATAAAGAAGATTATAAACTAAACTACGTTTGTCTAATCATGTATTTAAAGAATGGATCCTAATTTATTATTGAAATTGCCAAAAATGATACTGTTCAAATAGCTTTAAGGTAAGTATTTTAGTGTTACTTTTGTTACGTCCACGATATATTCATTGACTAAAAAATTGAACTACAAAGTGGAAATTATACTTAAATATTTACACTTGACGCATTAATGTGTTTTAAAATTGAATATTTATTAAAATAGAGGACAGTTTGTTAACCTCTCGTTGACTTCATTTTAATATAAGAGGAAGGGGATTGTCCGTTAGTTGACAGTAGAAGGCAAATCTCATAAGGCATGTTGACTTAGTGTAACTTGCCGTAGCTTCCTCTTCATTCAGGAAGTCCCGACTAAAAGGTAAAGTGGGTTGCATTTCAGCGTTACAAACCTAACAAACTCCAGAATATTTACCATATAGGATATATATGATCAATATTCGTTTTATATGGTACATAAATTGTGTATAAGACTTGCTTGTCACCATTAAAACTTTACGTACACCAAATATTTCTTAGATTAATTATAAAGAAATTTGTCTAAACTGATTTATGGCTAGAGTTGTTCTAATTACAGTACTTAAGAACTAGTTCTTTTTGTTTCGTAAGATTACTGAACTTGTCAGAAGCAATTACACAGCCAAAGTCGGATAACAAAAGGGATTACTTTAATTAAGACCGTCTAAGAACTACTTGTTGATTTATTATACTTCCTTTGTGAAGAAGAGCTGTTTCGTATAAAAATTAATAATAAATTCAAATTCAAATTTATTTATTTGTGATAATACAAAATCTGGCCTCGCCAAGTTTGCAAAACTTGTCGGCGAGGTCCAATTGATTCACAAAAATGTAACAAACAAAATTTACATTTTTTTTTTCTTTTTCTTTTTACAAATATAAATATTCTAGCGCTACTAATTCCATGGCGGTTTGTGGCAGGCACCTATCTAAGCTACATAATAATGGCAGCAGAAATGTAAAATTCTAATATGGTTTGAAAAAAATTGCTGATTTATAATCAATGCTTCATTCCGAAGTCTTTGTTCTCCTGGTTCATAGACCAGGGGTTTCTAAATATTAAAGAGGCAGTGTCTAACTGGAGAAAAAAAAGTATTCGTTTGTTTGTCGTTTGTTTCTTGTTTCCTGAAAATTTGATGAATTGAGACATAACCTCTCACTAAGAAAAGTTATGCCCATGCAGGCATTTATTTATACAAAGCGGAAAAAAAAAAAACTAATATGTTTGAGAAGCTTTCTTTGATATTTTCATCCCTAATAGATGTCTTTTGTACTGTGTTTCTGATGTGGTGGGTTTTGTGTGTGTTTGTAAAAATTGTATTTAACAGTGGCTGTAATTGTGTGTCCTAGCAAAGTTTTAACTTAATTTTGTGAAGTGTCTTATTTATTTATGTGATATGTGTGTGTTTTGTGTCCTATCCGATGTAGTTAGATGCCAGCTTGGCCTAGTCGTTTTTATTTTGCCTGGAACATAATGTACAAATATATACAAATATATACAAATATACAAATATACAAATATATACAAATATATACAAATATAATGTATTAATTCGTTTAAATGGTTACATTTTCATTTATTTTTTAATATACAAAACTTGAAAAAAACGTTACAACGCATAATACGAAGTTGTAGTGTTAGGTTGGTATGTATTACACTTTAACCTTCAGCTGTTGTAAAACCCACTGTCTTTAGCACGATGTTGAAATTTTGGGGTTAGATGTATCAAAATCAGTTACCTGGCTGTAGATAAACATTCTATAGTAATAGCTGACAACCATAGATACACTGAAGATATTAAACTTTTAGATGTTGCCTGTATTGTATTTACCTACTAGTGAGGTAAAATAATAACAAGAATAATAAGTATTGGTTTGGTATTGGTAGTATTGGTTTAAGCTTTTTGATAATCCAATTACACATAAAGAGGATTATAAACTAAACTACGTTTGTCTAATTAGGTATTTAAAGAATGGATCCTAATTTATTATTAAAATTGCCAAAAACAATACTGTTAAAATAGCTTTAAGGTAAGTATTTTAGTGTTATTTTTGTTACGTCTACGATATATTCATTGACTAAAAAATTTAACTGCAAAGTGCAAATCATACATCAAATTATACACTTACGCATTAGTGTGTTTTAAAGTCGAATATTTATGAAAATAGAGGACAGTTTGTTAACCTCTCGTTGACTTCATTTTAATATAAGAGGAAGGGGATTGTCCGTTAGTTGACAGTAGAAGGAAAATCTCATAAGGCATGTTGACTTAGTGTAACTTGCCGTAGCTTCTTCTCCATTCAGGAAGTCCCGACGAAAAGGTAAAGTGGATTGCAGTCATCGTTACAAATTCCACAAATATTTACCATATTGGATATATATGTTCAATATTCGTTTTAATGGTACATGAATTATGTATAAGACTTGCTTTTCACCATAAAATTATATTTACACCAAATATTTCAATATTGATCTAATAGAGATTTTAAAAAGCTCTAAGTAACTATATCGTCAAATAACGTTTCATTAAAAATAAACCAATAATTTCTTTTAAAATTTACAATGGTTATTATTTCATTATAATATTAATTATTATAATATTACTAGCTGCTGTACCCAGCTTCGCAGCTAGAAGAAATTTCAGATTCTTAATCATTTAATTATATTTAGAATAAATAATCCACCATTGAGTTTTAGATTTAATAATTCTACCACATAGTTTTGTAAAATGCATTTAATTCCCATGGATTACCCGTGTAAAGTTGTGAAATAACCTTTGGGCAGTTCAGGTTGTTTACTTTTAAATGTCAACGCAAAGGTTGTGGGTCGCGTTACTTACAGGCTCACAGGAACCATCCGTGAAGTCATATTGATGATCCATAAATCCATGACGTCATACTTAATTATAAAATCAAGAAAATCTTTAAAATTAAACCGTCATAACCTAACCTAACTAACCAAACTTGCTGATAATGTAAAAATCGAATGAAGGAATCGAATGAATTAATCACTACAGTTCACCTTTGTACTGTACCGGCTCACTCCTTGCTTTGCTGTAAACGATCCACGCACGGGAGGTTAAAAGAGGCCGCCAACCTCTTTTTTTTAAAAAAAAGGTGTTTACTAATCAAAAAAATTGTTCTGTTCATAAAATAAAATTTTAAATGCCTCAAATTCTAACAAAATATGTACAGGAAGTAATCACGTTCTAAGCAAAATCTGTAACAAAAAGTTCGTGTTACCGGTGGGATTCGATTTGGTTATCAGCCGAGTACTCTATACACTACACCACGAACACCGATGGCTTCACTTCATATCGTTGCGGTAATGGTGTTCCCTCAAGAAAAGAGAATGACGTCACGCCATGACAGCCAATAGAGTTGTGCGTCACGGAGCGTCCCGTGAGCCTTGCAAGAACTGGACCCCAATGAGGGTTGGTTGAAAATATTGTGAATTTTCTCATGCTTCCATGCAGACCAATTAATATTTACTTTTGAAAACCTCATCTAAAAACTTTGGACATCCCCCTCGTGTAATGTATTATTTACTGTCACTTGTTTGGTACAATGGTAATGTTTAAAATGCGATATTTAGTTTACGAAGTCTCATATCTTAGGCATATTTAGTAGGGAACATCAAAGTTTTTATAGTGGATCACTCCAAAAGACTTGCACGTTAAAATTAAATAACACCTAAAGGTTTGAACACCTGCGTTATACATTTTGACTCCCCCCCCCCTAACTGCAAGCTAAATGTTATTTTAGACTTCTAATGAATGTAATGAAAATGAAGTAATAAGTTTTAAAATAAAAACCCAATTCAATTAACTGGCAAGTTTAAATAGTCTAAAATTTAAAACTTTTAAAATATTCCCAAAAAAAACTACTTACCATGTTTAGTTAGTTTTAGTTTTGTGTTAGATATTACCATTCTCTAGTTTCCAACTTCAATTTAGAACTTTGTTTGCTTGTATGCAAGGACAGTTATATGAAGGTAGTAAGTTACCTTTGAACAAACTTGTAAGGACATTTGTAAGACTTCAACAGAGTTCTGGGTAAACATTTATTCATACTTTATTCCTTTAACAAATATATACCAAGCTTACGCATACAACATTATGTATAAGACAACTAGAGGTAAAGTAAAATACATATGACATCCACTAAGACAGTATCTAAGCTACACTAATGGAACGGTTAAGTTTAAACAGTAATAATATTTTTCTGTTTTTTTATGTTAAGCTTTTTATTTTATCGTTTCCTACGCCTTTGGCATTTATTATAGTTGTTTGGTAGATAGCTGCACTACGTTTTACTATCTAAAGTCGACCGTATATATTTGTCGGCTAACGCGTCAATTATAACAAAACAGTTGTGATGTCATATTGTGATTAATAACTACAGAGATTGGATTGTCTTATTCGGAAATAATTATCTGATAAATATTGACTTCTAATTTAAAGAATACAATAGTCGGTAAAATCATGATTACTTGAAATTATCATTGTGAATATCATAACGAGTGATACTAATAGAATTGTGATGCTAATTTATAAAAGTGCTTTAAAAACAATGAAATTACACTAACAATGAAATAAGCTGTTAATTTATGTAACCAATTAAATATGTTGAATACAGCTATTTTATACTTAAATACCTGTTTTATGATTGTATCATTATTGTACTTGGTGTTTATAAATGAATATCAGGGTTTTAATGCTTTATAGATTTATTATTATTAACTTTAGATTTAAACTTACCGCTATAAATAATACATCAAATGAAAAATTAACTCAAAACTAATAAGATTGTATGCCTTCCTGCGACAAATTATTTAAATAATCGATTCAGTAGAACTGTAGATTTAATTGTACAAAGTTAAAAAGAAACTTCCAACTTTTTTTAACCACTATAAATTGGGAGGTTGCTTCACATCTTTGCAAATAACTTTTACATGGTTAGAAAATCTACCAGAGTGGAATGTAATTTCCTGATAGAGAATAAAGTTCCATTAAATAACTTCATCAGCACTGTTGTACGTGTTATTAAATTACCTGAAAGCACAAAAAATACGTCAAATAACACTTAAAAAATCAAGAAAATCATCAGACCCAATAGTTGAATTGATAGTTTGAATTGAATCGATCACCACTTACCATCCTTTATATGTATTTAAATTCTTGTAAGTAAACATTATAAGTGTAAATATATTATTATAAGTGTTATTTGGCGCATTTTTGTGCTTTCAGGTCATTTAATAACACGTACAATGCTGATTAAGAAGTTATTTACGACCAGTAAAAAAATATTGTTAACTTTAAAAAAATCCTAAAATTATGTGTAAGAAGTGAATATAAACATATAATCTAATGCTAGAGCAAATCGTAGGAAAGTCTCACTACCTTGAGGGCAGCAGCACATCGACCGGCTAATCAGACGTCCTTTAGTTCAGTGAGCCGAGTCATTGCTGTAAGTCTGTCATAATATTTGGAGTGTAAACTGTTTTGTTTTTTATATTTGGAGAACTTTATTTTTTAACTCTCAGAAATAGCCAAATACGCCCAAGATTCCATTGTGCGTATTGTAGGTTATTTTGGAAGTATAACATGTTTCTAAACCTCTTTATTAATCAGCTCTCTTCATAATAATTAATAATGGGAAATAGTTTTCCAAATGTTGCACCGCTATATCATTCATTGCATTCATTGTTGGGGACTATCTTATTGTTTTTTATTAGTTTCACACGAACCTTCTATATTGTAGGCCTATTGCTTCTGTTCAATATTGTAAACTAATGGGTTTTAACTAACTAAATTTAATTTTTTTCTTTTGCATACTTTTTGTTAAGAATCATGTAATGTTTTTATATTCACAATTTAACTAGTAAACATTATTATTCTTTGATATAAATCGCAAGAAAAGTGTGTAATTGTAAGCAAATGCTGATAAACTATGCATAGATTATGGAAGAGATCATTGGTTAGTCAAAACTGGAACATTAAACTTCCAAACGACACATTTTGCTCTTCAAAAACAATTCATTCATTTTCATTGTATTCAAGTAATACAATAAAAGGTAGTTTAAATATGCTCAATACAAACTTTTTATACCAATAACAAATAAATTAACGCATACTTAATCAATAAATATTTCAAACAGATACCCACATTTTACAGTTATGTAGACCATTGACCTTCCCGTCATGTAACTAATACTAATTTGAATCATTTTAAGTATGCAGTCAAAGTTACTATTGTAACGCAGCTCATACAGCAAACCTGTTACCGTAACATGCTTGGTAATGGTAAGGATTCCCAGGTTGTTCTGTCCATATTACGACTGGTTTGCCAAATCGACTCCGGTTCTTCCTTGGTTTAAGCAAGCATTGTTATTTAAATTGTAAATTGTTTTACTCATCTCCTGCGGTAAAACATTAAATGAAAGATATGTATTGAAACAGAAATTTCAGACTCTCTTAACAGTTGATATTCTTGTTTCTACAAATTTGAATTTCACATTTCCCTTACAACCACATCCACAACGATAGTGTAAAAACCTCTGTTGTAATGATCGAAAATTCTCCCTTGTTACTCAAAGCAATACTAATTTACAAATGCTTGTTCTCTACTGAAGCTACTGATTGTTGATATCTAGTTTGTTATCCATCTATTAAGTACAGTATATCCACATTAGTAGTATAAAAATTGATATTCTGAAATCTTACAAGGCAATCTAAAGCGCATTGAAAACTTAATTGTTTTATGGCCTATTTACAACGTAGTCCTTTGTTTAGTAAAGGATGGACATATTTATAACAGAACATGCACTGTGCATGATGTTTTTATTACATGCAAACATGTAGTAGACAACTAGGCGTAGGTTGACTATCACTGAAATGTTGATTTTTATTAACGGTTTTGGAAATACATATTTTAGATTATGTGCAAAATATATTGCACATTGTTGTTATCTACAAAAGGTAAAACTTTACTGTTATGTGAAAATCATTAATTTGGAAAAGGAAGTAATATAATAATACAAGTTTATCTCATAATTTAAAAAGTATTTAAATTTCATCATACAAAATAAATAAAATGTTTTAAATGTATAATTGAGGTTTCAAAAAAGCTTTTGCAGTTATATCGTTAAGACAGTTTCCTATTACATTTTATCTCTTTATACGTTGCATAAAACGAGTTTTCATCAGGGATAATTTGTTATGTAAAATAAAGTTTAAATTGTACTTCCAGACCTTTTAACTTTGTTAAATGAACACAAACCGGCTTTGGGCTTCGTGTAAGAAACTAGTTTGGTATATTTATATCGTTGTAGCAATTTATACGTTTTATATTGTTGGTTTTAAAATATTTTTTAAATAATTTTTCCACTGTGGAGTAAAGAAATTAAAAAAAATGTGTAAATAATGTTGTGGCCAAAATAAAATAAAAATGAATATACAAAATAAACTGTGTGAAATATATTTTCCATATTGTTATTAGATTGTTGACATTCAAGGCCATTTCTCAATTTAATGTGTATAGGATAAATTAATATGTGTGGTAAGAATACGATAACTGTATTTTAAATCCACACTATGATTTGAGAGAGTAAATTCAAAATGCAATTATGTGTCAAAAGTTGGGTTTTTGTTAAATGTTTGTAACATTTGGAACAAATAGAAACAGCAGTTTTTCTAGATAAACTGCAATAACATAAAAATCTTGTTTATAATTTTATTAATGCTGCATAGGTATATACTTGCCAATTGGAATTTTAATGACTTTATCTATGTGTGCATAATAAAAATCTTCTTTGAGAAGAATGTTAAAATATGCAATACCACAAACATATGTTATATTAAGCTCAGCAAGGGCCAGTGTAGGTATAACTTACACTTGGAGACTACAAGCAAGACTTGGGGCTGGACGACACCCGATATGTTATCATTTGGTCCCAGCTCTCTTTTAAACTTACAGAACCTTTTCTAGAGATTCATTTCTCAGTAAAGTTATTTTAATATTTGCCTTTGTTCCAAACCAATAATATTATATTCAAACTAGTGGCTTGTAGGGGCAGTAGCCCCTATGTATATATTGTAGTAATTATTTTGTACAAATTATTAGTCCCATGGGTTACCCTACCTTGATTATCGTTTAACATTATTGTATATTATAATATGTATAATAAAGGGTGTCCCAATAAGAACGCCGGATTTGAAATGTTAACAAACCATATATATTCATGCTAAATTTACAATATGAAACATGAATCTTAAAGCTTAGTATCTCCGATTAGTAATTGAGTATTATGTCTTGTAAGTGCCAACCTGCTGAATACTGACAAGCTCGACATCTCTTGACAAAGTTTTCCATCACTTTTTCACACACTCCCTGTTGAATTCCATTAATGGCACGAATCATTTCCTCCTTCAAGTCTTGGATTGTTTGAGGGTTATTGGCGAAAACAAGCGACTTTAAATATCCCCAGAACAGAACTGAGCCAATTTATTCGAACTTAGAAATCAATCTTCGGACAGATGGCTCATTTGGTGCATTGTCCCGGCCGTAAATAGCGCGCAGCTTCCGTGCTTGTAGTGCACTTTATCTATGACCACGCGTTGATCCGTCGTGTAGCGATTCATGACTACAAATGGGACCTAATACTAATAACACCGGTGATAATTTGGGAATTTCTATTGAAATACAGATAAGGATAAGACGATCCTCAAATCCGGCGTTCTTACTGAGACACCCTTTAGTTATTACATACCTGCATAATGCATTTTGAGGTCTGCTCTGTTAAAAATAAAAATTACAAAGGATTTTTCATGCGGTGTGTTTATAGTATAAACTTTCTAATCATAATACAACTAAGGATAATTTTCAATGATAATCTTCATGACTATTAATTAAATGTATATACATTTCTTTGAATATAGACAAATTCACTTAGATAAAATACATGGAGATAAATGGAGATAAGTAAAATGTTTTAATTCAACGTTTGCCATCTTCATGCCATTCACGCTTAACATAAGCGATTACATTGAAACATGTTTAAACTGTACTAAATATTATACTGTGCACATTGTTGGAGTTCCAGTCATAATTGTTCAATGGAATAGGTAAATATAGTTATGATACTCTACTCTAAATCAGTAATATTAACTGGATTAAAGGATTACATTTACAATTATATGCTTTATCCACAAGATTTTCAGATATGCAATAAACGTGGATAATCATTGCATGTAATATACATTTATACTATGATATCAAAACAAGTTTTATTTGTCACTAAGCCTTCTTGAAACTTATAAATTATAAGGTATCATAACTGCTTGCTCCTGTACTTCATACTCCCTTTCGAACAAAATATTTTCATAAACATTTTCTAAATAATATTCTCATTATGATATATCTTATCTTTTTCACGGGGAACCTAGTCAGGAGGTAAAAATCTGTACCAAACAAAATTAAATAGAATATCTTGTATGGTAAATCATTTGTCAACTATTAAATCTATAATACTAACATGCTGTTGTGAACAGTAAGACTCGAAAATTATTCTTAATTTAGTCTATCCATCTATCCATATACTTAATCCTACTCAAACAATTTCCATGATTAAGGTGTCTCGGAGAGAAGAATGGCAATGAAAAATTAAATTTTATTAAGGGCTTCGCTCTCTTGCATAGGATTAATTTTTTGAGTTCACTTTCAAAGATCCAGATATGTTGACCAAATGTCTTCGTTACGGTATAAACGTAAATAGTAATTTAACCGCTGGCCATCAGATAAATAACTAACCATCTGGTTGTTAACGAAAGACAAAACCGTTTATGAAAATGGATTTTGAATTAGATAAATAGTTTTGTTGACAATGAATTGTAACCTGATTGATGTAGGTTGGAAGGAACGACCTTATTAACGCATTTTATTGTAGTTTTAGGATGTGAGATGTAAATATTTATGGTGTCTACTCGTATCTAAATTCAACATAGTTGATTTATGGTAAATTATTGGTTTTATTCACCCAATAACTGTTTTAAACAAGCATAATTTATGAAAGGTCAATAATTCCATTCGATTTGTCCCAGAAACAAGTTTTTGACCCTGTTCAAATGCGTAATTTTCGCACCGGTTCCCTCGTAACCTTCAAGCACTTGATACTGATGTACTGAATGAATGAATGAATGAATGAATCCTTTTTATTTCATTACAGTACATCAGTTACAATGGTACAAACAACAATTACTAAAATGTAATCCCCAAATGGGCTAAATGCCTGTGGTTGGGGATTGAGTCTATCATCCGCACAATAAAACAATAAATTTAGGCTACTTTTAAAAGGGAAATAATATACATTGTACACAGAAATTTGTTTACAAGAAAAGATAAATAATATAAAAACTAGTTTACGAGATAAATATATACAAAACGATACAGTGTATGAAAAATGAATGAAAAATGAATGCACGCATATATCACGCGTTCAGTTTGCACGTTAAAATGGAAATGCCTACTGATGGATACGTTGCTACTGATTAAGATTAAATCCTAATTTATACAGTTTTAAATGTCCGTAGATACAAATGAATGCTTTATATTTGGGTTTAAATAACGTTAAAATAAAATATGTGGGTTATTTAATGTATTACTTTTTGTACAATTTATTCACTTGTTTTTTCCAAAGGGAATCAATTTTCCTTGGAAGCCATACTCCTTGTCAATTCCGTAGACTGCTGACTTTTCAGCTGATGTCAGTGGTCCATGAGCCAAGACATATCTATAGTCGATCGTCTGGTCGCCTAAACAACAACAAATTCATATTTAACATAGATGACAAACATCGAACATGGTTATTAATCTAAGGAAAGTAATACACAAAGCATATCAAAAACTTTAACGCTGTAGCATATAATAACTAAATGCAGTCGTTTAGCAGGTATATGAATAATTTTGTGTTTATTAAAAGTTTACCCGGACATGGTAAACAGATATGGTTTAACAGATATGATGGATATGATTTAAATTATATATATATAAAGCCTGGCATAAATTTGTTAAAGAATGTTTCCACAAACCTTATTATGTATAGAATTATAACTTTACATTGCAACGTGGATAGACCACCACGAGGTTCAATTAAAACGTAGGGGGTAAAACTATAAATTATAATCACAACTCTCTTAAAAGAAAACAACTTAATTTCCAAATCAAAATCTTGAATACAAAGGATGGTAGAAAACGTTGATCAACCTGGAAAATGTTTTAAATAACTTTTTACCCCACTAGATAGTAATCAGGTGGTTTTTGCACTCTATTTTGACTAAAAAGTTGTTGTTTTCAGAAAAAGGTTAGTAAAATTAGCTGAAGCATGCTACAATCGGCTGGGTAAATTGACGGTACTCCTTTAATAAGGCGTCATATGAGTTTCTTCAATTGTTTTAAACCAATTTGCACAATATTATTAGAGAGTTTAAAAAACTGTGAAAAATAATGGACTACGCAGTAAAAATTACAAAACTGTTAAAACGTTGTGGTACAAAACTCTACAGTTTAGTTAGTACAGTTTAGTTTTATAAGGCTAAAGGCGGTGCACCCTAACGAGCTTGGATTGTACAAATTTTAAGATTTAGTTTTGTATGTAAAAAAGCGAAATTGCAAATATCTTTTGGAAGAAATCACTCTTGATTTCCTCTTTATTTTCAGAACATTTCTCGGAGCTTGGTTGTTTGCTTACTGGACATGTATAGCTCCCTATTACTAAGATAACTAAACAATGTATTGTAATTGGGATTATTTCTGATTAAATTGTTTCAACACTACTAAAGTTTTTACTTGTGGACTGTACTACCTAGTGTTATATTATATCTTTGATCAAGCAGTTTCACTTCCTGAGAGTGAGGCTGGAGATTGGCAGGAGAGGCTTTTCTTACTTTGGGCCCAAGTTGTATAACGACCTCCCCTGTGATCTTAAGTTGCTAGGTGTTCCAGCTTTTATAAATAAACTAAAAGAAATGTATAGACTGCTGTGGACAAAGGACCTCAAATTTTGTAAATAGATTATATATGTATACAATCTGTTATTAGTTTTATTTAGTATTAGTAAATTGACAAGAGTTATCCTGTAAAGCAGTATGTATTAAGGAACGCTTGCTAAATAAAGGAATTTTTATTCATTTATTATTTATAATGAGGAAAACTACTTACTTCCTTCTTTGCTGCAGATGTAATAGAACGCATATCTTCCTGGGACATACTTGATTACATTGACTTTGTAGACTTCGTTGGCTAAAAATAAAACATACAACATAAGAATACAATATAAGTATGCAATGTTTGTTTTTCAAATGTTCACGTTTCTCATTAAAATTATAACATATAGATAAGTTTATTAAAAGAGAAATAGCCTAAGCTATCAAATGATATAACAACGTTAAAAGTGAAAGATTATTCTACTATCCTCAACAATGTCTACTTTAGGATTAGTTCGCAAGATGTTTCTTTTGTTTGTTTGTTGTTACTTAAACAAAAACTACTGTAGCAAATGGACAACTCTATTTGATAGCCGGATATAATATTTTCAGCCCGCATTTTTACATCAAAAACACACCAACAAAATGTTTAATTTAAACAAACTAAATTTGTTTATGTAATTGTAAAACTATAATAAAAACTAGAGATAATTTAGCTAGCTTATTAAAAATAACTAGTGTAGAAATTTAAGTTTTTATATATCACGCATGTGGGCTCTTAGTGTATTCAGTTGTTTTCAAGGCGAAATTAGTCTAATACTTTAAGAATAAATCATGATGAAAATGGTTAGTTAACCCACAATCTAAATCTAAGCTAAAGCAACGCTAAACATACTAGTTGTTGTAGCGGTGAGGGTCCCATGTCCATTGTTGGTGATTATCTCATCAGCCAACTGACCTCCTTTTCCGTCCTTCCTATGATCAAACAAATTACAAACATGTTAAGAATATAATTATGAATGATCACAAACAGTCATACAAAAAACACAAAATTCAGAAATGTTTCTTTCACAGAAAAATATAATCAAAGAAATAACATTTCATGCATATGTAAGAGATTAAATCTAATTTGAACTAATCCGTTCCGATTTCTCTATAGTATGGTTTGCAAAATATTAAAAATGGTGATTATAAAATGTTCAAACATTCCTATTTTTGTTAAATGAGAGAATTAATTACACCTTAAACAACCCCGTTTTATTTTAATTCATTTAAAGGGTCTTACCTTTTTCTCAATGCATTTTTTGGATTTTAGACAATACGGTTTTATGTAAGTTTGTTAAGTCATTGACAGTCTACTGGACCCTAATATAATTAAAAAAACGATAGTTTTAACTTTAATAGTAATTATTCTTACATTTTGAAGCAGTAATCTTAATTAGCCAAATACTAATTACACTATCCGTTTGGAAAGTGAACAGTCCAAAGCTCCTGGTAGCAGGATAGGTAATGTTGTAAATTAAGAAGTACTGTCTTAGTTTAACTTAAGTGGATCACAGATATTGTTTCATATAATATATTATTTCTGATAGCATTCGTTATCAATGCAGTATCAGATGTTATTTTGAAACAGCAATTATTTTATTATTTTAATTAATTATTATTTTTATTAATGATTTTAAAGAGATAAAATATGTATATACATTAAATTTTTATGTTTCAGTTAGCTTTAAAGTCATGTGTGTAATGATTGGATATATGGTTCATCACACGGAGTGATTCTTACGTTGGTCGTTTACTGTCCAAACGTCAAGACTTTTGTTGATAATAGCAAAAATGATGAAATACATCAAATAATGGCCTTTTTGTTAATTCGAAACGTGGCATTAAACTATAATCTATCTTCTATACTTTTTATACTATAAACCAAACACCATTCACTGACTCACTGATCACTACTGTATCTCAAAAACTATCAACCATAAGATCTCAGGAATCGGTATGGAGATTCTAATTAGGCTCTAGGTATGCAATAAGAAGAGTTTTCAATAAACTCCAGTGACTTATTATGTACGTAGTTTCAGATTGAGCAGTCCAAATCTCCTGGTAGAAGGACAGGTAATGTTGTAAATTAAGAAGTACTGTCTTAGTTTAACTTAAGTGGTCACATATGTTTTACATAAATTTCCGTTAGCAAGGCCACGACGGGATAAGCTAGTAGCTAATAAATTTCTGTTCAATATAATTTTGTCCTCAAAGACTGATATATGATTCTATACTTACGCTGTGTATGTAATAATATCTCTGTATTGGCCGTCGGCAGCAGGGGTCATTTTTATAGACAATGAGCTGAGATTTTCATTGAACTTTGTAGCAGGTCCATAGGTTACCTCCCAGCTACCACCTTGCTCCTTATGGAACTAAACATGAAACCTATGTTTAGTAAATATTTAAGGAGCTTGGTTTTAATTGATAGTTACATACCTCTAGCCATAGCTTGTTTTGCTATTGATTAGAATATAAATAATTAGAACTGCGATAGACCTTTCTTGACAGTTAGTTCTCAAAAAGAAAATACTCAATTTGTTTTATTATGTCATTAAAAATTACTACTTTATGCTGTGAAACCTGATGTATAGTTAAATATTTCTTAGATAATCACTAAAGTAACCTTATAAGAAAATCAACGCATGTATACCTTGTCAAAGTCAAAGCCAGTCTGGGTTTGTACGTTGACATCACATGGTCCCATGGTAGGGATGTCCGCCGAGCAGACAACGATGGTAGCGACGACGAAGAGAGTGGTGGACATCATCTTGGAAAAGTGAACATCCATAGAAATTTCCGCATATAAGTACTGGTGGAGTTCGTTAAAACACAATGCTATTACGTCTGTCAAAGAAAAGAAACGTCCCCACTATTTACACACTTGTATGAATAACTGTCAACTGTTTACTAAGTTGATCGACGAAGACAAATTAATAATGATCAATAGATATGTTAGTTATTAGCAAATACCTTATATCACTTTGTTTCTGTAGAACATAACTGAACAAACATCACATGTTAACACATTTACCCTTGATTACACAACGTTGTATCAATACATCTTTAAGGTCACACATATTTCCTCCTTCATTATTTTGAAAATACTTTCAAATAGAGTTGTTTTATAAAATAAAAATACAAATATTCTTATGGAATATTACACGTTTACACGTATTGTTATCTATTTCCTTACGACATATTAAAATTATAGGCAATATGTTACACGTTATGTTGGCCTAAGGGAAGAATTATTGCGTTAAACATAAAACTAATAATTTTTTTTATTAACTGCACTCATTAATTACAAGAACGCATTTTGTAAAAGTTGTGTGCAAAAGGTATCTGTATAATTAAGTATACCCCAAGTAAACTTTTAAAATCTAATATTTTAGTACATATCGAATTCCATAGGACATAGTCATAGGGCTTTGAATTATTGAATACCAGGTTAGTACAGAGTATTTTATAAATGCACAAGACAGAATGAATTAAAAGCATAAATAATTAACATTATGTTTTCAACTTAAGTTATTTTACAGAATACATTTTGTAATACAAGGTTAATTTTTATTTACTTTATTTTATTTAGTTGAAAATAAACAGAAACATGGAAAAGGTGCACCTTAAGAATTTGAAATATGTGGTTAAAACTACCCGACTTTGCGTGTTCCTTAGCCTTTTTTTTATTGCTACTTCAGGGAATCTGGCTGCCCATGCAAAAGGTTTGCCTCGTCCAAAATACCCAGATGACTAAGTCTCTTACCACATTAGTGTCATGAGGAGGAGTGCTATTAAGTTTGTCGAATAAATATATGTCCCATTAAATAAATTGTTTGTAAAATAATTTACGTGTTCAGTATATGGATCAAGAACATGCATCAGACATAACCTGTATTTAAGATTCTTAAGGTGCAGCTAATCCATGATTTTTGTATGTTTCCAATAAAAAATATACTAGGCTTACCTTGTATTTGAAAATTTGTTCAGTAAAAATAATCTAAATTACAAATGATCAGTATCTTCATAATCACAACTAAAGTGTGTATTTATAAATATCACTACTTTTACGTGGAATTCAAAGGACTACAACTAGTTTAGGCTGTACTATACTACTGCATTAGATTTTACAAGTATACTTGGGGTATACTTAATTACTGATACATTCTGCACACAACTTTCACTAAATGTGTTCTTGTAATTAATTTTATGTTTAACCAATATTTCTCCCCTTAGAAATATGTCATATATTGCATATAATTTTAAAGCTTCAATTGTGGGGATGTGTTTTATACTATTTTACAGTTTTTAACACGACTTGATAAACAATTTTCATAAGCGAGTTCTAGCGCTCTTTTTATTGACTTTTCAAAATGTGTTAAATAAGTCGTATTTACAAACTTTTGAATGGGTTAAGCTATACCATATTATACGTGTTCCGATAGAAAATGTAATGACGATTCTAAAAATGCAATTGAAAATATCATTATATAGGTTAAAAGTTGAGAAATATGACATTTTCTTAGGAAATGTCAAGATATTTGGGAAAATCTAAAAATTGCTATTGCTGGAAGTAGGAGTAAGATATAACTATCCAAATTGCGTATTTTTATCGCAACTTGTGTGCCTAA
The DNA here is from genome assembly GCF_028750875.1 of Macrosteles quadrilineatus. Lineage (NCBI taxonomy): Eukaryota > Metazoa > Arthropoda > Insecta > Hemiptera > Cicadellidae > Macrosteles > Macrosteles quadrilineatus. Next base: position 35,911,995 of record NW_026542595.1, read on the forward strand.
TAATGCCTTAAAATATTTGACACTGACTACCAAAACCCCTGAATAGTTGTTTTATCCCTGTTGTAATTTAGTTTATATCATTACACTGGACCTAATAAAAAAGATACTAGTATTAATTTTGTTCTGACGTTGTACATTGTACACTTGTATGTAGCGACAGTAAAGATATTCTTATTCTTATCCTAAACTGACCACAATTTACATAGTTCAATATCTACTGTGTACTAACAATAATTACTGATTTTCCTACAGACAAAATGGTTGTATAGGAATCACGCAAGTTCTTATTGTTTCTAGACAAAATAAGCAGGAATGGTTATTGTGGAAAGCCCATTTTTCTTTTGGTTAACCACCATTACATTTTAAGGTAGCTAAATTTATTGCATAAGAGCGCATAAAACGTTTTAACTGCATGAGATTCAAGATAAAGTATTATATTAAATGATAAGTGAAGATATTTACAAATAATTATGTTATAAGTTGAATAATTTTTTGCATGACCATTGTTAATCATTTAAAAAACTATTTATTTATATCATGTGTTTACTGGAGTGACCTCTTAAGATAAGCATTTATTGGTGCAGTTTTAACTAGGCTACCTGTATATGCATAAGGTGATAGAGAAACTAATGAATGTATAGGTCAGTACCTAGTAACATTTGTAAATTGGCTCTTAGCAGAAAGAGGTTATAGGGACATTCAGGATAGTAGGAACTATATTGTTTAAGTTTCTTGTGTTATTTTATCTATTTCAATTGTGAAAGTGCTTAGAAAAGTGCCCATAAATACGATTCCATATTTGGAATATTGTATAGTATCTATTACATTTATATTATGTTAATCTACTAGTACTTGAGGACCAAGCATTGCTCGGGAAAAGTCATTAGTAGACTCTCTCAGAGTATTATTTGGTCAATGTCATGTATCCAAATATTCTTTTGCTAAAAGGAATAATGTGTTTGGCCTTTGGGGACATCATAATGAAAAGGTAAAAGTAACTCTGAGCCGTTTACTAGGGAAATTCGCTTGAACTGCATCGGAACCAAATATATAATAGTTTTACCTACGACCGTTTCTAAAATTAGCCTTTTCGGTTCAGTTCTTAGAATTGAATAGATTCACTTTACAGAAAAGATTTTTTCCTTTACACCACTAGTAACGGAACAATGAGGTTCAAGGATTGAGAGAAAAGGAGTAAAATTTTCTTACAAATTATGAGTAGAGATTAGTAGTAATAAAAAAACAGTCGTAGGTATACTAGTGTCTTAACGCGATCGTTGTATAACCTACTATTTGTATCAATGTTCATAAACCGGCATTTACAATAGTATCAATAAATCTCTTTAACATGACGACCCATAAAATGGATGTTTGCCACTCCCATGCAGCACGTCCTGGGTCTAGACAACCACTATGTGACCGATGTACCCTGGGTTAGGCAAGGTTGCAAACCTTACAAAGGTAGAAGTGAAATTCTATACGAACAGTCAGCTTCTACAAAGGCATTACCTGTTACACACAATCGACAAAGTGTTAATGGAGTTTAAGTCATTTCCTCTTAGCTTTTAAGCTCCGTCATTGTATCGTTCTAGAGTTCACTTTGTGCGTGAGTGACCAGGCACTTGAATGGGATATTGTTTAAGATCAAGTTTTCCGTTCATAGAACCCAGACAGTATTTATTTTATACACCCTGAGTTTTATTATTTTGTGATTGCCATAGATCAATCGTAACATCATTGTATTGAGCTTGAGAAAAACCAGGTATTACAAAACCATTATTAGTCAATATTGCAACTAGGAGGCTATTACCAGAAAGGGGACAAAACCAGCTGCAATAACTACTTACAGGCCTATTAGTTTAATATCAACCTTTAGTAAAGTATTTGAGAAAGCAATGGTTAATAGATTATGGAGTTTCCTAGAGTCCCAAAACATCCTATATGAAAACCAGCACGGATTTGTAAAAAACAGATCGACAACCAGTGCCATGCTTGGTCTCATAAACAGAGTGGTGAGGGATATGGATTCACGTCAGAAAGTAGCAGGGATGTTCTTTGATTTTAGCAAAGCTTTTGACCTCGTTAACCATGATATACTGTTGAGAAAAATGAATGATCTGGGCATTAGAGGAGTAGCTCATGCTTGGTTTTCTTCGTACCTGAAAGACAGGCGACAGTTTGTTATGATACCAGCTGTAAATAAAAGTGGCTACTTGCAGAACCATTCCTCTTCAGAAGTCCCAGTCAGGAGAGGTGTGCCCCAGGGTTCCGTCTTGGGTCCGATTCTCTTCCTTATCTTCATAAATGATGTTCCATCCAGCTTGAATCTTGCAAACATATGCCTTTTTGCCGATGACACTTCTATCACCATTTCAAATCCCAGTATTCAGGCCTTAGAACAGACCCTATTTCTTGAATCGAACTGCCTGCTTCAGTGGTGTGAGGATAATGAACTAATCTTAAATGCCAACAAAACCACACTCCTTCAATTTAGCATTGCTCAGCATCGCACATCCACTGACAAACATGTTCTTCTTGATGATACCACTATTTCCCCCTCCCCAGATGTAAAGTTCCTTGGTTTAATTCTAGACGAGAACCTCAAATTTCACAAGCATATCGATCACGTTTCAAACAAGATATCTGTTGGGATTTTCATGCTCCGCACTCTTAAACATACTGTTTCGTGTGAGGTCCTCTTGACAGCCTACTATGGACTAGATTATCCTTATCTGACATATGCTGTACCTGTCTGGGGTTGTGAAAGCCAAAGGACTCAGTTCATATTCAGGCTTCAAAAAAGGCTCTCCGAACTGTTTTTTCCCTTCACCGTCGTCAATCCTGCAGAGATGTCTTCAGATCACATAAAGTTCTAACTTTCCCTTCCATTTACATTTTAGAAACATTATCATTTATCAAGAAACGCCAATCATCATATAGCTCTCCAAGTATCCATAGTTATCGTCTCCGCAACAATTTCAATCTTTCAGTACCACGACACTTAACCACTTTCTTTCAGAAAAATTTCCACTTCAATGCAGTAAAACTTTTTAATGACCTCCCTCTCCCTTTGAAAGCCGAACAGGACATCGGAAAATTCAGGAAATTAGTTAAGTCCATGTTGATAAATAAGGTCTGCTACAGCGTCCGGGAATTTCCTGGTAGTCTTTAACCTTATTAAACATAAAAGAAAACAATTTGTATATAATGTATTTAGTAATTAATTAATTTCATAAAAATGTAATCTCTTGACTTGGCCAATGCAATGTATTGTTAATCTGGTTGAATGAAGGACTTTGACTTTGATTTTAATAAACCAGAATACTCACTACCATCGTTCTATAGATCATTGGTAACTGCATTTTGTTTTCAACTTAATGGGGCATTCTCACAATCCTAATATTGTAAATTTTATCAATTCTATTTTGTAAATTATATCAAGCCGCTATAATTCAACTCATAGATAAAATAATATATCAATTATTTAAGATGGGCACGCCATTATAGGCGTATTTTAACCCAAATATGAGTTAAGGATAAGTGGCACGATCTTATAGTCTTGTTAGTGACTGCTACATGTTCCTTACACACAACTGTTAATTAATAGCCCAAACAGCCAACGTTTATAGTCGAATCAGAACCACAATTTATACTTTTAATTAACGAAATGGTCGAAGTATCAGGATAGTACTGCGGATAGTCGTAATACTCACTCGTGTGGACGTTAATCCACAACAGAGAGCAACGCATCCACTGTGCATGCCTGTAAATATTCACAATTCAAGATATCCTAGTAATTTTGTCTGTATAAAATGAATTTCCTATACGTTCTAGTAATCACCTGTAGTTGGCATGGATGTCATTTCACTTACACACAATCCCTAAATTGTACATATTATGTATCAAACAAGTTGTAAAGGAATTCAAATTTAGCATTCCCAATCATAAAAACGTGTTGTAAGTGATAATATACAACATTACGATAGTTAAAAAATATTTATCACACACAATTTCTTATTAAAATAATGACGTGTCGTTCTCTAATACCCGATCGTAAAAGTAAATTACTATAGTCAAACATAACAAATTTGCAATTTTTTTTATTCAAATCGTCAATAATATATGTATGAATATATGTAATATTGCGTGTATGAATACACTTTTTATACATCTATAATGATCTGATTGATATAAGGGTTTGATATAAGGGTCTTCTTGACAATAACTTACAATAGTCATGGATGAAACATACTCCCTCATCCTTATTTAACAGCTGAAGCCAATGTTATTGTTAGTTCTGTTCGGTGCATTGTAGAGGTCGTATTTCGTTTAAAATTAGTTTCTTGTTATTTCAGTAATTTAAAACTTCGTTTAACCAAATAAAACGTTGAAATCATAAACAATAACTTGTTCCCTAGTTATATAGCAAACCTATAATCTAGACATAAACCGGGCATAAACTAGACACGAAAACAAGCTTTAAGATTTACAATGGGATGAGAAGTCTACTTGTGTTGGTAAGTCTATGCTATATTTTTGTACAAAACATCTACCAGGCAATTTAAAATTATCTAGGTGGATTACTAATCAGTCAAATATGGCCTAGTTTGGAAAATGCGTTTAGTCAAAGACGTACAGGAAATCGACTTCTCAAAGAAGTGAATATAAAAATACACCATCAAGCCTGTAGTAAATTAATGAGATTTGCTTCTAGAGCTATTAAACGTTTAAAATTCCATTACCGGTTAAATACTTTAAAAATAAGTTAACGCTTTTACGCTGTAATATGATGTATAATTTATAAATTAATTAAAATGTTCATGTTCTAACTTATCTGTGTATGAAGTGTAACTAAAATTTAAAAATAACTACGTCTTGATATATTTCATTTCATGTCTAAATTGTAACTCTTATCTTTTTGAATGGGGATTTATAATCTATTGAATACCTAAAATATATATATATATATATATTCATAATCCCGTCATATAAAATACATATTAAAATGTGATTGCGGTATACAATAAAAAACATTTTAAAATTATTGTTTTTGTGTTTGAAACATACTTTCTTAAAAAACATTCTAAAAAATACCCCCAGCCATTGCAAACCTGCCGACTCAGCTCATTGTTATTAATTTGTCTGAATGGGTCTCATGTAAAATGTATTTCCTTAAGCTTTTCCAAATGTTTATTACCTAATTAAAAAAACATTATATTTAGCAAAAATTTAAAGGGTGTTTTGTTAAATATACAAAGCTTATTTGGAAATAAATAAGTTAGCAAAACTTAATATAAATGCATCTTTAAACAAACAAATTACAACAGGTAATTTTTTCTCTATATCAGTAACATAACAATTTTAAATTTCCAGATTTTTGTAATTTTCCTGGTGACCAAAAAGCGTACGAAAACACTTCAACAAATAATTTGCTTTTAAGGTTCTACAACATGGGTAAGAAATTATTAAGAAAATTTTATGTTTTGAAGGTTACCAAATAAAACACCATTTTTAGCCCATAAAACTCCGTCCCGATAGTCTATGATGGTTCGTGAACTTTTAAATAACAGCAGCTTTACACCTATGCACGATATTTCATTAAAACTTGATGACTTTTATTCAAATCATATGATAACCGACTCACACAAACACATAAATGTATATATGTTTGTATATTTCCAATATACATGTATATATGTTGGAAAGGATGGTGTTTTTGGCAGCTGGGGACATAAAACGAAAAGGAAAATCGGTCCCGAGTCCAAAGCTTACTATGAGACTAACAGTATTAGATTATTCCCTATATGGGAAATTCGTTAAACGATTGATAAAAGGAACTCTAATTCAATTTAACGAAGCAAGATAAAGATCCTTTCAAGGCTTCTTGTCTAATACAAATCTCCCTCAATATCAATAAAAGAGAAAATCAATTTGCCGAACAAAGAAAGAATCATCTGAAAGTGAATTCCTCTTGCTTTACGAAATAACTTTGATTTTTCGTAAATAATTAAACCAAATACTGTATTTACGTTACTCTTTTTGTTATTCCATAATATAATGAGTATAGGATTATTGACTTATACCTGTGTTGTTGTGATCAATATGCATTAATACTTTAAGACACACCATAATTAAAATATTAACTAATACAATTTTACTTTAACTATAGATAACTTGGCACTAGCTCATGAATTATAAAACCAAAAGGGCTTGAAGGACAATCAGTAAATTCGGTGCATAAATTTTCTACGGTGTCTACTATATATGTCTTTTGTCACCATGCCATCATTTTAGTTCAAGACATACATGAGTTCCAGTACTATTCACATTATCCCAAAGTTTATAAACCTTAATTTGTAACACTACTTTAGCAATTTATGAGATGGAAATAATATGAACCCACTAGCCGAAATGTTATCATATCTAGTATACTTATTTTCAAAATAATATATGAACAACTTATTCGCTGAAATATTTGATATTTTGACTCATTATCTTAAAACTTTATTGAAGTCACCTTATAAAAAAGTAAGGAATAATGAGGTTTCTAAAGAAAACAAAAAAACAATCTGTATTCTGCTCAATTGTTTATGATATTGAAAATGTGGCTTTGCATACAACTAGAACAGATACACGATGAATTAAGTACAATATAATCTTCCATAATTGTACTATAGTTTTTTTTTTTATTACTAAGGTGTTTAATATATTTAATATTGTTGAAAGTTGGCAGCTCATTGCTCCTGGTTTTAGCATTATAGAGGGCTGCGGGCATTGATTTTCAATAGGAGATTTTCCTAAACAAGAAATGTAAGGGTATTCAAAAGGTATTCTCTGGGGACTCGAGCTGGACAACGTTGCTCTTTTGATTCTACACTAAAAGATAAAAGTCTTTCTTTTTTGTGAAATGTACCGCTTGTAATCTCTAATCAATATGTAGAATAATTTTCAATTTTTATGTTACATCAATGCTTGCGTATTGATCACTCTATTTTCAAACAGAAACCCAATTCATTTCGTAAAGTAACAAAAAATAATATGCTTTTCTATATCCCAGTTTATAAAAGTGTTATACATATAAATTTTCTTTCATAGGAATTAGTTTACCTAAAAATAACAAAAAAAACTAGGTAATTGAATTTATATTTTTCAATATTGTTTAGATATTTTACATCAAACTAATAGCTTTGACTTAACTAAACTACCTTACCAACGTTCTTATAAGCATATACTGTCTATGTTTCTATAATTCATAAGCAGCAATAATTGTCTGTTAACTCTACTGTGTAGTATCGTCAAATATAAAGTAGCGTACACCCTGTTTGATAACTTTTGTGTCATCATTGTACATAAAGTACACCATAGGAAATATAATTCAATGTATTTCTGCAGGTTTGGCACACTTTGAAATCGTAAAACCCCTTATAGAACTATAGTAAGTTATGACCAAGGCAAAATGATATGCTCGTCATTTATCATCTTGTAGTGGATCGTAGTATCATTCTGTAAACCGATTTATAGGTTCAGGTATGCAAAAATATTTTGCTTCTAAAATGACCATAGTCTTCACAAAACCAGTGTGGGGCTTATTTAAGACAAGTAAATGTTAGCTTTCGAGGAGTAAATGCAAACATCGTGATCCTAAAACAGCACATCCTTTATTATTTGCATTATGAAAACCCTATTTACTCAATGTCCTTTGTAGTCGGTACGACGGTGCTTTATCAGTAGGCCTAGTAATTAAAATATTATAAAAACCTGTCGAAATAAGACGATATTACTTTACCAACGTAATGTATATACTTTTTCCAAACGTAATGTCTTAAACATGAGCAAGATCTGAAACTACTGTATTTCAAGTAGCATCATTTTCGGTTAAAAACTTGAGGAAATATAAATATCATAATTAATTAGTTCCTGTTTATAGAGTTAACCAATCTTGTTATTTCTAGGTTAGGTAACAATTTTAATGGTCTCATTAGATTTGCTTGACTAAATTCGGGTTAACATAATTTTGATATGATGATGTAAAAGATTTTTTTTCCAAATTAAATACGAATGAGGGGTTTTGGAATACAAAATATAGGATGTGTTGTTTTAGGACTGCTATGTTTACCATGATCTTTGTAAATTCGTAGCCGATTAATTGTGAACTAATTAATAAGTAACTTACAAATTAAGTGTATTAAGTGTAGTAAGAAATTAAAAATCGTCACAGACCAATAAAATACGTATGGCAAAATGAATATGGCCCATAACAAAAAATTAGTACGATTTTCATGAGAAATCTATGTTACTTTGGATTATACCTGGGTCTTAAAACCCAACAAAATCATCTAAAAAATTAAAATTTATTATTAAAAAGTAAACGTAGGTTGTACAAGCATTGTGACTTGTCATTAAGTACAAAAAATAGTAAAGATGAAATAGATCGAAATAAAACGAAAATCAAAACTTAAATTTTAATAAATTTCATTTCAACTTTAAAAAATCTTCAGCGCTACTAAATAAATACATCAATAAATGACAAGTTTAACGAATTAACGGTTGACTTCACATAAATGGGTTTGAAAATAAAATGTAAACACATTTTTTCACATTGGATTTAAAAATAAAACTTAGGTTTCAGTTCGTAGATTTTGTATATAATTGTATATTTTAATACACACAAATTTTTACACAAAAAAGTTACTGCAAACCTTACTCAAGTTTTCTGTATTTTATACGGAATGCCAATGTTGCTGGTAATGGTGAATTAGAATTGTGAAACTTATAAAATACAAAATTATATTTTATACACTTTCAATAACACACTGACGACAGGCTTCTGCAACAAGAGACTTTTCAACAATAACGTGGCCATCTGGGAACAGCTGGGAAGCAGAACTAATCTTCTCCCAAACAAGGACATCAGAATATTTCAGTCCCCTCGTGGAGGTTTAACATAGCATATGAATAAAACTCGAGGAACAAAAGGTTGATTTGTATAAATAATAACAATCGGTATAGAAATGTTCATATTACCTTCACAGTTTATGCGACTGATTTAAATGAATAGACTTTGCACCACCTGCGTTTGTATTGGCCTAGCTCAGGGAGGAGAGGGGTCCACTTGCTTCAAACAAAGGTGGAAAAGGGGTTAAGGTGTATATCCAAGTTGGTTGAGAAGTAAATGCTTTTACTTACATGGGGTGCCACCCTGTTGACCTATATAGCTGAGCAGGATTAAGGACAATACTGCAGTGGTAAGGCAGCTTCCGTGTAACCTCTGCCATTTAATAAAATAAATATATTTTAAACTAGGTCCTAAACTTACTTTTTTGTAATGTACAAAAACCAATTATAAAAAGATCTCAAATAATTATTCTAAACACCACAGTCACAACCTAAGTATGAAAACAGTAACTGATGAAAATATGATTTGAATGGATTGAAGCATGGAAATAAAAATAGGTATAGTAAATGATGAAAAATTAACTTAATGTTGACACCTAATAAGTTAAATTATATAATTGAAAGTATAGATACAAGTTGTATCTTTATGTTTAATAAATTTGGTAAAATTTGTATACAAACAATAAAAAATAGTAAGGCAAGAATGTGTACCCGTATGTAGTTAAATATTAGTAATCAAATACCTATAGGAAATATTATTTAATTGACGAGTGTTGAAGCACAAAATAGACCAGAATGCCAAAATAAATACTAACAATGAATGAATATAATAAATTGAAATCGGTCACAGAGTTCTGGTAAAATAAAGAGATTGAAAAATACCCCCACCGTAGCAAACCTGCAGACTAGGTAAATTTCCATTTGCCTGACGATTTTGACGTTAATCTGTTTAAATAAAAAGATGTTTAAAGGTGCCTCTGTTTGCTGCTAGTGGAAGAGTAATAAAGTGTGTTTTGTAAACATTTTAATAGCTTAGTAAAAAAAAGTTTTGCCAAAGTTTTATCAAAATAGATCCAAAAACAAGCAAATTATAACAGTTTAATTATTATTCTTTATAAGAACAACATTCGAATTTTTAATTTACATTTTGAAATTTTCTTCGTAACCACCAATAACCGTAAAAAAAACTTCCATATACTAAATTATTTTTTTTCTCCAAGTTCTTCAAAATAGTTTGGACATAAATCAGGATTTTTTGGTTTTGAGGGAAATAATTAGAAACCCCATTTTTACCACCCCCAGAAAACCCCCTACAAAACTCCGTTTCCATGGTCCGATCACTTCCATGGTTCGTAAACTCTTTCGAATAAATGTGGGGTTAAACGTGTGTACCAAATTTCACCGGATGATTTTTCTAGAGTTTTCGTGCTAATGGATACATGAATTTGAACGGATGGTTTATTTGGCCTCTGTGGACATAAAAACGAAATGGTAAATCGGTCCAGGGTCCAGGTCTTACCATGACACCTACGGTAATAGCTTTGTTATTAATGGTCCGATTTCTATTTTACTTATGTATATAGTTATGTTTCGTCAAGACCTGTAAAATGATACTAAACTCGACTATACTTGCTATTTGAAGATTTTGAGTTACCCCCTACCCCCGCTACCCCCTAAGGGCAAAATTTTCAAAAATTACCATAGTTATTGTAGTCCATTATATCCAAACAAGTTGCCGCAAACCGATTTCAAATATCTCGAAAAATTAAAAAGTTAAAGGGGGTGCAAGTTAATTTTCAGCTACCCTTATGGTTATTTGGATTTGAACCGTTTTAGGGCGCCATTTTTTATTAGTTGGCCGATTTTGGTTTTCTGGATGCCAATTGTTATGTTTCGTCAAGACCTGAAAAATTTATATCAGGTAAAATGTATGTGATGATTATGGTAACCCTACAACGTGCCCTAAATATAATATTTTATGGAAATAGAATACACGATTTATAGAGACATTAAAGATTTATCTTTTGGGACGGCGAAAGAGATAGCTCGACGCACCTGCGACTCAGGCTTATATGTTTTCTTACATTATGTTTTAAACTACCAGGTTTACCATTATTGCTTGCGTATCACTTTGAATGTCACTAATTATTCATGATTATAGATTTATATCCAGTAGGTCATGACACAATATATTTGTAAACTATTTTTGTTCATCTATAGTTTGTTTTGAATTACAGATACTTTCATTACAATTTTATAAAAAAGCTCCTGGATTTAAGTTATTAGTTTTACTGTTGACTTTGCATCTGTTCACAAACAGTTTTACTTATAATTGAGTGATATTTTTAAATACTCCTTAATGTAGTTTTTAACAATACAATAATTGCTTCCCCATGATTTTTTTCTAAATATTATATTGGATTTAATAATAATATTAATTGCATACTCACATGTGCATTGATTACGGTACAAATGGAGAACTTGTATTTGAAAAGTTGTATGCAAGTAATTGCATGTGGATTATTGTTTGCTTGATGTGTACTATATTCATGTATCGTTTTGAAATCACCGAGCCGAGCCGTTCAGTTGAGGAACGTTTGCTGGTTTCAAATGAAAACCTAGTTACATGGGCTGAAATTTAACTTAGTAATAAGTATCCAATGCGTTTGTAACAATACTTAATATGTTTCTTTTAGCGAGTCAGGCAGAGCTTAAAAAATAAAGCACTTACCATCAAATAACATATTATTTTGATACACCCACATTCAGTATCACGAGAATGGTGGTTAAAAATATGTATTTAAGGCCTGTATACATGATTCTTCATAACAAAACATTATTAACAAGGATAAGCATCCAAACCTACAGTAGCGCTAGTGACAGTAACTTACACACCCCCTTAACTTTTTAACCATTTGAGTTAAGGGGGTGTGTAAGTTACTTTTCAGCCACCCTGTATGGACACAGTAGTGATTATTTATCAACAAGATTTACAGCTTGAATGCCTTGATGTAAGAAAAATATGCGTTAACCCACAATTAGTTTTACTAAATATCGTTGATAAAATCCTAAAATCCTAAAAGCCTAATTGGCGTTGATGTTCAGTGGGGTCTGTAATTAGGTAGGGAATTATGGAATGGGAATTGTTCAAGCCCAGAGAGAATCCCAAATTTGTAAGGATGGATTGATAAAGCAGATAACTCCATTAAGGCAACACTTTTGCTATAACGGTTTACGTAAGAAAATTTGGCTACATTACGTATATTTAAACTAGAAGTGCAAGTAAGATATACACCTTCTTTTATGTTATAGTTACATTATTTCAATCAACACATTTCCACAATTTGCAAACAAACAGCATACTGATACATTTATACTGATCCACTTATCCATTTATACTGACATCCACACCCATAAATGAATGGCCATGTAGATTAAAGCCAGACTAAGTGTACAAATACATTACAATAAAAATTTTAAACCTATATAAAATATATCCTTACATTATAATCGAACTACTGGAACTATTTACCTAAACCTGGACATAAATCTACGTATTTAAGTCACATTTACTTATGTTATTCGTGTCTATATATATACAGTTTTTTTCGTTATTTTTTTTTATATAACAGTCCGAACCCTGGACTTGTTGCTATCTAACTGTCAGGGGGTATCATTAATTGACAGTTTAATGATAAATAGATTCTGGATCTGGAAATCATCACGCTTTGAATTGAATCAGCACCTTTAATTAACGACGAGTACTTTGACCACTGGCTATCCGGAGTATTTTAGACATTTTATTGCTTAAAGTCTTGGGACCATGATTTTGGAATTCCTCCCCTAACCGTCAAAGTTTTTATTTCCGTTTTGAAGGCATTAATTAACCTCCATAATTCCACTAAGGGTTCAAGTAGGTCTACTGTTAACTGTTTAGTTTGAAGTATATTATCAAAATATCTGATAAACATACTATGCTTATTTTAACCCACAAACTTTGTTTTTAAGAAACATAAATTTCTGTGTCACTAGCGCTACTGTAGGTTTGGATGCTTATCCTTGTTAATAATGTTTTGTTATGAAGAATCATGTATACAGGCCTTAAATACATATTTTTAACCACCATTCTCGTGATACTGAATGTGGGTGTATCAAAATAATATGTTATTTGATGGTAAGTGCTTTATTTTTTAAGCTCTGCCTGACTCGCTAAAAGAAACATATTAAGTATTGTTACAAACGCATTGGATACTTATTACTAAGTTAAATTTCAGCCCATGTAACTAGGTTTTCATTTGAAACCAGCAAACGTTCCTCAACTGAACGGCTCGGCTCGGTGATTTCAAAACGATACATGAATATAGTACACATCAAGCAAACAATAATCCACATGCAATTACTTGCATACAACTTTTCAAATACAAGTTCTCCATTTGTACCGTAATCAATGCATATGTGAGTATGCAATTAATATTATTATTAAATCCAATATAATATTTAGAAAAAAATCATGGGGAAGCAATTATTGTATTGTTAAAAACTACATTAAGGAGTATTTAAAAATATCACTCAATTATAAGTAAAACTGTTTGTGAACAGATGCAAAGTCAACAGTAAAACTAATAACTTAAATCCAGGAGCTTTTTTATAAAATTGTAATGAAAGTATCTGTAATTCAAAACAAACTATAGATGAACAAAAATAGTTTACAGATATATTGTGTCATGACCTACTGGATATAAATCTATAATCATGAATAATTAGTGACATTCAAAGTGATACGCAAGCAATAATGGTAAACCTGGTAGTTTAAAACATAATGTAAGAAAACATATAAGCCTGAGTCGCAGGTGCGTCGAGCTATCTCTTTCGCCGTCCCAAAAGATAAATCTTTAATGTCTCTATAAATCGTGTATTCTATTTCCATAAAATATTATATTTAGGGCACGTTGTAGGGTTACCATAATCATCACATACATTTTACCTGATATAAATTTTTCAGGTCTTGACGAAACATAACAATTGGCATCCAGAAAACCAAAATCGGCCAACTAATAAAAAATGGCGCCCTAAAACGGTTCAAATCCAAATAACCATAAGGGTAGCTGAAAATTAACTTGCACCCCCTTTAACTTTTTAATTTTTCGAGATATTTGAAATCGGTTTGCGGCAACTTGTTTGGATATAATGGACTACAATAACTATGGTAATTTTTGAAAATTTTGCCCTTAGGGGGTAGCGGGGGTAGGGGGTAACTCAAAATCTTCAAATAGCAAGTATAGTCGAGTTTAGTATCATTTTACAGGTCTTGACGAAACATAACTATATACATAAGTAAAATAGAAATCGGACCATTAATAACAAAGCTATTACCGTAGGTGTCATGGTAAGACCTGGACTCTGGACCGATTTACCATTTCGTTTTTATGTCCACAGAGGCCAAATAAACCATCCGTTCAAATTCATGTATCCATTAGCACGAAAACTCTAGAAAAATCATCCGGTGAAATTTGGTACACACGTTTAACCCCACATTTATTCGAAAGAGTTTACGAACCATGGAAGTGATCGGACCATGGAAACGGAGTTTTGTAGGGGGTTTTCTGGGGGTGGTAAAAATGGGGTTTCTAATTATTTCCCTCAAAACCAAAAAATCCTGATTTATGTCCAAACTATTTTGAAGAACTTGGAGAAAAAAAAAAATTTAGTATATGGAAGTTTTTTTACGGTTATTGGTGGTTACGAAGAAAATTTCAAAATGTAAATTAAAAATTCGAATGTTGTTCTTATAAAGAATAATAATTAAACTGTTATAATTTGCTTGTTTTTGGATATATTTTGATAAAACTTTGGCAAAACTTTTTTTTACTAAGCTATTAAAATGTTTACAAAACACACTTTATTACTCTTCCACTAGCAGCAAACAGAGGCACCTTTAAACATCTTTTTATTTAAACAGATTAACGTCAAAATCGTCAGGCAAATGGAAATTTACCTAGTCTGCAGGTTTGCTACGGTGGGGGTATTTTTCAATCTCTTTATTTTACCAGAACTCTGTGACCGATTTCAATTTATTATATTCATTCATTGTTAGTATTTATTTTGGCATTCTGGTCTATTTTGTGCTTCAACACTCGTCAATTAAATAATATTTCCTATAGGTATTTGATTACTAATATTTGACTACATACGGGTACACATTCTTGCCTTACTATTTTTTATTGTTTGTATACAAATTTTACCAAATTTATTAAACATAAAGATACAACTTGTATCTATACTTTCAATTATATAATTTAACTTATTAGGTGTCAACATTAAGTTAATTTTTCATCATTTACTATACCTATTTTTATTTCCATGCTTCAATCCATTCAAATCATATTTTCATCAGTTACTGTTTTCATACTTAGGTTGTGACTGTGGTGTTTAGAATAATTATTTGAGATCTTTTTATAATTGGTTTTTGTACATTACAAAAAAGTAAGTTTAGGACCTAGTTTAAAATATATTTATTTTATTAAATGGCAGAGGTTACACGGAAGCTGCCTTACCACTGCAGTATTGTCCTTAATCCTGCTCAGCTATATAGGTCAACAGGGTGGCACCCCATGTAAGTAAAAGCATTTACTTCTCAACCAACTTGGATATACACCTTAACCCCTTTTCCACCTTTGTTTGAAGCAAGTGGACCCCTCTCCTCCCTGAGCTAGGCCAATACAAACGCAGGTGGTGCAAAGTCTATTCATTTAAATCAGTCGCATAAACTGTGAAGGTAATATGAACATTTCTATACCGATTGTTATTATTTATACAAATCAACCTTTTGTTCCTCGAGTTTTATTCATATGCTATGTTAAACCTCCACGAGGGGACTGAAATATTCTGATGTCCTTGTTTGGGAGAAGATTAGTTCTGCTTCCCAGCTGTTCCCAGATGGCCACGTTATTGTTGAAAAGTCTCTTGTTGCAGAAGCCTGTCGTCAGTGTGTTATTGAAAGTGTATAAAATATAACTCGCCCTTGGCTCGCTGGGGGCTCCGCCCCCAGGCCCCCTAGCTGTTAGTCGTCATTTAGGAAGGGGTAAGGGGCCATCACCAAGAAACCGGGGAAATTTCAAGTCCGTAGCACACCTAGAAGTGGTCTAGAAAGCACTTTAAGCATTTCTAAATTCTTTGTAGGGTTGTAATAGCGATAATCGATTTTGAAGTAATAACCATTTCACGAAATATTAGAATAGATTGATAAGTTGAGAATAGTTAAGTATTATATTAAGTAAATAGTTCATAGTAAATATTCATGTATATGTTTATGAAAATAGGTGAAGTTATTTTTGTTTCCCTGTCATTTAGCCACAAACTGTATGGCATATCCAGTTCCGCCACGGGGAGGTCAGGAAACGTAGGAACCATAATAATTTACAATTATTTATATTAACAGTTGTAGTATTTCAAGTAAAAAGATGTTAGTAAATATTTATAAATTTATTAATGACAATAGATCAAGTAATGTTTGTTTCCCTGTCGGTTAGCCATAAACTGCATATCCAGTTCCGCAACGGGGAGGCCAGGAAACGTAGGAACCATATTAATTTACAATTATTTATATTAACAGCTAAAGTATTTCAAGTAAACAGATGTTAGTATACATTTATAAATTTATTAATGAAAATAGATCAAGTAATGTTTGTTTCCCTGTCGGATAGCCATAAACTTTATGGCATATCCAGTTCCGCCACGAGGAGGCCAGGAAACGTCGGAACCATATTTACAATTATTAACACATGTACAAGTCAGTAAAATTTTGTATAAGATAAGTAGATTGATAAGTGAATAAGTTGATAATAGTAAAGTGTTATATTAATAAAATAGATTATAGTAGATATTCATGTATATATTTATGAAAATAGATCAAGTAATGTTTGTTTCCCTGTCGGTTAGCCATAAACTTTATGGCATATCCAGTTCCGCCACGAGGAGGCCAGGAAACGTCGGAACCATATTTACAATTATTTACAAATATACAAGTTAGTAAACTTTACTAACTACCTAAAGAAATATGAACAACAACTTAACTAACTAATAAAAAGAAGGAAAAAAATATATACAACAACGGGGACTTTTGATAAGGCAGGCCCCCTATCGTACTGCCAAACTAGAATACTAAAAACACACAAAAAACTACTTATTTCTAAAGAAAAAACTTAAAGGAAATATATACAACAACCTAAAGCTAAAGTCAAGTCAGGGTTATAGGAGGAGATCGTCATACACGATATTTTTCGCGTATGCGATTCCCCCTTGGACACGGTCGGGACGGACAAGGACGACTATATGGTCTGGATGCCTGACTCTACTGAGCAGGACGTACAACTGACCATGAGTGAAACAGTCACTGCGAAGATCGACTCCGACGCGATCAATCGTCTGGCCCTGGCTTTTGTGGCCAGTCATGGAATATGCCAGCATGAGAGGAAACTGAAGACGGCGGACACGAAGCGGTGACCCCTCGACGAACGGGAAAACGAATTGAATCCGGGGAATACAAATCGGATCATGTTGTCCAGGGAGTCGCACTGTGATCAGACGAGGTCTTATTGCCGTCACGATCACTTTAGTGCCGTTTACGAGTCCGCTGTCAATGTTCAAGTTCCTCATGACGAGACACACGGAGCCAATCTTGAGTCGCAGGACATGGTCTGGTACACCCTTGCTTGGTTCAACAAGTGAACGTCTACATCCATACCATCGTCGTTCTCCTTGTCCACAGAATCCGCACTCCTCAACTCATGAACGACGCCGTCCATCAGGTTGAGAACGGTGTTGTTGATCTGCTGGACATTGGCGTTCATGGTTGAAAGAATGGACCTGCCAGCAATTCTGTCTGTGTGGTGTAGGTCACAAGCAGGAAACACAAAATCGATCAAGTCGGGAAGGGATGTCACGTATTTCACACCGGACAGTAGGATCAGGGCAACAGAGTCACGGCCTTCCCCAAATGGAACAGATGAAATTGTTCCATTGCCTACTTGAAGGAGAAAGTCAGAGTAGGCAGTGGACCCAGAAGTCCGGTGAGGGGTAGACAGAGAAAAGATTTGGAAACTTGACCAAAGAGATGACGCACGCAGTGATACACAGGCAATGTCGGCCGGAGTACGAGCCTTGGCAACAACTGGTGCGATCTGACGGAAATCCCCGCAGCAGATAAAGATCTTATTCCCGAATGGCTCAGGTGAATTCATGAGGTCACGCAGAGATCTGTCGATGATTTCAAAAATGTACCGGTGAGCCATCGGGGCCTCATCAAAAACTATGAGCTGTGCGGCTCTGATGAGTTCTGCCCGCTGAGATCCGTTGGTCAAGTTCCAATATCCAGTGCCATCGCCAAGATCAAGTGGTAGCCGAAACATGCTGTGTGCTGTCGTGCCACCTGGCAGATTACCAGCGGCAATGCCGGAGCTAGCGACAGCAATAGCGACCTGGTTGCGACTACGGACGTATGCAAGAATAACATGTATTAGACAGGTCTTGCCGTAGCCTCCGGGTCCGTCAAGAAAGATCAGTTTTTTAGACCGGCTGTAGACTTGGCCCTGCAGTATAGACCGAACATAATCGAAGACCGCCCTCTGGTCGCGGGAAAGTTTAGGTTCCCACTCATCTACAAGTGATCTCTGACGATTTTCACCGTAGATGAGAAGTTCCCTCCCCAGTTCGGTCGTGTCGTCGTCTACAGTAGGGAGACCGTGATCGGCCAAGCAGGATCCCTGACGTCGAAGGCTTCGATCGATCTCAATCAGAGCCAGCTTGTACGCAACCTCGTGATCAAGAGGATTCCGCTCCAAATGGTCTTCGCACAATGCGTCACGGAAAGCATCCCACAAGAGGGCCGCAGGAGCTCCCATGTTGCACAGAAGGACAAAGAAAGAGCGGAGCCTCGGGCCGACCATGAAACGAGCTGCTTCCTTGAGGGCTTGGTGGTACTCGTCCTCGTCCTCAACCAAACCGAGGGTGCGCGCAACCTGTTGATATGTCGTGCAACCATCACCACCACGAGCGAGCAGGTCGGCGTATCCCCGGCACGGAATGACCATCAAAAGGAGCCTAAGAAAGTACTGCTCGCTTCTGTTTAGCGAGACCCAGAAGAGACGACAGATCTTTTGACCACGCTTTCTTGAGGTAAGGAAATGCTTGCCGTCTGGATGGTCGTACACCTCAGCATTACTAGGGCGTTTGTTATGAATCACGTACTGCTCAAAAAAAGACTGGTAGGTTAAATCGTCGAATACCGAGTCAAGAGGCCTATTGAAATACAAGAGCAGGTCAGAGGTAGCTCCCGAAGTGGCGTGTGTCAAGTTGTTAGGGCGAAAGCACACAGTCTGTTTTCCCTCTAGGTGGACAGGGAGACAATCGACTGTGGGCTCAGACTTTGAGATGGGAAAGTCCAAGAGACGCCAGCATGCATCGCTGGCTCCCACCATACGCTTCGTGACGTAGTGCTCAACTTCATCGTCTTGTTTACTAAGAGGAGTAACTTTGACGTTCTGAAGCGAGCCACCCTTCATGAGGTATTTAAACAGATACTTGATCACACGCCGAGTGGAAGCTACCTCCAAGTTGATGTGCGCCTCGTATTTAAGAAGTAATGCTGAGTTGAACGGCACGACCCAGCCGTCATGTACAGGAATGGATCTGTTCCTTGACGTTATGCTGCCCTCATTATCATAGTCTCGCCGGTACTTAACAAAACCCCTCTCGTCTACATGGGTTGATTCACAGGAAGGTTTGGGGAAAAATTCTGAACAGCTGCCTTTGGCAGTGTCCCAGCAAGGGAAGTCGGTCCTGTGATCCGTACCACAAGGGCCGTGGATCATGTGCCGCAGAACCAACGCCCTTAATCGGCCTCCTGCCTCCTCCGGAGATGGAATGTCAGCGCGGATGAGGGAGTCTATGTCCGAAGCCTGCACTGGTCCATCGCCATCGATTTTAAACACGATGTGGGCATGTGGAAGGCCCCGCATCTGCATCTCGATGACGTGGACTATGTAGATGGACCGACCGAACATAGCTCCGCTGCGCAAATCGTGGAGGAGTTCCAGCAGTTTGATATAGAAAACTCTGCAGGCCGTGCTGGGATCACTGCGACCGCTATTTCGAGGACCGGCTTTTTTGTTCTCCACCCAAGTCGCACTATAAGTGAATGTGAGAAAAAATGTGGGGAAGCCGAGACGTGAGACCAATGCCATAGCATTCTCATATCGAAGTTTCATATATCTCGGCCCCCCGGTAAACGAACTTGGGAGGTAAACCTTTCCAGCCTGTACCCCACCCTTCCCCTGAACTGTCTCGTCATTGTTAATGTCGTTGAGGACCTGACGTCCACCACGATTCGCCGCTTCAATCTCATCCAACGGCCCTATCCTCATGGCATTTTCAGCTGCCTTCGTCTGCGTGAACTTGATGTAGTTGAGCTTCTCGTCCTCGTATCTGGCATACATTTCGACCTGCCAAGCTTGAGACAGTCGGCCGAGGTGTGAGAAACGAGGCTCAGACAGCAGAAGGCAACGGGAATAATCATACTGGGACAATTTGTTGTTAAAATTGTCGCGGCGACCAATATGCCAGCCCAAAGTGCCTTGAGGATACTGGAAGGGTTCCATGAGGGGACTGAAAAGGTTGATAGAAGTGGGTCTTCCGGATCCAACTTTCCATACGGATAGCTTGCGGGGCTCGTAAACTGTCTCGTCGGTGCTTATGACAGCGTGCACCTCAACGCCTGTTTGCCTGTCGCCTAGAACGGGACCATGGGTAGATCTACTTGTCACTTGGAAATCCAAGTGAGCGTTCACAGCTGGCTCACTACCCAAACGCCGATAGTGAGTGACGTGGATTCCGCTGTGACAGGTATCGATTGATAGAGTCAACAACGTCACCGTCAAGTGATCTACCCAAGGCAATGTTCCGCCGTTCTTCACCGTCGTCGATGTAAAGACGGGACCGGTTCACAAACTGAACGTCCCCAGCCTTAGTGGTAAACTTTTGACCAGGGTCGGACAGATTGTAGACCTGGTGGTACATTCTCCCTTCGATTTTAAAGAAAGAGAGACCACTGGGGTGCCTGTAACCAACCAGATACCTCTAAAGCACAGAACGCAAACAGGTCGTTGTAGGCACGAGCCCTATCGAGAAAACGCCGATCCGAATAGAAGGATTCGTCAAGAGGACTTAGATCAAGGACGTTGTATGCCCCTTGTCCGCAACACCACTTCTTCCTACCCTTTTCCTCCTCAAAAAGTGGAGCGCCACAGTGCATACATTTAAAAATATCATTGTCCCAAAGACTAACTTTTTTAAGACTAAAAGCTGGAATATCATTCAACAGCTCCCCCTTCCAAGACCCCATTGGACCGTGATCAGAAATGCTTCGAGCAAGTGAAGCTGGCAAGTGACGAAGATCGGTAAATAGAGGATTTTTCAGACGGAAAATCTGCACTCTTCCAGAAGAAGCTCCGGGATGACGCAAGTCGTACTCTCGAACAGCCTTCCGGTGTATGTCAGGGTTATTTTGACTGTAACGGCCAACAGCAGCTCTGTTGACCTCAGGGTGGTTTTGGCTGTAACGGCCAACAGCAGCTCTGTTCACCTCAGGATGGTTCTGGGAGTACTGACTTTTTTTCTCTCTGATGTCATCAGAGTGCGTCTCTCTGTACTTCTTCTTTGCCGCTTGCACTTGCTCGTCATGCGTAGTGTCCAAAACTTTCGGACGCCCGCGTTTTACCTTTTTAGGTCTGCCGGGACCTTTTTTGCCATCCAATATGGCATCTGAAACCGTCGGGGAGGGGGGAATAGGATTTGGATCAATAACCGCATGTTGGATCGGTTGGTTTGTACAGTCAATCGAAAACTTGAGTCTCATGATGCTGTACTCTCCACCGACGAACGCGGAATTTGCCAATAAAAGTGAGGCCAATGCAGTGAAACTCCCACATTGAAATAGCCTCGCTTTGTTGTTATCGGGGACAACATCTCTACGGCGGATATTATTCACGGCGTGGGAGTCAAAGAGATATAAGTGTTCTCGGTGACGCCAAAAGGCCACAGTCACTAATTGCCCCGTGAACAAAAACCCGCCGTCGAGGGAATCGGCGGACATAATATTTTCCAAGACAGATGACAAGGATTGAACGGCCTCATCCAAGCCATCCACACTAGTCGGATACAATCCGTTGTGCACGTACGAGATTTCCTCGACGGAAACGTGCTGGTCTTCAATATCGAAGAATTTTAATTTTTTAGATGATTTTGTTGGGTTTTAAGACCCAGGTATAATCCAAAGTAACATAGATTTCTCATGAAAATCGTACTTATTATTTGTTATGGGCCATATTCATTTTGCCATACGTATTTTATTGGTCTGTGACGATTTTTAATTTCTTACTACACTTAATACACTTAATTTGTAAGTTACTTATTAATTAGTTCACAATTAATCGGCTACGAATCTACAAAGATCATGGTAAACATAGCAGTCCTAAAACAACACATCCTATATTTTGTATTCCAAAACCCCTCATTCGTATTTAATTTGGAAAAAAAATCTTTTACATCATCATATCAAAATTATGTTAACCCGAATTTAGTCAAGCAAATCTAATGAGACCATTCAAATTGTTACCTAACCTAGCAATAACAAGATTGGTTAACTCTATAAACAGGAACTAATTAATTATGATATTTATATTTCCTCAAGTTTTTAATCGAAAATGATGCTACTTGAAATACAGTAGTTTCAGATCTTGCTCATGTTTAAGACATTACGTTTGGAAAAAGTATATACATTACGTTGGTAAAGTAATATCGTCTTATTTCGATAGGTTTTTATAATATTTTAATTACTAGGCCTACTGATAAAGCACCGTCGTACCGACTACAAAGGACATTGAGTAAATTGGGTTTTCATAATGCAAATAATAAAGGATGTGCTGTTTTAGGATCACGATGTTTGCATTTACTCCTCGAAAGCTAACATTTACTTGTCTTAAATAAGCCCCACACTGGTTTTGTGAAGACGATGGTCATTTTAGAAGCAAAATATTTTTGCATACCTGAACCTATAAATCGGTTTACAGAATGATACTACGATCCACTACAAGATGATAAATGACGAGCATATCATTTTGCCTTGGTCATAACTTACTATAGTTCTATAAGGGGTTTTACGATTTCAAAGTGTGCCAAACCTGCAGAAATACATTGAATTATATTTCCTATGGTGTACTTTATGTACAATGATGACACAAAAGTTATCAAACAGGGTGTACGCTACTTTATATTTGACGACCTGCGAAAGTGGCCTCAACGAGATGGTAGCAGTAATCGTAAAGCCGTGTAGACTCGGAACTGGTACATAACAGAGAGATATACTGATACAATAAACTGTTAATGTAACATAGTTTAAAAGGAAAAAAAATCAATATTCATTACGACGAACAGCGGTAGCGGCGCGACCCTGGTCAGTGCTAGAGTGTCTGCGGTGGGACGAGTCGACTTCATGACGTCAGGAGCTATATTACCAGTAGCCCAACAAATAATCTTAAAAAATCGTTGATAGAAATTTTTTTTCAATTGTTATATTAAATTTTAAATTAAACACTACGACTAATTTTAAAACATCATTAAGTTTTCGAAATAAGATGTTTGAAACAGATTTTTATTTTCTTAGATGTCTTAGAACCAAAATACCTTTCATTTAAACAATATTGGGACCCCAAAACAAAATATGAATAAAGTATATGGAAAGAGTAAGTTTAAAAATTATTAAAAAATGGCACTGAATGTTTAACCCAAATTAAAGTAGGTAAATTGGTATTAGTTGTTATTGTTGTCCAAGAAGCATTTTTGTCACACAAGTGTATACTTCGATAAAACTTGTCACAATCGTATTCGCAGGGTGGCAATTGACTAAAATTAAAAAGATTAGGAGAAAAGGACGTTGAAAGGGTAACCGTAGACTTAAGTTGTCTACAGACCGAAATTAAACTAGTTACTGCAGTAAATAGAGGTTAAATTGCGACTGTCGCTTTTGGACTAATTCTGTTAATGTTTTCACATACGTTTCAATAAGTCACATATTGACATATATTGTAACTAGTTATAGATCAAACAATTTTTTCAATATTGTTTTGTGGTATTCTAAATTTATTTTAACATGCTATGCTATATCATATCTCGTCTATTGGTATTTGATTTTGACTTTATTGATTTATTCGTGCAAATTTGTGTGAGGCTTGAGTGTTAAAAAAGACTATTAAAGTAGCAACAAACTATCTTTGCATGAAGTAATCAAAACCAAACGGATTTGTAATTGTATTAAACCCCTCAATTTATCTTTGTATGATTGTTAACTGAATAGTTCAAAGTTGTATACGATTCTTCTCAATTTAGTTTGTATTACAGTTCCAAAAAACTTACGTAACGATATTAATTATTCCATTTATTAAATTACGCTTTTCGGCAAAACGGGTTATAATAATTTGGCTCACCTTAAGTGAAATAATCATTCAAGTGATTCCAGCCAAGCGAGGTTTCAACTCCATCTTGTTTGTTGACGACCGTTAGTAAAATTAATGATGTTTGGCCTGAAGACCCAAGTGTATCATTAGAGCGATTAAATAATGGAGTCCATCCAGACCGATTGTAATTACAAAGTCTTTTAGGCAAAAAAGTTAACTAATTACCAGTTAAATGTATGACACGAAAATGAGAATAATCATAAAAAATATTATCTCTCCATACGTTCTGAGATATTGACATCTTAATAGAAAAGATTCTAGTTGAGATAAAGCAGTTAGAATTTCAATTATTACTAATCATCGCCATTTTATAAACAGCAATATGTCTAAAACACTTCTGAATTAATATACCATTATATTTCATATACATCTATATTTATCCCCGCATAGTGTGAACATAAGATGATAAACTTTATTATATACTGTATTACAAATAAAATGTGACAAGTTCCCTAAGACTCTTTGAACTCGTATATAATGGCATCAAAATTCAATACAATGGCCTTTGACGTTGTGCAACAATGAAAAAGGAAGCTTAGCCTTTGAGGAAGGATGTGTAAGAAACAGTTTTTTTCTATTTATTCCATTTTAATGCTTTATTTTTTAAATGAATATAGTTTCTATTGTTTTACTGTTAAAATAAAAAGGTTGGTATTGCTTACTAAATAATTATGAGTTATTTTAAAACATACTATTTACCTTTAAATATTGTAATTTTAACAAAGGATTTGTGTTGAAATCATGTTATTATTAATTTTCCAGAAAAAATGACACATCATGTTTGGACTTTATAAAAAATCGATATATTAATTTGAAACTGTTTTTCTTTGTCATAGCTATTTTGAGAGAACGGCTGGTCGTAGAAACTCGGTAGGGGTGTCTAAAGAAAGGTCTTGGTCTGTAGATGAGCCATCAAAAGAGAAACGTGGTAAATTCCCTCGGGGCTCTGCCCCAGTGGCCTTTGAAGTCCCATCCCATGTTATTCTAATGGAGGAAAACGGGGTTTTTGTCACAGCTAATTTGAGAGAACGGCTGGGTGTAGAAACTTGGTAGGGGTGTCTAAAGAAAGGTATTGGTCTGTAGGTGAGCCCTCAAAAGAGAAACGAGGTAAATTTCATTGGGGCTCTGCCCCAGAGGCCTTTAAAGTTCACTCAGCAATTGTATTTACATTATGACCATATGGATAATTTTACACTACCAGCTATTAATGAACCAGCTGTTAATATTAAAATTGTATTCAAAGGTCTACTGAAACTGTCAAAATTAAATGTTTACATTATTATTTATGATTTTAAATTGATTCTCCACTGCATGGCAAGTTTTTTTATAGTTTCTACAAAATGATGAATTTATGATTCGTTTTAAATGTTTTGTTCAAAAATCTTTGCTTTATTGCTCTTAGAAAATTTTAAATTATGAAATAAGTGTGACATATCATTTTCAAAGGAACATATAATTATTCCTTATCGGGTTATCTTATATATATTGTAAGGTTGAAATTCAAGAAAGAACACCAGAAATTCATTTATTGGTATGAAAGTTTTTGATAATTCGGTTGAAAATTGTGTCATAGATGAGTAACTTACGTTGAGGATGAGAGCTGTGTTCAAGTTTTGGAATAGACTAACTACGGAATATGTTTCGTCTATGGTTTTGGTGAAGTATAGGTGAACTAATGTCAATTCAGGTATTTAAAAAAAATGTAGGCCCACAGGGTTTTTACTTTGATGTACACATGTAGCTAGGTCGAACAATGCATCTAAACCTCACTACATACAAAACATTCGGAAACACAACAGTGTCATCACATCTCATCGCATTTGCATGATTTGGTTATCAAGGCTGGACTAGGTTATGGATTTGGTTCCGCAAATGTTCAAGATTTGTGATCAAATTTCCTACAATTATGGTTCATTCCATCCACAAAAAACATGCACAGCTTTTTGTGGTCGATATGGCCAGGCAAAACTACCCCATAAGTTAATGAATTATCAAGTAAGAACAGGATGGTTAAATACATGGGTCGATGTGGCAAGAGAAGGAATTAAAATTGCTTAGATCGAAGTAAGAATGTTACTGCTATCTGGAGAATCAGATATTTTTATCAAATACAAAAAAAAACTTATTTAAATGCTGATAAAATTCTGTATTTTTATGACCAAAGATGAAGATTTACATATAAATCTGGATACAATCTGAATGATTTTTCTAAAGCAGATGGAATTAGTTGTTAGTAATAAATATTGACTCTTTCCGTAACATGATAGACTAATTATATGAACTCATTCTCCCATATAGTGAAAGTGGCTTTGGCATGAAACAAACTCATGAACAAACAATTATAGACTCCTAAAAAACCTTTTGGGCAACCTAAAGCCGATAAAAAGGTAGGAAATATTGTGTTAAACGAATTCAACAATCACGTTTTTTAGGGAACACAATCGTCATACTTATTATTATGCTTATCCTCCCTTCATTTAACTAAGATTTTAATGACTTCACTCTATCTATCGCAGTTAGCTGAATTTACATAAAACCTCAAGATTAACCGTCGATTTCGACGGGGTTCCACTAGTCCTTTTATAAAAGGCAAAGCCCTCACTGACTGACTCACTCACTCATCACTAATTCTCCCACTTCCCATTTACCTAGGAGGCTGAAATTCGGTGCACCGATTCTTTGGGCATTAAATAGGAAAACTAAGTAGTTTTTAATCTGATCGGACTTTCGGGCTTCGCCCCAGTGGCTCTGGAGTTTCCCATGTTAACCTTATGATTTTTCATATTTAAAAGGAATTTCTTAACAGCTGTTTCAATTAAACAAGTTGGTTCTGTTCTATGATGTTCAATAGAATTAAAGTTACAAGGATTACCAACAGGGTGCAGCACTATTATTTATTAAATTTATGACGACAACCAATTTGCAACCAAAAGGTGAGTGAGCGTAGCGAACGAACTTCAACCTGGAAGTGAGTTAGCGTAGCGAACGAGCTTACCTGAAGGCAAGTGAGCGGAGCGAACGAGCTTCAACCTAAAGGTGAGTGAGCGTAGCGAACGAACTTCAAACAGGACGTGATTGAGCCATGCGAACATGCTCTCTTGTGAAGTTAAAGAGGGCAAAGCCCGCGTGTACAGCTAGTTACTTCATATTTTTAAATTTTCAGCAAGTCAAACCAATCCCCATATATACTGTTAAGCAAGCCTAGTAGTCACTTAGATAGTGCCAGAAAAAATATTTCATATTAAATTTGAAATTTTAGTAATTCACTAGAGCGCAGTCCATGCATGCATGCAAGTCTCATTACGATTTCATATTTTATTAGTTAAATATTTAATCCAAAACGAAACAATGTAAGTTAAGTAATAAAAAAATGAATAAAGCTGAATCTCACTGATTATAAATTATCTTTAACTATTTACGTTAATTACCAGGGTTACCTTATCATTGTTTGCCATTATTTCTTATATAAATACTTGTGGTATCGTATCCTTTACCAATGAACGTAGAGAGGTTTTGCGTTCTAACAACAGGACTATGGGAATAATATGCAGGATGTTATTAAGTTCTTAGATTAATTATAAAGAAATTTGTCTAAACAGATTTATGGCTATAGTTATTCTAATTACAGTACTTAGGAACTAGTTCTTTTTGTTTCGCAAGATTACTGAACTTGTCAGAAGCAATTACACAGCCAAAGTCGGATAACAAAAGAGATTACTTTAATTAAGACCATCTAAGAACTACTAGTTGATTTATTATACTTCCTTTGTATAAAAGCTGCTTCGTATAAAATTACAAAAAAATATATTACAACAATAGCGTTACATGGTTATTGATTTTTTTAAGTACAAAACTTGAAAAAAAACTTAACAACACATAAAACTGAGTTTTAATGGTAGGTCGGTATGTTTTACACTATAACCTTCATCTACTGTAAACCCCACTGACTTTAGCATTGAAATGTTGATGTTAGATGTATCAAAATCATCCTGGTTGTAGATAAACTTTCTATGGTAATAGCTGACAACCATCTATACACAGAATATACACTAAACGTTTAGATGTTGCATGTATTTTATTTACCTACTAGTGAGGTCAAATAATAACAAGAATAATAAGTATTGGTTTAAGCTTTTTGTTAATCCAATTACACATAAAGAAGATTATAAACTAAACTACGTTTGTCTAATCATGTATTTAAAGAATGGATCCTAATTTATTATTGAAATTGCCAAAAATGATACTGTTCAAATAGCTTTAAGGTAAGTATTTTAGTGTTACTTTTGTTACGTCCACGATATATTCATTGACTAAAAAATTGAACTACAAAGTGGAAATTATACTTAAATATTTACACTTGACGCATTAATGTGTTTTAAAATTGAATATTTATTAAAATAGAGGACAGTTTGTTAACCTCTCGTTGACTTCATTTTAATATAAGAGGAAGGGGATTGTCCGTTAGTTGACAGTAGAAGGCAAATCTCATAAGGCATGTTGACTTAGTGTAACTTGCCGTAGCTTCCTCTTCATTCAGGAAGTCCCGACTAAAAGGTAAAGTGGGTTGCATTTCAGCGTTACAAACCTAACAAACTCCAGAATATTTACCATATAGGATATATATGATCAATATTCGTTTTATATGGTACATAAATTGTGTATAAGACTTGCTTGTCACCATTAAAACTTTACGTACACCAAATATTTCATATTAATATAATAGAAATATTACAAAACGCTTAGGGACTATGTCGTCAATTAATGTCTCAACGAACATTAACCAATCATTTCTTTTAAATTTTACAATAGTTATTATTTTATTATAATATTAATAATAGTTATTACTAGCTGCTGTACCCAGCTTCGCAACGGGAAGAAACATCAGTGTTATAATAATTTAAATAGATTTAGAATAAATAATCTACCAACAAATTTAGATTAAATAATCCTATCACATAGTTGTGTAAAATGCATTTAATTCCTTTTGTCGATTCTTGTTTCTACAAATTTGAATTTCACATTTCTCTTAGAACCACATCCACAATTATAGTGTTTAAAAATCTCTGTTGTAATGATCGAACATTCTCCCTTGTTACCCAAAGCAATAATAATTTACAAATGCTTCTTCTCTACTGAAGCTGCTGATTGTTTATATCTAGTTTGTTATCCATCTATTAAGTACAAACATAATATACACATAATATTAACATAACATAATATTAATGTGTATCCACATTAGTAGTATAAAAATTGATATTCTGAAATCTTACAAGACAATCTAAAGCGCATTGAAAACTTAATTGTTTTATGGCCTATTTACAACGTAGTCCTTTGTTTAGTAAAGGATGGACATATTTATAAAAGAACATGCACTGTGCACGATGTTTTTATTACATGCAAACATGTAGTAGACAACTAGGCGTAGGTTGTACTATCACTGAAATAATGATTTTTATAAAGGGTTTTGGAAATACATATTTTAGATTATATGCAAAATATATTGCGCATTGTTGTTATCTACAAAAGGTAATTAGACTTTTACTGTTATGTGACAATTGTTAATTTGGAAGAGGAAGTAATATAATAATACAAGTTTATCTCATAATTTAAAAAGTTATTAAATTTCATCATACAAAATAATGAAAATGCTTTAAATTTATAATTGAACTAGCTGTAACCCGCGGGCTTTGCCCCGTTTAACTTCTTAATTTTCAAGATTATCTCGTTCGCATGGCTCAATCACGTCCTGGTTGAAGTTTGTTCGCTACGCTCACTCACCTTTAGGTTGGAGCTCGTTCGCTACGCTCACTCACCTTTAGGTTGGAGCTCGTTCGCTGCGCTCACTTGCCTTCAGGTTAGCTCGTTCGCTGCGCTAACTCGCCTCCAGGTTGAAGTTCGTTCGCTACGCTCACTCACCTTTTGGTTGCAAATTAGCTGTTGTCATAAATGTAAAAGAAATAATAGTGCTGCACCCTGTTGGTAATTTTTGTAACTTTAATGCTATTGAACATCACAGAACAGAACCAACTGGTTTAATTGAAACAGCTGTTAAGATTCAATAATTTCATTTCTCATAAGGTTAACATGGGAAACTCCAGAGCCACTGGGGCGGAGCCCGAAAGGATTTTTGAAATATGAATATGCCTATATGTTAATCGGGAATGTGAGCTATCATCATGCCAAATTTCAGCCCAATCCGACCAGTATTTTTCGCGTTCACTTGTCACAAACATACATCCATACATCCATACATCCATACATCCAAACTTTCTCATTTATAATATTAGTAGGATTTTCAAAAAAGCTTTTACAGTTATATCATTAAGACAGTTTCCTATTACATTTTATCTCTTTATACGTTGCATAAAACGAGTTTTTATCAGGGATAAATGTGAGGTAAATAAAGTTTAAATTGTCCTTCCAGACCTTTTAACTTTGTTAAATGAACACAATCCGGCTTTGGGCTTTGTGTAAGAAACTAGTTTGGTATATTTATGTTGTTGTAGCAATTTATACGTTTTATTTTGTTGGTTTTAAAATATTTTGTTTGATAATTTTTCTACTGTGGAGTAAAAGATTTAAAAAAAATTTGTAAAATAATGTTGTAGCCAAAATAAATTAAAAATGAATATACAAAATAATCTATGTGAAAAATATTGTCCATATTGTTCTTAGATTGTTGACATCCAACGCTATTTCTCAATTTAATGTGTATAGGATATATTAATATGTGTGATAAGAAAACGATAACTGTATTTTAAATCCACACTATGATTTGAGAGAATGAATTCAAAATACAATTATGTGTCAAAAGTTGGGTTTTTGTTAAATGTTTTTGAACTTTGGAACAAATGGAAACAGCAGTTTTGCTAGATAAACTGAAGTAACACAAAAATATTGTTTATAATTTTATTAATGCTGCATTATTATTTACTTGCCAATTGGAATATTAATCACTTTATCTATGTGTGCATTATTATAAAAATCTTCTTTGAGAAGAATGTTAAAATATGCAATACCACTAACATGTGTTATATTAAGCTCAGCAAGGGCCAGTGTAGGTATAACTTACACTTGGAGACTACAAGCAAGACTTGGGGCTGG
Source organism: Macrosteles quadrilineatus (assembly GCF_028750875.1). Lineage (NCBI taxonomy): Eukaryota > Metazoa > Arthropoda > Insecta > Hemiptera > Cicadellidae > Macrosteles > Macrosteles quadrilineatus. Next base: position 35,943,560 of record NW_026542595.1, read on the forward strand.
ACGACACCCGATATGTTATCATTTGGTCCCAGCTCTCTTTTTAACTTACAGAACCTTTTCTAGAGATTCATTTCTCAGTAAAGTTATTTTCATATTTGCCTTTGTTTTAAACCAATAATATTCTATTCAAATGCAGTTATTTAATAGTGCGTTTAATTATTTTTTGCGTTGTAACAGTTAGTATGATAAATTATTCCATACTATAGTCCAATAGGCTCCAAAATTTAACATAATGTTAGTAATTGATGGAATTGTCGTTTATGTAAAATGTTTTGACAACACGTTTCTCATCTTCATGCTATTCACGCTTAACATGAACGATTACGTTGAAACATGTTTAAACTGTACTAAATACAGTATAATACTGTACACATTGTTGGAGTTCCAGTCATAATTGTTCAATGGAATAGGTAAATATAGTTATGATACTCTATTAACGTATAATACTCTAAATCAGTAATATTAACTGGATTAAAGGATTACATTTACAATTATATGCTTTATCCACAAGATTGTCAGATATGCAATAAACGTGGATAATCATTGCATAAAATATACATTTATTAGGTATTATGATGTCGATGTATTATGATATCAAAACAAGTTTTATTTGTCTTCTTGAAACTTTTAATTATAAGGTATCATAACTGCGTGCATCCTGTACTACATACTGCCTTTCGAACAAAATATATTAGCCTATAATTTAATAAATAATATATAGCCTATTCAATTTAATTGATGTCTTAACTGTATAATTTTTGCTTTTTCTGTCTGGATTCCAAAATGTTATGCTAAGAAAACTATAACGCATTTTAGTAAAACATTTATTCAGCAAACCATCATGAATTGTTCAAACACTTTGAACGTTGTTTATGTATCAATAGTTCGTGGCCTATTTTGGTAATTTTTATTACAAATTACCAATCTAAATCGTCTATAGTAGGCCTACTGTACTTCATTTCATATAGCAAACCGATTCAGATAGCATTTCGACAGAATTTCGAGTCATCTCCGGTCCAAGCAAATATAAATTGTTATGATCAAATTTTATGGCATTAACAAAGATTTCAAGTACTAATTTTATATGTACCTTTTTATGCTTAAAGCGTAGCAGATTCCCTAATTAAGTTCAGTATTTTTGTGTGTATGTATGATTGTAACGCATTAATGTCCTTGTTTCTCAATGTTTCACGGAAAGGACAAGAGCGCCTTGATAATGAAAATGTCAACCCGAATAAAGTGTTAAATTAAGAGGTTGAGGTAGTACCTTAAATACTTTTAACCATTATGTTATAGTCCTTTAAATTCTGAACAAAATTGTACAAATCCCATTTCCGTATATTTACTCTCACCGCTTACACATGATAAAGGTTGTTGACAAACTTATGGGAGAAAGTATGTGTCAGAATGCTGATACCGTTTATTTAGTCATTGGATATAACATATGGACCAACAAGATCTTGGTGACATTTAATTGCGAAGCATTAGTTTTGGCTTGAAACTGTCAGATAATGTATTTGCGAAGGAATAGTTTTGTCAGCATATCTGAAAGTATGCAAACCAACTGCTGTGCTTTATATAAGAAGGTTTTAACTGACTATGATAAGATCCCCGTGCGTAGAACGGGCACACAGCTAGTATAAAATAAAAATAAAATATTCTTATGTAATATTACACGTTTACACGTATCTATTTCCTTATGGAATATTGGTAAATATTTATGGTGATATAATTTTAAAATGTATTGTAAGAATAATGTAGGGAGAAAAGATATATCACTTTATCATTTTAAATAAATTACTGTCTAATACAATGTTACATTTGAAAGGTCATGGTCAGTCATGGCCAGTTTATTCTACTCAACCTACTATTTTTGCTATTTTTAGGACACATAAGGTGTAACAGAACTCGCAGATTTTTGTGAAGCCTTATCTTTAAGTGCAGCTTATAATAACCTTTAGTAAAGTTAAATTTCGTGAAAATGATAGGTGAATTGGTACAAAAATTAACTACCTTCCACTCAATCCTGTTACTAAAAATAAATGTTCATTATGTTGGTAACATGTTTCTGGGCCGTACATGACAACTCGTCTTATAAATATTCTGAATATTTGGTAATAACATCTTGCAAACACGCTAATTCTGTTTGCAGCTCAGACAACATATTTAGATTTGAAAATCGTTTGCAACCTAAAATGGCATCTATTTCCTCAAGCGAGTCTCTCTTGAATTTCTTATGCCATAACATTATTTTTTTAACCAGCAATACAACACAGCCGATCCTAATTAAAAATCAAATAATTAATTTAATTAATTAAAGATCAAATTAAAAATTGGTGGTGCTTTTGTGTGGCTAGATCTAATGACTCTTCAGTACTCTTATCAAGTCATAAGAGTTGTTAGTTTTTTACATTGTCAAGCCTAGCCATGGTTATCATTCCTAGGAGGTCGTCATAAAGTCTTCAAAACACTTAAATGAGACGCATATATGACAAAAACAAACATTTTTAATACTGTATCGCCATACAACTCTCGGCGCGGCTGCGGATTCAGGGTGTGCCAAACACGTCTAGGCTTGACAATGACGTAGAAACCGATAGCCATTAATACTACCAATGATTACGTTGGCAACAACGTATTAGCCTTTGGATTAGCCTATTGTTGTTCTCATTTGTTTTTATCATTATTTCATAGGAGTTTACAAATTAAATTTTTACCACTTTTCAACGTAGTTGGACCATGAATTCAATGCTTAACGTATCATTGGTATCTCACATATGTTAAGTCCATTGTCAAGCGTAGTTTTGGGTTTTCACCTACTATTGCAAATTACGAGAACGTCATAAGCTGTTTCACCAAAGGGAAACACTTATGTTTGATAAATGACTTGTATTAGAGGAAATGTCATTGAAGGTTAGTGTGAACTGAACTAGGGCTGAAATATGAAAGCAATAACACCTTCAGGAAGCTGACACTCTGACTCCCCTTTAGTTATTTTTCTGTTCCAGAGATAGATTATTTTACTATTTGTTATCTTCCTCATCCCGTATGTCAACCGCTACAATAGCTATAATTGCCCGTCTATCTCGTAAATAAAATGCTCCAGATACGTGGTAGGCCTACACATAAATACTATGTTTAAGTAAACTGCTTATTTCTGTTGTTGAGTTAAAAATAACAATACCTAACTAAAGATTTAATTACATAGTAAGTGTAACCTTTGTGCGACTTCAATTTGTCCAAGATCATTCCAGAGAATCTTACAGCAAAAATAGTGGCATTGCTATCATAACCATAACTACTCTTTATACAAAAACGATTTTGTATATTCAAAACGTGCTAGACGTTCTATATACCAAGGAGTTTTCAAATAGATTATGGTTAAAGTCTATAGTTAAATTGTTAAAAGAAAGTTTATTCATTCTTACGATCGGGTTTTAATTTAATTCCGTTTCCTAAATGTAACCAAGGTTTTGTATAAAGTAACCTAGAAAACATTTTACCTTCATGACAACACGTATTACATTATTTAAACCTCAAAGAAAACATTTCATGAAAAGTCCTTATGAATTTACCTTTATTTACTTTATTATTAGAATCAATAAAAAACTATTATAGATAGGTAACTTGTTAAAGGTAAGTAGCTGTTAATTCAATATAAGCTATACTCTCAGCAGCAATATAAATGCATAAGACACTCGACAACCACATGAACGTGTTAGCAATGGACGTTACCTAGTACCTGCGTGATGTGATGTGTTTGAATGGGCATTATGTAGATGGAAAACGACACGACTACATATTATTTGAAAATTAATTTTAACATACTTAAGAAAGTAACATATTTTCAGTGTGACATGTAGCTTATTGTAATAATCAGAATTAAAAAGCTTCATACTTCTACTTTTTTATTTAAACTTTCTTACCATGATTTTCAATATAAAAGAAAACACTATTCGTGTTTATAATGATTTATCACTACCCAATTGGTTCAATGTGTTTTACAAAATTTGTTATTGTTAGTGCTTATAATTTGGACTAATACAACTTGGTTCAGATTTGTACCTTTACTTACTAACTTATTTAGCTCTAAGCCTAGATTAAATATAGGCTACTTAAAGAAAGACAAATGATTAAGCTGAAGGATTTCTTTATAATATAAATTTAATGAACTAAGAATAGGATATTACAATGAATGGGGTTTGATATTTAAATGAACAAATACGGGTTGCGATCTTTGGTTTAGCCTAGCTTAGTAAAACAGAACAATGAGTTTACAATAAGATATAAGTTTAATTACATAAATCTTCTCAGGGAGGGGAACTCGGCTGGCTAAAAAGATCTTTAAATATTTTAATTTTTTTAAAAATCGCCCAACAATGAATAGAATAGGTGAAGATTTTATCAAAGTTGAATTTAGTTCTCTTGTTCAAATTGGTTTTCTGGAATAGTTATTCTTGATGAAAATAAAGTAGTTTTTGAATTCAAATAATTAGGTTCGATCATAAAGTAAATAAAATGGGTCTGTATTAAGTTAAATTTCTTGAAATTAGGCTAAGCCTTATAGTCACAAAATGGAGAGTTCTCACCAGATTGGTTCTTCAGTAACAGTGTCCAAATAATATAAATCTTGAGGTGGCAGTACAAAGAAAAAAAATTAAATAAAATATATTTATAGAAGCTACTCTGTTATTCTGTTGTTAAGTTAGTGTTAAGTTAAATAATTTTCATCACTTTGACTTTTTAAATGTTAGGGATTATACCCTCACTGAATTTAAGGTGTTGAAGCTGCCATGTCCCAATAGAGAACGAGGAAAATTTTAATTTCACACAGGATGATCAAAGTTCATTGTTGAAGCCAGCTGTCTTCTTTCTTCATCACTTGCACATGCACTTATAATCAGGCTTTTGGATATAATCAACATTGGGGTTTTAGAAATAATTTATACTATGTTAATAATTTTGGATAAAAGTGTTTTTGCAACTATGGACTTAATTACAGGTTACAGGTTTTTATTAACGATAATATTTGTTGAATATATGTATACAATATATTTTAAAATGTGATGATGATTTCTAAAGGGGTGATTAAAGGATAATATAATTCAAATTTATTATAAATTTTCTCACAATTTATTTAAATAGGCTATATGGCGAATTTTGGTACAATAAAAGAAGTAGAATTATTCAACTAAAATGAATGAATGAAGTGAATGGGCGATATATGATATGTAACATTGCAAATAATATTTTTGTTTTATAATCAGCTCTTTAATAGCCTTTCCGTAAATATCAGTTGTTTACGGAGTTTCTTTGGCCAGCAACTCCCTTATAAGATTTGGTTTAAACAAAACAAAAAAAATGCTTTATTGTTTTACATGCTTATTTTTACAGCAGAATCCATCCTCTTTCGTTAACTTTGGAGGGCAATAAAGTTCGATAACTATCAAATTGTAATTATTTAAGTAACTAGTTTTTGTTACTAATTATAGTGAATCTCAATAATTGTTTCATGTGGTAATATTATATAATAACCTCTCAATTGTAAAAATGTGATTCTTTGTATGAGTATTTTTCCAGAGCATTGCTTAGAAACTATAGCCATTTATACTGATTTACCACTTATAAGTATATCTTAGTAATATACCTACTCGAATGTGCAGCCGAATTATTAGTCAGTACTCAAACAAGGGCAATTGAAATAATATTATATTATCTTCCAATTATTGCACACTTTTACCCACTAAACCAATTACATTAACTAGCATACACTTTAAATTAGATAGACATTGACAACTAGATAGTTATTTAATGAAATTCAAATTCATATCGCAAACTTTAAGAACATAAATTATCGTACTTAGATCTGCTAAAATATTTTAACATACAAACAATGATTACGACGTTTTAATCAATAGATATTGTTTATTTCTTGAAAGTTTGTTTTAATATCGTAATTTTATAACCTTGTTCTCAATCTTAACATAGCCTCTTTAATAGGAAAAAGATTGGGCAAACAGATTCTGAAAAGTAATATAATACCAAGTATAGAGTCTATTAATAATTATAACAATTAATAAAGAGCTATGCATTTTTAGTAACATGATTTGTCGAACAATAAACTTTCCGAAATTAAATTTCACCTTACTTGATTGATATATAATATTTGTGTTATAAAGCATAATTTATGTAATGTATCGCAACCATTACATAATTATTGCATTATTGGTTATCACAGGCAATTAAATATGAGTAATATCTATTACATTCATTGTATATATGATAAATATAATAGAAAAAGAAATAGATTATGGTTTCAGATTGGGTATTTAATTAACTATATAATGAAATCTGCTCGTTCATCATTGTTTTATTTCTTTCTAAATACAATTCCTCTACTTATTTTTTCCGAAAGGAATAAATTTGCCTTGGAAGCCATACTCCTTGTCAATAGCCAAGACAGCTGATTTTTCAGCTGATGTCAGTGGTCCATGAGCCAACACGTATCTATAGTCTATCGCCTGGTCACCTACACATATAAAAATATTTAGTTTAACATATACAATAAACAGTTGGTCATAGTTAGCACCATTGTAATACTGGTAAAACAAATGTCCCAAGCATAAAGAAATCACTATGGATAGGAACTAATGTGATGTAATTGTCAAACATATTGTCATTTTTAACCATTCAACATATCTTAAATTGTATTATTGTTATTATAAATTCGTTGATATAGTGAGAAAAACTACTTACTTCCTTCTTTGCTGCAGATGTAATAGAATGCATATCTTCCTGGGACATACTTGATTACGTTGACTTTGTAGACTTCGTTGGCTAAAAGTTAAACATAAAAAAGTATACAATATTAGTTTTATAAAAAGGGGATTTTCATTTTCCTTATTGAAGTACAAATTTCAATTCACGATAAAGTTTTTGTTATAATTCGGCTATAAATTTTACTTAAAAAGATATGAAATATATATTTTGTTCAATTTTTTTCCATTTCCAAAATGCGTTTTTACTCCAACGGTCATTGGACCAATTAATAACTAAATAGCAAAAACAACAAAACTGATCTAAATTCCCACAAATTTACCTAGATTTAAATAAATTAAAAAGATGAAGGCAATGCGTTGATTAATCAGGAAATCCTTTTTTGTTTAAATTGTTATTATTACTTAATAATTTTTGTATTAAGGCAACTATTTCCTAAATCGCTAATTAGCTATGCTTGGCCATTAGAAATTTACCACTAAAAGCACCAATAATGTCTTCCTTTTAACTAGTTCATTTTTTCAATAATAAATTAAACACTTAAAACTGAAAAAATCCACTTTCGTCTTCATGCTAGATTTGATGTGAGCATTGAATTTTTACAAAATAAAAAATTTTAAAAATATTTGTAGGCTTGTATAGTAAAACAGAGCAAAAATGTAATCAACTTAATGTATTAATAACCTATGTTAAGTATATTATAACTACAAATAAACTGGTAATACGTTTAAAATAGATGGAAGAGAGAAAAGTTCAATAATAAAGAGTAAAATGTTCACAAAAACCTTTAAAAAGTTATCCAAGTAAGAAAAAAATAGCATAAAAGTGAGTTTAGTCAAGAAGTTAGTCAAAAGTTAGTAATAAAATAAATAAATATTAGGTTCGCTGTATAATTGTTTAACCAAAACATACTAGTTGTAGTGGCAGTGCAGGTTCCGTGACCATTGTTGGTTACAATTTCATCAGCCAACTGTCCACTCGTCCCGTCCTTCCTTCAATTGAAAAAAATATTACAAATGAGTCAAAAATATGTTCAAAGTATTTTTTCTCGAAAAAATCTAGTCAATTTTCTTCCAAACAACAATAGTAAAAGTAGTAAAAGCTGATGTATAAATACACTCCATAATACAATACATAATCTTAGCTTCACAACGATTTGCAAGGTAACTCACATTAAAAGTACAACACATATAAATTGCACAGTTACTACATTTCTTAAAAGTTATTTGCGTAACTATTGTGCAAAGTTTTACTTTCCCGCATTTGGCCAAAATGTTAATGTTTCTGCTCAATCCTGACAACTGTATGGTAACAAAATGTTAAGCTTAACAGTACAGTTTCAAGAAACTATTAATCTCTCTTTCTTACTTACCATAAGTTTCACTAACATTATTATTTATATTTGCATTTCTCTGTCTGCAGATTGAATAAAATATCTTTCGTACTTCCATTAACTATTTTGGCCTTTTTTAATGTCCACTTTTTAAATAATTAGGTTTTAAATTTTTTTGTTACAACATAAAAATTTAATTACTGTAAATCAATTCATATTTATTTAACTGTTTTCGAACCGTTTTATAATTCACTATTATTTTGAAATTAATAGGTTTTTACGTAAATCTGTCAAATAGCCCAATGATAAAGACTGCTAAAGCTTGCATGTTTCGTACAGAAACATTTAGATAGTTCTATCATACTCATGTTTGTGTTAATATGTATTTATGTTATGTATGTATGTTTTATATGTTGTTTTCGTATCCTATATACTCATATATGAGCAATATTTGCTTTTATGTATGCTTGTATGCTTGCTTGCTTGCACAAAGATCTCAAAAACGTCTTTGACAAATTCCTTGAAATTTATTTCTTGAATAAAAACGTGTATAATGCAGTGAAAACTGTCACAAAAATCTTTTTACATAAACAAGTTAAAATGAAAGTCAATATATTTTAACATTGGTCTTATGATTTACCAAGTAACCTTGTTGCTTTAAAGAATAACAAGAAAAATAAACAAAAGACTTTGTGGGGTGGATTGCCAGGTCAAAGTTTCTATCATAATAAATTGGAATTCCATTGAAACTTAAATGATTAAAGCCTAAATTAGTTGGAAATGAAACGTAGGTTTCCTTTGTATTGCTTTTACAATTGAAATAAACTGTTCCGAGCTATGATTCGGTCCCCAGGTACTTTGTTTTAATTGTGTTCTTGACGAGTTGCAAGCTTTGCGAATGTTGTAAGCAAGCTTTATCATTGGGCTATTCAACGGAGTTACTTTAAAACCTATTATTGCCTTAATAAAATAGTCCAGGGGATCAGAAACATGAATTTTGACTATTATTTCGTCTGAACTTATTCTAATATTGACATTTAGATACTTACGCTTTATATGTAATAATATCTCTGTATTGGCCGTCCTTGGCGGGGGTTATTTTTATAGACAACGAGCTAAGATTTTCATTAAACTTTGTGGCAGGACCATAAACCACTTTCCAGCTACCCCCTTTTTCCTTGTGGAACTAAAACATGATATTTTATAAGAAATCAGTATATGGGCTGTTTGTTTTACTGTAGGTAAAACATATTTGTTATGAAATAGATTTCAGAGCTTTAAAGGAATAATCAACATTATCAATTATTCAGTGATTGTGAAACCTAATTGTGAAGTTGCTATTTAATGGTTGTATGACTATTTGTTCTTACAGTAAGTACCTAAGATTACACTACTTAATCTACTTTAACAAACGCCACAAGATCTAGTTTTATTTTAGTTTTATTACTACGTTGTACAGGCCATGGATCATGACTAAGGTCTACAAGTACTTTCCAAGATAAGGTTACTCTTAAATCATACAAGTTGATAAAGATGAGAAAAAAAATATCCAAAGATAATTGGCATGCTAAATCAAACTGTTTAATATTTGGTGCCATTTTTATATGGTTTACGATTCATCCTGTCTACGTAAGTGTTATTTCAAACGTTACCTAAAATAATTACCAACACTATTTTTATTGCCTTTATAATAATTTAATTTAATTCAAAAATATTGTTGTTTGTATAAAAAAATCTTAACAACGGATAAATAAATGGGGAAAATATGTATGCTATATGTTGGTATTACTAATTTTACTAATAAAGGTTCACATTTTGTAAGAGAAAATAGAAAGTAGATTTTTATTAAATCACAATCTGTAAGTAAACATAAAAAATTTTACAAGTAAATATTTAAAACTAATTGAACAACTGTTAGAAGTAAAATGTAAATGAAAACATATTTTAACACTATTGCAAAAAATAAGCTATTTATTAGAAACCTATACTGAGTATTGACATTTTTTGACAAGGTTTGAAATACACACCGTGTATTTACGTCTAAGATGATCATGTACAAAGTTTATGAGAGTAGAATTTGAGTAAAAAGACTACAGTAAACATTTTAATAATTTGTCAGGTCATATTTATAAAGCTTCTAGTTTAGTCTTTAAAATAACGGGTATCATACACACATATTTTAAAATAAAACATAGTGGCTTTACCAAATCGTGGAAATAATAACTACTGTACTGACTAATATAAACATATTTGAATTGAAAATAACATACCCTTTCAAAGTCAAAGTCAGTCTGGGTTTGTACGTTAACATCACATGGTCCAATGGTAGGGATGTCCGCCGAGCAGACAACGATGGTAGCGACAACGAAAAGAGCGATTGAAATCATCTTGGAAAAGTGAACATCTGTAAAAATTACCGAGTTTAAGTACATGCAGAGTTCAATAAAAACAATGCCTTCGCGTTAGCTTTAGAAACAAAACTACCATTTACACACTGTTGTATTAATTAAAAGCGTTTGTCTGAAAGCATATAACATGCATTTGCAAATACCACAGTTCTGTGAACATAACAAAACAAGTATGACACGTGAAGATAATTCTTGGCTATACAAAAGCACCAAATACTTCACCAAGGTGAAATGTATCAACTTTTCCTCGTTAACATTTTTGGGTACTTTCCTGTTAAAGGGAACACTCATTATTATCGATGGTTTTTTCTCGATATATCGATATTAACAAATTGAACCATATCAGCTGACAACTACGATAAATATTGTTCAGTATCAACAAACAATATTAAAATGAAACTGTTCTAAAAAAATAACCTAACATAACTAACCAAACTTGCTGTAACATTTAAAAATTCCGTGTTTAACTTGCCTTTTCTGTTATCAAACGGTTAGCTTAGAACAGTTTCATTTCTTAATCCATATAATAGACTGTTTTAGCCTAAACAAGATCAGTAGTTAGTTGTTGTCAATTTGTAATGGATCGGAAAACAAAAATATCGATATATCAAAAAAATAATCGATAATAATGAATGTTCCCTTTAACAGGAAAGTACCCATTTTTGCAAGACAAATGACAAATTTAATAGGTTTTCCTTTAATAATATTGTCTGGTAAATAAAAAAAAACTCAAAAAAACTTATTGTTTGGATTTAAAATGGGAGTGAAATACAAAAAAAAGAAAAAACAAAAAAAACGTAAATTAAAATAGTTGGTCAAAATTTTAGAAGTTTGAAATCAAAGTATTGCAGAAGACATAGGATAGTTAAACAATTTTAATTGTTTTTTTTTTTACTTATATACGTTTAGAGAACATCATCTTCATCCCAGCATGAGAAGAAGTACCTATTTAAATGTATATTTCTTTATTTTCGCACTTATGTTGTTTTACTTTTTGGTTTTTTAGACTTCAATTTTTATAATTGCACAACTGCAAGAGACACAAAATTCATTAGAGATTTTACAACATGTTAAAAGTTCTATGCTAAAATCAAATTTACCATAGAAATACACCAACACGGCATGTTTGGCGCTATACCTTTTAATACAACTTATAGATGTTCACATTAAAAGATCCTCGTATTAATGACTGTATAACCCTATTAAAAGTAACATAGCCAGCTAATTGTGCAATGTTAACCATCAATTTTCCTGCGAATTTCCCATATAGGGAATAAACTATTACCGCAGGTCTCATGGTAAGACCTAGAACTGGGACCGATTTATTTTTCATTTTAAGGTCCCAAGAGGACAAAAACCTCATCCGTTCAATTCCACATATATATGTGTGTTTGTGTGTGTGTATGTGTCCGTTAGCACGATAACCATAGCAAAAATGAACAAATGTTGATGAAATTTTGTACAAGCGTGTAAACCTACATCTATCTATTTGAACTAGTTCGCGAACCAGCATAATCAGACTATGGGAACGGGGGTTTATGGGGTTAAAACAGATTTTCCCCATTTTTTCCCCCAAAACAAAATTTCACAATTTCTCTCCAAACCATTTTGTACAGCTTAAAAGAAGAAATAATTTTGTATGTTGAAGGGTTGTTGTATGCCTAACGGTTACGGAGATAATTTAAAAAATTGTAAATTTAAAATTAACCATGTTATTCTTATGTAGAATAAATCAACTGTTGTAGTGGGATTGTTTATGGATATATTTAAAACCAAATTCGGAAATTCTTTTTATTTAATACTAAGCTATCGACATTGCAAAAAAAAAACACATCTCAATATCTTTTCTTTAGCAGCAAACCTTAGTACTCACTAAAATTAATGTCATTAGATAGGAAATAAATCTGACATTTTTTAGGGAATATTTTAGTAGAAATCCAGCCAGGTAAATGGCAATTCGTTTAGTCTGCAGGTTTGCTGCGGCGAGGGTATTTTTTTTATTTAATTGAACTAAATTTTACCTTTTCAAAGTTTTCCTTGAACTTAATCATCCATACAAACATAAGAACACTATTTATTATACAATTTGTATTTGTACATCCACTAACCTCGATTGAGGTTGCAGTAAACAGCGTTTCAATTAAAACAAACGTCGCTTAAAAAATAAAGCATAAGCTTTCTCGGTACATCATCTGTTATCATCTGTTATAACTCTTGATTACGAATGTTTGATGAGCAACCTTACAACATGCAAGAGCAGAGCAACTGTCTATCACAGCTGCTAGGGAACTGTATTTGATTGTAAGGCCTATGAGATTGAAAGCATCCTTAATCCATGTATGCTACGTTCAGTAGGTAATACTGCAGTAATGAAGATTTAAATCATGCGTCCTGCAAACGACTGCTGAATCTGATTGCAATGACTCTATGCTTCTATGCTACTTAGCTGTAACACGTTCAACATAAATCACCCTATGATTTATGCACTTTGTAGAACGCAAGCAACATTGGTGAAGGGTCAGATAGTCTAGTTTTCATCCATAATGAGTGGTCAACTCTTAATAAGGTTACCCATAAGGTTACTTATATCCTACTTGGATTCGTTAGGTACAGATTTATAAACCAATACCCCCATCGTGTATTTTTGGTCAAGTGTTTTTAACCAAATGCTCAAAGTATAGGATGAAATAAATAATTTCGCCAAATTACATCAACATATATATCCCATAAACAAGTATCTACAATTGTTTCATTTTCATCCATAAGAATAATATGATAATTTTTAATGTACAGTCTCTTGGAATTTTCTTCGCTATCTTTAATTGTACAACCACGCTTCAATATGTAAGATTCTTTGTTTTGTTAAGGTCTACATGATGGTCATTGAACAATTGGAGATTTTCCACGTTGTAAGGCCAAAAAAACATTTTTATAAACTTTCAAGCCCCCAAAAAACCCTTTCCATGGCCCAAACTTTCTAAATTTATCTCCCCTTAACATAAGGTCCTAGTTGAAATTTTATGATTCGAATTTAGCTATGAAAAAGATAATTTTTGTAAGTTCTCGAGGTATTAAATTAATGGATTTGGTATACAACATACATATTATATGTGAATTAACTTCCACACTTGTGAGTAGCACGACTATCCGCAGTACTATCTTGATAATTAGACTAATTCGAATGTGGTTCGGATTATAGTACAAACTGTAGGTTCCTTAGTTGCCATTAGCTGTATGGGCTATTAATTAACAGCTGTGTCTAAGGAATGTGGGCCTTAGTCACTAACAAGACTACAAGATCGTGCCACTCATCCTACACTCATCTCCACTCATACTTGGCTTAAAATAACTACTTTGTATGGTCGCCATTTCATCGAAAAGTATTAAAGTATTACTCTTTGGGTGCTGCGCATTAAACTTAAAAATACAGAACATGATTTTTTATTAACAAACTAGAAAACCTTCTTTAAATTCGATTCCAGAGAATGTCTAACTTTTGTGCAAACACTGCGTGTCAAAACCACTTTCCCGACTCGGCTTACAATAACATTTACTATAACAGCCCAATAAATGCTCGCTCTCCCATTTCTACGTTTGTCAACGACAGAGGTAAGTGTAACTTTGCCATTGAGGTAACAACGCAATTCATTGTTGTCACTGTTTTATGACATTTGAATGTTTCATTCGTAATTTTCTTTTTAGCTTAGCGGTTAATGAATGTTAAAAGAGCATGTTTATTACAACGTAAAAGGTATAAAATAGTGAAATAGCTACAGTGTTTTTAAGTGGTAACTATTCAAAAACTTTTTTCGTTTTGCAACGTCAGAAGATCCCTTATAGTCTAATGTAAAATACTTAAGACAAAATTCAGTTTTACACAAAAAGGGGTTTGACATTACAGTAGTATTACTCTTGAAAGCGAGTTTAAAGGTGCGATTTTTATATTTTGGTTAATGAGTTTGTACAAGTAGAAATTAAAGTACCCAAATTAAAGCTTTAAAATAAGTTTAAACTTTTATAATATATTTCTAAGTATATCTATTCTTTGTGGTTTTTTTTTCAAAGTCTCGTCCACCGATAAGTCTTTATTTTAAATATGAACAAAACACAAGCGTTTGATACATGGCTATGTGAACCTGTCTTCTCTTGCTATCGTGGTTAGTGCCCGCTAAAGTCTTTCATATCACACACTCTTGTACTTCTTTTAATCTATGGTTGTATTTTTAAAAGGACTATTAATTCACACGGCATAATAATAATACCCCCGCCGCAGCAAACCTGCAGACTGTGCGAATTTCCTTTTGCCTGATTGGATTTACACTAAAATGTCTCCTTAAATATATCACATTTATTCCCTATTTAAATAGCATTAGTTTAACGAGTACTTAGGCTTGCTGCAACAGGGAGAGTAAAAAGGTTTTTTTATGTTAATAGTTTAGTATGAAATGAATGCATTTTCCAAATTTTATCAAAATATGTTCATAAACAATCAAACACAACAGTTTATTTAATCTCCATAAGAAGAACATGAAAATTTTAAATTTATAGTTTTTTGGAATTTTCTCTGTAACCACTAGGCGCATAATAACGCTTCGATATACTAAATTATTTGTTTTTTTAAGATCTACAAAATGGTTTGGAAAGAAATTGCAAAATTTTAAGTTTTTAGGGTCAAAAATGGGAAAAACCAATACGGTCAAAATTTATTTTATTTATTTATTTCATATACAAAAATGTTATTTAAATAAAATAATTATTTAAATTAAATAAAACAATTTATATATATTTAAATAAATGTCTTAGTTATTTATAATAATTAAGAACAGAGAATCAAATGACAAAGGGTAATGATAAAATAGTTCAAAGGACCAGAGGAGTAAACGTTTTGAAATAGAAGTATTGAAATTGAACAAATACAAGTGGGGGGAAATGAACACACTTTTAATAGTTACAAGAGAAAGATACTCTTTAAATAGGTTAAGATTTAAATAGGTTTCAACAATTTATAGTAAATAAATAATTTGTAAAACATGTTACTGGAAAATATTTGTAAATTTAATTAAAACATATAGTGTTATATTAATGTTAAAGTTAACTGAACAACCGTTCATTAATACCTTCGTCACTGTAAAGAAACTAAAACATGTATTGTAACCAAACTTATTTTTTTATTCAATTGTATAAGTTAATATTATATTAATATGGTTTCTACATTACAACTCAGAAATAATAAAATTTTCAAAGTGGTTCGGATTTCATAAAACCATATCAATTCAGAAGTTTAACCACAAGGCAGAATATAAAGGATAGACCAATTATTGCTATGGCAGTATTAAAATCCTTAGAAACTAAACTAGTTTTGTCTAAGAGTCACAGAACAGGGTTGTGTTTATTTAACAGAGTTAAGTAGACAGTGTCTGGAAAGTAAAGTGTAACTTCATTATACCTCACAATCATCTCTGATAAAAGCTCGTTTAATTTGCAGTATAATAAGATTAGATGTAAAGGTGGATTGTTATAAGTACATAACTATATAGTATTCTTGGGATAGTACAACCATACATGTCTTTTGGGATTATTGGATATAAAAAAAATAGTACAAATTATTTTTATTAGCCACCATTTATTAAAACGACCAGTAAAATCTAACACAATTCTTGTTTCAATAGCTAATTTAACGATTACCTTCAGTAATTGGTTCTCTGTAGCTTTAAGATGTTAAAACATACATAGTTATTTTCATATATTACTCTACTATATTGTTTATCACGAATAGTTTGTACATTTATTAGGAGTTCATGTTCCCATATTAACAGCTTGTTGATTCAAATAGTTATTGGGTAAAGTGCGTAAATATTTATTAGTAGTTGTCTATTCCTAAGACCCAATGCCATGAAATATTTCTTTTTATTACCTAGAAAATGAGTAAAAGAACGTACAGGGTGACTTACGGGAACCAGACGAATTTGTACCAACTGTTACATTGTTTCGTCACGTGGTAGGTAGATTGAGGTTAGGTTCCCATTTTCAGTGTGGCCTTTATTATTTGAGTTACAATGGATCAGTGGACAATTCATCACAATTTTTTTTCATACGTCATTTATATTTAAAATAAAGAGTGTCATTCGCACTCAGCAGACAGCAGATTTTTTTTCGTTGTCACTTCAATATCGATAGAAATGATTCAGTTCCAAGCGGGCTAAAAGAACTGAAAAAATAACCAAAAAGAAGCCCCTGTATAACTGCGAGGACGCTCAAAAACATCGGCAGAGTGAGAGCGGCAGTACACAGAAGTTCAGACAAATTTACACGAAGCCAAGCCCAAGAGCTAATCATAAGTCGGGATTCTGTAAGGAGGATTTTGAACATAGATCTCCAGTTTCATCAATATAAAATTAATTTTTTTTTTAAATAGCTTTGTTCTCTTTTTTTTAATCATCAGGTTCCTATAAGTCACCTTTAGTATTTATTGGGGTTATAGGTACTGTAAACTATAAATATAAAAGGAGGTACAGTTCCTATTACCAGAGTATATTTTAAATATAAGAATCCTATCCAGTATTTCTTGTGATTAGGCAATTACTGATCTATTTTAAAATTTATGCATGGCATTTTTTCACAATAATTGTATTATTGGTATTTTTTACTTGATTGAGTTGTACGTAATTTAAATAGGAATGTGTTAAACATAAAATTGAATTACGTAAAATGCAAAATACAAATCTCGTCAGGCTCAAAGCTGTATCAGATCAACTCACATTAGCAATTGAGATGAATTATTCAAGAGGGTTTTACTGATATCATGGAATCAAAACGTATTTACAGGTAAAAATAAAACTTGCTTTACACTTTTCTCTATTATACAAAACTGTTTCGATCGATTTAATCAAAATTTACATCATACTAATAGAAAATGCATGTATATGTGATATCTAAATTAATGTAGAAAAATATTTAAAGTTTGCTATGTTAGTTGCCTAAAGTGTTATACCCCCACCGCAGCAAACTACCGCAGTAAACAAGCTGCAGCTTTGAGAGGAATTAAACGTTTTTAATACAGTATCTCACTGGATGATACAACAGCCACGACAAAATAAGTTGACTCTTGGATATTTTTTCCTTGTTTAAATTTTAATAAAATCAATATTGTATTTTTTAAGACAACTAATTTACAAGATGCAGTATTTCACTAAAACTTCGCTTTATTATGAAGCTCAGAACACTATAAGTAAGGATTCTTTATGAAATGCCATAATGCCTCAATAAATTAAAGGGTAGGTTGGGCCGCGTATAATGTTGTGGCTTAGAAACACCTGAGCATTCTTACCAATCTCATCTTATATCCACCCGTGCTACATGATTGTGCAAATGTTACATACTCATATCTAACATTACAAGAACTTAAAATAAATACAGTGTTAATGTTTATCAGTAAAAATATTATTTCTATTGAATAAAAATTTAACGATTCCATTTGACTAATTGTAATTTTTCTGCAAACTCACAAAATTTAAACTTTTATTACCTATTTATTTATTTATTTTATTATTAACTTTTATTACTAAGTAATTTCTCTAGTTGTGCCTTCGATTGGACCAAAACTACATTTAAATAGTATTTAGTCTTGCTAGTCCGGTAAGAATACTTTGCAGGTAACT
Organism: Macrosteles quadrilineatus; assembly: GCF_028750875.1. Classification (NCBI taxonomy): domain Eukaryota; kingdom Metazoa; phylum Arthropoda; class Insecta; order Hemiptera; family Cicadellidae; genus Macrosteles; species Macrosteles quadrilineatus. The sequence continues at coordinate 35,961,736 of NW_026542595.1, forward strand.
TACCAACCCATTTAAATGGCGAGCATTTGGTAATACTGCATAGAAAAGCTATTCTGGTATTGTTAAACAACATTAATTTAAATTGATGACTATCCTAATATTCAAAATAAAATAAAAAACACAAGATGCAAAGAATAATATATACTACAACATGTTAAAGTCTGTAGAGGGTCAAAAACTAGAAACACGTAAGTAATCATTACTTTTCCATTTTCACTTAACAAAAGACAAATGACTAAATAAAATGAACTAGTTTGCAAACAAATAAAAACTATTTACAAAAAAAATCGTCCTTATCAGATCACTCGATAATTTTTCAGAGGTAATAATGCTCAAACATAACATCGTAAAGTGATTTGAAGAATTACAACTATTTATTATTTACTAAGTATTATGTAACAATTGAGGTATTGCAATAAGTATAAGTAGTGAAATTTACTCTACTTTTATTATATCGTTCGCCTTTTACTTTGCATTGCAAAAGGTCCTGTAAATCTACTGTTGTCTTTGTTATACAAAGCTATAACCGGGAATAGTAATTGTCAACAGTGTGCCATGAGAACAAGCAATTTCCTTCTACAACATTGACTACAGCCTACACTCTATATATGTGACTTGGATTATTTACTTGTCATGCCAAATTGTTATTGACATTGCATAATCTTGTTTAAAAAATGTATGTACATAAAATATTGGTTTTTGTTTTAACGATAATTATGGAACCTTTCTAAATAAGGATGCATTTACACCATTCACAGAAAAGGTTAGTGGTTGAGAAAAATTCCTAAGTCGAACATGCTATAACATATGCTGTGATTTGATAATGTAATAAACTAGGCCTTTTGACGTAGTAATGGTTACTGGTTACTTAGCTTGCTTGTATATTTGTCTATTTTCCAATGTTGGTACTGAAACTTTCACGTTTGTCCGTAGTATCTTATTTCTTTGACAAATTAAGAAGAGACATTACTAAAAACAATGAAAAGTCTTTGCTCTAGTGCGGCCTGTCCCTTAGCACAACTGTCAGCATAAAATACTCAACTCCTTAACTATTTTAATAAAATAATTTTCTCTCTAAGATTTTAACTTCTTTTGTGAGTCGGTGGCTCAGTCGGTTGCATCACGGACTTTGTGACCAAGGCTAATGTCGTGGGTTCGGATCCTAGTCACTGCCGCAAACATTTATCAGTACAGTTTACCTTAGTACTGTACCGGCTCACCCCTTGCTATGCAGGAGACGTTCCACGCACGGGCAGGTAGTCTATGTTGATGGGCAAATGAAAGGTTAAAAGAGACTGCCAACCTCTTAAAAAAATACATAAAAAGGTCACAGAGTTTCCATGTTACGAATTAAGGTCAATTCACTCATATCAGTCCAGTCACAATCCAGTTACAGAGCCTGGATAAATTGATATACTAAAAATTAAACTGAATTAAAACTGTGATGCATTTCTAAGTAATCATTGAAAGAGCCGATTTGCAAACTATGGAAACATAGGAAAACATAGAACACCACCAAGGAGAAGAAATATAAATAATGTTTTTAGTTACGCCTTTAATACTTAGCAATTTCTTGAATTCGAGCTACAGGGACACTAGTATTAAAATTAAAACACAATAGTCTATCAAATTTTAAGAATGTATTTTGTTGATTGTTAGAAACAGTACTAAATATAAAAACACAACCATTTAAATGGGGAAAAACCATTTTCTAACCTCAGACATGTCAGTCAGGCGTCCGAACGGTCCAAACAAACAATCGGTGAGAAGAAATCTGACATTGTCTGACGGACGCCGGCAGAGCGACTGGACCTGCACCGGATGAGTGTAGATAACACAATAGAAAATCCAGAATATTTTGGTTGACTGTGACGTGACTTATGTGACTGAACTGTGACGTTCCGTATGTGTGAATCGACCTTTAAGTGTTATAACATGTCATAAGCTTAAGTTATAAGATGTTTGTAAAACATTTAAGTAATTTAATAAATTTAATATCCGTCAAAACTTAAAAAAGGATTTTGACGTGTCCTTACAAAAGATTTAAAAATATCCTATGAAGTTGAAAACATATAATATTATGCGATGATTTAAAAAGTCATTTTTGGCTCACGTCATTGTGATGTTTTTTTCATTTACGAATAATCTCATCAAATTACTAACTTAAATGAGTTTCTGTCAGAGAGGATTGTGCGCTGTAATGAGGTTACTTGACTCTCCAGACTCCCTCTACTTACCGGACCCTTTATTATTTACTGCTACAACTTGACGCAGAAAAAGGATTATTTACGAGTTTCCTTAAAAAATATATGACTTTAATGCTTGATTTTAGTTGAGAATTTTAAGCTTTTAAAATCATTTTCTAGGATGTGAGTGTTTACAGTTTAAAATTGTCCCTTGTTATTTACTATTATATTGATATATCGTGTTTCTGAAAAAAATCTTTAAATTAATTTCAAAAGAGTGCGGCTTACGTCTAAAATGTTCAAAAACACACATATTATGTTAATGAGAATTTAATAACGGGGATTTTTAGTATATCGTGTGGCTTAAAATGGAGGTCAGAGCATGGATAACTTACTCTTTTACAAAATAATTTAAATTTGGGTCTTGACAACAACCGATACGCTTATTTAGGTTAGACTTCGCTTTGAACTACTTAAAGATTTTGAACGTAATTTCCGTTCAATTATTTGGATTAGTCTTGTGTAGATTCTCACAGAGGTTTTGAGTAAAATTGTCTAGTGTCTTTTTAAAAATCACGTTAATTAGTTAAATTGTAAAAGAATGTCAACTAACAGTCAAACACTATTACTAATTACAGAAACACTATTACTAAATTTTGAAGATACTTTATTATTATAAGTTTTAAATGACAAAATAAATAAGTAATGGATGTTGAGTTGTTCCCACAATAAGCTCCACTTATGATGATAGTTTTATTACACAAAGAACCGGTAATATTACCTCCAATACGTCTTTTTAACTAGTTACACACAATTTAGCAGTACGTATTGCACTGTTATAAATACGACTGATCAGCAAATATGTGTACGTGAGTAGTAAGGGAACAGTGTGGGTAGAGAACGAAGCCTCACTCTCCCATCCCAACCACCGCCACAGCCCTAGGACGCGGCGACACACAGTAGGGAGTAAGGGCGGTCTTTGCACAAGTCACCCCAGAAATGCTGAAACGAATGAGCCATCGAACTTGACGTCGAGTCAAGCTTTGCCGAGACAATGGAGACAAGCATGCAGAAGTTTTGGACTAAAAATTATGGTCACTTGGTTTAGTCAACAATCAATTTCTAATTATAATAGATTTCTATGATTTTAATCAATGCCAATTGAATTTACCTTTAGTGTAAAGGGACTTTTCGGCCTCCCTGTATGTTAATGACTAATTTCATATACAGACTGTCCCAAAAGTCCCGGACCGGTTTACGATTTTCTAAACAACAACAGATAAATCAATAAGATTTGGTACATCAACACCACACCTAAAAATCTACTTTTTTTAAAGAAATATCAATTTCCTGTCACATCATGGGGACGTCCCGCAAGGAGTCAGAACGAAATCTTAAATAGAAGCATAGGTTGACATGTACATCAAATTAAAGGTCTTTACTAGCAGAATATAATGCCGCAAATTTTAACTCAAACGGACAACCAAGTCAAGAATGACAGTGGTTCAAAGATTCGTTGGCATTTGGGGGCACAGCCCTAGGAATCGGAAAAAAATTGTTAACGTAAGCATAAGTCGATATGCACATCAAATTAAAGGTCTTCACTAGTAAATTACAATGCCGTAAATGCAAGCTCAAAAGAACGCCTGAGTAAAAAATGGCAGTCGTTCAAAGATTCAAAATGGCAGGTTCAAGAAATCTTTGAACGGCTGCCATTTTTTACTCAGGCGTTCTTTTGAGCTTGAATTTACGGCATTGTAATCTATTAGTAAAGGTCTTAAATTTGATGTGCATGTCAACCTATGCTTCTATTCAAGATTTCCTTCTGACTCCTTGCGGGACGTCCCCATGATATGACAGAAAATTGATAGTTCCTTAAAAAAGTAGATTTTTAAGTGTGGTGTTGATGTGCAAAATCTTATTGATTTATCTGTTGTCGTTTAGAAAACATTAAACCGGCCCGGGACTTTTGGGACAGTCTGTATATGTATGACCATTGATTAATCTTTATATTTCTACTGTGAAGATTAATTATCACATGTTTTAATATTGTTAAATGAGTAAATAAACAGTTATTAAAATGTTGTACTGAAATTAACTATTCTTATTTTGACTTTGATAATTGACAATTTAATACTGTATTGTAGTTGATACTCCATAAACTATCCGTAAAAATGAAACTCCGTGCGTAACTATGAAATTTCAGAAAGTAATGTTATAGAAGTTCTCAAAAGACTAGAAACAAAACTCTTTTAAACTCCAAATATTATGTCAGACTTACAGCAATAACTCGGCTCACTGAACTAAAGGACGTCGGATTAGCCGGTCGATGTGCTGCTGCCCTTAAGGTAGTGAGACTTATAAGATCTACTTTAGCATTAACTTCTACGAGTAGTAAATCTAGCCTAATCAATATATTAATTTGTTGATTTATTGATTTGTTATTAAGGCAAATTTATTGATTTTTTTTTTTTTTTTTAGGGTGAGGAGGGAAAATGCTTTTACGCACACAGGTAGCCAGCATGTAGTGTGAGACTCCTGAGTTTATCACAGACTACTCACATTAAAACCCCCCTCTACTCTGTCGGACACAAACCTGGAATTGTTTGTCACATTACCTGAAGTCAGGCCAACATGTGACCTAAGCCCACAGGGCTCGCACCGTTTCTGGCATTATTTATTTTTTTGACCTACACCGCATCCCGGTCGAGGTCAAGCTTCTTGGCGTGGAGAACACCCTGGATGTAAAGTGACACACAGGTCCAATTGTCCTCACCCTCCATCATCATCGGTATGACCGTGTCCACCGACAGCAGTCCTACGAACTGTTGAGCCTCTAGGCGGGGCCTTTCCCAATGCTGGCAGTGGAAGAAAGTGTGTTCCACGTCATCGGGAATGCCTGGGCAGTATATGCAATCGGGTGACACGGCTTTGCCCATCCTGAACAGGTACGACCGGAAAAAGCCGTGACCCGTCAGAAATTGGGTGAGGTAGAAGTTCACCTCTCCGCACCGCCGATTAACCCAAGGTTGGACCTGTTGTATCAGTCGCCTGGTCCAGAGCCCCCTTGTCTCCTGTTCCCAGCTCTCCTGCCACAGCTGGAAGGTCCGGGTGCGTTCCTCAATTCTTGCCTGGTCCTCCCCACGGCGCTGATAAATTGCCTTCCTCTCCGCCCCCAAAAGTTTGACGGGGATGACTCCAGCAACCACCAGGACGGCGGGTTCGGACACTGTTCGATAGGCAGATGCTACCCTTAGTGCTGCCTGACGCTGCACTCGGGCGAGCCGCATCCTATATATCTCCTTATTGAGAGCGTCTGCCCAGACTTCCGCACCGTACAGGAGCACGGACTGGACCGCAGACATCAACAGCCTTCTGCGGCTGGACCGCGGACCTCCGACATTGGCCATTAACCGACTAAGGGAAGAAACCATTTTAGCGGCCTTATCCGCCGTACGGGTGATCTGGTCTCGCCAGCTGAGCTTGCTGTCCACCATGACCCCAAGGTACTTTGCGGCACGAGTGGTTTGGACTTCAACGTTCCCCACCATCAAAGGCACGATGGTGTCAATCCTCTTTTTAGTCAGAATCACAATCTCAGTTTTGCTCAGAGTGAGTGAGAGACCATGTTCTGCCATCCATGCGTTAATGGTTCGCATGACTCGATTTAGTTTCAGCTGGGCAAGCTCAATGCTACGTGCAGCTATTAAAGCCGCAACGTCATCTGCATACCCAACTAGGACAGTTTCCTCAGGCATCTCGGATCTCAAGAGGCTGTCGTAGGCGACGTTCCAGAGGTCCGGGCCCAGTATGGATCCTTGAGCAGCACCAGAAGTTACATCCATCGTCCTGGAGCCTTCTCTAGTGTCGTAAATGATGAGGCGGTACCGGAGGTAGTCCTCTATCATGCGCATGAGGTATGCCGGGACGTGGAAAGTGTTCTCCAGTGCGTCCAGCATATCGCACCACCTCGCGGAATTAAATGCGTTTCGCACATCAAGTGTTACAAGCAGCACAACCCGACGAGAATAGTTGTTAAACTCCTCAGCTCTCATTACGGCTCGCTTTACCTCCTCAATAGCGTCAACCGTTGACCGTCCCTTCCTGAAGCCGTACTGACGAGGGGATAGATTTCCTGCAGCAACCACGGCTGAATTCAGTCGGAAACGGATAAACTTTTCCAAGACTTTCCCAGCAGTGTCCAACATACAGAGAGGTCTGTAAGAGGAGGGTAGGTCTGGGTTTCCTTTTCCCTTCCCCACGAGCACAAGCCTAGCTGTTTTCCAGCAGAAGGGAAACTTCCCCTCGGCCAGACAGGCATTGTACGTGCTCAAAAGGATTTGTGGATTTATTGAAAAGACTTTCTTCAGGGCCTCACCAGGTACCCCATCCGGTCCAGGAGCCTTGTTGTTCTTCAGGGATAGAACGGCCACCTCCAACTCCTCGAGACTGAAAAGCGGTACGTCGTCCACCCTTCCGAACTCCCGCAATGGGCGCAGTGTGTGAGTCGGGAAAAGGGACTGTACGATCCTCTCCATAGAGGCCCCGTCCATAACGGAAGGTGGAGAGCGGGTGCCAAGCTTCTTGGTTACTATCTTGTAACCCAGGCCCCACGGATCGGAATCGACATCGTCCCTTAATTTCTCCCAGCAACTGCGTTTGCTCCGGTTAATGGCCCGGCGAAGAGACTTCCTAGCCACCTTGTAAGCGTCAGACTTAAGACGTCTATCTTCAGGTTCTCTGGCCCTGGTAGCAAGACGTCTGGCTCTCAATGCTGCCCGTCGCAGTTCTGCGATCTCGGTTGTCCACCAGTACACAGGTCGCTTATCGCACCGGGATCTCCTGCAAGGCATTGACTCTTCGCAGGCCGAGACTATCAGCCTCATCAATGATGTAACTGATGTCTCTGCGTGAGCCACGCCAGATGCAGCAGGTACCACTGGCTCTCCCCGTAGTATGACTTCGGTGAATTTAGCCACGTCCAGCTTTTTGGTGTTCCACCGAACGGGCACCTGCCGAGACTCGGTAGCTTGTCTCTGATGACTATCCATGACATCAAAAATGATGTACTGGTGGTCACTGGCCGTATAATCCTCTAGGACTCTCCAAGCTCGTATCCTCGGCAAGAGGGACTCAGATGCAAGCGTGATGTCTGGGATCGTTCCCCTCATTCCGGGACGCTGGAAAGTTGGCGTGTTGCCCTCGTTTATGACAACAAGTCCAGCCCTGGCAGCAAAGTCCAGGATGTACTTCCCCCGGGAATTAGTGAGAGTCATTCCCCACTCGACAGCCCTAGCATTGAAATCCCCCGCCACGACAACGTGCCCGGCGGTATCGCGCACGCTCTCTTCCAGGCGGTCTATCTTTCCACGAAAGTCACGGATAGCCTCGTTGGGGGTGAGGTATACACTAAAGTAAGTGACATCCCCGCACCCGACCCAAACGAATCCTCGGCCCTTCGCGTGACTCCTCACCTGCACTTTAGCTGTATTACGAACCCAGAACGCAGCAGTACCAAGTGTATCGGGAAACCAAAGAGATGGGTCCCTGTCCCGGTACTGGTACTGTTCGCTGACCAACAGCGCGTCAACACCGTGTTCGTGGGCAAGCTGACTGAGAAGCGCGTCAGCCGTCCTGGATCGATCTACATTGCACTGGAGGATCCTTATCTTCGTGGTTGGGCTTTCGCTTGTTGTAGTGCGCCTTTAAATGCACTGCACTGCCCAGACCCAGCTATATGTTTAGCGTTTTTATCATTGAGGCCTTTCTCCTTACAGAGGAAACAGGTCTCAACTTTACAGTCCCTACGATTGTGACCCACCTCCCCGCATCGAAGGCAGTTCTTGCCTCGGTCGGGCCCTTCGCAGTTTCGGGAGGAATGGCCGAAATCAAGGCATTTAAAACACCTCGTTACTTCCACCCTCCGTCTCAACCTGCAATTAACCCATCCAACCCTCAAATGCTGGAGTGCCAAAACCTTACTGGCGTTTGCGTCTGCCATTTCGGCGACCGCCATCCGCTGTTGACTCCGGTTTGGTTTCGTGAGCCACACCCTCAGACTAGCCGTTTGTCCGGCAAGCTCGGGGACAGCTTTTTTTAGGGCATCAATGACGTCATCCTCCGTTGACACACAATCCATATCCCGAACCTCGACGGACGTCTTGGGTTCGAGAGAACGAACGGTGCCCTGACCTTCCACTGCTGTCTTTAGTTCGGCAGCAAAGGCGGCTTTATCTTTAGACTTACCCAGTTCGAGGAGGACGTCCCCGTCCCGGGTTTGTCTAATCGACCGTACAACCGTGTCGGTTTGCTCTGGCTTAGCCTTGGCCTTGATAACACCCATGACTTCGGCGAATGATCTTCCCTCCAAAGGCTTGACCAAAATTGCCTCAGTCCTGGGCTTTTTGGGCCGCGACTTTTTAGTGAGTGCCGAGCCAGGCACAGCTTGGGCCACGCCGGTCGACTGCGCCCTCACTGCCACATATGTCTTGGAGCCGACTTCCGCGTGCCTCAATTTCCTCTTCTCATTTTTCGTAAGGCGCTTTTCCCACACAGTCCCAGATGGTGTTTCTACGACTGACCCCTTTCGGGAGCTACCCTCAATGGGTGTCGCAGGTTGCTGTGGCTGTTGAGGTTTCGCTGGAGCGGTAACTACGTCAGAGAAGGACCTAGAAGTCTGGGTCGCCTTGACCTTAACTTTAGGCTTTGCTGTATGAACAACCTCTTCTCTTTTTGGAGGGCTTTCTGATGTAGGCCTCCTGCGTTTCTTGGAAGGTCGCGCATTGTCGTCAGGTATGGACACCACCTTCTCGGCGATCCTTTCCATGGCCGCCTTGCTCACCAGCCGGCAGGCGAAGACAAAACCAAGGTCGTCCTCGAGCTTAGCCATACCATTTTTAACCACTTGGTTAACTCCTCTCTGCGTCTTAAAGGTTTCAAGCATTGCCTTTATGGTCTGCTCCATGTTTCGAAGTCGGTTTCCAATGTCATTTTCTGCGTCGAGATATTGCTGACGCAGAAGTACCATTCCCGACACTTCCAAATCTAACGCTGCTGTTAGGGATTCCTCCGGCATCCCTTCACCAGACTTAGAGCGTGGTCCACCGTTTCCTTCTCCACTTGTCAAGGGAGATCCCAAAGTCAAGTCCTTTGTACACCTGAAAGATGCAGGTGGAGGGGACGTCTTCACGCCTTTCAATGTTGGCGATCTCTGGACCTTGGAGATTTGTCCAAAAGGGTCTCGCTCTACTTCCGACTTCTTTTCTTGCTCATTCGAGCTACTTATCAAAGATGTGTTCAGGGTATTTGTTATAAAAGCCATCTTGTGTTTACCAGCGCATCGTGCGGCAAGGGGCGGCCCGGAATAGTCAGGAACGGGTATACCCTCGGGGACAGCGCCCCTACCCCAGTTCCCCGAGGCCCAACCTCCGTTTTCCCAGCACCGGATACCTGACGTGCCGGGGGTCACCCGTCACAATGTAGAGCCCGACCTCTTGAAATTTATTGATTACAGACACTACACATCTCATTAATAAATGTACAGTAAATAAAAATGAAACAATAAGTAACAAGCACGTTCAAAGATAAACAGTACAAAATCAAGCGTATTGGTAATTTACATAAACTGACTAAAATATTACAAAAATCGGTTTGCTTATATTTTACCACTACTTCTTCTTCAGCTCTCTAGAAGGAAGATTATTCTAAAGCCAAGTCCTCCTAGCGAAACACTATCCAGCTCAGGAACAGGAACTTAATTTGTAGCCTAGTTTAGAACCGTACCAAAGAATCAGTTTTGTCGTTGTTAGTGGGCCCTCCAGATCAAAAAAACTAATGACTGCTTGAAGAGACAAAAGGATTGCTTGTATGATAACCTTTTTTGCAACATTTATAGTAAAATTCTGGTCGTTATGACTCATAATGTTATTAAAAATACATCATAATTATTTGACTTTGAATATTATACTGTATATTGCTACGCAACATTTAAAGTATCAGCAAAACAATTCAAGTTACTTATTGTGTGACCACCTTTTTATTTCTTGTTGCTTGACGATACTTAAAACTAATTAAACTATAGCAAATGAGAGTATTTAAGGAAGTGGCTTAATCTGCTGAAGATAAAAAAAAACAGAAAGATGGTGCCTTCGATGTCAATTGTTAGTAAGTCATATAACACTCGAGATCCTTTTTCGACAATACAACTAATTTTTCAGCTGATCTATGTTTTTTTGTTTTTTAGAGAAAACAGAATCTTCTACAATCATCACTGGCTGACTATTGATTCCGGTGTTATTTTCTATAATTGTTATATATGTTATTATTGTACGACTATTCGTCTAATCGTTGTATCAGTGTCCTCACTTGTACATCCTCAGATGCAGTTCTATTAAACAAGGCAAGGAGTTTCTCGATAACAGCTTAAACAAATTATTTGGGCCTTTTGACCGTTATAGCATTTATAGTGTGATTTTGTTCATCGAAGGATTTGGATGAGTTCCTCATATATCCTTTTTTTAACTTGAAATAAAAGTATTTTCCCCTCTTTTATTTTCTATAGGCTTGTTAGAGTTTTTTTTTTTCAAGAAACATTCTTCACTGATTGCGATCAACTCCAGTTACTACTGAGAGAAATAATTCTGTCAAACTGGGATTTCACCTGAGTCCTTTGTTTGTAGATAGTATGTTACAGAGAGCTCTCCGCCAAGCTTATGATGCTTATTTTTATATTCATGTGGAGACAACTCTCTTTGATTGAAAAAGTAATTTTTAACAATATTTTTAGAAGGGTTTTTTTGCCAGAGTTCAAGATAACTTTTCAGATGACGTAGTCTTTAACTGAAAAAAAAAAAAAAACTCAAACTGTGTGTGATAATTATGCAGGAAGTACGACGAGCATATTGCTAGAGGACTGGTATTGCATGTACTTTTAAAATAATTTTTAAATATTGAGTTTGGTGAAATTTATTTTTATAATAATAAGAAGAAGAATGACACACGTTAAAGGTGTAATCCATTAGTGGACATAATTCAAAGAGTTGCAATTCGGAGAGAGGGCGAGCGATGTTGCCTTTGTTCCATGTAGTAATCAATTTAACTTCGACCGGTTGACGACGTATATCACCTACGCTTGACAGCCTGTAACTGAAAATTGTATTTCAGTATTGTTCACTTTTTACCGCTGGTTTTTCAGTGCATAATGAATGTCCATCTTAACAAAATACGTAATAGCCCACAGTTGATTAGTCTTAATAATTTTAAGAAATATTTCCGATTCCATATATTTTTAGGTAACGGTCATAAGCTTTTGCCTTGCAACTATCTAACGTCAACTGGGTTCTAGAAGTAAAAAAAAATCACACTTAATGCTTCTAAAATTAATAAGTCCAAACAAATTGCTTAAAAACGTACTTTTAAGGATTTTTTCATTCGAGTTTTGTAGCCAAGTATATAGTTAGAAGTTTATATATTTACTCCCTGCAAACTGTTGAATAAGGTCATGATAACGATTTTTCAAATGCTATAGAAAACTTTGAAATATATCAGATTAAAGTATTTTCTTTATCCCTGCAGGAACGATGAGAAATTGCATGGATTAGTTACAGAGATGGATACTGAATTGCTTTGAATTGATATTGATTAATAGCTTTTAATGTACCGCGTATTAGCTTATAATATTCAATGTATACACTTATACAATATTTCAATTGAATATTTAAAGAATAAGATATTTTACTTTATGTTATAGCTTTTAAAGGGAAATTCGTGTAGTATTTTTTGGACTGAATCATCAGCGATAAATATTCAACTTTTTGGTTTTCAGATTGTTTACTATCTTTGTTCAATGTTGTGTAAAGGGGTCAACTCGCCACATGGTGCATTGCAGTTGACATTCATAGTTTCGATAGCGCTCAAAAGTCATAAACCTCTGATACACATTCCTTGTGAGTAAATATAATATTACACTTGATTATCTCTCTTCAATAACGGCTCGTCTCAATGAATTCTGTTGAAAGTATTTTTATATTTTAACAGTTATGGGTTTCAAGTTTAAAGTGTTTCATTCATCTTTGCATTTAGGCTAATTGCATTTCTTTTACATAATAAGAAGTTCACTTTACATGATGTGCGTTCACTGCATCGCATGTGTCCAATGTGAGAGTACAGAATGCTGGTGAATCTAAAGCACTGGCTAGAAACTGAATGTAATCGGTCCGTACCTTTTATTACTAGGCATAGCAATTGCCTATGTAAAAACAATGTTCTGTAAAAATCAAACCTTCGCAGATATTTAAATTAAATTATAAAAAAAAAATAGGTTCCTTGGGGATTTGTCCGAGCATATATTTACATTTTTGGAACGCAACTGATATATTTCAAATAAATTCTATTAATTTAATTAGATATCAAATTACGTTAAAATTGTGTACTTTATTTACCTATTTAATGCAAGTTTACTTAAAGTTCCTTTAGTATTAATTACTAGATAACTATGTTTAATGTAATTTTGTGTTATTAAGTATTAATTACTTTCCAAAACAAAGGAAAAACGTGTACCACAGGGAACTTTGGATTCTGCTGAAAAAAACCTATTTGGTTTACATAATCTTAGACCTTAGAATAAGTCCAATTGAGTTTTGCACCAGAAAAACTACAGGAACATAAAGAAATCAGAACTCTAAATTTAAAAAAAAATTTATTCAATGTACTGTACTATTGATTAATTATATTGGAGGTTTTAAATTGGCATAAAGAATGCCAAACCCTAATGAAAGATCAGAATGAACTTCTGATCCTTTATACTTTAGAAGAAATAGTTTAAGAAAAAAATAAGTTATACCACTAACTTCTTTAAGTTTCATCATGTTACCCGAAATAATTTCTCGTCTTTATGTTTGGTGGCATAACTTCTTTTTTTCTTACACTATTTCTTATAGATATAAATAAAAAATAAAACTAAATAATGCTTGATTAAAAATAGCTCTGACTTTTCAGAGCTATTTTTAATCAAGCATTTTTAAGTTTTATTTTATTTTTGATTCGGCTGAACGTAAAAAATGAACAATGGTTTTAATTAAGTAATTAAGAGTTTAGGACAATGCTGTACATATAGCAATTAGCAACTTAATTAAAATAAAATATCTTAATCTCAATTTCGTTTTATTCAAAATCCTTAAATTGCAGGGTTGTTTTTATTTTGGCAATTAAATTGTTATAATTATAAGAAACATGTTTTTAAATTGTAAAGGGTGTGTGTTTTATATTGTTTTTGCTACCAAGCCTAATTACGGAGCATAGCTTAGTCCCCCAGTACTTTAATGTGATAACAAAGCAGCAAATGAAAAGAAACAGGCAACTGTTAGTGTCAGAGGCTGCATTTATATTGATTACGAAACTCAGTCTTTGTCAGTTACAAAGCTCCGATGTTTATTGTCTGTTATTCAAGCGTCATTTGGTCTTTCACATGTCAACACGCATTGTTTGCTTTTTTATGAAACATTCTGGTATTCCAAAGTTGTAATGATGCAAATCAAATTACTGTTGAACCACTTTTTGTATGCTTCTCTAGTTTTGTTATGTGTAAACAATTTTTATTAAAACGTTAATGTAGATTTTATTTTTATTTTATATTGTCAAACTACTTACTACGGAGCACCATTTCTGAACCAAGCAAATTATTAATATTGTTTGAACAAGTAGGCTAATATTTATTTGAATATAGTTCTAATTCATCGTATTTCATAATAAGACTTTTTAAGTAAAATAAATACTTTCTTAGAAAATATGATACTTTGGTATTATACCGACCACACCTTAAATCGGCTTCAAAATAAATTTTAATTAGTTCCTAACCTAACCCAATCTAAATCATACTCCATCCTCAGGTTAGGTTAGGTTATAATTATTAAGTGTGGTCGGTATAATACCAAAGTACCGAGAATATATTATAAAATTAAACTGAAAATGTGGTAAGCAAAATCCTTATAATTTTTTTGCAATACGGTAGTTAAAAATACCAAACAAATACAAAAAATAATTTAATAGAAGAAAAGGAATAATGCATAGAGCAAGTGGCTGAATGTGTTGTTAAACAATAACTTGTTGTGCTGACCTACAAAAGGCTGTAGCTATTAAGTAGGTCGGTGGACTACCACTATAAACTGTAAGTCCCATAGTTGCCATTAGCTGTATGGGCTATTAATTAACAGCTGTGTCTAAGGAATAAGTCGGCCTTAGTTACTAACAAGACTACAAGATCGCGCCACTCATTCTACACTCATCTCCATTCATACTTGGCTTAAAATACCTACTTTGTATGGTCGCCATTTCATTGAAAAAGTATAAAAGTAAAAAAGTATAAGATGTTCAGGTTTGGGTACAGCACTTGAGACCAGGGTACCTCTAGAGCCCTAGGGGGAGCTGGATCCCCAGGCCAGGCATTTGTTCATGGGTTTATCTAAAATAGGCATAAGGGTATTAAAAATTAGGGTCTGTAGTCTTTTTCCAAATTGGATTTTTTGTTTTATACTAAGGTATATTCATTTTTCCACTTTAATCTATCATTTGGCTTGTTATTAATCTTTGTGTTCTCTGTATGTTTTGTCGGCTTTAAAAGTTGCGTTTTGTAAGTGGTTCAGTTTTATTCCTGAGTTGCGTCACCCAAAGTAACTGAGGGTAAGTCTCCAGATAGCCCGGATGTTTATCCATCATTACAGAACCCTAAATACTAGTTTAATCTCCTAACGATTATTATTTGTAAGCTACACTAACATTTCAGATATAACTGCAAAACATACTGTCATATAGTTATATAATATTGTCACACCACTTATGTAAAATCCTCTATATTCATGATGATGTCACCAAGTCGGTGACCCCAATCGGTCTCACTATCAAAGATGGCTTACTCCAAACTAGTTGTGGTTATTAATTATCCATGAAGACTAATTATTATTAAATGCTAGTACTAACGCCTTTACATGGCGCAGTTCTCTAAATTAACCTACTGAACTATTGCAATGATTTATTGCAATGGGGAATGATCTTGAAGAAAACCCTAATGAAGAAAAGGTCAAACTGCTACAAAATGCTTTTGTACGTATGCAGTCCGACCTTCAGTGGACAGGTAACATGTCGGATAATTGGAAATTTTTTAAACAAAAGTTTGGTATCTATCTTAAAGCTTCTAAGAACAATCTAGAGGATTCAGAATATCAAGTATCACTTTTACTCAGTGTCATAGGTGATAGGGCTCTTAAGGTTTTTAACAATTTCGTTTTTTCACCAGAAACTGACAGGAATAATTTTGAAAAGGTCTTAAAACAATTTGATGACTATTTTATGCCTGAGAAAAATCTAACATATGAAAGGCATAAATTCTTTCTTAGACACCAACGGGACGGAGAGACTATTGATAATTAGTTCGAAAGTAATTGAAACAAGTATTCAGCCGGCATGGGATACCTGAGGAAGTTATTACAGGTAACGATGTACAGTTAATTTCACATTCGTTTGAAGAATTTTCTTGTAGCTGGAATTTTAAACACACAAGAACCAGCCCTTACTTTTCACAATCTAATGGCATGGTTGAGCGTAACGTACGAACAATAAAGAATTTGTTAAAAAAGTCAAGCCTAGAGGGTACCGACCCCTACTTAGGTTTGCTAGAGTATCGGAATACTCCAATCAGCTCAGGCCTCCCATCACCAGCTGAAATCTTGTTCAGCAGGAAAATAAGAGGTATTTTTCCACTCAGAACTTGTCAATTGAAACCAAGAATCACAAAGAATGTGAAACATAACCTATCTCTTAGACAGAAGCAGCAAAAATTCTATTATGATAGGAAAACACGCCCTATGCGTAATCTTGCTAACAATGAAAGTGTGTTTGTACGTAAATCGAATTGTTCCTCTTGGGAAAAAGGTAAAATACAAAAATCAAATGTTAGTCCTAGGTCCTACTATGTTAATATTGAAAATGGTAAGACGTATGTTCGTAACAGGTTTCATTTGAAACCAGTGCACAAAAAACAAGGTAATCTTGTCAATGACTCTAATTGTAATGTATCATTTGAATTTGATGATGGTTATGACACAAAAGTTAGTAGGTCTAGCCCATGTAAATCCCCAAGAAGAACACCAAAGAAAGATGATTGTGTCGTAAAAACCCCACCAACCGTTGTACCAGTACCTACCCCCCACCATCATGTAAGTCCCAGGAGTAGGCCCTATACAACTAGGTTTGGCAGAAATGTTAATAGGCCAATCAAAACGAACTTGTAATTTCATGTGTACTGTATTCCCTTCACAGTGAATTTTTATTTTAGTTTTACTACAGTGAATTTGTATTTTTTAGTTATCCTTTTATTATTCTCTCATGTAGGCCTAATGATGATTTATTTTTCTCGTGCTATCTGAAATGTTTTATGGAAAACTGATTTCAAAGTGTATTTTATTTTTAAGCAGTAATTCCAGTTACGGTATTGAGTTTGTTTTATTAGGCCAATGTTTGTTAATTAGGCAAATGTAAAAAAAATTGGAGGTAAGCCATAAAGAAATATTGTCAATTTAAATTTTGTTTTATTATTAGCTGATTTAGCATTGAATATTCCAAGAATACATTTACATTTTTAATCAACCCAACTTGTGACCAAGATAATTGAACTCAGTAATTGCAAATTTACACTTACTTTGATTTAATTTTACATTTTCAGCCCTAAGTTTCAAAAGAACATCTCTCAGGCGCTGATCGTGCTGTTTACGATCAGAACCATACACCAGAATGTCATCGACATATACACTTACTCCTTCCAAGTCCTGTAAGAGGAAAGACATTTTTTCCTGAAATACCTCACATGATACATTTAAACCATACGGTAACCTCAAAAATTTGTACAGTCCAAAGGGTGTATTAAATACACAAAGATCAGAACTTGGTTTGCACAACTTAACATGTAAAAAAGCATCTTTTGTATTTAATATGCTAAAAACCGTAGCTCCTGAGAGCCTAGAACTAATATCTTCAAACGTTGGCATTTGAAAATGTTGCCTTTTGATTGCTGCATTTATATCTTTAGGGTCGAGACACAATCGTAAATCACCATTTTTTTTATGTACAATTGTCAAAGAGTTTACCCAATCAGTAGGATAATCTACCTTACAAACAATACCAGATTTTTCTAGTTGAGTTAGCTTAGCTTTGAGCTTGGCCTGCAAGGCCAATGGAACTTTGCGCGGTGGATGTATCGTAGGACTAACATTGTCCTTCAATACAATAGTATATTCACCTTTAAGACAACCTATGCCTTCAAATACATCAGAAAATTCTTTAAAAATTGAGTTACTATTTACACTATTTACATTATCTAGGCCTACATGACTTGAGCCTAATTGATCCACTCTTCGAATAAGATCGAGCTTTGTACTCGCTTGGAGGCCTAAAAGACAAGGACTTTTGCCTTTAGTGACAAAAAACTGTACATCATGATTATTACCTTTGTAATTACATTTGAGTGTGCACTTACCTAATATGTTAAGCTTTTGACCTGTATAAGAGGTGAGACTAGTACCAGTAGGTATTAAATTATGTTTATCAATACCTAACATTTCAACTACATCAGTGTTTATGAGATTAGCCTGTGCACCACTATCAATCTTAAATCTAGCGTTAACAAAATCATTGAGAGTTAGGTCTACTAACCATTCTTTGTCGTCATTACTAGGCTTATTCTGGTCGATAGCATTATTTTATACAACCTAAAACTAGTTCAGTTTCATTCTCGTCGACTGCATGCACACCTATACTAAAACACTGAGAGACATAATGCCCTATTTTGTGGCATTTTGTACACTTTTTGCCGTAGGCTAAACACTGACCAAGTTCGTGGAAGTAGCCACATTTTGAACAGGGTGAATTAAATCTTTTACCTTGGGATGTCTTCTTAAATCGATTCCAGCCGCTCGCAGCGTTGTTAGGCCTACCTCGGTTACCGTCACCATTAGGAGTCGAGTTAGATGTAAATGCAGGAGCATTTTTAGAGTGTTGTTGATTTGCGAAAGTGCACAATTGTGTGCACAAAAGTGTATAATTGATAATAATAATAAAATTGGAGGTAAGCCATACAGAAATATTGTAAATTTAAATTTTGTTTTATTATTAGCTGATTTAGCATTGAATATTCCAAGAATACATTTACATTTTTAATTAACGCAATGTTGCTTATCACCCATTTTATATGTCATTACGAATTCCTGAACTTGTAACGTCACTTTGTATTTTATGTAACATCACTTTGTATTTTATGTAAGCTCATTTATCATTCACTTTGTATTTCATTATCAATGTCTCAACTTGTAATATCACTTTGTATTTCATGAAAATTTTTCTTCATCATTTATTGTATTTCATATCAGTGACTCTTTTGTATTTTGTTAAGTCATATTATGTCCTTATGTCTGATCAACCACCAACTGCTGAATAACTTGTTTCAATACATTTATTACATAATCAGAAGTAGTGCTAGGCAGGTGGATCACCTCTGGATATTTTGAAAAATAGTCTACGATCAGTAGATACATCTTTTGATTTAACTGAAATAGATCAATACCTATCTTCTCCCATGGAACATCTGGAATAGAATGTTGCTTTAATGG
This sequence comes from Macrosteles quadrilineatus, assembly GCF_028750875.1. NCBI lineage: Eukaryota > Metazoa > Arthropoda > Insecta > Hemiptera > Cicadellidae > Macrosteles > Macrosteles quadrilineatus. The sequence continues at coordinate 35,980,574 of NW_026542595.1, forward strand.
TTCCTTACGATTACTGTTAGAGTAGGTCAGACATGTTTCACAAGTATTTACCATATTTACAATCTGTGAATACATATTTATATGCTCATGATGATGTCACCAAGTCGGTGACCCCAATCAGTCTCACTATCAAAGATGGCTTACTCCAAACTAGTTGTGGTTATTAATTATCCATGAAGACTAATTATTATTAAATGCTAGTACTAACACCTTTACACATACCATTAGTATGACTATTTCTTCTTCGCACCAGTGACTAAGATTTACAACTCCTCAGGTATTCAAGTATTGCAAATTTGCATTAATTATGTCAATGTTGTTTTATGAGACCAAAGTTTAAATGATACTTAACAGTTTTTCATACATTTCAGAATTGTGTTTTTAATTTGAAAAATAAGTAGGCCTATAATTAGGTACAGTTTGTTGCTTGTCATAGGATATCCATATTGTAAAAGCTTGTGTAGCTAGCAGCTTCACAAAGCTTAGTTTGAACTTACCTTGTAAATATTTAACCTCGGTCGAGCTAACAGTTAATTACCATAACCGCCTTTGTTCAACGTAGCTCAAGCTATAACCTTTGTTCAACGTAGCTCAAGCTATAACCTTTGTTCAACGTAGCTCAAGCTATAACCTTTGTTCATCGTAGCTCAAGCTATAACCTTTGTTCAACGTAGCTCAAGCTATAACCTTTGTTCAACGTAGCTCAAGCTATAACCTTTGTATGAAACAGTTCATTGTCTAAACAATTTGAAATAAAACAATATATTTCAAAGTATGTTTCCGTTTAAGTAAAAACTCTATAGGTAGATAAATATTAAACCCGAAGAGAAATTATAGAAAATATCTCTAGTGGTGGAAAATGTCGACATGATTTATTCGATATCTTTTGAAATATTCAAAGGCAAACGGCAAACTCGTATAGTGACCGACAAAGCTCAGTCCCTCGTTTGTAGGAACATTTTGAGCGATAGAAACATGTCTTTTGAAGATTCATAATACATATACTGTATTTTCGTGTCAATTACATCCATTTTATAATTTACAATCAAAAGTATTTTAGACACTTGAAGCTACAAGGAGGTATGGTGGTATTTTAAACAGATGCAATAATATTATTTATGGTACAATTATATAGTACTAGACTATATGATGATATCATACTATGAATAAGATAGATATTTGATACGATGTTTTACCGTACTCAAACAGATCTATTTTATCATCAGTATGTTCTGGCATGGGATTAGAGCTCCACATACATTGATTATCACATTTTTTCGTCTCTACCTCTGACATATTTAAGACAGAAACATGTGTTAAGTAATGTAGTACGGTAATGTGTTTAGTTATCAGTTTGGGGGATTGGTATGAAAAGATGCAAAACCTGAAATGTAAACAGTTATAATGGATCTACATTTTGAAAAAATAAATATAAGGTTATATTACCGCGTATGAGATATTTTAAGCCATGTATAATAGCAAAATGTTCATTTTCGAAGTATAAATATTTCCTCACAAACCAATTATGTAGTTTCCCACCTGAACATGATGCAAACTAAACATGTAACCACACAAACACCGTGCGTATTAATTAAAACAAACCTGTTATGTTTTGTTTGGATAAATAATTTGGTGTGTGTTTTGTTTTTGGAATATAGGTACTGCAATTTTAGGGATATAGATGTTAAGACAATTGTTATTACAAAACATATTGTAGTTACCTTGACTCACCTTCTGAGACACTAGATTTGCTTGGATAAATTTTGAGTAATGTTGTGTTTAATACGGAGAAAATCATTTAACGTGAAATTCATTTCATGTTGTAAAGAGACACTACTATCATATTTCTGATGAAGATTATATTTGAAGAGCCGATAATTTTGACTACATTTCAATGCAGTGAAATAATCCAAATCTTTTTGTAAGCTAAATCTTTGCTCTGCTAGAGATTTCAAAACAAACAGCTATTAATTTGATGATTTGTATTGAAGTCGCTGATTATTTTACGTAAATAAGTTGTACAAAACGTATTCATAATGCTGTTTGGTTCAGACTGTTTCCTCATGCACCAACAGAAATAAAACAATCAGTTGTTGTGACAAAAGCTCATACACGTCTTTTGAACCACCTACGGTATTTATTGTTTAACAACAGTTTTCTTTGTGTGTTTTTTTACATGCTATTGGTAGTTAAAATTTTACTTGTAAATTCAAAATATTATGCCGATGAAATGTTTGTTAAAATTTGGCTGTGAGTTTGTATTTAGTGTTTGTTGTGGTGTACTACAACTAGATACTATTTTTTTATGTCCTAGGACGCTAGGCTTGAGCCTGGGATTGTTTTTCACATTATTTCATGTTAGACCTAGGAGTTGCGGCATTATCACTTTGATAAAATCAATTGGTGACTTGGCGGGGATCAAACCCGGGACCTCAGGAACTGAAGTCCCGCGCTCAAACCACTACGCCAGTTCGCCCCCTCAACTATATACTCTAAAGTGTATGTACATATTAAATCCCCGATATGCTTCGGCTATCATAATCATAAGATTGATTAATAAAACTTGGCATTACACTAATTTGACTACAGACATGTAAACAGGTAACTCGTCCCACATGACATTGTGTTTTGTTTGATGTGTTTGTGACGTTTCCATATGATTTACATGTCGCTGTAACACACACTACACATAACTTTGTTAAATGTTATTTAAGCTCCCTTTTGAATATTACATTGGTTACAGAAATAATTATGCCAAAAGTCTCCTCATTTCAGTTCTATTTTTGTTTTCATACCACAATTCTTAAATGGATAACTCTATACACTATATTTTTTATATAATATAAATGAAGTATGTATTCTTGTTATTTTAATATCACAATCTACTCCAAACTACGCACGTATACCTTAATACTACGGTATAGCTAAGTTCTGCTTCAAAAATTAGTTCTAGGCAAGTATTTTACTCGGGAAAAATATATTTTCATTGGATGCCAAAAAGAGAGGTTCTTTTACTACATAACCAGTATACTGTACAAAAATGTATCAATATACTGATTATTAGTAATACAAAACTGTATCAGTATACTGATTATAATAGTACAAAACTGTATTAATATACTGATTATTATTAGTACAAAACTGATTCAGGACACTGGTTATTAGTAGTACAAAACTGTATCAATATACTGATTATTAGTAGTACAAAATTGTATCAGTATACTGGTTATTAGTAGTACAAAACTTCTCAAAGATCATACATATTGCCAATGATTTTTCCCGAGCAAAGGTCGGTGACATGGTACTGTAATAGAATATAACAACACGGCTTCACTATATACAATGGCGTTTATAAGGTTGTTTCACTTATTTGCATTTATTTTAGAAAGACATTTAAAAAGAGGTTTTTTACTAATAAAGGCTAACGGCTTTTTAATGCCGTTTGAATTGAAAAGAAATTGAGAGGAGTGGTATTGCGTACAATTCGGAAAGTTTTTTTTTTCAAACGAATATAGTATAGGCATGAGTAATTTGCAACTTCAGTTCAGTAAAAGGATTATACTGTATTATATTATTGTTATTTTCCCCTTTTTTATCTACACGGTAATGGGTTAGGTAACAATCTACATTGCAGTTTACCGTGCTTAGCACTTTACCAAAGCTTTAGTCGCTAGGATCCGCATTATAATTCATTGACCCCTTTTCACTTGATTTTTACAAAAGAAGTAGCAGAATATGATCCTTTTGTTGACTCTAGAAGGCAAATCTCATTAGACTCGTTGACTTGGAGTAACTTGCCTTAGCTTCCTCTCCATCCAGGAAAGTCTAACGGTAAGGCTAAGTGTATTTCATTACGCTCTTTCAAACTGCAGCTATACTCTTATCTGTTGTTACACATTATGCAATTGGATTGTCACAATAAAACATTATGTGTATCAAATGGCCAATTGTCATATGCCTCCCTTTATTAATCTATACTCATCATTTAGATTATAAATACATGGCATTGTAAATTTGAGGGAAAACATACAAGGTAGGTCGAATTGCCTTTAAAATTGCACTACTGCGCTCATATTCATTTGATTGCTAACATGTATTATTAACAATCAACGAGAAACACTAAGTAAAACTAGAAAATCATATTCATAAAGGTCATTGAAATAATATTTTAACCTGAAATCAATAACCCTTCAAATCACTACAACAATCGCTTGTTTGATTTTTTATTTGTTTTTTACCGATGGTATGAATACATATTATTTAAATCGTAAATTATCCACGAACATTGAGTGGTTTACCTAAATTAAGAAAGTAAACCATAAAATATTTTGTATTTATCAAAGTTATTGCTTTTTAAATGCTCATTTAACATTACAAGATAATGTCGATACCAAGATAATCAGATACCTATACAACTATATAAATAAACAATACAATAATTCCTTTCAGTGTATACATCCCGCCAATTAATAATTCTATAAAATCCGTTAAACTGTAGTAAGTTAAAATATGTTGATAGAAATTTTAAAATTTGCGAAGCAGAATCAGCAGTTTGAACACTCATGTGCACTCTACAGTTTTACAATATCCTTCTAAGAAGTGGAATAAACCTCAATTTTTAATAGTTAATCAATAAATATGAATAATTATTATGCATAATAATGTTATCATTTATTTCCTACCCCATTGAACATAGCCTGAATGATAAAATATGTCTTATTATGCAGCAATTGCAAACTTCCTTTTCCCGTATACCAAATTCCAAGTTTTTTTTATAAGCCTACCACTCAGGTAAACGTGTCATTTCCGGCTTTTTAAATTTTTTTTTGTACACAATTCATATACGTATATGTAGTACTGGATAGTTAAAACGCTTACTGGCCCTCGTCGGCATCCACTAACGGCTTTCCCTCGTTTATTAACAAGATTTCGTTTAAACAGTTAAAGGATTAACTATTTTACTTAAACTTGAAAATGTTAAAATAGAACGCTTGTAATATGCTTTTGCGTTTAAGTATTTATATTGTAAACAATCTTTGCTCAATGTTGTGTAAAGGGGTCGACTCGCCACATGGTGCATTGCAGTTGACATTTATAGTTTCGACAGCGCTCAACAGTCATAAACTTCTGATATACATTTATTGTGGCTTCACCGTAATAATGAACCTTTAATACATGTTTAATAATGCCACGTGTCTCAATGTATTTAATTGACAACGTGTCACATGATTATTCAAATTTTTTTTTTTTAATTTTGCTTCACTACAAGATTTATGTCTTTCACAACACAATGCTCACCCTATAATACGAAAACATCCATGACGTCATAAACTTGAAAATCTTCTTCCTAGGCTAACCAAGTAACTTTTTAAAGTTTGTATTCGGTTTACTAAGCTCAGTATAAGTCTTCCTGTGCATTCTCTCTCTCTCTCTCTCTCTCTCTCTCTCTCTCTCTGTAGATGCGTTGGTGAAGCAGCCTCCTGTATAGTTCTCTGGCCTGGCCTCTGACAAGTTGATTCTAAATGCGAAAACTAGTTTCGGGGTTATAATTTTAGTATTTCAAACTCAGAACATGATTAACTATTTCAAACTGTTACTTTTCTGCTTCGAATCAAAACAATAATAATGTACATACTAACCTATGTGATTTATAACAAGCTGTTCTAATTATACCTTAAATAAGAATAAAGTATTTTGAATTCTAAGTATTGTTGTTAGTATCAAATATTAATACTCTACTCTCCAATCTATGATCGTTGGAACACGAATGGAAGCTAAAATAATAGATATATACAAAGAAACAAAAATCTACTTACAGTATAACTGCAGGTTATGTCACAGTTATTCTGATAAAATATTACAAAGGAATCTCTAATGTTTGGTTATTACAATAACAAAGCAGCAAAAATGAAAGTAACAGCAACAGGCAACTGTTAGTGTCAGAGGCTGCGTTTGTATTGAGTACGACACTCAGTCATTGTCAGCTACAAAATTCCTTTGTTCATTGTCTGCTCGTCAAGGATCATTTGATCTTTTACATGTCAACGCCCATTTTTTTCTCATTAATTTGTGCTATTTTTAAGTGCCGATTCAGTTTACTTGTGAAAAAACCGAATGTAATCCAATTTTATTATATGTTTAAATTTAAAATGGCTACATGTTTGTTGAAGGTTCCAAGATTTAGGGATGTGTATTATTTAAAGATTTTAATCATAACTAAATACTAATTGTTTAGTATTCTATGGTTTATTTTATTTCAGTCTGGCTTCAACACATGTTTTGGGGGTTTTCAATTTTACTACATGTGATTATTGTTTTGATAATATCAATGTTGTTAGAAATAGTCAAGAAATACATCACAGTTTTTTCCTAATTCATTTTGCATTTATTTGTTGGTGATTTTCTCTATAGAATTTGTAATTGTATTTTAAAGTTATATAAAGGACTTTCTCATTCTTCGACAATATTAACCTCAAGACTAAACTCAAGATTGGTAAGATATAATTAATTATTCATGGTAATCTCTATTCAGTTCCATTACATCAAGCCTAAAACTATTCTCTCCACTTTAAATACCCTAATCATTTCATTGGTCCTTCGAGCCTCGGATGAAAGAATCAAGAATATGGATATTCAAAACTACTAATATTGTACATTATTATTTGTTATTTCATCAAGATATTCAAAATTTAATCTTCAAAATCTACTAATGTTTACACTGACAAATTGGAATGTTTGATTCTGTTGCCTTAGTAACAATATTACTACCCCTTTCTATCTCTGCCTTTACAACTTCATTTCTTCAATCAGCTCACTAGTACATTCCTTTAATATACAAAATGAAGTATCAAACCTTTGTCAGATTTTCTAACCTAATCAAAGTTCGTCTCAATAATATTCTTTCATCTATTGACACTATATCAGAAAATGATCATGTTGAATTAGTTGATCAACAAAAAGTTAATTCCTATAAAAGTGAAGTCAATGAAAAGCGTTGTGAATTTAATGAACACATTAGAAAATTACTGGACGTGCCGAATCTGCCTGGTGACTATGATGAACAAGATCTAATTGATCGACAGGAGGAAATAAATGATCTTTGTATCAGCATAGAAAGTAAAATAAATTCTTATCTTTTGGAAAGTAAAGGCAATGATGGCAATCAATCTATTACCTCTCATCTCAATGAACGGGAACACTCTAACATGTCTGTGGTGCGCTTACCGAAAATAGAATTAAAAAACTTTAATGGTGACTCTCAAACTTGGATAGCCTTCATTAACCTCTTTGATACCACAATTCATTCAAATTTATCTCTCTCAAATGTGGCTAAATTTCAATATCTACTTAGTACTTTATCTGGTGAAGCACTCAATCTGGTCAAATCCCTACCCATCTCTGAAGCAAACTACACCATCGCGTACAACATGTTGCGAGATCGTTACCACTCAGTGCGAAGGCTTTCATCTCTTCACATCAATAAAATCATTGATTTGCCCAGTGTTAGTTTTTCCTCTACTAAGGATCTCAGAAACTTGCTAAACTCTTTTAATGAAAATTCCCAAGCTCTAACAGCATTAGGCTGTGATGTAGTGGAAAACAACCCTCTCTTAGCATCAATGCTTTTACGAAAACTAGACTCAAAATTGTTAAATAAATATGAATCTTCAAGAAATGACTCTGAATCTCTACCCTCAGTCAATGAGGTAATAACTTTTCTGTCAAATCATTGTGCACATGCTGAAGATGTGTCCATGCACTCACCCAATAGTAGTAAATGGGTCAAACCTCACTCAAATATCCCACCTTTGTCCAACTTCAACCGCAAAAATGAAATGACTCATCCCAGACCATTTACCCTTGCATCAACACAAAGCTCCACTGATTTCCCTTGCTTCGTTTGCTCTAAACCTGGACACAAAAGTATATTCCTGTACTTTATTCAAAGAAAAATCTCCTCAAGAAAGGTATGAACTAATCAAATCCAAGCAACGTTGTTTCTCTTGTCTTGGAAATCACAAAGTCAGTATCTGCAAATCGAAAAACTCTTGTTTTAAATGTCATAAAAATCACCACACCCTGTTACATTTAGAACCATCGAAAAACCTCACATCAAGAAACTCAGTATCAAACTCTCCTCTCACCTCCATGTTGACTGTCTCTGATTACGATCATCATTCCTCCTTTCCACGGTTTATCAAACAAGAAGAAACTCCCTCATTTTCTAAACAAACTGAAGACAACATTTTGAGAAAAAGACATTTTGTGAAGACTTATTCTAGACAACCCTCTAGTATACACCACGATAAGCTACCATTCAAGCATTGTCACCCTCCTCCTGAAGACTATTACACCACTAAAACAAGATCTTTCCCACTAGAAAAGAAATTAAAACCTCGACTGTCTTACAAAGAAGCAAGTCAGAACTCTCAATTTCTAGCTCCTCCGTCAGCAGATCCATCAGACTTATCTACACCAACACCTGAATACTTTCTGCATAGTACACCTCATGAGATAAATAAACTCAAACGATGGCATCGATGGAGACTACCTTCATACTTTGAAAGAACGCAACAAGTGGAACAAGCAAACACCAAACTTGAAAGTTGGAGATCTCGTTGTGATTCAAGACATCCTGACACCTCCAATGTGTTGGCCACTGGCTAGAATTGTTGAAACACACCCTGGTTCAGATAACATTACAAGAGTTGTGACTGTGCGTACGAAGAGTGGCCTTCTCACTAGATCGGCAATCAAGGTTTTCCCACTGCCTGTACTTGAAGACTAAATTTTATTACAGTTCCGCCCCTTTTGTTGCTTTAACTTTCTCTGTTTTAATTAGGCCTACTGTTTCTGTACTCACTTGTTAAATTAATTAATTGAACCTGCGGTTCAAGGGGCCCGGCATGTTTAGTATTCTATGGTTTATTTTATTTCAGTCTGGCTTCAACACATGTTTTGGGGGTTTTCAATTTTACTACATGTGATTATTGTTTTGATAATATCAATGTTGTTAGAAATAGTCAAGAAATACATCACAGTTTTTTCCTAATTCATTTTGCATTTATTTGTTGGTGATTTTCTCTATAGAATTTGTAATTGTATTTTAAAGTTATATAAAGGACTTTCTCATTCTTCGACAATATTAACCTCAAGACTAAACTCAAGATTGGTAAGATATAATTAATTATTCATGGTAATCTCTATTCAGTTCCATTACATCAAGCCTAAAACTATTCTCTCCACTTTAAATTCCCTAATCATTTCACTAATTAAATATCTTTTATAAATGTAAGCTAGAGTATACCTATTTCCAGCTTTATTGATTTTCTTTTTTTACTCTTAAGTGTTATTGAATTGTATTACAGTATTTAACTATCGGGTCAAAATTTATAAATAATAGTGAAACGTAATATTGGAAACATGACAAAAAGTAATCGGATTGTAAGTAACAAGTTGTTCTAAAAGAATAATGATCTATAATATATAGATATAAGTTGCGAACATTATCAGACTATTTTCAGTAAATTGTGTAATGCAGGGTACCCACATTATACATGCTTGTGTATCAAACAGCTTTATGAAGATCATTTTGAAGCTGTCTTGTAAATATTTAACCTTATTTAAGCGTGCAGTTAATTACCGTAATCGCCTTTGCTCTTCGAACATAAGCAGTAATATTATAAATTCTTCATGGACAAAGAGAGTTGATAAACGAAACCTTCTTGAGCTAAATTTAAGGTAGATCAAATGAAAACTGCAGACGGGAGAATCATATAAAACCTAAACAGTAACTGTAGAAATATCTCTAGTGGAAGAATTTTGACATGATTTATCATATATCCGTTGCAGTATTCAAATTCAAACTTCGATATTGATCATCAAAGCAGATTTTCTCGTTTTTTAGAAGATTATGTTGGATAAGAATACTGTTCTCCTATAGTTACCTGACAAAATGGGCTTCCTTGCACTGATTATAGCACTCAAAGTAGCTAATTGCTGCATTTACTTAATTTTTCCTACAGTTACCTAACAATGTACATGTTCTCTCACTGATTTGAGAAAGCAAAGTGGCCAATTCGCTCATCAGTGAGACAATGTTAACAGTGTCTCACTCTAATTACTTTGTCTCACTCCAGATTTGCAACGTGAAGGTACGAAATAGTGAGCGCGAAACATGCAGGCAACGTCGTATGCGCGCGAAATACGTTGGCAGCACTGGCTTTAAATCAGCTGGTCAGCTGTTGTACTGTTGTATTTGTCACTTCACATTAAATATTATATTAAAAGTTCACTTCTGTGTAAAAATAGGTTATGTTTCTTCACAAATTTATTTGTTTTATGGTAACTGTAGGAAAAGTATAATGTGCAACTCGAGTTCAAAGTACAATTGCCTCACTCGAGAAACCATTCCTCACTCGCCTACGGCTCGTGAGTGAGTAAGGATTTCTCTCGAGTGAGTCAATTGCCAACTTTTCTCACTAGTTGCACAAATAACTATTGTCGCACTCATTTTCTTTTGCCACACTCATGTTTTTCGCACTCTAGTATTTCAACCAAACAAAACAAAACAGTTTGCTTTTATTAAGCACGCAATACGTGTGCGCTTGAATATACGTTTGTACCACTAAAGATACAGCTAATACAGCTATAGATACAGCTATAGATCAGCTGGTGTCGTGTTTCTCATTTCGTTCAGCTTGGATTGAACCTAACCTAAAACTCAGGATCTTTTAAAGTTAAAAATTACCACAAACTTTTGTTCCCTTGAAGGTTTTATTTGCAACTGTAAAATCATCATCAATGCACCTTATCAAGAAAATTTCAGTATTGAAATTGCAATGCACCTATTACTAGTTGTGAAAATTACAAACTGTATAAACAACCTGTTTTTTCTACCTCAATTAAATAGTTTCATGACAAAAAGATTCAGTAGCTGTGTTTACAACACTGCTTAATGGAGTTGTAAACACGTAAAGACGCTAAGTGATTCGTTGTTTAAAGTTTCTTTGCTTAGCTAGATATAGCCTAAAAAGACGAATTTGAAATTGTTTAGGCTTAATACACCCATACTTACATAGCCTGCTTAATACATAGTCTACATTTGTTCTGCAAAAGAATTTAATTCTTGTTCGTCTGTTTCCAATTTACATTTTTTTTATATTAAATTAAAACAATTAATTAGTATAAAGCTTAATGAGTTGGCTTATTAGATTTACTTCTCGAGGTACTAAAAACTGCATTCTTAGCTATCATTAAACACAAACACCACTTATACACGCAATTAAAATTAAATGTATAGCTAAAGTGGTTTAAATTTCTTGTCATGATTCGTTAATTTATTTATTTGTAAAAAATTAATTATTTGTTATTAATTTAATTTGTTAATTTATTCTTTGTTAATTTGTTCTCTTTCTAAGGACAGGAGGGTATAACTTTTAATTTAACTATTTTTACAATGCTTTAGGTGGTTTTATCTTGTTATTGAAATTTTGATATTATGGGCTGTTGTTCCAAACTGTTGTTTTGTTTTGCAGCCCTCCCACGGTCTTTCATATTAGGTAGTGATGTGGGGCGACCACTCGCACTGTCACTATGGGGGGGGGGGTGGGGGGGGCATGCTTTCACTGGTGGTTCGTCTGGGGATGGTGCGAGGGGATGGCTCATCTTGCAGTGCGCAACCATATTTATATATGCATGTTGAATCACGTAAGGTGTCCACTATAATTGATTTAAGAATAATCCATGTCGTTGGTCCCACAAGGATGAAAGAAGAATTTTTCCCACCAAACCAATGCCAAGGAGTATCTTAAAAATATTTATGATTCAATTTAATTAATTAACGTTTTTGTTATAGTATGATAGCAGTGAATATTAAAGTAAAGCTTCGCTCATAAGGAATAAACAATTTAAAATATAGTTAATTCAATATAGTATTAATTTTTCCATATAAAGAGCCGCACTGATTAAACAAATCAAAATAGTCAAACTCTGATACAAAAATGTTTGTACATGTTTGTGTTTGTAATGTAAATGTTTGTCTATTATCCATAATAACCGCTTATATTTTGTTTTGTAAAAGCTTTCTAATGGAGGTGGCATAAAAAATAATTAATGCGTGAAATCTATACAACGTTTGTTGGTATGTAAATATTTTGAAAATATTTCTTTGAGTTTTAATAATCTGTAATTGTTATTTTACGAGCGTTGTTTGATTAATTAGTTCTCACCCGAAAAACAAACATTGCATAGATTTCACACATTATTTATTTTGTATGCACACTCCAATAGAAAAGTTTAATAGTTTGAACGACTAAAATTACAACAAATTCTAATAAATAAGGAACTATTCAATGCCAAATTATCACTCTAACCCATGAATTAACTGAGTTGTCACAAAAAAAAAATGTAGTGGTTATTATGGACCAAAAGTTACATTAAAAAACTTTAAAATGTCGTATAATATGACATATGTTTGTATTTGACAATAGTGATCTAATCTGGGTTCGGTATAATCTGTATTCAATAAACATTTAAAATATTTCCTTTGGGCTGGTTTGGTGAAGAAATGTTTAATGTCTTAAATGTGTTTCTTAAATTTATTATTCTTCGACATTATTTTTGACAGGTTCAGTCTAGCTTGATCGCCATTTTCAATTATAAACTTAGGTCTTCAGGCCAAATATAATTAATTTTACTACTAATGGTCGTCAACAAACAAGATGGTCTAAGGGACCTCACTTAGCTGGGATCATTTAAATGTTTAAATCACTCTCAACGAACCAGATTGTGAGGCCTGGTAAAAAAAGGCTTTCTAAAATCTAGAATATTTTATCATAAGATGTTTTTAGTTGGCTTTATTAGTTACCTTAATTTATCATGTAAAATTTATTTGTATACATTCAATATAAGTAGTTTAAGTTTATATTGAGAGTGATTTAATATTTATTACCTACGAAACAAATTTCAAAAAATAAAAACTTTAGCTTGGCAAAGTAATGGAATTCACGTTATTTTTCTATAATGCAATTTATGTCTTTGATGGTTCATTGTTTTCAGTTTGTTTATTTGTTTTAAGAACATAGGACGTTTTTGCTAAAATACGTTACGATACATGATAGTTAGCAAGTAAACATTTCGCTTTTAACACCAACCAGTATACTGTTTTTTTTTTTCAATGAATAAACATACTACAATTTTGTTATGATTGCCATATTCTCAGTGTACTGTAAAAAAATTACTCTCTATTGTTATAATAATAATAATTTAACCTCTCCACTTTAACCGTTTTGTGTTACTCCCCCTCAACTAATTGTTTAGTTTGTGTTCTACCTTACGTTATATCCAATACAGTCCTCTTATATCAACCTTATATCAATTGCCTTATATCTTATATCTTATATCAATTGCTTGTATGTATGCTTGTATCAAAAATTGCTTCAAAAATATTTCAAAAAGGGCTTCGAAGATTTCCTTCAAATGTTGAAAAAATCTACTTCTAGCCTAAAAACGTGATTGATGACAGCCACTACCTCAGGAAAACTCGTACTTTGCCACACAACTCATTTGAAAATTTAACATTGGCCTTAACCAAGTAAAGATGTTGGTTGAAGCGTAATTGTAATAAATATGTTTTCCGTAAAAATGTAGATAAAAAAGTAAGGATTTGATTTATATTTAATTTCGAGAAGGATTCGTATGAGTGCAGGATTCAACATTTTCAACGGGTTTTTCGTCCTCTGTACAAGCCTATGAATAAGTCCAGGAACAACTTTTAAGGAGTAGAAAATTTAAATGCTAACAAAATAAATATACCAGGCTTCGCCAGGACCTCTCATTGACCAGGGGCTATTCCGCTTCCGATATGTTACACAATCTGGCTACCTAGACAACCATTTCAATATTTTAATGGTTTCGCCAGAATTGTTGGACTGAGTTCATGTAATAATAACAAGCCACTGGTCTACAATGATCGTCTATCTGGGAACATCTGGCAGACAGGACTAATCTGTGAACAAACGAGGACTGCTCGAATGGGCTTACAGTATTTGCATACATACAATAGTAGTGTTTGCATATTTCTATGTATACCTAAATATAACAACGAAATATTCAAGCATCAAAGAGTAGGAAAACAGTTTTTTCATATATCTATTGTATACAACACATCTTGGGGCATAAAATGTTATACCGTTATCATTATTTTAAAATCAACACTTATAGATATTTTAGTTAAATGTTTTTGATATGTATAGTTATGAAATACTGATTTAATGCCTGTATTGACGCAAAATATACTGAACATGGACGTCCTTATATGAATCTCTAACTTTTAAAAAACTGTCTTATTCAGAGGAAAAGGGGTATTTAATAGAGAAGTATAATTGTGTATACACTTTTACTCCAATGCATTGGTTATCTTAAGATAGCTATCTGCCTTGAATGCAATACATATAACAGTAAGCCGTTGTCTTCCATGGTATTAGATTTACTCTAGCAAATCATTATAAAACATATTAATAAATATGTATGTTTTCAACATATTTATTAATATTTTTATAATGATTTCCTAGAGTAAATCTAATGACATGGAAGACAGGCGTATAAATGCAAAGCTCTATCATTGTCACCTACTGAAACTTGGTTTTAGTGCCTTAATCCCTGAGCTACAAACGATTTACTGTTATATGTATTGCGTTCAAGGCAGATAGCTACAATCATTTAACATCACATGAAATAATATTTTGAGATATGAATTATATCAAAACAGCTAGTCTGAAAAGCTACTGTTTTGTTTCAATAACCTGTAGAATGTTAAAATATTACGTAATTAAATTTCCAATTAACAAATGTTTTGTTATCATCGTCCCAATTTATATAACTAACAATCTACTATGGGATTTGCAATATGTTGACCCAGCTGTGAATGTTTCAGTAGAGCCAGAATTCAAGGATAATTTTGTTTGAGTAAACTTTCATCCAAGTGTATTGCCCCGGGTCTTTTCGTAATGTTAGATATGCAATTAATATTATGCTATAATTAGACAAAACAGTAAAGTAAATTTGTAAGACTATTTTTATGACTATAATTATTTCCCCAGGACGTTTTGCTTTCAATTGTTTTGTATACTTAAGCTTAATTATATTCCTACTTTAAGTATTATCTTGTGTATTATTTCTATTGAGATCATAATAAACATTTGTAAATGGGGAAATCTTGAACATTTCATTTTATCTTTTCTGAGGCGGCTTCAAAAAACGTTTAAAAAGAAACTATTTCACAATGCACTTATTAATGTTTAAATAGCACTGATTAGCCGATGTGGAACGTGAAGTATGCTACCGTTGGACTTGAAGTTTCTCAGTGAGGAGGGTACGTGTTATAAAGTGGTGCTCGTGTCAGCAATATAATCTATACGTGAGCTAATCCAATGTATGAGATATGACACTTATTGACAGTAGCACGTTTTAGTAGTAAGTTTTTCTAAAAAATACGCCACGTACGTTTCGAGTATTTTGAAAGGTAGTAAGGATAACTTCAAAATCAGTTTTATCAATTTTTTTTACTTAGTACGAACAAATGCATTTATGATTTAGTTAAGTTTATTTTTACAGTATTCTACATTTTATATTCTACAATTACATTTCAACAAATCTATATATTAATTTGAAACAGTTTTTCTTTGTCACAGCTATTTTGAGAAAACGGCTGGGCGTAGAAACTCGGTAGAGGTGTCTAAAGAAAGGTCTTGGTCTGTAGATGAGCCATCAAAAGAGAAACATGGTGAATTCCCTTGGGGCTCTGCCCCCGTGGCCTTTAAATTCCCATCCCATGTTATTCTTTATGGAGGAAAACGGGGGTTTTGTCACAGCTAATTTGAGAGAACGGCTGGGCGTAGAAACTTGGTAGGGGTCTCTAAAGAAAGATATTGGTCTGTAGATGAGCCATCAAAAGAGGAAAGAGGTAAATTCCTTTGGGGCAGGCCCCAGAAGAATTTAAAGTTGCCTCTTCAGATTTGTTTACATTACGACCATATGCATAAGTCTACACTACTCTTTAATGCAACAGCTGTAGGTGATATTCTTTGGCATATTGCATCTGTAGACGAAACTTGGGTTGGTGTAAGTATTACAAAGGAAAAGAGCGAGAAATCCTGGACAATTTGATATAGGCTAAAAATAAAACTGAATCAACACTGTGCTACATTTCTTGGGCAATCATTGAAATAACAGATTTGCAAACAATGGAAACATAGAAAAAGTCATAGAACACAACCAAGTAAAATAAATAGAAATAGGCTAACGTTTTTTTTTACACTAAAAACACTAAAAAAACAAGATCAGCTCTTTGAAAAAAGATAAGATATTTACAAAAGATTTTGATTATATCTAACTGTTGTGTAGATCGTGAGTATTTCCATAATCTTTGAGTCGCATGTAATGCTTCGCAATTGCTCGAATTCGAGGAACAGGTACACTAGTAGTTATTACTCTCATTTATAGTTTTACATAATAAGCTAATCCAACTTACCTTACTTTGAAATTAAACTCTTATGAATTACAAGTTGCCCGTGTTACTTGCAGGGACAGCAATTGGTGTGGTTTAGAGTTGCATAAAGCTTGAAAAGGGTGAAAACCCAGTTGATAATACCATCTTTCCGAGAACCAAAATTTAGTAATTTTTTTACTAAACACGAGCCTTTATTTTTGTAAGCATGGAATCAGATCTAGTTAAACAACAATAACTTCTACAAATATCTTTGATATCCGTAAGACGGAGGTTCGAAATTTCCTGATGCTGTTCACAAATTTAGAAAATATTTTTAAATAATTACAGTTCTCCAAAGCAAGAGAAACATTCCCTGTACAGGATAACTTCATGTACTACAGCAAATAGAATGAACAAGTCACCTGTAAGCATGGATCCCGCCAGTGTAGATATATCAACATGATTTCCCGAGACCTGTTGAAATATTCAAAGGCAAACTACGATATCGACCAACAAAGCGGAGTCTAGCATCTGTGAGTGGAATATTTGAGATGTTAAACATATGACAGAGGTTGTTATTTTGGTATTATTGTTGTTGTATTTTTACCATTATTATGATCATTGTTATTTGGTTTAACAATGTAATTTCCTTATACTGCTCTACATTTACATTTTTTTTTTATCCATACATATATTTTAAAATAATACATTAAAATATATTCATATTATTATGTAATGAATACTAGATCAGCTGTAATCCTTTGATAAACACTGATTATTCGTAAGCTTATTTATTTGTAAGTCTTTTTTGTACGTGTTATGTTGAAGCAATTTAGTCAAACAAACACCCGAAATGACTGTTACGTTCAAGCTTATTACGTTTTGATGGAATTTACTCAAAGAATTTTTAGATATCCTAAAACGACTAATTTGAAAATTAATTTGGTGTTATCTACATTTTTAAATATATCTCTGAACATAAGATCACACTTTAATTAAAAATATTCGTGGTAAGACATTTGATCCCTGGTCTCATAACTATCTAACGTTCCCCTAACGTGGTGGGTATCTATTAGTCTAGTGACAAAATAACAACATCGACAATGTCAATTGGGTCCAGGATTGACTCTTCTGAGGATCACACAGACAAATGTAAATATTGCGCCTATTGTATCCGTCTCATACATAATGTATCTTACTTATCACACTGTGATTTGTTATTACAACTCTATGGCATTAAAACGTTGGTTGAATGCTAAATTGTATTTGTATTTACTGAACTGTCTTAGGAAACCCGTCTAAGCAATGGCAATTTCGTTGTTTTATTTGTAACTGTATATGTACATATAGCACCGTATCACCTTGATCATGAGTAGCTACAACGAGATAGGCAACCAAAACTGTGTGTACGCTAAATTGAAACTTAAAAAGTATTTCCCAATACATTTCTAGGACTTTGTATCCTAGATCATGTTATATCCGTTAGATATTTATAAGTATTCTGTATAAATTGTATTTAAGTTTCGTTTTCCAAATCATACATGTTTTAATATTAACACACATTTACACTATATAGATAGATAGAGTCTATGTGGACGGGCAAATGCAAGGTTAAAAGAGGTCGCCAACCTCTTAAAAAAAGATACAAATTATTTTATTTATAATAAAATATCATTTATTCATTCAACCTTCTTTCATTCATTATTAAATTTTAATTTACTTGTTTTGCTCGTTTGATAGTGAGCTAAATTAAGGTAAATTTTATTACCTCCGAAATAAACTTTTCAAACTGTATTTGATTTCCTGTAATCGATTCATCATCGTTAGTTTTCAATCAACCGTTATTTTGTATTTAAATAAAAATCCAATGGTACAAAATTAATGTGGTTAACATAAATTCATTTACTTCTAAATTATCCTTCAATTTTAATCTTTCATTTCCATACAAGTGAGTAAACTCATATGTACACTTAATGTAAACCATTCTGAATAGTTTTGTTTCTCACTTAAGAAAACGAAGATATTCAATATTCTATATCTATCAAGGACATACAGTATATAGGTAGGTGAGTTATTACTAAATGGTAATATTATGATATATTAAAGTCAGTAGATGAAACTAATCCACATAGAACGTACAATATTACAATCATACATACAATACAATATATTTACGGTTTAATGTATATTGTATGATATACAATATATCATACATACCCTACAATATAATACAACACAACACAATACAATACAATACAATACAATACAATACAATACAATACAATACAATACAATACAATACAACATTACAATCATAAAAACTAGAACATATTGATTCTAATCTGATCAATGCAATATTTCAAAAGGAACAACACTTATTTGTTTGTCAGGCAGGATATTTGTTTTTTCATATAAAAACAGGTTGGTTTTAATTTTTTCTTTACTTTCTCCAATCATTTTAATCTAATAAATGTTGATTTAGATTACGAATTTTAGATTACATGACGTAGTCAACCATTTTTTAAACTACATATTGTTATTGTTTACGAGTAGCAAATAGTTGAAGTGCATAATATAATTACGAAAACTTCTACTTTTTAAGAAGATAGATATTTTAAGAAAGTAGATAGATATTTTGATTTATGGTGTGGGTAAATTCAATTTTGATTTACCATAACCATTAAATCTGGCTACTTTTTAATTTTTATTTGTACGTTTAAAGTCAATTTTTAAAGTATAAGCCAATTAGAATTATCAGGCTACGTAGTAATTTGTTAAAAGAAAACTATTTCCTGGCGCAACTGCTTCCTCAAAAATATTAACATATTAAACTATTCACCTGAGGATTATGAAGCTTGTCATGTTCCTGAATTACTATGTAAATCAAACATACCCTTGTTCTGTTTAGTCTATGGTATTAATCACTTAATACTTACATAGTTTTTATGAATCTTAAAAAATATAAAGATTACTTACGATAAAATATTGACGATAATATAGATATGATTTTATTTTTGTCTCTGATTGAAAACATTAATAATTTACTCTTTTAAGAGTAATGACAAAGTCATACATAATTACTTGTAGAAGAGAATCCATATATTATAATAAGATAATTGTTTATAGCAAAATCGACTTAACAAACAAGTGTAGTGCCGTAAGTTTATTACATTTCAGTGTTTTTTGTTTTATTTCATTGATATGATTAAATTATGAACGAGATAAACCTGTTAGCGATGATACGTAATTAGCATTTATTTACACCTTAAAAAAAAATTGCAACAGAAATGTCAGTGAATATATTAAAGTACCTTCTATATGTTCATGTTTTGGTTGTTAAGGTAAATGGAAAATAAATAATATTACATTATCCTGATATTAGTCTACATTACAGCAAAGGCTCAGTAAGATTTTTTACAGTTATCTAGCCAATATTTAACAACGCACCAGTGGCTAAAGTAAGGGGTCTGCATTTAATTACTGTAATCTTCTTTGTTCACCCAACATTAACTTTAATCTATGAACGTCTTCTGAAACACGTTTAAATAGTGCAAAAACCTATATTCGAATATCTTATACTCCTTGAATTTAACTATTAACTGTTTTCAAGTCAAATGTTTATAGAACAGTTAAAAAAACTACATTAATCTTCAAAGTAAAAATTTGCCCAATATTAATAACTTTACAAGAGGTATCTGAGTGTTTCTTTCGTTGACATGGTGTTATGGACATCTAAGCCTTCCGCTTTTTTAACACCCAAAAGAGGTTTGAGAATCAATAACATAATGACTAAGTTAAACACAATGCTATGAAAGTTTCCGATGCTGTGGTGGAATATTTTCATGATTTATCCGACATCCATTGAAATATTCAAAGGGAAACTTCAATAGCAACCAACAAAGCTGAGTCCCACATGTGTGAGCAGAATATCTGAGCAGTGAAAATATGTTACACAGATCAAACGTTAGTGGTTTCAACTTCTTATCTGATCCAGAGTGATTTGCTCAAAACATTTCTGTTGAATTTCTCTGTCTGGGGAATTTTAATATTATTTTTGTTATTATCCTTAACCCAAGATGCATTTACCTAACAAATGCTTATCTAATATTTCTGGAAACGCAATATTCTACTTACTATAATTGTCTATAAATGCCACATTTATTTTTTTAATACAGTGTACACCATTTTCACAAATATCATTATGCAAATAAAAAAGATGGCCTTATATAAAATAAGGCCATCTTGTATGCCATCTAAGGCCATCTAACTTAATGCAATGAAATGATAAATACAAAATGGCACTTGACTAAAGTATAAGCATGCCATAAAAAAACTAGCACAAAGTAAATTAACATCCAATAAACAAAAAGCAATAGAATAGCAGGCAAAATTTCGTTAATTTTTACAAAGGATTAATTTAATGCAAAGGAGGAGGCAATCTTTAGAGAATCGAAGTTCCGTCGTTGTTATGATACATTAATTACAAATACAGGTATTAAGAGCCACATATAACCTGGAGTATATGGTAAAATATGAAAAATACAGTCAATAAAAGAAATCTATTCCCATATTTGTACCGGATTTGTGAAAATCTTGCAAAATTCTCAATTAAAACAACATGCAGCTTCAGATGATTTCTTCAGAACTCTAGTTTTCTCAATGATTGAGCGAATCTTAACCGCTAATACTGATTCTGTCATGCGTGTAAATAATCTGTTCAAGGGAAATTGAACATTTTACCAGTATCTATATTATTTATATTATTTGTTGGATTTTTGGGTACAGCAAATTAACCCCTAAATATTTATTTGCATAGGTATAATGGGTATCAATTTAAAGGTCTTATCCTCTAGACGTGCCTTTTGTGGGTTTGGATGATATCCCGTGAAAGCCCTTCGTCCTATAGGCTTTTCAAAATTTCATAGTTTGTGCTAAACTCTCTTAAATCATCTGAACTTTTTCAAGTTTAAATTTGTTTGTATCAACACAGATGGCCATGATACAATTTTGTTTACGTCCATCTGAAAATAGGGTTATCTGTAGTTGGTGATGTTTCAGTGAAATCAAGTAAAATATTGTAATGTCATTTGTTTGAAATGTAAGGGGAAAATGACTTATGTTAGATTTTGTGTAATATTTTTTTATGAAAGTATGTTTTATTGATGTTGTAGGGAATTCAAGTAATATATTGTAATGTTTTTTGTTTAAAGTAAAGAAGTAATACTTGCGTTAGATTCTGTGTTTTCATAGTAAGTATGTTTCGTTAGTATTTGTAATTTTTCTAAGATACCTCGAAGAGATCGCACGCGTAATGAAAATAATAGGGCTCGCAATGCAAATAATAGGGAGATGATGAGAAAACGTCGTTTTCACCCTTATAAACTATGTATCAAATATATAACTGATTTTGAAGTCACGAAGTGACGCAGGTTCCTAGTAGCTATGAAGTAAATATATTAAATCATCTCCTTTTGCCAATCAATAACGCGGGTTGGACAAAAACTTCAATAACTGAATTGTCTACGTACCCTTATTCAATCATTCATTAATGTTTGTAGGTATCATCCATGGTAATTGTATGTTGTATCTTTCAGTATTGATACAACTAGAGATTCCATTCCCATTTTAAAGTTGTCACCAGGGTTTCAATCAAAATCATCGCAGTTGATGTAAGCCACTGACAGATTATGTTACTAATTTCTGCCTAAAACACGAACCTTTTAACCACAGTCAGACTGGTGGAACGACTTATCGTGAACTGTAGCAACTGTTATGACCAAATAAATACGTTAGCAACCAAAAACAAGGTAGAAAATATAGTTTTAGACCCAAGCGCATTCTTTGACTGGCTCACACAAGTATGTTCTTTTTAAGTAATAAATTGGTAACAGCTGGTTCATGTGGATGGGATGTCTATTTCAGTAAAGTAAATGGTGGTTTAAAGTACTGTATTACGATTTCCATCAAGAATTGGTTACTGTTTTACCAATCATTTGTTAACAATACAATAAGAAATACATAACCTATAAAATATTGTTTTATTTCAATTTTTGGTATAATTTCTTTTTTCAAAGTAGGCCTATGGATTAAAATATTTGCATGGCTACATATTGCAAACGGGCATCTACTTTGTACACCTAGTCACTAATGCGTTTTGTACTATACTTTGACAAAAACAAGAAACAATCGGGTTTTCCTTGTTATTTGTATTATTTATTTAATGGAAACTTATTTATAAGAATGCACCAATAAAACACAACAGTACCTTCAACCAAATAACCTTGATTAAAAACTCATTACCCAACCATATACTGTAGGTAGAAAGCTATACACATTGGAATACATAACTTCACATATCAGGCCGTCATTTGTCTTTCGGCTAGGCCTATAATAAAGTCAATGTCACTATCTTGTTGAACGTGAAATTGTTAAAGGCAGAAAAGAAGACAAATGGTGTCACAGGTGTCTCTATATTATCTCTAATTCTATCTCCAAATCTCTTTCTTTTACTTTCTAACTTTATACGGACAGATTGGTAACGTCTTTTACTATTGGGGGTGGTACCATTCTTACTGTCCAGTCTATTGCGAAACTGTAATTTTATTATATCAATGTAAATATGTCCTACTAATTTAACCTTATACGTTGTTAATAATAAAGCTATTACTACAACGAACACTTTTATTTAATTAAATCTTGTATTGGTATGTTTACCAGATTGTTACAAAGTAACATGAAATTACAAAATATCTCTTTGGTTTTTAAACACTTGGTGGCGTTAATTATAGTTTTAAAATAATTCCAAACAATTATCCTAAATATAGGTACTAAACGAACTACGAAATTAACTTAAGGTTTTGTCTTTATGGGATAAGAATTTTATTAGAATTGTGAATGGTAATTTGTTTGTGTCTTGTGTCTAAAGAGTTCTTAATAGTAAAGAATCTTCTTCAATAATGAAGTCATATATCTGTTGTCAAAGATATAGACCAAGCTCCTGTGCTAGGATATCACTTTATAAATATGACAGTATTTTGGCTATTGTGAATAATAAAAGAAACATTTTAACTGTTATGAATGAGACTGGTTAGAAACACTAGGGCCTAATCTATATCTGCGAAAATTAAAATATTCATGTTTGTGTATTTTAATTTTCACATAGGGTGCCAAAAAAGTCTGGAAACGGCATAATATCTTTTTAACTAAATCTGTTAGAAAATTCAAACTTTTCACAACAACTCATCTGTATGAACGCTACTTTTTGCAAGCATTACCATTTCCATCAGGTGACGCCCGTGAGGAGTAGGTACATAATGCTTAATGCAAGCATAGGTTTATATGTACTTAATTTTACAGGGCTAATCAAGTGGAGTTCATTGCCGGAAACCGCGTCTCAAAAGATTCATCCGTTACAAAATGGCGGCTGTCCAAAGTTCTTGTGGAAATACCTGCACAGACCTTAGTTTTGGTAAATACCTTAGTTAAAAAGATAAGCCGTTTCCAGACTTTTTTAACCTATATAAATATATTTAGCTTACTAGCACTCATCAACTCTTGATCATCAATCTCCCTTAATACAACTCTAATTTATCTAATATAATTGATAGTACAATTAATTTAACACCAGTTATAATCAATTAGTAAATAAATAACTACAATTGAAAACGCTCAAAGTAAAAGCATTGTTTATATGTTTTCTTTTACTTAATTATTTATTTAGTCATAAAATAATTTCTTGTCCCTAAAACCTTTTTTCACACATTGCGTGTTACGTACACTATTATCGAGGAGTATCGCAATAACATTATTGTGTGCTTATATTATTGGATTATTTTCACTCGTCAATTTTGCAAATAAGAGAAGTTGTATATGGATTAGTGTTTGTGAAACAATGGAATGAGAACAATTATCTGTATATATTTATTGTGAGATGTGTTGTTATTATGTTTTTCGGATCGTTTTGAAATCACTCAGCCGTTCAGTTGGGAAACTTCATCTCGTTCCAATATGAGTTGGTAATACTGTTTCCTGTTCGCTGATTTCATATGAAAATCTCTCCGTATGTTTCGAAGCTACCAGAGTAGAACCTGTCCAATTTGTTAAACACAATAAATTGCTTTAACCCAGATATTTTTGACGCTAATAAACATAAATATTATTTGGTTGCACTTTGTTGTAAAAAAATAAGTAAACCAATTATTTATCACAAAAAATTAACATAAAATAAGTTAAGCCGATAACGTTCTATTTTGACGATTTATTTAAAATTAGCTGATGCACCTATGTACTCTTTGTAACTGAAAGAGGATATGGAAGGGAATCGTGTGGTTCGTTAGACGTGCAGAATGAAATAGTTGCATATCCATAATTCTGGTTTAATGGTAAAAACATAATTTACCGCTTACATTGGTGATTTTTTTATTAGGTAAGATTTTTAAATTTCCTAGTGTACCTAGTGTCGTTTAAATGTGGTGCTGATGCGTGTTGATAAATATTACAACTATATGATTTGATTTAAAAAGAACCTTTACTTGCTTAACTACTTGAGTTCAAAAGAAATAGATCAAAATACTTCTAACAGCATACAGGGTGTCCCGGAACTCTCTACCAATATTTTAGGGCATTGTTCCTGGGTAAGAAACATATCTAAATATCATATTTAAATTGTCCGGAAGTCCTTATTTACTCAGATAGCCGCCATTTTGTTTTTTTCACTTATTAATTTTTTTCTGAAGATTGGTTGAACATACAAAGTTGAAACTTTGCACAAACATTTATGACAACTAGAAAAAGCTACAAAAAGATTATGACGATTTTTCAAATTCATAAAACAAAATGGCGGCTGTTTAAAATGTTGTTTCTTAAATTACTCGAAAACCGTTGATTTAACAAACATTTTACGAGAATAACATTTTTAAGGCAATTTTATTACAAATCGATCGACACCTTAATCTTTAAGATTGGACGAGTATTAACTGAGATATGGCAGTTTTAGTGATACGTGACCGCTTTCAGCATGCGCTGCAACTAATATCCGGCAGTCACGTATCACTAAAACTGCCATATCTCAGTTAATACTCGTCCGATCTTAAAGATTAAGGTGTCGATCGATTTGTAATAAAGTTGCCTTAAAAAAGTTATTCTTGTAAAATTTTTGTAACATCAACGGTTTTCGAGTAATTTAAGAAACAAAATTTTAAACAGCCGCCATTTTATTTTATGAATTTAAAAAATCGTCATAATTTTTTTGTAGCTTTGTCTAGTTGTTATAAATGTTTGTGCAAAGTTTCAACTTCGTATGTTTAACCAATTTTCAGAAAAAAATTAATAAGTGAAAAAAACAAAATGGCGGCTATCTGAGTAACTAAGGACTTCCGGACAATTTAAATATGATATTTAGATATGTTTCTTACCCAGGAACAATGCCCTAAAATATTGGTAGAGAGTTCCGGGACACCCTGTATAGTAGTGCAGTATTGATGTTACATAAAATAGATACTTCTTACCGGAATGAATTGTTTTGTTCGCCTTTACCTATAGCTAATTATACAAATTTCCAACTAAACTACGAGCGAAATTCCACAACACTTTTTATTACCTTTCATTGATAATATCACAACCCTATGTTTAAATAACACGAATGTCTGAAGTGTAATTGAATAAAAAAAATATTTGAAACAGCTTGATCATGCTAACAATGTAATTCGAATCTTAATGTATTCTTAAGAAACATAGAAACTTTGGAAGCCAGTGAGCTGTATCCCTGAAAGAGTTTCAAAATAAAAATAGGCCTAGGTTGATCTGCAGTATATTGGCCACCTTTCCGTAACATTTAAGGTAAATTTGTCCAGCGGGTTTCACGTAAATCTTAATGTGACATACTCATAAACATCAAAACTTTAACATTTGTAATATAAGTAAGATAGGTGTGACAAAGAAGATTAATCAATAATAAAATATTATTAACATCACAGATATCATAATCAATCACGCTCATAACAGATCAACAGACTAACAACACTTAGAGCAAAGTTGACTACTTAACTGTTGATATTGAAATAACAATATAAAATAAATGTTACAAGTATTTATTCTGTAGTATAATTCAATTCAAAAGTTTGACAGTGAATACTATTATACAAAACTATATTATTTAAATGATACAGTAAAATAGTATTTGCAAACTCACATTCTAATTTAAGGGTTGAGATGTTTATAACTGCATAATAAAGATTCATTAGTATCATAGTTGTTCATTACTTTACTTACAAGAATGATTTTACATATCTATACTAGGCACTACCACAGTTTACAATTATTATACTTAAACATGACAATGATAACAGGATGTATTATATAATACGTGTGGTAAATTCCCTACAATTCATAGATAAATACTCACTTATTGGATCTGAACTGATGAGAGAGAATACATTGAGGGGATTAATCAAACATCTACTGAAATATTCAAAACCAATCTATTTTTACGATGAGAAAAGCAATATCTTTCCTTCGAAATGAATATACAACTTGTTCCTTTTGAAATGTTACAATGATCAATTCAAAATCAATATGATGGAGATTGCATGACTGTACGTTGGGTTATTTTATTTACCTATTTTAATATACAATAATTGTTAAGTATATTTTGTGTATAGTAGGCCTACATTGTATATGTGTAATACTTCAGTTTATGTTCTATTAATTAAGTTTATGTACTACCAATTCAGTTTACCTGAATTTTATAACAATCCGCTCATATATTCTTCCTAAAATATTGTTAAGAAGGGGTTGTGTATGTCTGTAAAAGGTACACACGAAAACTGCTAAGCTGACTGAGGATTAAATATCACAACAAAATAGCTGCAGTACCGAGGATATCTTAGAAATATTCCCGCTTCGATATTGACCTAGGACTCTGTCCCGTGGGCTTTCAAAGTTCTGAGGCAAGAGTTTCAAAACTAAATATTAGTGTTTATTTAATAGTTAATTTGATGTTTAACATGTATAATAGTTTCTTAAACTTATCTAGTTTCTTCATTTTACTTTACTCCCTTATCTAAACTGGTTCATACTGATTTCAATTTAGTTCACTCGTATATGTAAGTTATCTATTTACCTTTCCATATATTGTGTGTAGTTAAAATAAAAAATAAACTAATTAATTTTATATTGCAACCACATAAAAACGGACACTTAACGCAGCTTGTTATAACAATTCAAAATTAGGCTATACTGCATTTTAGAACTAATCTATTTAAAATAAAATAAATATTATAAATATATTAATAAATATTTTAAATCTATCACAGTTAGACGCAAACAATTTCAAATTTTCCTTTAGAGAGTAATGTAAAAACCATTCACGTTTCTAATTAAGTAAATATTTTTATGTTCTCATTTTAAATTAGTTAAAAAGA
Source organism: Macrosteles quadrilineatus (assembly GCF_028750875.1). NCBI lineage: Eukaryota > Metazoa > Arthropoda > Insecta > Hemiptera > Cicadellidae > Macrosteles > Macrosteles quadrilineatus. The sequence continues at coordinate 36,008,483 of NW_026542595.1, forward strand.
GATATTAGTGTTTTTGTAACATATTTTTATTAACTAGATATAATACTTAAAAAGAAGATTTTGAGTTACAGTACTTATTTGCATTACCTACAATGATAAAATAATTGCCGTTGCCGGACTTTTTAAGGTCACAAATTTCTGATTTCAAAAGCAAAATAAATATTAAAAGGATTGGTGTTCAAAGCTCTGAAAAAAGGAAAAGAACTGAATGGATATAAATTATTGAAAGATGTTCCTTTCAGTAAGATATTAAACAGTTGAGATATGAGAGCAATGAGTTTTCTAGATGTGCCACGTTGTCATTTTAACCATTTCTGTTCCAAACACCTTTTATGACGTGACAACATGGATACATTATCCTTTATTCACATTTATAATTTTAAAATAATAAGATTATGTTTTTAGTAGTATTCCCAAAAGGCAAAAGCTTGGTTAAATTATTGGGTGTTCATTTTCAAGTGGACTATTTTGGATTTTTAATTCGATCAATTTATTAAGTAACTGCAGTATGACATGTGATGTTAACACTCATGTTATAATGTTATACCAATCATATAGCACTCCCTTTTACTTTAGGAACTTCGTACTATTATCCTAAAAGAAAAACAAGCAAGTTTAAGTTACCAAGCAGTCGAGCAAAGTTGAACGGTTTAAATAAGGTACTGTACCAAAAGTTTACATGTTATGTCGTGTTAATCTTCTCACTAAAGTTAAATATTTATTTACGAAGCGGAGATTGACTCTATCACAAAGTTTCTTTCCTTATCCCGGTAATAAATTAATTATCCCGAAAACAAACTTTGCTTCGTAGTTAAAATAATGTACAAAAATGTTTCACCATCGTTGTCTATATAACTTGTATATAAAATATGCCAAGCTCAAAACAAACATTGACTTTGTATACAGACTAACGGTATCCTATTAAATGTTGAATTCAAATATCATATACTTATTACTGTGATGTATTTTAACATACTTTTCCCCGGTACAATTTATGAATATACTTATTCATCCTACTTCTTCTCATGGTGTGTGTAGTGTGTATATATTAGAAAATCTTTATTGTTTCAATATGATATATACAGCTGTACAAATCAACAGTAATATAACTGTAATATATCAATTCCTAACAGTTTTCCATAGAAAGCCACTTTGAGTATCTACATTTAAATTAAGCAGATAAATATAGAATGCCATTTAAGAACTAGACTTGCAATTACCGGCCATGAATAGCACGGACCTGCTGTTGATACGCCTCTATCACGAGACATTCCCTTACTGGTGCTAATTATGGTACACTGTATCCCATTTTATCCTTATGGATTTAATTTGTGTAGTTTCCTTGGATATAGAAATAGTGTGTATATAAAAATATTTTGATGACAATTTTTTTGTATTTATTAATTTCATACTTAACTATTGACATTTCACAAAAAACATTTCGTTACATCCACTGTAGTAAACCTATAACTCGATAAACGTTAATGCTATTTAAATTAAGGAGTAAATCTTACATTATTATGGAAATTTTATGGTTAGTCATGTATATTAAAATACTATTTGGATGATAGGTTATGGCTTAGGCGGATTGGAGGTGGGAAACGGAAGCCTGGCGAGCTCTGGCCCTAATCCGGGGTCGAACCCTTTTACGCTTCATTAGGCTTCAATTCGCACACCAACTAGCTTTCCCCCCAAGAATACCTCTCTCCCCAAAAAGTACCTGACCCGTGGGTAAGAGAAGAGGATGACTTTGGTGCCCCGGTGGGGGGAGGGGTGCAAAGGGCAATGGCTTTGGGGAGGAAACACTTCCGTTACTGAGAGGGCAACTGATGGGATAGTGACCTTCCTAGAATTGAATTCTTATTGTTGAGATATTAAGTTAAACAAAATGTATTGCAGCCAATTCTTTGAATCACTAGAGTAATAGCATAAAGACGATTCAGGAAATGAGCTAGCTATTTCCGTCTTAAATTAAACTTAAGCATGAGTAATATATGGACGGCTCAGGAAATTGCCAAATAGTTTCTAAAACATAGTTGTTTCTAGCCTTTTTATTTTCTGCTCCCTTAGTGCACTATTTTATTTTACAATAAAAACCAAAAATTTAGCTGTGTTTTTTTGGGAATTTTATTATCACTTCATTATTATTGTATATTTGTTATTGTGAATATTGTTTTATATAATTTATCATCTATTTAGTCAATCAAATTCATAAGAACAATAAATAGTTTTATATACCTTGTTGAGTTCACAATAAAAGTATCTTTAATTTTGACCGTATTTAAATAATGATGATTAAATTTAAAACAATAACGTAGGCCTAGTAACTAGTGTTGCATATACAACATTCGGTTGTGAATTTTCTTGTGCTTTGCCTTGAAACAAAAATTAGTTATATATGAGCGGTCTCTGGAAGATCACGCGGGTTTGGATGAATAGTTTAATGATGCCTATTGATTTGTTTCTATTGTTTCAGTACAAATTGATCAGTTTGTTAAGCGAATTTTCTATTCAAAGGTATAGGCTATTAGCTATTACTGGAGATCTCGTTGTAATACTCCCAGGACCGATTTACTTTTTCGTTTTGAAGGGTCATAACAGCCAAAAACACCACCCGTCCACATTTTTAGATATATGTCCGTCAGCACGATAACTCAAGCAAATATAATCTGATGTTGATGAAATGTGGTATAAACGTGTAAACTTTCGTTAAATAATAAAATAGGGATTTCCCATTTTTTACCCTAAAACATACAGTTTTTCTATTTCTTTCTAAACCATTTTGTAGGGCTTATAAAACTAAATCATTTAGTACCACAAAGCGTTGGTTGTACGCCTAACGGGAAGATAAAATTCAATAAAAATGGTAGAGTAAATATTACTCTTTGTTATTTTTATTTCTTTAATCAACTGTTGTAGTTTGCCTGTTTATTGACGGATACTAATCAGGGAAATTTGTTTATTTCATACCAAGCTATCGAAATTTTAACCAGCAAACACACCTCTTTTCTATCACTTTAGCAGCAAACTTAGGTAATCACTAACACTATCATTAGACAGTTTTAAGGGAATATTTTTGTGTAAATCTTGCTAGGTAAGCGAAAATTAGCTTAGTCTGCAGGTTTACTGCGGCGGGAGTAGGTTTTTTATTATAAGATTGAATTTGTCCGTTGAAATGACATATTATGGAAGTACGTTGTTCATACAATTAAAATTTTTATAGTATTACATTTCATATCATTCGTTAGGTAGTGTTAATTTCCCCATTATGTGTAATTTTAATATTTAATTCCCTTATTAAATGTTCCTTACACTTAATTTGTCCTCACATATTTGTAATTTGTAAATAAACCTAATGTTGACAAATATTCTTTTCAAGCCAGCACAATACCAACTCCCAAATATAAGAGCCCCCATAATTATTTTAAGAACCCCTGAACATCTTAGTAATAATCCTACAGTATATTAATTACTAGCATTGCAGTTATACTCGTAAATAATATACTACAGTATTTCGTCAATTCGGTAAATTCCGAATAGGTAGGCCTAAATATAATAACAGTTAAAAAAAAGTTGGAGAGGTTAAATTATAATTTATTTTTTACATTTTAAATTGACATGTTTGCTTTAATATTACGGTTTAAACTTCCGCGAGGGCCACGTACATTTCCTAATCATGTACTTTTCACTGCTTACGCTTCTTCGAAACTAACCAAAGTATACATTTCATTATCTAAATCATCGTATAACATCATAGTAGCCACTAGTAATCTCTCCAGTGAACTTATTTTACGCACCAACCATGTGTATTGTACGCAGTCTAGGAAACCACTCACGGCAGCTGCGTTTTGGGACCTGGACAAAAGCCCTGCGGCACATCTATTACGCGTCTAGGAAACCACAGCCTTACGACTTTGATCAGAAGGTGCAGCGTTTCCCATTTCGTTCGATGTTTGGATTTAACTTAACCTAAAAAAAATGTTTGAAAGACTAACTATTTATATGATTTGTAGGGAAAATATAATGTGTAACACGAGTGCTAACTACCTCTGCCGCACTCGATAAACTTTCAACACTCGCCCACGGAACATGCGTAAACATTTCTCTCGTGTGCAGCAATGCGCCACTTCGCCCACTAGTTACACAAATAGGAATAATAATAAGCCTATAAAATGATCTATCATCATGCAAAATTTCAAACCCAATTCGAGTCATTTCTTGATTGAGTCCCAAACAAATAACGGACACACACACTTACAGCTTTATAATATTAGTACGGTATATAATGATGTTTCGATTGCCAATGGACTAATGCTGCCCAGGTTCTTTAATAAAGTCCTATAACAAGTACAGTTGGATTTTTTAGCTAGAAGCAGTTAAGGTGTGGTAGAATATCTTTGAAGATGAACCTATTTGGCAGTAGTGTGATCATGTGTTCAGACCTGTCAAATTTTGAGGTTAAATAAAAACAATCAAACTGACACAATAATTCTTGGAATTGACAATAGTTAAATATACTTTAAACTTACTCTAGCCTACTTTTATATAACTACTTGGCAATATATAGAATATTTACTGTGAAATAGAGACGTGATTCCTAATTCCAAATCAGCTAATGAATAAGTTGATACTTAATTATTTTCTCCAAATTGTAGGTGATGGTTGCTTTGATAATACTGTAGTTAATTATATGAGTTAGTATTAAAATATTGAATCTTCTTGCATAAGTTAATTAGTTTCGATTATTATATTAATAGAATAATATGGTTGCTGTGACTGGGATACACATAAAATAACCGTTGGGATATACAGTAATGATGATTTACGTCTAGTTTTGAAATATCTTAACATCTAAACATAGACTCGCCTTTTGGGTTTCATGTTAGAGATCAGAATTAAATACTCTTGAGATGACGAGATGAACCTTTATAGACTCACGTTTTGACCCATTTAAATTATAATTAACAGCTAATTGTATTGCTGATAATTCATTAATGCAATCACTAATCAAATAAGTTCACCTCATACAAACTGGATAACATTATACAATAGGCCAAGGAAGCACGATTCGAGTTTGGTTTATAAAATGCAGTAGCCTAAAAACAGATTTTTTTCTTATAAATTAAACAATGAAATATACTAAATCATTTCATTTGATCAAATGGCAATTCTTTCGTAAGTAATACAAACCGGCCTCTAAATGCTTAATTATTGATTGCCAACATGCCAGTTTATTTGTTTTGATTTAACCTCAAAATTTGACACATATAAACACATGATCGCACTACAGCTAAATAGGTTCATCTTCAAAGATATTCCACCACACCTTAACTGCTTCTAGCTAAAAAATCCAACTGTAGGTAAGAATATTTTTGTATATATACGCCTCATAGGCTACACATATATTTTTTAAATTATATAACAAAAAAATGTTCTATAATTTTAGCATTAGTATTAACTGTCAAACGCCAATCAATAGATACTTTCTTGGAAGCTCTGTTTTCTCTTTAGAAACTACTTTGTATCTACTTGTAGTGCATACAACACACGGCCACGCTCTCGCGTTGTTCTCCTCTCGCCACAGCTCACATTCGCTCTCCTCACCCTCTCTCTCCTTCTCCCACCCCTCTTTACTCGACCACCCCTTTCTCCCAGCGAAATACCCGGTATAGTACTGTTGGGGAGAATAGGCTTATGTCAGGTAGTCTTCTCCACTCGCCTCGGCACTCTAATGACCCCTTAATTTACGAGTTCGATAAGCCGGGTCGCCAGCGCTCCTACACTCATTGGAGGTATTCTTTTAATATAATATAATTTAGTATGTTTCAAAACTATGATTGATACATATATTCACTATTCATTACCTCCTAAAATCTTTAATCGTAATGTTTGTCGCAATGATCACAATCGCCCCGGCTGGCCGACGGTGTCATGCTGGCTGAAGTTCACTAAGTTACACTGACAAGTGTAGCTCTGAGGCTTTCTTCATCCAGTTTGAACCAGTTTGATCGCACTATGGGGTTTTATGTGGTAAAAATTGGGTTCCCCATTTTTGACCCCTTAAAAATAACGTTTTGTAACATATGTCTAAATTAATTTCGTACAGATAAAAAAACAAATAATGTAGTATATTGAAGCAATGTTGTACTTATAATGGTTATGAAGAAAAGTATTCCATGTTATTCTTACAGAGGATAGTAACTGTTGTAGTTTGCTTGTCTATTGATATATTTTAATTGAGCTTAGAAAAAATTTCATACTGGTCTATTAACATTTCAATAAAACCACACTTTAATACTTTCCCCGTAGCAGCAAGTGTAAGTGCCCATTACAATTTATATTACTGAATTTAAATCTATATCTATAAAATCCAATGTATGTTTGTTTGTATGTTTGTCCTTTATGGACCCCAAAACTGCTCGACAGATTGTAATGAAGATTTCAGGCATTATTAAGCATTATTCAAGGATGGTTTGTGTGAAGTTTGGTGCAGATCCGTCAAAAGGGCTCCGCCCCAGTGGCTCTGGAGTTTCCCATGTTAACCTTATGAGTACTCATATTTAAATGGAATTAAAGAATCTTAACAGCTAGTTCAACTAAACTATCTGATTCTGTGATGTTCGATAACATTAAAAAGTTAATAGGTTTACCAACAGGGTGCAGCACTATATTTTTTTAAGTTATGAGAATAGCTAATTTGCAACCAAAATGTGAGTGAGCGTAGCGAACGAACTTCAACCTGGAGGCGAGTTAGCGTAGCAAACGAGCTAACCTGAAGGCAAGTGAGCGCAGCGAACGAGTTTCAACCTAAAGATGAGTGAGCATAGCGAACGAACTTCAACCAGGACGTGATTGAGCCATGCGAACGAGCTCATCTTGAAAATGAACGAGCATGTGACATAAAACCACAATAGGACAGGACGATGTCTGTCGGGCCAGCTAGTACGAAATAAATCTGACATTTTAAATTGAATATTTCACTGAAACCCGATAAATTAAATAAAACATCGCTTATTCTGTATATTTTCTATGGTGGTAGTATTTAAATGTTTGATTCAGGAAATATTAATTCAATCTAAAATTACTCAATTAATTTCAAAACCAAAATCCGTTGCATTCTTATTTAATATTTATTCAAAATTCTGATCTTGTAGCTCAGACAAAGCTAAGGCATATATGAAAGAGAATATTTACAAATGGCTTAAACCCGGTCAACGGTCAGGGAGAGGCATTTCACTTCTCTGCTGATATGATTAGCATTGCTGTTTCTGGTTGGGCAAGCTTGCATTAAAACTAAGGTGAAAGTTAAATGAGGTTGTCTTGTCTAAAATGTCTAATTAAATGCTTAAGTAAAAATATTTTTCAATGCCATAACTATGTTGGCTGTATTTTCTTGCTGTTATATTTTGTGTATAGGTATCGATAGCAGTTTTACTGTCAATACACTAAATAAATAAATACCTCCTCTGCAGCAAATCTGTAGACTAAGAAAATGTTCATTTACCTGGCCATATTTCCACTAAAATATTCCCTTAAAATAGTCAGATTTATTTCCTATTTAAATAACATAAGTTTTAATGGGTACTAAGGTTTTGCTGCTGCAGAGAAATTGATGAGGTAAATAATTCAATTCAATTAAATTCAAACAATTTTATTAATGCAAATCTTATATTTTATTGTTTCGTGCTAACGAACATGCATGTACAGGATTATTAAAAGGTGTAAATGATGAGGGAGAAGCTTAAAATATTCAATAAATATAAGAACCCCTTACCAAAAGTAGATTTAGTTTTGTTTTTAAAGAATGTATAGGCAGATAACTAGGCACAACTATAGGCAGATATCTTTCAAACACTATGCGTAGAGTTTCCCTGCGATGCACACGAGCTGAGAAAAAAGGTTTTCAAGAAACATGATTGCCTATTAATATATAGGATTGCCAAAATTTATTGACATGTATCCATAAACAAGCAAACTACAAAAGTTTACTTACTCTCCATAAGAATAACGTGGGAATTAAAAATGTATTTATTTTTTAAAGTTTTTTGTTACTATTAGCCGTACAAAAACACTACAATATTGGCCTACTAAATGATTTGTTTTTTAGATTTTATAAATTGGTTATAGATAAATTGAGAAATTTTTGTTTTAAAGGTCAAAACGACAAATTTTACCCAATATTTACACACAATGTTACAATGTTACAATGTGTACCACGTTTGAGTTTTCGTGCTAACGAACATGCATGTACAGGATTATTAAAAGGTGTAAATGATGAGGGAGAAGCTTAAAATATTCAATAAATATAAAAACCCCTTACCAAAAGTAGATTTAGTTTTGTTTTTAAAGAATGTATCACACAACCTGGATATTAACAGAACGTATTATAACTTAACTTATTTATGTTTAAATAAATAACTATTATTTATTTAAGAATTTACTGTCTTAAAAAACATGTTCTTATACATTTATTCTAATTTATTTATTTATAACATAAGTATTAATTATATGATTAAAACTGTTGCAAGAGGAAATGTCTACTCACTGTTCTGTACAAGTGATGAAGAAGGAAAAATTAAATGTTTCCTGCCAGCAACAAGAAAATAAATTGTATTAATAAAAATTTATTTTTTTAATCCCGCGCGTGCTTTGCATGGCACTTGGGATGTTGTCATTAATTCAAGATTTGCATGAATAAAATTGTTTGAATTTAATTGAATTGAATTATTCAACGTTTCAATTAAACAAAGAGAAATTCGGAGTCTACAGATACACGGCTGAGGTTATGTAGTAATAACAAGCCACTGGTCTACAATGATCGTCTATCTGGGAACATCTGGCAGACAGGACTAACCTGTGATCAAACGAGGACTGCTCGAATGGGCTTACATACAATTTGCATACAAACAATTGAAATATACTCGTATATAAAGCAAGTTCAAAAAACTGTTTTTTATGTTTCAATTTTGTTGTATACAACAAATAGTCGTATCTCGAAGCCTGATCTTAAAAACTATAATAATACAAATTTTTACGGATAAACACAGCTCAACAATTGGTTTGAATGGAATATTTGAAGGAGTTTAGATTACTACCCATGATTAAATGTTAAACACATGAAAAGTTGACACTATTGATTTAGGATTTTATTGTTAAAGTATTGTACAAAAATACACAAACCAGGTTAATATAAGGTTTACTGACAAAATGTATCCTTCTCAAATATATTTTGAAGCAAATTAGCTGATAATACTAGTAAAATACAACAAGTAAATACAATTTACTTATACGAGGTGTTAGCCCGTCCTACGTACGGGAATTCAGTAGTCAGTTAAAACCGTGTACAATTCAGATCAGCTAGTTTACACATAAAGACACAAAGTTTCTTGCAGTTTTAATGTGAAAAATCATCTTGTAAACAAATTTTGTGTGACCAAATATTTTTTTATTCCATCATAGGCCTATACGATATGCACTTTAAATCCGATAATTTTACAATAAAACAGCAATTCTGCAATTTTTACGGTGTGAAAAGCGTTGAAGTGAGATTTGGAGCCGATTCGCACAGACGCACACTGATTATAAGTAGGCCTACAGTAGAGAGAGTAATAGTCAATTGAGAAGTGTATAGACCTAGTCAACGATACCACCTTCCATACTTACTTACTCCTTATTCATCTTTTACCCAAAAAGGGATAGATTGCGTCTCGACAAAAAAATAGCATAGGTACCTGCCTCTTCCATAATTATTATCACCACAATACAACTACTATACACAATTTCCAGTAGGTCTGAATGAAACGACCTAAAATAAAACGATAATATCCAATACAATTCACAGTACACATAATTTAACTTTGGTGTCCTAACATCAAAAGTAATCGTCACACCTATCCTTTATATCAATGTCACTGCATCAATTGCAAAATAAATAAGTGTAAACAAAGAAAAGTAAAAACAATAACAGTTTGTTTTGAAACAGCTGTTTGGTTCAAATAACATTCACTTGAAAAAAAGAACTTGTCACATGTAGCAGGAATATAAAAAGTAAACACAATAGTAAAGCTAATGACGTAATTGTCAATGTTTATTATCCATACCGTATATCAGTTCTATCTTTGATGATTACCCACCCTCATTGAATAAATGTACATCGTATAATTTCCCATATTAGTTAATTTAAACTACAATATATTCATAGTTGAAATAAAAGTGCTATTTTCACGTTTAGGGGCGCTGATATAGGCACCCCCAAACGTAACCACAACTGAACACGATTTCATAAAAGGATGGTTTGTCTAATTGCAGTATCCAAGGTCAATGTTGACGTTGTGTTCAATCTATGTCATCCATCTGTTTATCTTTGTATAAAACCCGGCTGAGGTTGTGGTGGTAATTTAAAATCGTGATTCCTGATTATCTTGATCTTCTTTTTATGACATCAATATTTCCGGGACTAATCCAAACAAAGTTAAAGCAGACAAACATTAATTGCAAACAAAAAGCTACCATGAAGAATTAAAACATGTAAACATTGTTATTTTTCTAATCTTTCCTTGAAAAGTGGAGCAGTAAAATAATTTGCATCTATCCTTTTTTATTAAGACTCGTGTACAGAGCCTCGATCTGTACTGTGGTTTAATTAATTTTGGTCTAAACTATTTTAAACTGTGGTCTAATTATCTCTACTAATCTTACTTATTTCCTATAATCAATGACAAAATAAGAGTAAATAAAATAACCTAATAGTTCCATAGTTTATATTTAACCAGCTGTTAGTTAAAACAAATTATATTGCTCTAAAACAACTCGAAGATTACAAAGATTGCTTTAAAAAATAATTTGAACATCCTAGTATTTTACTATGTATATTTAATTAATCTGTCATACTCTGACAGAAGAATTGAACGTACCAATGATTAGCATTACACATAGTATAAATAAGTCAACCCTAATTTTTATCCATTTTTATCCAAATGCTGAATTTGTGACACAAAAGCTGAATGTTTACAGCTGTTATGTTAAGCACATTATTTTATGACAAAAGCTAGTTTAGAATCTTATCGTCGGCTGCTAGACTTTAAAAAAATTTAAACTTAATTTCTAAAAAACTGGGACTCTAAACTAAAATTATGGCTTCGACATTCCCTAGTTTTCAAAATTATCTTTCTTTCAACACAAAAATCATGAAAATCCGTCGAGTGGTTGATTCAGAATCGTGAAATAAAAAAACACTGTTTCGTTTTAATATTATAGATACTCGTATATTAATCAATTTACAATTCTTTTAAATCATTTTAATTGATTATTTTTATTAGTTTGATTATTTCTGTTTTTCGATATTCAGCCTAACATTGCTTTCTCTAAATAATGTTTATATGACTATATTGTGTATTTAATTAAATGTAATTTTTGGCTGTTAAGTAATATTGAACAATATTATATATCAATCTATGAATATTTATGGTTGATTTCTGTGAAAAATTCTCCGCGGGTTTTGAGATTTTACCAGTGGAATTTAATATGTTCCTTGGTAAACACCTAAATATTCAAACTGTAATGGCCACCATATTATGTTTCTGGCCGTCGGAATATAAACAATTCCCTTTTCACTCTTATATTATCAAACCGATAATAAGACGAATAACCGGAATATTATACATTTATAAACTTATTTGTTTCCGTGTTTTATTCCTTTTAACGTGTTATAATGGCATTTGCACTTTGTACAAATTGCCATAATAATTGTCTTGGGCGTGAGTATGAGCAAGGAAAAAGGTTTATGTTTGTAGTGCTTAAAAAATAAAGTTAAAAAGATAATGTTACCAGTTTTAGAATTCGTTTGAGTAATTTGATCGAAAATCATTCAACCAAAGTGTTTATTTATAACAAGAATGTGAATATTGAATATTGTTTTGTTTTAAATCTCTAATTCAACCAATGTTTTTTTTTTCATATCAAGAAATGTTTAATACTTTTTTAACTCTAAGTTTATCTTGTTGTTCAGTGTCTATCTCAAGTAGTTAGGTAGTTAAATTGTGAAACCTCTCTAATGTAACTTATACTATTTTACATATCGAAAAAGGTTACTTCTTTTTCTTTTTCTACATATGGCAAAGTGTTACTCCTTGGAAATAGACAATAAAGCTAATGATATGGAAGGCAGGCGTGTGAATGCAGTGTTTTATCATTGTCACCTAGTGCGCCTCGCTTTTATTGCCTCATAACCTGAGCTACAAACTGCTTAGTATTCCATTTATTGCATTCAAGGTAGACAGCTGCAATTACTTATCATCACTTGAAATAATACTAATATAAACTATATGAACATAGCAAGGCATTAAAGCTATTGTTTTGATTTAATACCCAGTTCTAACAACCCTGTGTTCTTAATTACATTGATGTAACTGTAGAGGGCTTAATTTATTATGTGTAATTGAATCCTAATTTAACAAGCAATTCTGTCCGATCATCCCTACAGATATTATTAACAATCCATGTTGAATATTATGTGTATGTGTACCCAGTGTTTCAATTACAGTAAGAATCCAAATAGAATGTTGTTTAAGTAAACGTCCATCTAAGTATGTTCCCCCAGGTATTCACTTAATGACGGACATGTTATTTGTATACAGTAATGCGTTGAGAACAAAAAGGATCAATAGGTATACCCACACATTTCCAGCACTTATATTTATAAGCCACTCATGTGGCTATCAACTTGTTCTGGCTCATGAAACCATGAAACGTAGGTGAAGCTTTTCATATGACAGACGACTTCATTCATATTTTTTTCAGTTGTAAAACAATAAAAATTATCACACAACTTACAAGAGTGGTAAAGAATATCTTCTGTTAGAGCGTAAGGACAGGTCGATTTAGACCCATATATTTTCTTGTAATTCTTGTATATGTTGTTAAAAAATTAGAGCTTTAAACTAATATATTTAAATCATTGTTTACGCACATATAAAGTTATTTTATATCTATAGCTAATTTTAGTATAGATCGCTGATACAGAATGAATTTGAGGTCAATTGCTAAAGTTAAACAATCTTGTGCTGTGGCTGTTTTAATACAAAACGTACTTTTCAAAGTTTTTTTTAATTCTTTGCAAAAATAGATAATATGCATTAATAAAAAAAATGCCTAATCTCATAAAACCATACATTTTCTGTAACAAATGTTATACAACCACTATTGGAACTACAACCAGACACAATTGTATAATTGACTGATATAAGGTATACAACCATGAAAATAAAATAATACAACTCATAGGCTTTAATCTCCAATGATAATAGTTGTATTACAATGTCACATAGCTTGGGTGCGATGCAAAGTAAACCATACACTATTCAGAACCATTGGAGTTAAACTAATATCTTCTAATGATAACTACATACTATGGTATATCATCTTATTTGTGTTTCTATATTTTGAATCCTAACTAATGACCAATTAACGACATCAGTATGAATTATAATGAATTTGTGTAGAGTACAACTGGTAAAAAACGTCCAAATTTACTTTTGATAAAGATATGTTACTCAAATTAAATATTATATTAAGTAACATTCATATATGGGCAGTATTTTTATTTGCCATTAGATTAAAGTAAATAATCGAGAAGAAATGACGCCATTCACAGTACGCGCTGCAGCAGAAGTGTTTCCTATAAACTAAGTCTACAAGAGCCACTGGTAGTGAGCCAGGAATATTGAGCATATGACGTCATACAACAGATGTTAACGTAACAGATGATGAAATGGAACTGTAATCCAAGAACAAACACTAATTACCTTTAAAAGTTAGTTTCCAGCTATTCATCATGCCGTTGCTCTTCAAGCGTCTCTGCCTTAGCTGTTTACAATCAGCTGTTTTTATCAAGTGGCCAGGTCTAGTAATATACAGATTAATTAGTACATTCTCTGAATATTGATCAATCTTAAGTATTAGACTACCATTGGCAATAGAAACAGGGGTTTTCTCCAATTTTCATGAGTTTTAGAATATGTACTATAATTATTTTCCGTGTCACTAATTGGGCTTAGAACTCAATTCCAAAAATCATCCGCAATCACTACGCAATAACATAACAATGATAATATACATTCAACTGTTGTCATAGGTGCAGTCAGTGTCATATTCATCTTATTAAATGTAAACAACACATAGTACAACCACTCACAACCCAAGCACTAGAAAGTTAATTGGGTTCTAAGACTACCAACGAATACCTTACTATATTAGCAACAACATGCGTGCATTGAAATGAATAACCGGTATTGCAGCAGTACGTCTGAAAACACGCTTTTCTCCATCGCTAGTAAGGTACGGAATGTTGCAATTCTAAACTACTTACGATGCGAATCCCACTTTGCAGTTGTGTAACCAATTAAATTACTCAACAATTAAAACACGGCCCTAAGTTAGTTCTTCTGACCGTTTTGCTTTTAATTACTTTGTGGGTTCAAAATGAACTTTCCTCCTACTTAATGTACTTTGTTTGAAGTTGTTTAGGTATTTCATTGAACCCTAATATTTTAGTGTTAAACATATTTTTGAAACGGAAAAGTCATAAAAGCGGAGTCATCATTTCTCTCACGTGAGCCTACTTACGTTTAAATGGTAAAAAGTTTCTTTATTCACTTGAACCTTATAAATCACACAAATAGGTGCATTAAAATCTTAAAGTATGCTTCCTGTGGACATGGTATTTTTCATAGAGGAAGATATAGGAGATACAATTTTAGCTTACTCGTGTCAGAAATATAATATTTGCGTGGTCTCATACACTGTGTGAGATATGATACTTTGTATACATAACATGTAACAGTTGTAAACAATAAACCATGAACGTTAAGTATTTTCGAACGTTAGTAATACTTCTAAATCAATTTAACTCTTTGTGTTAATTAGTATCCAAACATTATTTGTCTTTTCAAGGAAAAATTTTAATATGATAAATTGGTTAAACTCAATTAAATATTACTCGCATTTAAAGTTTTAAATATAAAAATACAACTTTTCTTTAAATTAAGTTATAAGAAAAAAATCCAAATTTAATTTTGTTTATATCAAGCTAGACCTGAGGTATTTATATAGTTCCATGAAGCTGTTGTTGCAGGCAATGGAGTGTAGCTAATAAAGGCCTACTGCATACAAGAAGCCTGAGTGCAACAACAGTTAACCTCATGTAAGTTAGTAGTTTCTATAAGTAAAGTTCTAGCTATGTACCATGCCATGAGCCAGTGGCTCACCTATCTGGAAAAAACGACAGTTCTCAAGAGCTAGGGAATCTTCTGTGTACCTACTCCCTATAGTAAAATATATACAACAGAAAAGTGACGAATCAGCATCAATTCAGACCATGTTAATAATAAATATCAACGGATAACTTAACCTAGCAGTTAACTTACATTATATTTAACTATATTTAAAAAGCTCTGAAAAGTTTTAACAGTCAAGACAGAGATCAATAATTATTGAAACGAAGAAAGTTTATATTCCAAACTTAAGATTAACCAGCCATGTCATAAATACCTTAGAACAAAAACAGCTGAAAAATCATAGTATACTTAAAAGTGTAAATACAATTTTAAAAACCTAGTTAGCCTATGGAAAAAAAACATTACCAGTTTCACATTCATACTGATTTCATCAATGCAAAATTTCAAAAGTAACAATATTTATTATTCATTTCAAAGGCAAGATTTTGCTTTTCTAATCATAAAACCGATTGGTGGTAAATATTTCAGTTTAAGTTTAATTAATGCCCACAATGTATTTCTCTCACCAATTCAGATTCAATTAATGATAAATTAGATTACAAATATTACAGGAAATGGTCCCTTTGTTGTATAGTAAATGTTATTATTCGTATGCTTATGAATATTAAATAGTTGTAGTGCGTAGTAAAGATATGTAAAACTTTTACTTTTCAACATATAATTTTGATTGCAATGAATCTTTATCATATGATTGTAAAAAATCATCTTTTATCATAACACTATGAACATTTATTTGTTTTTACAGCCTGCTAGTAAATTACATACGGACATAGAATAATTAACACATCGGAATTGTGTGTTAAACTACGAATCTTTATTTTGTTTGTTGATATATAAGTCAATGTGTAACCAATTAAACTTATATCACTTTAGATAGTCATTGATCAATTGACGTGTTGTTACGTTGGTTGTTACAAAGCTTTTTACCGGCGCAATGGGAGCTCATGGAATATTAACATCGTGAAGTTCATTTACGTAAAAGGTTATTAAAAATTGCTACGTTGTTGAATTTCACATCAGTAAATTAAGAGTTTTACAGTTACGTAAGATAAATTTTTCACAACTCCAGCTACATAATTCTATATATTAGGTCTTTATATGATACTTCAATTATAGAAACGTCACTAAGGTAAACAAATAGTTTACCACCAAATAGATGAGCTAATAACAAAAATGTTGTTATACAATTGAACGTGTCACTCATGATAAGTAATTATTCAATCCTTAAAGCGTTATTACAGATTCACACGTAACTGCGAATAAAGGTACATTTGTTGCAATAAAATAAAGTTTAATAAACCTACAAAACAAGTCTATTGTCCTATCTTTGTTCTTCTTGCTTGTTCGTACTAATATGATTCATGTATAAACCATCCACGATAACATGAAATTAGCGTTCATTTTTAAGTAAATAAATACACATTAACACATTGTCACAAAAAGTAGCAACATGAACGGTTGTAAATATGTTGGGCCAAAGTTTATAAATTAAGCCTACGTTGTTGTCGTTAAAGTTAATTTACGCTAATGTAGGTTAAGCTTCAGTGAGATTTTTAAACCTATCTGGCCAAAATTTAATCACGCGTTGTAATTTAGAAACTTAACAGAACAGATGGTGTTGTAGCAATTGACATTTAATTGCTATAATATTTTTCGTTCACTCAACATTAGCTTGATTCCTTGAATGCCTTCTAACCTGCCGTGAAGAAGCAAAAATGAAACAATTTTACAACGAAATTATTATAAATATTAAAAATAAAAGAAAAACCTTTCATTTTGCCGTTTCTCCCATTCCATACCACTGTATTCAGTTTATTTAATCCCTTCTTCGTGGTTTTCTTTAAGGGATGCTTTATATCATCAGTACTGGCAACATTTAAGTATCAGGCCTATTCTTCTGTTACGAGTGAAATAAAATGAAAATATCTAAGCTATCTACGTTGTCAAAAGGAAATCGACTAGATTTCATAACAACTCTCAAATAGCACACACTTGGAATATAACCATAAAGGTATGACATTAGTTTCTTTAAGTTGTAATAAAGTCGATGACATTGCCTTCTAGGAAATGAAATTGCAAGAGGAAAAGAGACAAATGGTGACACAGGTGTCTCTATATTATCTCTCATTTTATCTGTAAATCTCTTTCTTTTACTTTCTAACTGGACAGCGGAAAGATTGGTTACGTCTCTTACTATTGAGACTGACATAACCGGTCTAATTTTAACTTGAATCTCGTTTTATCGAGGATGCTATACTATTTAACATACTTTGACAGTTAAGTTACTACTCTTAATAAATGGGTACTTTATTTAATTTGCTACATCTCTTCTTGGTACGCAAGAAAAAATATTAATCCTAAAAGTGTATAACATATGTTTGCTATGAGAAAAACGAGGGAGATTTTCAAAATATTATACAAACATTGTATAATAGTTACATTTAACAAATCAATGATCAACAGAGTATGGTTTTGTGTGGACGCAACTCATCCGTTATTTATTTATTTATTGACTTTAACGATTTGATTGTCAAACATTGACTTTTTCTATCATAGTTCATTGAAACTAGACACATAAAAGCGTAAATTTAAAAGATAGATAAAACATCACTGTAATTATAATTGAATGTTATTTTATCCAGATTTGAGTTCGAGATGGCAGATTTTCCTAGATAACGGACAATAGCAATTACGTTACTATCTATAGATTGAGGAAACTATATTTAACAAATGTTGGTAAAAGTACCTTTTTTAATCAATGTATGTACCAATGTCTACTGCCACAGCTTGTATTGCATCAAGAATATTTATATTTTTTGTATTGAGAGCAATTGTAGTTTATAATTTTGGAAAAATATTCTCCATGTTAATCTTGTGCACGAAAAACAAACAAACATTAGGAATTGTTCGGGTCCTTCCTATGAAACTTAACTAAAATTTAAAACCTACTTGTAACACTACGATCATAAATTTTAAAACTGATCAAGAAATAAAAGAGTAGTTGTGTTCAAAGACAGCTCTACGTATTACGAGGATGATGATGACAGAATGATTCCCTTTTTTCAACCACTAACATTTTGTAAGCTCGTTTTTATCTCGTGTTTTACAGTTCAGAGCTGTTTTAGTATGCGACAGTAAATGGCATTTTTTTGGTCAAGTACAAAAAATCTTTTCTCCATAAGGAATACAGTATGACTGAAGGCCTGTAGGCCGAAGCTTGATAACTTATATTACATGAATCGGTTTGAGGGGAGGTTCGGAAAAAACAATTCATTCTGACGCATCGTTTGTAAAAATCCGTCCATTATTAGTGCTTCGTAGAAAACGCGTTCACGTATTAAATGTACAGAGTTGATAGTTAAATTTGACCAAAACCACGATTCCTACCACCACAATTTCATATTCCCAAAATTCGAATAGGAAAATTAATAAATAAAACTTGTAATATTATTTATATTGCGTGGTTATATTGTATTAATATTTCATTCGTCTGTTGCATATAAAAGAAGTTTTACGCCAAAAACTTATCCCCTAAACAATGGTATACAAGTATTTAATCATATGTGGATATTTACAGTGTGATGTGTATTCATATTACGTTTAGGGATCGTTTTGGAATCACTCAGCCGTTCAGTTGGCAAACTTCATCTCACTCCAATATGAGTTGGTGATGTTGTTTCTTGTTCACCGGTTTCATATGAAAATATAGCTGTATGGCTATTCAAGTAAAAGGTATCCAATGTTTTAAAACAATATTTAATTGTTTTGACCCAGTTTAACTTTAATTAAACTGAAATTATTTGTCTAAAATATAATTTTATTGGCAATGGTTTTCCCTCCACCTTTCAGGATCAGCCTATGGTGGAAACATTTTTGTCGTGTTGTCACACTTGTTGCAGGCTATTAGTAATATAAACATATTTCTTTTATTCGTGAAACAAAACTTATCTTAGTAATCTAATTAAAAAGAAGGGTAAACATTTTCTCATTGGTACATTTTAATTTAATAAGGACCAATGAAATGTTTTGCAATGTTCCAAAAAGTAAACTGAAAACAAAAACGGGGTGTATAAAAAGCAATTTGTATACGTTAAGTAATCTAGAATAGCCACATTTATGCTTCACACTTGGAAGGAGGTATTCAATACAAATGACATTTGTTTGTAATTAAAAAGGTTTGTTGTTTTAATTTACTATACGTTACTTAAGATTAAATGTTTAGACCATAAATATAATCTTCATCTACACTGCTTCTTAAGCGATGAGTATGCTATGGTCTAATGCAGTATAATTATAATTAAATATAATACACCATAACACAGTGTTCTTATCAAAATAGATTCGCACTATTTTATATTTACTTAGAGATCTCAAACTCATTCTGGTTCGTGAACTCGTTCGAAGGGTCTCATCATCAAAATTGGGATTATATTTACTGGAATAATGATTCAAACGGACATTTATACGTTTATAACGGACATTCATTTATATGAATTTGGACAGATTGTGTTGTTGGGCTCTGGGGACATTAAATAAAAAAGTAAGCGGACCTTAGCATGATAATAGCTTATTCCCTAGATGGAAAATTCGCTAAAACTAAAACAGCCAAAACTTTCTTGTATATATGAAATAACAAGTGTATGTAGGGTCCTACATTTTTGGTCTGTGTATTACTTGTAATTTTCTTTTTAACGAGTTATTACCAACATTGTAATGGCTAAAAGCTTACTGCATTGCACCATGTGGTGAGACGGCCCTTTTAAACCACATAGAACAAAGCTTGTAAGTTTTTCTTTAATTCAGAGCCTACGAATATAAACTATTGACTAACTAGCCTAATAATGGTAGCCTTTTCGGGACTAGTATTTAAATACATGAGTTCAAAAAAAATCAACTGATACTAGTTCCTTAAATTCAAAATTTACACTTAAAACACAGTTATAATAATTAATGCACAACTTCGACAACTATCAAAACTTAAGTGAAGCCTACTTGGTTGCATGAGAATAATCATTGTTTAAATGATCAAACAAATACAAGCCCATAACACTTTATTTTTACGTTTGTTTGTAACCAACGAAAAAATTGTTTAGTTTGAGTCCAGTATATGTTGTTACAACACAAAATTCCAAAGTATTTTTTTACTTCGGTGATCGTGTGGAATCTACAAATTGTTGACCTCCGAAGGACAAATCAATCGTGAAATCATCTCTGCCTTGAAGCCATGATTATATTGAGCAGCAAACCATATTTGATCAGGTTGGATGACTGAACCATTTTGCTATCCAGTACACCAAAAGCAAGGCCATTTTCACTTTGTGAGTTTTGTCTTTGAGTAATATAATAGACCATCGGATGCATTCGCAGTGTTGTGATAGACTTTGCTGGTGCAAAGCTCCTTCACTTTCTATTTAGTCAACATATCATAATATAACCATAAAGTCTGAATATATATCCATACAACTTCAGCTTATGAAAAGGACATACCTACTGATTTTACTTTACATATCACCGTTTTCCAACACCTTTGTAAATTAAATCAATTTAACGCTAATATTTCCAAACCGGCGGCTTAGTGAACAAATTCAACGATAGAGCCACTGTGTACTAAGGACGTATTTTACTAGACAATAAGGGATAGGAATCATGTTTTTAAAGATCCTCGTTCAAGACAACGTTGCGCTTTTTATTCCTTACTTATAAAATTTCTCATCTTTGCAATGAATTTAACTTACAAACATCATATGTCACTAAACTTCTTTGATTGGTAAATGATAAGTGAGTAGGGTAAAAATGAGAGAGCTAGCACCACCGTGTTATTAAACGGCTGAGAGAACTGGCACGGGGAGAACGTACATGGGTGAGAGAGCTGGCACGGTGAGAGAGCTGGCACACGGTGTCGAAAGTTTCCGTCGGCGTGTCGGGGTGGACGGTTGAGAGAGCTGGCACCGCGGAGGCTGGCTTATACATCGATGGCTGGCACACGGTGTCGAAAGTTTCCGTCGGCGTGTCGGGGTGGACGGTTGAGAGAGCTGGCACCGCGGAGGCTGGCTTATACATCGATGGCTGGCACACGGTGTCGAAAGTTTCCGTCGGCGTGTCGGGGTGGACGGTTGAGAGAGCTGGCACACGGTGTCGAAAGGTGTCGGAGGTGTGTCGGTTTGGAAGGGTGTTTGTTACCTGATGTCGGGCGTACGACAAGATGTATTATAAATATTTTTATTTAAAACTCGATTTTTAAGGTGGTAACGTTTGACTGACAAACGCTTGTCACTTCTGCCATTTAGTGTTGAGTGTAGATAGTTTTCCAAATGTGTGGAGTAAATAGAATGTTAAATTGTTAGCCTTATGTAAGGAATAATGGATAAATAATAATATCTTAATAAATTAATTTAAAAACACTTATGGTAGACTTAAAAGCGCTTTTATGGCATGTCATTTAACGATGACGTTGTTTACCATGAAAACAATTTGTTTAATAAGGATATTTGTACATTTATATCTGAAATTCATTTATATATCATAAAACTACTGTTTGTATATTTAAATAAATATTTAGCGCTGAGCTGATAATTATCCGTGATGATGCAAGGCTTATCGTGGCGTGCAAAAAAACTCTTGATAGAGATTATCGTGGATGCAGCATTAGTTTTTAAAAACATAATAATTTGCGTAACCATTACAAAGTGCAGCGTTGCAGCGTGTGTGTTAAATGACTTCCGACTGATAACGTAAATACCACGTGTGGAGGTTAAGGTCAAAGACGTCATATCTTATCAGTATATATATATAATTCGCGCACACAGAATCGTTATCATCATGTCTTCCTCCAACGCGCTGACCACACCCTCCACCTGGGACGTTTCCATCGTCGAGGGATCTGGCCTGGAGAGTCTTGAAGACCTCTACATAGTCTTGAAGGCAGTCTTCCCTCAACCTAATGTTCAGGTAGGAAAAAATAAAAATATTATTGATAAAAAACTTTAGATTAATAAACGTTATACTTTATATCTTTAAAATGTTTTCAACCAAATTCACCTAAGATTCAATAATGATGTTATGTTATATCACTATCTGATAAATACATTGTATATTAAACTTATTTGCAAGTAATAATACCCTAAATTAAATAATCAAACTTATGAATTAAATTAACAATGCCAATTTCTATTTTTATATCTACATTTTGAATTATGATTATTTCAAAAATGATTGCCCAAAAAACTAAATTGTCATTGTATGGAACAAGAAGGCTTTAATTTATCGTTTCATGTTCATCATTATTTTCTTTGTTAATTAATGTTTAGGTTGATTATTTTTTTTTTTACCTATAAATTAAACTTATGACTAAACCTAACTAAACTTTGACATATTTCTAGATAAGGTACAGAAGATAACAGCACTTAATTTATTTTAACACGCGTTTAAAAATATTATAAATTAATTTTATTTAACATGTTTGTTTAAGTTTGAACGGAGGGATGACCAAACATACAGAGTACGGCTGCCGTATTGTGTGAAGCTCTCATCGCTCCAGGCCAGGTTTGGGGAGTACGCTGGGGCAGTGACAATAATCTCCGCGGCGGCGGACCTCACGTTGGCTCAAACCAGACGCCTGGCTGAGCTGCGCTCGAGGATCGTCAACAGTAAGAGATAGTGAAAAACCATCAATTACTGTAGTACAATACATCGTAGGGACTAGCCAATTATAGAAAAATACATTTTATAATTTGAATAAGAAATACTCCATATCATTGTCAAATATAAATTACTATTCTATTGTAATCTGTTAACGATGCAAAACTATCTTGCAACGATTAAACTCAAATTTTGTAAACCATGTAATACGTGGTACAGAGAATCTGACAATCACCCTGCAAGTAACACTCATTTAAAAAATACATTGGGCTATTTGCCAATTATTGAGACCGAGTCTGCTGCAAAATGTAGGCTTAAAACCTATTACTTAACAAATGGTGAAGGATACATCGATATAGGTAATTTTTTAAAATATCACACGAAACCTTTGATTATTTCAAAAATTCAAGAACACCTTCTTAAGTCGAAAACTCTGAAATGTAATATTATTTTAAAATGTATCTATGCAAGAACTGAAGGAGAAGAAGATGAAATCAAAGAACTGTCATTTAAGACTGCAAACGAGCCCATACTACTAGGTACAGATCTAAACACGTATTGTAAAAACGCGTTTGATAAACTTTTAACAGAACAATCAGAACACCAAGGTAAAGGTTCAGGATGGAGTCTAAAGAGTATTATAGGGCTGGAACTAAGAATTAATAAATACTATCCATTAAGAGGATGTAAACATATATCCTTACCAGCTTTCATTGCAAACAAGAAAGCTGTTGTAAATGTAAAGAATCAGGATGATTATTGCTTCAAGTATAGTATATGGGCGAAAAAATGTACCTCGTAATCCACAGAGTCCGTAATTATATTGATAATGCAGAAATGAATGCAGCGTATGATTGGGACTGTATTAACTATCCTGTAAAACTTAAGTCAATACCTAAATTTGAACAGATAAACAATATTTCTATAAATATATTTGGAATAGTAAAGAAACACAATAGTGAGGAATATATTGTATATCCTATTAAAGTAACAAAACAAGAAAAGATGATCACCGTGATTTATTACTATTGAAAAATGAAACACCATCTCACTATGTGTGGATTAAAAACTTTGATAAATTAGTAAGCGCGCAAACCTCTAACCACAACGGAAGAAAATTTGCTTGTAAATCATGTTTAATCCATTTTAATGATAAACCTACCTTCGATGTACATAAACAGCTATGTAACAATCATGAACCTGTCGCTGTAGAAATGCCTAATGAAGATAATTGTAAACTTAAATTTAAAAATTTCAAACACCAACAACAAGTCCCGTACATTGTATATGCTGATTTTGAAAGTATATTAATACAAAAAAGTCCATGTAATAATTGCAATTCTTTTACCTGTAAAAATCCCAATGAATGTTGTATTAACTGTTTCCGAGTCAACTGTAAAAATTTGAATCAATGCTGTTTGAACTGTAAAAGACCAAATTGTAAGAACTCCCTCACCTGCAAAACTAAACATGCTACGCAAAATCAATCTACCTCTTCAACTGTTGACTATCAAAAGCACTACCCATCAAGTTTTCGTTATTATGTTGTTTCAAGTAATGGTGAAAAATCAGAACCAGTCCTTTTTCGCGGAGAAAATGCTGTGAAGGTATTTTGCCAAAAGATCAGAGATGAAGCTCTTAAAGTGTACGAGACGTACAAAAATAAGTTGCCTATGGAGTTAACGGATGAAGAAGTGGACATGTTTGAACGTTCATCTTGCTGTCACATATGTGAAGAACAGTTTACTGCCGATAATTTAAGGGTTAGAGATCACGACCCTAATACAGGGAAATTTAGAGGTGCAAGTCATTCAAATTGTAACTTGTCATATCAAAATCCACACTTTTTGCCCGTAGTCTTGCACAATATGTCAAATTATGACCTCCATTTTATTATTAAAAGTCTCGATTATGATGAAATGGAAATAAAGGTAATCCCTAATACAGAAGAACGGTATATCTCTTTATCAAAGAAAGTTGCTGCTAGATTTGAAATTCGTTTTCTTGATTCGTACAAATTTATGTCTAGAAGTCTTGATGAACTAGTCAAAAATCTTGACAAAAATCAATTCAATGAAACACTTTCTTATTTCGGTTATGATAAACTTGATATTGTTACCAAAAAAGGCTGTTTTCCCTACGAATACATAGATGGCTGGGAAAAATTTAATGAGACTAGCTTGCCTTCTATTGATCAGTTTTACAGCTCTCTAAATAAGTCAGAAGTTGCTGTAGAAGATTATAATAGGGCTGTTGAGGTTTGGAACAAATTTAACTGTCAAACCTTAGGAGAATTTTCTGATATCTACCTTAAGACTGATGTGTTACTATTAAGCGATGTATTTGAAAATTTCCGAAAAGTTTGTAAATCCAATTATGGTTTGGACCCAGGTTGGTATTTCACAGCTCCTGGCCTTTCGTTCGACGCGTGTCTTAAATTGACTAAAGTTGAAATCGATTTGTTAACAAGCTATGAACAGTACATGTTCATAGAAGCTGGTATTCGTGGTGGTATTTCTATGTGCACTAAACGTTACTGCGAGGCATCAAATAAGTATTTAGTTTCAGAAACAAATCTTGACTCGGAATCACAACCTGGTGTCAAACCTATGGATCAGGGACTCTGGACAGTTGATAATTCAAACTTTATATTATTCCTAGATATAAATAACCTTTATGGGGCTGCAATGGGAGAAAGTTTACCGTTAAAGGACTTCAAATGGTTAACCCCTGTTGAAATTGATGAAGTAAAAAATAAAATTAATGATATTGGTGAAAATGATGAAGTAGGGTTTATACTTGAGGTAGATCTAGATTATCCGGCACATCTACATGAACAACACAACGACTTACCATTTTGCGCCCAAAGCAAAGTACCACCAGGTAGTAAACATTCAAAATTGTTAACAACTTTAGATCCTAAACGTAATTACATAATTCACAGCCAAGCGTTAAAACAGGCCGTAGAGCATGGATTGGTTTTGGTTAAAATCCATAGAGGTATGAAATTTGTTCAGTCTAAGTGGTTGTATGGATACATCGAAAAAAACACAACATTTAGAAAAAATGCGCAAAATGAGTTTGAAAAGGAGTTTTTCAAACTCATGAACAATTCGGTTTATGGCAAATGTATGGAAAACGTAAGAAACAGAATGAATATGGAAATAGTTTGTAGCACTAAAAGGCTCGATAAGCTTATTGCTAAGCCTAATTTTCGTGATAGAACTATATTTACAGAAAAACTGATAGCAGTTCATCTAAATAAAACTAAAGTAAATTTTAACAAACCCATTGCAGTAGGTATGGCTATTCTTGAACTAAGCAAAATCGTAATGTATAGATATTTTTATGATATTTTTCCTCGTGATATTTGGTCAAGGAAATGTAGAACTATTAAATACAGATACGGATAGTTGCATGACTCCAACCATACAGACGTAGTCAGGGTTAACCTAATAAATCATGGAAACGAGCCGTTCAGCATTAATTACTGTAGTCACATCGCGGATCTTGTCCTAATAAAGGTTGCTAGGGTGTGTTGGGTCTTAAACGGTGGTTCCGAAGATCACGATGATCCGAACTGTAAATTAGAGGAAATAATTGTTGACAATCATGTGTCTGTCATTGTAAGAAGGGATATTGTCTAGTTACAAATAAATCAAGTAATTTGAGCTTTACAGTAAATTTATGTAAATAGTGGAATAATAGAAAGTATTATGACTGTAATGAAAAAAAAAACTGTAAACTTAACTTATCTATTTAGTTTGATTGTTTATGTTTTTAATTACTGTAACCATTGAATCTTCAAATTAATACATAGATTTTTTTTTCATAATTTTGTGAGTGTAACAATTATATTTGACATTTGTTATGCATATTTGTGATTTTGATATGTTTGTAAATAAATATAAATTATTTTGACATATAATCTGTGTTCAGTGTTATTTATTACCTACCTTGTTTCAGATTAATTTATCTCCCTTTCATTTATCTGATATAAATATATATTTATACACAATTAAATATTACGTCATGAATAAAAACATAGTTATATCAATCAAAATAAGAGAATAGCATCATTTGATGTTTGACTTTCAAGACGATGAAACCAAGTATCGACAAGTTTGGGGGTTATATAGGTTTTACTTCCAAAGAAAACGTTGTAGTAGGACCTTCAGGAATAGGTTTCAAGCTTACTGATAAACAAAATTTTAATATTGAAAACAAAAGGTTAACAAACGTAGGGGAAGCTGTCGATTCTAGTGATGCCGTTACTTTAAATTATATTTCATCAAAATGTCTATTGTTAGAGGATAAACAAGTTAATTTAAGAAAGAGAAAAATTGTTAATGTCAGTGATCCTGAATCAGACATGGATGTTGTTAATAAGAGGTACTTTCAAAATAGTATGGACAAAGAACTACGAGATACTATTAAGTTTGATAGAAAGAAATTTATTATTGATTGCGAAAATCATAATATTAAAAATATATCAAACCCTGTAGATGGAAAAGATGCAATATCTCTCGATTATTTCAAAAGCAATACTTTAATGTATGAAAATGGCAATTTTAATGCTAAAAGAATGAGAATTAACAATATTGGAGATCCTACCGAGTTAACGGATGTAGTGTCTAAGCAATATATCGAAAATTATGTTAATTCACAGATTAATTTAAAATGTGTGACTTTTGGTATCAATGATGAAATTAATATGAAGAATAAACGATTGAGCTTTTTTAAAATTGAAAAAGATCCAACCGATGACTCTGATGCAATAAATAAACTTTATCTAGATAAAGAATTAGTTAGGGTAAATCAAATAATTAGCAAGAAGGTGGAATCCTTCATTAAACCAGAAAAAGGAGAATTAAACTTTAAAAAGTTTATAATTAATATAAATGAAGCCATAAATAATTATTCTCCTATTACTTTAGGTCAGGCAAGAACAC
This sequence comes from Macrosteles quadrilineatus, assembly GCF_028750875.1. Taxonomy (NCBI): domain Eukaryota; kingdom Metazoa; phylum Arthropoda; class Insecta; order Hemiptera; family Cicadellidae; genus Macrosteles; species Macrosteles quadrilineatus. The sequence goes on from NW_026542595.1 coordinate 36,036,366, forward strand.
TCATGCAGAAGTATTTATACATTGATGACAAAAGTGAAGTAAATATCAATAATTCAATAATAACAAATGTCAAAAAGCCAATTGAAAGACATGATGTTGCAAACAAAGAATATGTAGATGAAACAGTACGAAGCAACAATACAACTTTAGTTGAAGTGGTACTGAGGGAAATGATAAAGGATTATATTAAACCTGATACGAATGGTGTCCTTAATTTAAAAAAGTATAATATTCAATTGGTTGTCAAAGCGAGCGAGAATGAAAATTCACCTGTGACTCGTAAACAATTAGATGCTTTCAAAAACAGGATAAACTCTGATATGTCACGTATTGATGAAAAGCTTAAGGTTTTTTATCCAGCTTCTTCGTTGACTGCAAGGTCCCGAAATAGAGAAGGTAAGCCCATATCAGATGTCATGAGTGCAATGATAAATGACTTAGCTTATCTTAGGTCTGAAATAAAAACCTTGAAAGAAAGTAAATCAACAGAAGATGATGATAAAGACGACTTTTGGGATAGGGTAGGTAAGTTGAATAGCAAGTAGGACTGGTCATCAGTATGGTTCTGAGCTTCAAACGAGGAGGAGGTCTAATTAATAAGCTTATTGATAACCTACCTTTTGAGGCACATCTGTTGGGTGGATACCAATTTTGTGGGGGTGGTACTAAATTGGAGAAACGTCTGGCAAGGGGCGACAAAGGGATCAATCCACTTGATAGTTACTGCAAGGAACACGATATAGCATACGCTCAGAACAAGGATTTAACGAGTAGACACGAAGCTGACAGGCTGCTGGCCGATAGGGCGTGGACGAGAGTATCGGCTCCGGACGCTAAACTCGGTGAAAAGGTAAACGCTTTTTTAGTAACGAACGCTATGAAAGCAAAACTTAAACTCGGTGCTGGTATGAAGAAATCGAAGTCAGAAAGTGTTACAAAGAAAAGGCAGAAAAGGAGTCCGAAACATGACAGTAAGAATGGAAATACACAGAAGAAACACCTCAAGGATGCTATACTGGCGGCTAAAAACGAACTTAAAAAGAGTAAAAGCAAAGAACTTAAGGTATTGGTTCCTGCAGCGTTGAAAGCTGCAAGAAATGCGATGAGGGGTGGTAAAAAGGATCAAATAAAAAAACCTAGAATCATACCCATACCCAAATCTGGAGGAGCGTTACCGTTCCTGTTGCCATTATTTGCCGGACTGTCTGCCATCGGAAGTCTGGCCGGTGGAGCTACCTCAGTGTATAAAGCCATAAACGAAGTTAACAGAGCAAGAAAGGAAAATGTAAGTGACGTTAAGATTAAAACAGGAAAAGGATTGTATTTGAGACCATACAAACAAGGGATGGGTATTTTTTTAGATCAAACGCACTAACCAATCTGGATTTGGAAAGGTATGCTAAACGATTGAAAATACCTTACTTTAGAGGAGTATTCTCTAAGGATAAACTGCCTTTGCATCCATGGAATAAAGAAGCGATAATCATAAACTTAGACGATGATGATGGGCCCGGGACTCATTGGGTCGCTTTACGTAAAGATGGATCACATGCAAAGTATTACGAAAGTTTTGGGAACCTCAAACCACCAATGGAAGTTATACATTATTTAAAAAACTGTATTATTTTGTATAACTATGTTAGGGATCAAAATTTTAACACTGAAATATGTGGACAGTTGTGTTTGAAATTTCTGTCTGATTGTAATTAAAATATTCTCCAATAACTATCTCAGTCATTATTTAACCATCGTACAAGCAACATGTCTCACCTATTTGTAATTTCGGGAAATAGTTCACTCTTAAACTGTGAAATATTCCCCAAAATTGAACTAGAAAATGATCGAGATTACGTGTTAGGGTTCATCAATTTTGAAACATTTAATTCAATTCCAAATGTTGAGGAAGGGTGTAATATGTTTTATTATCTTACCGATAAAAATGAAAAAGTGGGTATAGAAATACCTACTGGATCATATGAAGTTAAAGATTTGCAAAAGTATTTACGAAAGGTTCTTGGAGATAAGAGAGGTGAAACAGAAACTGACATCGATACTAGCTTATCATACAAAAATGCGTATCCCATTAATCATGATGTACTGATAACAATTCAACCAAACAATAATACGTTAAAAAGTGAGATAAAGTGTTCCAAAGACATCGACTTCACTCCTTCAGACTCAATAGGTCCTTTATTAGGTTTCAAAAATAGAAAATTAAACAAGTTTTTCACTCATGTGTCGGATGGAACGGTAAACGTCTTAAAAGTCAATACTATAAACGTGGAGTGTAATATAATTACGTCTTCGTTTGTAAATAGTAATCCAAGTCATGTGATACATACATTCTTTCCCACTGTTCCACCAGGATTTAAAATAGTTGAAACTCCCGCCAATATAATCTATCTTCCAATCAACACAAGGACGATTGATAACATATCCCTTAAAATAACTGATCAAAATGGTAAACCTATCAATTTCCGTGAAGAAACCATCACAGTAACATTACATCTTAAACGTTTGTAATCATGCCTATGATCTTCACCCCAGTTAAGAACATGCCGTATTTGAAAACCGTGAACATTTCTACACCGGACACCGTGAAGAGAGGTTCTCTTTCTAAGAGTAATAGAGACTTTTTAGTATCATTAGGCTTAAAAATTAAACATGGCTGGTAGTATGTTACAAGTAAGAGAGCAAATTTACTTTGACGAATCGATAAATAAAATAGAAGTACACGCACATCAACCATATGCTAATTCTTCATTCAACAATAATGATGAAATTAGAATACCAATCCAACATCAAGATATCTATACGTATCCCTGCAACAGTACTCTCTACATCGAGGGCGTGGTTAAATCAACAAATACAAAATTCATTAATAACGGATATGCTTATTTATTTGATGAAATACGATACGAAATCGGTGGAGTTGAAATCGATAGGGTGAAAAACGTTGGAATTACAAGTACAATGAAAGGTTATCTTTCTTTTAATGATAGTGACATTAAAATGTTAACTAATGCAGGCTGGACGAGTGAAAAAGGTAGTTTATTGACTCTCAAAGAAGACAGTACAAATAAAGGTACTTTCTATTTTAATGTCTGCATTCCTCTTAAGATTTTAATTGGGTTCGCTGAGGATTATAATAAAATTATATTAAACGTTAAACAGGAACTTATACTTATAAGATCAAGAACTGACCTAAATGCTGTGCTTGGTGAGGTTAAGACTGAAACAGGAGCTGCAGGTACAAGTACAAGTATCGAGCCAACGATGGACATTAACATCAAGAAAATTCAATGGAGAGTTCCCTACGTATTCCCATCAGATCAAGAAAAACTATCTTTACTCAAAGTTATTGAAAAAAATCAATCAATTTTCATCAATTTTAGAACATGGGAGCTTTATGAATATCCTTTATTACCGCAATCAAATAGACAGACATGGAATGTAAAAACATCAACTCAGTTGGAAAAACCACGATATGTTGTATTAGCATTTCAAACGGACAGATCAAACAATATCAAAAAAAATGTCAGCGAATTTGATATATGTGACGTTTCAAATGTAAAACTTTATTTGAATTCAGAGTGTTACCCGTATGACGATATGAACCTTGATCAGTCCAAGAATCAGCTAGCGATTCTTTATGAAATGTATGTAAAATTTCAAGAAAACTACTATTTTAAAAAGGGCGAACCCCTATTCACATATAATGAATTTGTAACACATGCTCCGTTAATTGTAATCGATTGTTCCAGACAAAACGAATCCATAAAATCAGGACCTGTGGATATAAGATTAGAGTTTGAATCGAAAAGTACAATCGCAGCTAAAACTACAGCATATTGTTTAATATTACACGATCGTGTCGTTGAATACAACCCGATGACAAGTTTGGTAAAAAAGTTAGTATGAGGTGAAAAAAGGAAAACAAAAGGTCAGGAACAAGGTCAAAGGTTAGTAGGTTGAGATTAAACAAGTTGTAACGTGATAATTCACAATTTTTATTCCAGTTGCTAACAAGATGTCGAACAGAACAGTCGTATGTGATATCCAAGGGTTCCGTGGACTAAAAAGTGAGTTCATCGTGAAGGAAGCAGCTTTTCTCACAACTTCAGGTAGTAAAGTGCAATCGATTATTTTCAAACCACCTTTTCCATATACAGCGTTACCTGAAACACAACAAAAGGTTGCAACATGGGTTAAGCAATTCTGTCATGGAATTGACTGGAATGACGGCTACACTCCATATTACGAAATGAAGAATATTTTTAACAGGATATTAGGATCTTACGATGTTGTATTAGTCAAAGGTATGGAAAAAAAGATTTTTATTGAAAATACTTTATCGAATAAAACTGTGTCCGTGCGGGATATGGATGAAATTTGTTGTCCAAGAATCAACGATCTGAGAAAACAGATGAGCTTTAGAAAGTGTTTTTACCATTCTCGAACGACTGATCAATGTGCAAGTGAAAATGTTAGACTGTTGTTACACTGGTATATAAACAAGGTTGAAAAGAAATCCACATTATTGGAGATCGAAGACAAAACAGTTGACAAGATTGGAGAAATTATTGACAAATTCAATACGCTTGATAAATACGGTAACAGAACTTTAGCCAATTTAAAAATACAAGAAATATCTTACCTACCGAAAGAGTACTTTGTACATCACGTGTCCCCGAGTGACCTATGGCACGTGTGGGACCTTCTCCCAGATCACAAAAAAGATAAGCTAAAGGATATAATTTACTGCTATGAACATTACAACTCCTCAGGTGCGGGTACAGATCACATCGACGGAAAACCTCAGAGAAAAGAAAATTGTGCAAGATGTACGCAATCGAACTAGAGCTTTTTATTCAAAGTAATCCACAAATCGTTCAACATTTTAACGGAATATTTCACGCTGAAGGTAGAATACCTTCATACATCAACTATCCCTCATCATATATATTCAATACTGGAGACCGATGGGTAGCCGTTTACATTGACGAATTTCATCGGGGTGAATATTTTGATAGTTTCGGTTTACCTCCACCTTACAAAATATTTCTCTTCATTCAAAATGCTACTGAAAAATGGAGTTACAATCGACATCGAATACAGAGTGAATCATCAGACTACAGTGGATACTACACTTTGATGTATCTGATCCATCGATCTTCTGGACAAGACATTGAGGGGTTTACATCATTATTTTCAGACTGCACAGACGAGGAGAAAGATAAGCGTATCGGTGATCTGTTTTCAAAAAGCTTTAATAGTTCAAAAATTAAGTCAGTAAAACTTGCTGTAGAAAAAATGAAATCTTTATATCATAGGATGGAAAATAGAACCATGTGGAAATAAAATAGTTTTCATTTATATTTTTTCGTTTATTATTTATATTCCCTTGTGTACTACTTATAAGATTACATAAGAATTTAAGAATGCCGATCAATCTCATTTCTGAATAGAACGTGGTAAGAGAAGGTTATCTCATAATAATGAAGGTGATTAATCAAAAACAAAAATTAAACATTGAAAGTTTTGATTTAAAACCTGTTGATAATATACGAAGACACAGTGGGCTCCTTCCAAATCAAATCAGATGTTTAATTACAGGACCATCATCTTGTGGGAAAACTGCTGTGATGTTAAGCCTAATTACAGATCCTAATGGATTAAAATTTGAAAACATATATGTTTACTCAAAGTCCTTATATCAACCAAAATACCAGTTTTTGGAAAACGTTTTAAAAAATGTAAAAGGAATTGGTTATTATAAATTCTCTGAAAATGAAGAAGTAATTCAACCTTCTGAGGCTAAGAAACACTCGGTGTTTGTGTTTGATGATATAATATGTGATAAGCAAAACAACGTAAGTGCATTTTTTAGTATGGGTCGACACAAAGACGTGGATTGTTTTTATCTTTGTCAATCTTATTCCAGAATTCCGAAGCAGTTAATTAGAGATAATGCTAATATGATAATTGTTTTTAAACAGGATAATAATAATCTTAAACATGTTTATAACAATCATATTAATCCCGACTTAACATTTACGGAATTTGTAGATATGTGTCAAATTTGTTGGAATAAAAAATTTGGATTTTTCGTAATCGATAAAGAAAGTGATCTGAACAATGGTAGATATCGCAATGGGTTCGATAAATTTTTTATAAGGTAATATTGTATGTGATACCACACAGTCTTCATCCAACTTCGAAAGGAAATGGATGTTAAAAAGGAGTTAATCAAAACAAGTAATACGGTAAGAAAAAAATATTTAGCACTGAAACGAGGTATTGTGGATGAAGAAGAAATATTCAAAAAGAAATTTAAACCTATCGTCGATCCTATTAGTGAAATAGTAAAAAATATTGAAGAGAAAAAGAAAAAAAAGAGTGACAAGAATTCATCAATTCTTGATAGTGAACAAACTCCGTCGTCATCACTTAAAGTTATGAATGAAAGCAAACCTTCACAAATTCAAACCAATGAATCATTATCAGAAGAATCAGATTCCAATAGTGAACATGATGAAAACGAAGAAAATTTTAACGATTATATCAATAAATCTATTAACGATAGTAAAAATGAAATGGATCATACGTATGGTGTATATTTAGGTGATAATGATGAATGGATGATTGGAAATAGTAAAATTAACTACGATCCATCTGATAGTTTCATTAAAATAAAAGGTCAAAAATTTAAACCAACAATAGGCTTGTTGGAACTTATGTTTAAGAAGAAACCAAATAAGACACTTATCACTAAAGATGATCTGAATTCTTTTAAAGATATATTACTGCTTACAAATGCTCATTTAGTGAGACATTCTGATGGAGAGAAGGTTCAAGCTACAAATACAATTAAATACAGAAACTATATAAAAAATATTTTTAAGAAAGGGAGTGGGTTAAAAACTCCCTATTTAAAATTGGATACTTATCCATGTGCTCCAGACTATGTGCATTATGATAATATAAATGAAATTGTGGACAGGCTGCGATTATTGAAATTATCAGAGATTTCAGGTAATACTAGTCACAATAACGAAGTTATAAATATAATATCAGAGCTCAGAGATAAAGGAGTTTTAGAGTAACTAATATTATGGGTATAAAAGAAGATATTGCTAACGAGTTACATAAGTCGGTAAGAAAGAATTTTCCTCGACGAAAGGTAGTTGTGAAAGGGTTTGACGACCTTTGGCAGTGTGATTTAATTGATATGACAAAATATTACAAGGTCAATAAGGGATTCAAGTATATAATCACAGTAATTGACGTTTTTTCAAAATATGCTTGGTCAAGACCTCTCAAAACTAAAACCAGTAAAGAGGTTACTTTTGCAATGAAAAGCATATTAAAACAGGGAAGGGTTCCAAAAAATTTACAATCCGATTTAGGAACAGAATTCTACAATTCCGAGTTTAAAAAGTTGATGGGTGATTATAAAATTAACCACTATTCTACCTACAGCATTTTAAAGTCGAGCGTGGCAGAAAGATTTAACCGCACGTTAAAAAATTTTATGTGGAAAAAATTTACAATTAATGGTACTTACAATTGGATCGATATACTAGACCAACTAATGGACTTCTACAATACAAAGAAACATTCGACTATAAAAATGAAGCCGTGTGACGTATCAAAGAAGAATGAAATGGAATTACTAAAGACCATTTATTCATATAAACAACCCAAACTACGAATGATACCTAAGTTTGAAATTAACGACTACGTCCGCATTAGCAAATATAAAGGGGAATTCGCCAAGGGATATACTCCGAATTATTCCACAGAAATATTTCGCATCACGCAAGTAGTTCCAACAGAACCTGTCACTTACAAGTTGGTAGATGCCGAGAACCAACCCATTGCCGGAGGATTCTATCAAGAAGAGCTAACTAAGGTTAAACATAAAGACGTTTACTTAGTCGAAAAGATTCTCAAGAAGAAGGATGATAAAGTGTTTGTAAAATGGCTTGGTTTTCCTTCGTCCAAAAACTCCTGGATTCAAAAAGATAATATTGTTTAACATGATATATAATAGACATTTTTTGTACTGTAGTACTACTGCTTATTGTGAATAAATATATACTAAACTTAAAAACATTTCTTTTATTACATATATAAATTACAATTAAATATAGTAAAAAGAAATTATCCTAATATACTTACCTTCGTCAGTCCCGAACCCGGTCCCGTGGCGTCGAAGTCCGAGACGATAACCGCTCGTCAACCTGAAACATGACCTACACAACCTACCTTGTATCGATATCAGTATAAAGACTTGCTTCAGATTGTAAACAAATAATTGGTATATAAATTAGACATCTTATCTGTTGTTTGACTCAAATGAATTGATGATGCACTCGCAGTTATCACTATCGCATGTTTTCTGCAACGTCACGATAAGCCACGATGCAAATCCATTAAGCGCTTATCTAAATACTATACAATCTGTAAATTGTTTAACTTATTTTAAAATACAACAAATGTAAGTCCTAAGATTTGTTAAACAGATGAAACTAATATTTTATATATTTTTTTAAATCACATGGTAGTTTTTAAAATATAAGTTTCAAATACAAATTCACAAACAAAATATGTCACATATTTGTGAAAACAACCTCAACGTTAAATGATATACGAGCGCATGCCATAAAATCGCTTGCGATTCCACCATATTCGTTTTTAAATTAATCTATATAAACATATTATTTATCCATTATTCCTTACATCAGGCTAACAATTAAACACTCTATTTACTCCACGCATTTGGAAAACGATCTACACTCAACACTAATTGACAAAAGCGACAAGCGTTTGCGAGTTAATCATCACCACCTTAAAAATCAAATGTTAATTTAAATATTTATAATACACCTTGTCACACCTGTACCCTCCACGGTGTCAGCTCTCTCGTCCGTCCACCACGACACACCGCCGACACCTTTCGACACCGTGTGCCAGCCATCGATGTATAAGCCAGCCTCCGCGGTGCCAGCTCTCTCAACCGTCCACCCCGACACGCCGACGAAAACTTTCGACACCGTGTGCCAGCTCTCTCACCGTGCCAGCTCTCTCGCCCATGTACGTTCTCCCCGTGCCAGTTCTCTCAGCCGTTTAATAACACGGTGGTGCTAGCTCTCTCATTTTTACCCTACTTAAGTGTATACTCATTGGGAATGTTTAACTTAAATTATTGATATTTATTATAAAAGAGTTCATAAGTTTTGGCTACTTTTAATTTTATTATAACTTTATTTCCTAGTTAAACTTACGTTCCTTGAAGGAAGGGTTTTCAAGTTAATGCATTTCCTCATGATCAATTACCACTCAAGAGGTCACTAAATCTTAGAATATTTTCCATATTAAATATGTTACACATTTAGTTAAAGTATTTAGTTGCTATTGTATATGAAAGTCTGAATTATTTGCAAATAAACGGGATTAGCAATCTGATACATACTTTCTCCCATTAGCTTGTCAACAACCTTTATCATGGGTAAGGCTATGATATTTTAGGTAAAGGCAAAAATCACAAAAGCTGCAATAGCTTCTTAACCGTAATTTTTACAGCGACTAGAGATTGCACTATATTGTATGGAATTACAAGGACCATAACAAATTTATTTTGATCATAGCCGGCTTTTCCCTAAAATCAGATTTTTTGTTATTTTATGAGGTCCTTATGGGAAAGTTACGTAGTTTACAATAACTTTTGAACCGTATTTTTTACAAAAATGGTAGTTTTACCATTTTGTTCAGAATTTAAAGGGCTACAAATGTTTACCAAATCGTTCAGGCCACTTTTAAGAAAATTCTACTTTTTCGTTATTTTATGGGTTTTTATAGGAAAATCAACATTAAGAATCTGAATTTCAAAAAAATAAAAAAACCTGGAGATACCATGAATTAGTGCCTACATACCAAATTTAATCGAAATCGGACCACAGATGTATTCTGTAGCTCTGTACACCTTCACACATACAGACACACACACAAAGACCGACATCACTTCGAAAACCACTTTTTGGGTCTATGGGGAGCCAAAACGGATGTATCCTCTTAAAATTCATACTCTAAAATTTAGACGAAAACAATACTTTCTCCGATTGCCAACTGACGCTATTGCTTTGGAGGATATAGGGGGTGAAAGTAAAAAGAAGAGAGAGTTAACTTTTAGAATAGTCTTTTTTATGTTAATTGATTTTGTCCTGTTGAAATTGAGTTAACGATCCATCTTTTATCCATATCAAAATGAGCAACCCGTTTTATACTTACAACTTAATTTCTTTCTTATCGTTCAATAACAACGTAGTTTTTGCTATACAGTATTTAGTCGGTGGATAGTTAAACTGCAAGCCTTGTGCTTTTAAAATTATTTTATTTAGTCAAATTTAACTAGTAATTGATGAACCATCCATTATAATAAATTCACATGATCTACTCATTTTAAATACTAACGTACTAATCGTTTTACGAACAGTCACACTCTTTTATACTACTCATATTATAAGTAAATCATTATTATAAATACCCAAAGTTTTAAAGAAGAAAAAAAAATAGATTAAGCAATCAATATATTTCATCAAGCTTATACTACCAACCAGATAAAATATTATTGTGTGTGATAGAATTTAGATAAACAATAGCGGTATATCTTTATCGAGTGGAGGACATAATAGCTTCTGATCATCTACAGTGAGGAACTAATGGACTTCGATTTACTAATGGTCAGACATTGTCAAAGTCTGAAAGCCGCATTGTGATGGCGATGTAGTATATTTTTCCAACTTGATACGAATTCAACATTCTAAATCTCAACTGCTTTTGTTACTAAATATTTTTATAACCCAAAATTGGCCAGAGTTAGTTATATATTCAAAAATTGAGGATTATTAACATTTTACTTCAAGAATAAATATAGTGTCAAGTAAGTTTTTGAAATTAATTTCTGGCTTACAGTAGATCTTCTATTCTCTCAAGAAATTCATCTAGAGTGTAGGTAGAAAGGTCTCTTCACCAGCCATATTTTCAACTCCATCTTGAGGTTGTTCCCAGTGAGTTCTATCATGGATGCAGGAAGGTGGTTTCGCAGCTTGCAGCCGCTGTATGGTGGTTTTTTCTCAGTAAGAGTGGTACGGTGAACTGGCAAGTTGAACCTTGAACCGTGACGGGTGTTGTTCTCTGTTTCTTGGTGGTTTAAATTTTAGTCCAGTTATATTAGGGGTTTAGTTGGAAATAATTCCCTAATTAGTGAAACTTTCCACATGTTTAGTACTAGTACCCAGTAACAACATATCAAAAATCAACATTCGTGCTTGCTGTACTACGGCAGCCATCTTGTAAATTGGCGGCTTTAAGTCCATATTTCACTAGCCGTTGGATATACAAAAATCACGTTCAAACAAAAGTTAAATAATTCACAAAAATACACATTCTACTCGTTTACATATTTGCCACATCTCTAACGGTTATTGAGAAAAATTGAAATTGAGAAGAAATTGATATCTTTAGTAACAACTTTTATCGAACAAAACATTAGTTTTGTTCGATATGTATAGAGAGATATACGTGTCCGTGAACACGATAACTCGAGTAATGTTTCTACGATTTTGATTAAATTTGGCTTGAAGGTGTACTGCAGGATGACTTTGAATAAGTTCGCGAACCAGCATGATCGGACCATGGCAACGGGGTTTTATGGGGTAAAAATTGAGTTTTCTCATTTTTGACCCTCAAACACGAAATTTCCCAATATCTAGGCCATTTTGAAGAGCTTAAAAAACAAAAAAATTAAGCATTTTTAAGTTTTTGTACGCTTATTGGTTACGGAGAAAATGTTCAAAAATGTAAATTTAAACTCCCTATGTTATTCTTGGATATTGTAAACAGTTTCTTGTTTTTGGATATATTTTGATCAAACTTGGTAAATTTATTTATTTTATAGCAAGCTATTAATATTCTACCAAAACAAACTTTATTAGCCCCCCTGTAGCAGCAAACCTAGGTACTCGTTAAACCTAATGAAATTTTAATAGATTTAATTAAAAATCAAATCAGGCAAATGGAAATTCGCTTAGGCTGCAGGTTAACTGCGGCGGGGGTATTTTACAATAGCTATGTTTATTTTGATGTATACATTTCATAAATATATACCTTGCTGTTAAGGGATTTTTCTTGTGACAGGGCCACTACAATGGAATATTTGTTAGAAAAAAATTAAACTGACAGAAATCGAACAAAATTAATGTTTTTTAAAATATTAATTTTAATTTTTCTCAATAACCGTTAAAGATAGGGCAAATATTTAAATGAATAAGATTTGTATTTTTTGTGTTATTTAACCATTTTCCAAGATGGCGTCCGTAGAACAGCATGCACGAATGTTGATTTTTTAATATGTTGTTACTGGGTACTAGTACTACACATGTGCACCACTTAGGGAATTATTTCCAGGTAGAGGGATACTTTTCCCCAAAATGACTGGACTACTTGTTCACATGCAGCATACTTTCTTGAATGTTCAGAAATGCAACTGTCATCATTTTGAGGCCCTAAAATGCCTGTGTAGTATTCATACATATGCACTATGCAGTGCGATATGTATCAATAACGGTAAATGTACCTTAAAACACTTTGAGGTCGAATTTCCCTCCCCCATTTTTCGCCGAGTATAGTTTGCCATCTGAGCAGTCGGAAAAATGGCGCCCGGTGACCTATACTCGCCATTCAACTGCAAAAATAAACTTTTTTATTTTTAGATTTGTATTTTGTATAGGTCGCCATTTTCGAGCAGTCGGGAAAATGGCGGGCGGTGACCTATACTCGCCACTCGACCGCAAAGGGTTAAAGCAAAGACATTTTAGGAGCTCAAAAAAGGTCCTAAAATAAGTTATAAATTTACTTTAATAATACACTAATGTTTATTATAATACATGCAACTCAAATATGTTTATATCTATGTAAATTAATTAGTCATCCCAGTTAATCAGTACGATTGTAACCAACACTAATCATGTTACTAAAGTATTATGAACACTAAAGACATTTTAGACAGCTTATGATGTAAAAAAACTGAAACATATATGTATCAAACAAAAAATGCAGTTATAAAGTAAGAAATTAAATTATGGAGGGTATAAAAAGGAAATTGAAATTCATTCATAACAAAATTTCCTTACAATGCTATTAACGCTTGATCCAAGGTCATTTACTCTAGCTAAAGAGTTGAATTAAATGCAGTGCTACGTGATAACAAGGAATGAAAACAATAACGAACTATTTCTTACACAACGAACCTTTTAAGCTCCGAGTCATTCACGATACGAAGTGAGTTCTAGAAGGATACAATGGCGCGGCTTAAAAGCTAAGTGGAAATTACTTTAACCACATTAACAGTTTCTCGAATGTATGTGAATGACATTGTTTAAAGACTAACGCTCTATTACTGTTCATATAGTTTCACCGCTGGATATTTTAAGGTCTACAGCCTTGTGTAGCCCTGACTTAATCAATTGTTGTGATTGTCTAGTTTCAGGGTCAAAACGTATAAGAGTATTCCAAATACATGTAACGGGGCAGGGTAGTGGCGGAATATACATTATTATTGCGCTTTACACTGTGCAGAAGATTTGAATGAATGGATTAAATATTTAAAACTCACGTGCACGGAAAATCACCTAAATTAACTTTAATTTAGTTTTTTTATGAGCGAATATTTGTTACAACTCAAATTTAAAGTGCAAGTATGATTCTACACTGTACACGTAAAAATCTCTGCACAAAAAAGTTTTTTTTTAGGGTAGGTTCTAGTTTGACCAATATTTCAAATATATTTTCCATTAATGAAGTTTAAGGGAATACATTGTAAAACACTATTGTTCAGTAGGCTCTATCTTTCAATTGAATCGTATGCGTGCTTTAATCCCAACCTTTTACTACACTTATATAATCATAAATAATTATTATGTGTAAATACAACTAATGAATTAAAAAAAATATCTGTTAGTTTAAAAAAATTGATCCTATCATACTTATAATACTTCATACTAATATTATAAATGTGAAAGTTTGTGTGTTTGTTTATTTCTTCGTTTATATCACGCATTAATTACTGGTCGGATTGGTCTGAAATTTAGCATGATGGTAGCTCACATTCCCGATGAACGTTTTATACACTAAACAACTTTTGCAAAACTTACGACAGCTAGCCTGGCCATACTATTGTACCGAATTACACGCGGTTGGTACCAAATGAAAGATATTTTCCTGTATATGTGCAGAATCTCTTTATAAATTAAAACAGTCTCAAAAATGAACCTCTGGCTCATACTCTCCATAGTAAAGTTCTGCTTAAGCCTTTTTCCAGTCGGTTAAACAATGGATATGGGAATTATAATTTGCAAATAATGGCAAAAAAATTAATAAATAGCAAAAATTGGCCAATCACACAACAGATCACCTATTTATGACCAATCAGGTACAAGCTTATTACAACCAGAGTATGAGCCAGAGGTTCACAGGTTCGATTCTTACCAATTACCAAAGTTTCATTTCCAGTCGGGGTGATGTGTTGATTTTTAGTATGGTGTTGTATCATAGTAGGAGTAGCATAAGTCGTTGATCTAAGAGGTTCACTGGTTCAATCCTTACCAATCACATTTACAATATTTGCTGGGGGAAGTGAGGTTATGTTATTTGGCGGGAAAATAAAAAGTGAGGTTAGAACACATGTGAGGTTAGACCACGTGGAAATTCTAGGGCACGGCTTAAGGAAAATACTGCTCTCTGATTGGCCTAGAGGAAATGCTGCTCTCTGATTGGCCTAGAGGGAATGCTGCTCTCTGATTGGCTAGGGGGCGTGGCCTAGAGAAAGGGCTGCGCTCTGATTGGCTAGGGGGCGTGGCCTAGGGGGAATGCTACTCTCTGATTGGCTGATGGGCGTGGCCTAGGGGAGGGGTGGGGATGAAATGCTGCTCTCTGATTGGCGGGCCCAAGTACAGCGTACCCTACTAACCCCCGTTCCGATAGTCCGATCATGCTGGTTCGCGAACTCATTCAAGTTTATCCCGCCTTACACCTTCAAACCAAATTTCATCAAAATCGGACAAAAATTACTCAAGTTATCGTGCGGATGGACACACATATATATATATATATATATATATATATATAATTGAAACAGCTGTTAAGATTCATTAATTCCATTTCTCATAAGGTTAACATGGGAAACTCCAGAGCCACTGGGGCGGAGCCCTTTTAAGAATTTCGAAACGGGAAATAGTTTACGTCCGATTCGCATACCTACAGAATTTACACACCAAATTTCATAACGATCGGTGAAGTCGTTCCGGAGGAGTTTGCAGACAAACACTGTGACACGAGAATTTTATATATTAGATATATATATATATAGATATATAAAAATTTGAACGAATGGTGTTTTTGGCCTCTGGGGACATCAAAATGAAAAAGTAAATCGGTCCCGGGCTTAGGTCTTACCATGAGACCTACGGTAATAGCTACTTCCCATTCGCTAAAAGAGAAGTTTGCACAATACAGTACATACTTTTGGTCGAGTTTTTGACCATTGGGCGCGTGAGCTCTAGTATAGACCTATTTTCATCTCAAAAGTCATTTCGGGTTCCATCCCAGTGGCTCTGGAGTTTCCCATGTTAACCTTAAGAGTATTCATGCTTAAAATGGACTAAAGAATTTTGTCAGCTGTTTTAACTAAAAAAGTTGGTTCTATGATAAAAGCATTAAAAAGTTATAAGGTTTACCAACGGGGTGCAAAACTATAAATTTTTGCATTTATCATAACAGGTTATTTGAAGTTGAAACAAAGCAGCAACAAAAACTATGATACACAATGAGAACTGTCAAAGTAGGATCGTTTACCGTTATGATTATGTTTTTTTTTTTTTTTTTTTTTTTTTTTTTCAAGAATAATCTGTGATTTTGTGCGTATGTTTGATAGTTTACGCTTTTCTATTGTTTAGATGCAGTGGTAGAAAGAACATTATGGCTACATGGTAAATGTGTTATACTATGGCATACCGTAAATTTAATAAACGAAATGTTCTCAAATCGTGTCCTCCCCCATTGCAAAAGTAAACTACGAGCATAACTGCAATAATCATTTTATACTTACATACACCATCCACGTACGAAGTACGAGTACTCTGCTAGTAAAATGTAATTACACTCTAACATGGTATGCTTAAAATATGTATTTTGCTTTAAGAAATATGTTATGCAGGGTGTAAAAAACGCCCTAGTTCTTTTGTTCGGTAAACAATAAAGAAATCGTACAAACATCCTAAATGCTGGTTTCTTGTTCGAGTGTGAGTATGTGTCTGAACTACAACCCTGCGTACTCACTTTCCACACTTGTACAATAGGGGACTTTAGCGTCTTGGATTTAGGTGTGGGAAGGACGGGTTCAATTATTGGGCACATCTACAAAAATATGGATATGGACCACCTAAAAGAGTTTGTGATCTCTTCGATACGTTCTCTGATAAACGTTACGGGTTTATAAAAAGAGAAACAAGAGGTAGTCCTTTACTAGTAATTTAATCTCAAGATCAGGTATTTCAATATTGGCCTGTGGCAATGTCTCCAGCTCCAGTATCGGCTCGTACGCCATATTGAGCACTCCTTAGTTGTAATATCAAACTGGAATATGGTGCTTGATTACGTTTGATATATATATTCCGCAAAATCTAATAATGACACAGAACTGCAGTATTCTTAGATGCTAACGATAATACGTCTATTTTCATCCTTTTATAGCTCTAACCAACAGATATATTACAACTTCTTGAACTCTTATTTCTATGGAAGATTATGTGTAGAAATGTATTTACTGATCTTAAAACAAGATTTTTTAATACAATACTTGCTGAATAAATCGGTTAAGAGGGGAACAGGTAAGAATTCTTGACAAATGTTTCCTCCAGTGAGATATTAAACAGCAGTTGAGATATGAGAGCAATGAGTTCCCGAGATGTGCCACGGTTATACTTTAACATGATAAACACCTTTTAGGATGTCAAAAACATGGAATATTTTATCATTTTGTAACATTTAACATTGATAATAAGAACTAAAGGGAGTCAGTTGTGGTTAAAAGATTAAATGGTTGTTGGTAATATAAGGGGGTTTCACCCCAAAGGATTTGAATTAAAAAAAAACTTCTAAATTAAAACTTTACTTTGAAGAAGTTAGCACTCAATTGAGTAAAGATAATTAGTTTTAAAATTCAATCCAAGGTACCCAAGTTTACACATTGCATCGTTTTAATCTTCTCACCTAAGTTAAATATTTATTTTTTAAGCAGAGATTGACTCTTTCAGAAAGTTTGTTACCTTACCAAGTAGTAACAAATTAATTTTTCCGTTAACAAACTTAGTATTCAGAACATTCCTATTTCAACTTGGTACAGGTATATTGAATAATTTCAACAAAACTCGATGTTTTTTAACTAAAAAATAAACCAATACTGTTTGATTACAATTTATAGTTAAAATATGAACCGGTAAATGTATTTACGTTATGTAATGCATTCTAACCAACGATCGTGTTGTTAGTAATGTTTAAAGTCTAAATTATCTTATTTACTACTTCTAAAAGTAATATTGCCATTGTAATCCAAACAACCTAACGAACGTCACTTAGTTTACATTTAAATTGGAAAATTAAATATAGAATCTCGTTTTAGCACTATTCCTGCGATTCTTAGACATAAATTGCATGGACTTGCTATGAATAAATCTCTATCAAAGAGCGATTGCAATTCTATAGATAATATACTCTCATATCGAATAAACCAATTTACTTATGTTATCAACCATTGACACTTGATCTGTAAACAGGAACAATACTCAATGTCAATGTTGACTGCCTTTGTTGCGTCGATACGTGATTTTGTATCACATAGATGTTTATCTCTGTTAATAAACTCTAACTCTACACAAGTCAATCTCCATTACATTACTACACAACAGGTTAGTAAATCTAATCTAATAGAGGCTAGCAGAATTGAGATCAAATAGAGCTAAAACGGGATAAGAAATCAGACACTAAGCCATTATCATGAGAGTTGGGTCAGCGACTACAATTTTAAATTGTCTATTCTATTTTTCTTTTTTTTTTCTTTTTTTTTTTTTTTTTTTTTTTTAGTTTTCTATTACAGATAGTATTAGAAATTTCGTTCTTGTAACTGGATTTAAAATAAAATACATTATATTTAGCAATGTTCACACAGATTATTTTCAGCTAACCATGTACATGAATATGTATTTTAGTAATATGCACAAATATTTGAGTTTATTTTAAAAACAATCTATTGTTTGGTATAGTGTGCTACCGCGATGGGCAACATAATTCTACATTTCCACGAAAGGACGATGGTAAATTCGTGCTTCAGTTTAGGAAGTGTTTCTTGAAAAATAAACAATAATCTCCGCCACGATGCACTTTCTTTAAAAGGATGAGGTTTTTACGAATACAAATAATTTATTTAATACCTATCATAAATAGTCATTTCAGTTGAGTACTCTTATAAGTCGTCATCTAATGCACCGATACTTTACAAGTGATAACGCATAAGAGTAAAAAATACACATAAGTAAAAGCCCAACAGAAACAACATTAAACGCGTACAGCAGTTACAACATGCAAATACAGAAGTCATGCGTAATATTCTTGTTGTCAGAAGAATTTGTCTTTAGGAGAATACCAACAACATATTACTCAGTTCTTTAACTAAGCATAAAAGATATATTTTTACAGAAACGGTAATACTCGTATATACACAAAGGGGTTGGATGTTTCTTTAGTTAACTCTCGCATAAAAATAATACTGTCAATATGTTAATCCTCTCGACCATTAATACGTATACATACGCAGTTGCATGATTGATGTTTCAGTTTACTTTCGAGTATTATTTTTATCTTCCAAAGAGATCTCGGAAAAGTCTGATTCTCTTTAATCACCGTCATGCATTTCAAATGATATGATACATTTTTATATCAAACAAAGCATATTTCTGTTGGAAAATAAAATGTCTTAATTTGCAAATAAAATTATGTACAACATTCCGAAAAAGATTTTAAAAGTTAATTTTTCCAAGTGATGTACAAATCACCCGTTATTTCATATTGGTTTTCATAAAATAACGGTACTAATATGTTTGTTTATTTTAGTTCTAGATAAAGAAATCTAGAAATTTATGAATAGTTCAGAAAGTGTAAAACGGTACCAATTAGTTTATGGCATTTATAAATCCATACGAAAATCTTTAAAAGAACCGCGTGTTCATTAAACTACTGTCCTGCAAAACTATTTAAGTAGGTATACAACTCTTAAACACTCGGGCAAAATCCAACTTTAATCCCTTTATTTGAAATGATTCGTCGTATAAATGTTTCTTGTAAAATGTTAGTCTGTAAGTATTTATTTTGCTTATTCATGCATGTATTAAATTGTAATGATAAATTGTAATTGAATCAATCGATGAAATTTGAAATCATACCTATTTTAAATCTTTTTGTAAGTGTTATATTGGGCCTATGTATTACTATCCTTGTATTAATACTTAAGTAAACAATCTTGCTTTGATGCATATATTGTCTGGTGATTTATTTGTATAGTGCTAGTACAAATTCATAATTTTCTATAGAGATTTATTTTAGAGTTTATTTTCAAACTAATAATTTTTATTCGTCTTACAGAAAGATTTTTGGAACGAAATCAAGATTTGAAATGCAATTTAAAACTAAAACGTGGAAAAAAGGGTAGAAATGGTACATTAAAATAAACCAGATAAGGTTCCCCTTTGTCTTTGATTTTGAATAAGGTATTACTAAGCTGGTGATGTGAATAACTTATTACACTTCTAGAGCTCCGTTTCAGAGATCCAGTGATGCTAACAAACTTTCTTTGTAACAGTTTTAAATGTTATTTAATAATGGTCAGTCTTTCAGTTTAATGTTTATTCACAGTCAGATACAGGACATGAGACTAAACAGTTCATAATTTGTAACTTGATTGAGGCACTTAAATAGCTCTTTTTTATCGATCTACAATATACACATTTAACTTATATCTTAAACAATTTAATATTTTTTTTATAGGTAACAAGTTTAATTGCTTTATTCGTTTTGCCTTAAATAGTATAGTTCGTACCTAGGGCCAAAAATTAGGTTTTGTCGGCTCAAGATCATTTTTTAACTTCGAGAGTACGAACTTCAACTGTTAAAAAGATTAAGAGCTGGAAAGCTTTTTCTGCCTGAGGTACGAAAGTTATTTGTCACCACAATATACGAAATTGAGAAAATATATACAAAAAATGCACCCTAAAAGTTAACACAACTAAAGGTTTTAGGTTATGTGAAGAAATATTTAAAGGAATTGACAACAGTATATTTCGTACATAGGGCCGAAAATGAGTGCAAAGCATGGATAATGCTGCTTGTATATACATTACAATGTACAATGTACATTATTATGTATTGTATACATTAGTGTTTTAAGTAAATAAACAAACCGCTGGGTTTTCGGCCCTAGGGACGTAACCTGCTCAGCCCCCAAATAACTATGACAGCTGGCATTTCGGCCCTGGACAGCAATACGTAGCTTTCAGCCTCCAATAAACGTTTGTAAAACGGCTAAATACATCTTAGTGTGGTGATAAAAGTGTTGAACTTTACGAAACGTTATTACGTAATTGGCGCACGGGTTCCCTCGTAATGACGTAAATAATACAATATTTTATGGCAGACAATCTTTAAAACTTCTTTACATTGTTGGGTGACTCGCCTCTTTAATGTTCATCTGTTAAAATAAACGTATTCAACAGATGCCTTGCTTGTACCAGCCCATTGTACAAGACTTTCCTTGCCATTGGATGCATATTTTGGCTGAAATGTAGGCTCCCCAAACGTTTTTTGGGCGTGTACCTTGTCTTGTCACAACAACGACAGCAGTACCTTTTCTTCTCGGAGGAAATCAATCTAAGTTTAATAAACAACTTGAATTAAAAACGAAGAGATCAATCAAGGATACTCAATCTAGATTAACATAAAGTTCTAGGTTGATCCTAGATTCTGGCAAACGTACCAGCTCTTGTAAAAGTGTGTGTCAATAAACATGCACTTTACCCTCTAAATATAATTGAATGGACATAATTGTAGATAAATACAAAACTCCTTTACTTACGGTGGGTACATTAAGTACTCTCTGTAAAAATGTATTCCTCAGGGAATACGATTCTTTAAAATTTAAAGAAACATCTCAACCCTAAGGGATTAGCTTTTGTGAATTCAAAGAAAAACAATTTAATTATGAGTTTACATTCTTGAAAGAGTTCAGCGGTAAGGAACTTTCTGTTATACAAGACGTTTTCCTTTACTTTTTTAAACATAACTAATTGGTTTGAATAGTTCTTTTTCTCGCTCATGTACAACCAAATTGAAACTGTAAAAGTTAACAAAGTTCTGCGCTGATATTATAAATGTAATCTCCCAATAATTTTTGTAGTTGACATATTTAAAACAAAATGTACAGTACCTAAGTAAGTTCGCTGAGGATTTTCCAATTTCTAGTTATAAAATTGGAAATGTTAGATTCGTTTCTATGAGAAAATCTTTGGTCCCTTTTTTAACGTGAAACAGTTATAAAAATAGCGAAACGAAGAAGTGGGTTTGTATAGAATAAAATCTTCAGTACTGTTAAGTTTCAACTGGATTGGGTACAAAGGTTTTTCTGTAACCAGCTTAAGTTGTATAGGGCACTATTTAATTAGAATACATAATATTAGTTCATTTGCTTTATTCGTCCATGCACCCACGCCACTAAACGGTGTCACACTACCTAGAAGGTTAATAATAATCAATAATAATAATAAGGTTAATAATCCTGAAGAAGGCTAATGCCGAAATATAGGAATTTAAAAAAAAGTGTGTGATAAGTTTATTTTGAAAATGATTAAGCCGTTTGGTTATATTATGAAGAAACTATGATGTTCAAATGTGATTGTTTTGTAAGACTGTGTCTTTTGCTAGAAACTTTATAACGAAAAATTACAAAGGCCCAATACTTATATTCTACTAATCTTATACTAAATCTTACGGTTTAAGTACGTCCGAATTGATAAATTTGCTTAAAGGTATGCTGAAATCTTACTTTATAAGTTATTACGGATTTAACTTTCTGTGTAATTTGTTAGGGACGCTTTATGGAAAAAATGCTATAAATTAATAGTTAATAAGATTTTAATAGACAACGTATCAACAAAGTTACATTGATTAAGTTATTGATTCAAACGTTCTTACTATATTTCACTAAGGTTCTTGAGAACTTAGAGACAATTAAAGCATCTTAAAACGTTCACTTTGGTTATTTGCATATTTAATTGTCTCGCTTTAAAAGCATTGTCAATACAGCTCGTTCTAATAGTTGGAAGACCAGGGGTTCATTCTTTATTGAAGTAAGATAAGTTAAAGCTATATAAACAGGCAATTTATTAGATAAACGATGCATTCCCTTATAGCTACAGTATTTAGAAACAAATAGTAAGTGGGACTATCACTAGAAGATTATAAATCATATTTTTTTAAATATGCAACTTTGAGTTTCCTCTAGTTAACTGTGTAACTAGTATGCAAAGTTATGCTTTGCTGTACAAGAGAGAAATGTTCACGCACGAGCCGCAGGTGAGTGGGAAAGTTTCTCGAGTGCAGCAAAGGCACTTTGCGCTCGTGTTACTCATTATATTTTTCCTACAGGTACTACAGGGTGGGCAGGGAAGAATCACTAATTTTGATGGTACATTAAAAGACAAGCAAACCATTTTAGAACCGAACTTTATATTGAGATTAAAAGGTTGCATCAGGGAGTTTATTTTAATACAACTTTACTTGGTTTTAAACAGCATATTCTGCAAGTGGCGTTCTAATCGTAAATGCACTGCTGTATTCTGGTTCTGGAGTTCATAATAACTCTGTGAAGCATTTGTTTTGGAATGCGTCAAAATTCAAGGTGAATTGCATCCTTCAAGGCATCTAGTGTCTTCCCTTGAACCACCCTAGGCTTAGCATCACTCCAATAGAGCATATTCTGCTTATTTATCGCTCCAGAAATATGGAAGTGTGCCTCGTCGCTAAACAAAACCCGAGCAGCATGAGACAGTCCCGCAATTAAGATTTCACATGCCTTCATTCGTTGTTGCCAGTCCCGTTGTGTGAGTTCTTGAGCAACTACCCTCTTGTATAGATTGAGGTGTAGGTCCTCATGGAGAATACGAGGCACAGTACGATTAGACAACGCCAGCGCGGATGCATGCTTACAAGCAGAACTTTGATGTGACTGCAAAATATATCTTCTGACAAGATCAATATTTTCAGGAGTCCGGACGGTTCTTTGAGCTCCAAATATCCTTAACAATACACCACCACATACACGGAAGTACTTCACCCACACCAAATTGTAACAGCTTTGCGGCAGGCCACCCGATAAGTTTGCAGCCAACGCTAGCTGCACAGCAACAATAGCATTTTTGAAAAAAAAAAATACATCTCGAGTGCAAAAGCACATTGCTCACTTGAACAAGCCATGTCTATTACTGACAGCGATATTCTTAGAAATTACCAAAACAAAAGCTTCATTTAAGCATAACCCCATTCCTCCAGCACACCCCCACTACTCACAGTGCCATCTTAAAAGTAGGGATATTTCCCTGCCCCGCCCTGTATAAGGAAATCATTAAAACGCTAAGCAAAACGTTGTTTTAGGTTAGGTTTAATCCACGCGTTGAAACAAATGGGAAAGACTGCACCAGCTGATCGTAGTCGTAGTAATTTGAAGTGTTGCCTGTTATAAGTTGTGTTATATTGTATTAGCTCATTACTCTATGTTGTTCCTTTTGTACTTTACAAGCAATGACTTGGAGTTTATTCTTTGTTTTTCTTATTTATGGATTTTGGAGCGAAACCGTTAATTCGCTCTCTCTGATTTTGGCCTTCAAATAGAGAACATGTAATCTGTAAATCAAGTATTGTGTGAAGTTAATAAAAGTTATGTAGAACCAGTAAAATCTGTATATTTATTAATAAAGCCCCACTTGCAACTAAATAATTAATTAAATGAATACAAAATAGAATATGGTGCAGTCTAAGAATCATTGCAAGTGGGTGAAGATGTTAAGAAAAAGCCTTGTAAGTAATTAAGCCTATTTGGTAAGTACAATGAAAGCATGGCGAGCATCGGATTTTTCAAACCACCAGAACCATTAAATATCACAGAAAATGTTGCTCATGAATGGACTATATTTAAACAACAATTTCTTCTCTTTCTAAAAGCTACAGAGGCTGGGAGTAAAAGTGATGAAATTAAAGTTGCCCAGTTGTTGAATGTGATTGGGAGGGAGGCATTGGCCATTTTTCAAACTTTTAAGTTGGGGGACATTGATAAACTTAAATTGAACGATGTCCTTACAGCATTTGATAAGTATAAGGTTGTGTTTTGGAATTTTTATGTAATCTTGTAGCCTAAAGCTATTCAAAGAATAACCCTGCTAGAAAGGGAGAAACTACTAAAGGAGATAGTTTATTTGTGTTGCATTTTAAAGAAAATTAAATCTGAAGATTTATAAGCCAAATTGTTATAACTTTCACATTAGCTAATAACTAACAGAGTGAAAACTGAGCAAATGTATTTGTCTACTAATTTCTTATATTAATTGTTAGTATGGTAGGCTAGTAAGAAGTTAGATTGAATAACTTCAATTTGCAGTTTCATCTTTAAATTAATTGTTAGTATGGTTATGTTAGTAAGATGTTAGATTGAATAACTTCAATAACTATCATTGTTCCATGAGTAAATAAATGTTTTTGTTAGTAAGAGGTTAGATTGAATAACTTCATTTAGCAATGTTCAATGAGTAAAATGTAACTTATTTTAAAGCGTACACGTATTACGTATCTGGTTGGAATACCAGAGTGCGGCAAAAAAAAATAGTGCAGCAAAAGTAAAATGAATGCGGCAAAAGTAAAAATACAGTAATTAGCTACTTTGCGTGCTATAATCAGCTATACGTAAAAGCCCGCTTTGTCAGGCAACTGAAGGAAAAAGTGTATAGTTCAAGGCTCAAGGTTTTCATAAAAACCCTGGACAACTTCATCTTGTTTTTGGGGGGATAGAGGTGTCAAAATTGCGTTACGATTTAAAAAATTAAACTCTCTTCACACGAAAAAGAGGTTTTGTTATCATTTTACCCCTAAGTAAAAACGAAGTTGGAATCAGTAGGATACATCTGTGGTTCTGTCGACCCCGTCAAAACAAATTGCTTTTATTGTATTTTTTCCTCGGTATGCAATGTAAAAAGTCCTTCAATATTTGAACAAACTTTTCACGACTGTTTCCTACGTTGAGCTAACTCCCATATCTTGAGAAAACGAAGACGGAAAGTTTAATAAGGAAAACACGTGCTCTTAATTAGATTTTAACGTCAGCAACAGGTTCACGAGTTTATAGGCATAATGCATTTGAAATATTTCAGTTTTAACCAATCTTGTGCGTAATGTTTTTTAATTAGGTACCATATTTTTAATCTAATTATTATTTTTAAATTTTAACTGCGTTATATTGTTTTAGGTAAGCTAAGTGCATTGTAGCATGTTTTAATAATACCTGAGAATTTAATTTGTAGCTAAAATAACGCGTACTGATTATCTTAAACATAATTACATTTTCCGAAAGCCATAAGTTATTTTAAATAATTATTTAACAACAAAATTGATACAGTGTTTAGTTATTCAACTAACAATAATTAAGTTATATTGCAGGCTTGGAGGAAATTTATTTTTTTATTCTGTCATGATTAAGATCGGTGACACTTTTTTACAATTTTACATTAAAACAAATGATTTTATTCTGCTGCCAGATATTCATATGCGATGCTATATATTCTGCCAGCGTATGTAATGCGCGTAGTTGGCATTCCTTACAACAGTATAATACATACATACGATATGAGCCGCCAAAGTTATATCCCATGAATCTTTGATCTGGTCTGGTGGAATTTACATGGAATACAAGTAGAAGACTAACTTTTGTAATTTTTTTACAATCCATATTTGGTGTTAAAATGATAGTTTTTAAACAACTTATTTTATTTTAAGCACCTATTACGTAGGTGAGTAAAATTATTACAACACAAGGGCAAAAATCGGCTGTACAAAAGCTTAAAAATTCACATTTTACGATAGGTTACAAGCACCAATGTAATAGAATTGTATTTTAACCAAATACAGCCTACAATATTGTAAAACAATATTAAAATAGTTATGGATACAATAACTACACAATTTTTTTTCTCTCACATTCCTAAATAATTCTGTATGTGTCAAATGATCATTTTTATTAACTATCATTATTGCATGAAAGCTTTTGTAAAATTATTATTTAGTGTAGGAACAATAAATTAACTAAATTAATAAAATCCCATTTAAGAGATGGAATAAATATAATCTAGAATTGGAAATAATAGGAGACTTAAGGCAACCATTCATACAATTAAAGATTTTCCAAGGGTTCAAAGAATTCTCGTTTATTTGTTAGGGAAACGTAAAATCTGAGCCTCCAGGGCTTTGCTCGTCTACGTTGGACGGAATTTAATTTATTTCACAACCAAGTGAACTTCTTTTACTAGGGTTCGCACCCTTGAAATTGCATTAAGCATTTCTCGACCGTTGGGGCGATTCACTCGTACAACATTCGTTTCTCTTTTTCAAGTCTTGAATTTTTCACAAAAATGTGTCTTATTTAAATAGTAGGTGGCGTTGGTTATTTTTAGTGTAAACAGTTTGTTGTTAAATTTATAAATTTGTTTCTTAAAAGGTGCGAATAACACTTCTAGAGACGTTAGCAGTATCAGTGAAATGTGTTAAACACTTCCATCGCCTCAATCAAACAAAATGGTATAATAATGAAGCCAATTACGATAGTTGATTATAACTAGTTGTTTCCAGTTAATAATATTTACTATATTTAAATATCGTTAAAAAATGTTAATAACCTTTTAACTTATCAATACGAAAAAAGGAAGAACTTTTAAGAGCTTAACTTTTATTTAACCATAAATAAAAATCTTAAGCTCAATACTGTTTTAATAAAGGTTCTAACAGAATATGTTTAGAATACTGACTGACAGACCAGTTAAAATGTTCATATTACTTTTAAAATGTTAAATAAGAAATTCTTCCCATAGGCTACTATGTTTCTTGTAAACACTCGAACGTCTTTAGCCAGATTACCTTGGTTTCGTTGTTCTTTAACCATTAGATCATCAAAAGCGCGGCATCTTGACATTGCTACGTACAATTCCCCATGCTGAAAGCAGGGCTCTGGCAGATAAAGACCAACTTTTCAAGTGTCTCTCCTTGAATTTTGTAATAGTCATGACAAAAGCGATTCGACATGGGAATTGTCGACGTTGGAATTTTAGAGGAAAATTTCTTTCTGATGGTTCTAAGCTCAATTGGGGCAGTAACACTCGTTTTCCAGCTAAACTTCCAGTAATAATTTCAAGACTTAGGAATTAATGATTCATCTCTTTCACCTTTAATCTGGCTTTATTAATCAGTCCTTTTTGTGGATTTAAATTTCTAAGTAAAATTACAATTACACACTTTTTTCGCATAACTTGTGAGGAGGTAAACCACTTGGTGCTAAAGTGTGAAGAAATTCATCAGGCACAAGTAACGGGTCTCCCTCTTCTTGAATCAAAGTGTCCACCGAGTAGTAAACTCGGCTGTCATAATTTTAGTTGCTCAACTATTTTATTACTTATTTCGTCACAAAGTTCATTCTTTGGTGAAAGTATTGCATGATTTTTTTGTCCTTTTTAAAGCATCTTCAGAGAATCCTTAACTGAAGATTTTGTCAATAATATTTTAATTCACAATACATTGGGGCGGAAGACGTATCACCAAAGATACCACCAAGCACCGGAAACTCACCAAGACACCAAGATCATTATGGTAGCTCTCTTGGCCATTATCTATTCATACAAGATATTTAGCAAATATTGATTCGCTTGGATTGGCTCTCATTTTTTTTGCAAGTAAAATCTTTTTAAACATTGGCCATAAAGGTGATCTAATTATTGAATGTTCTACTATTGCACAGCGACTCGCGCCAGGTACTATGGGAGCACATTGCCGAAAATCACCCCCCAAAACAATCACCTTTCCACCAAAAGGCTTTTCTTGGTCTTCTCTTCTGGCAATATCTTGCAGTAATCTTTCTACAGACGATAAAGCTTACTTGATAGACATATGAGCTTCATCCCATAATATTTCTTTACAATTCCTTATATAAATCTCCCTAACACTCTGAATGCAACTGCACAAATAAACTATCCCATTTCATCAGCCATCCTTGTATTGGAAAGTAAACTGATAAACAAACAGAGAAAGTAAACATTTAAATGACGCAAGAGAAAGAGGTTATTTTTATAAATGCAGATGAAATGAATCATATGTTTGATAAACTTAACTAAATTTTCACCTATATAAAAATACATGGCAACTTTAAAGTCCAATGGGGCGAAGCACATTGAACTGAGCGTGACAAAAATTATTCCATGACTTCTGCACATAATTCCCTTTAATTTGACACAACAATCATCAAAATCGATTAATAAATAAAAGAGTTTTGCTGTGCACAAGAAATTCCTTACGGAATTAGTATAATAGATAGTGAAGCTATTATTATGATAACGCTATCTAAATGTTTGTGAATTCGTACCATTTTAATGTTTTTATGTTCGTATCGTCCTTGTTTTAATCGTGTTTTTGACGAGTTGCAAGCTTTGAAAATGTTGTATTTGCAACGAAACTTGTAGGCTGATTAGCATTATTAATCGTAGGACTATTTGAAGGAAGTATGTAAAACCTATCATTGTCTTATTTTTATTGTGTTTAATAACTTTTATTTCAGTGGATGTGTGGTTGTATTACGTTTCTGATTATCTAACGACTTAGCGGACGCTTTATTCACGTCTCTACGATTTGTGTTGTATGAAGTTAGTATGGAGATAAGAGACCATAAAGTTCTTAAATTTTGTTTAGCTGTAATTGCGAATGATGTCACTGGTGTATTTATGGTTTAGTAATTTTAAACTCTCAATGGCTGATATTATACATTACCTATTGAGAAGCGGCCGTGCACCGCAGTAGTTTGAATTAGAGTTAGTTTCATTTAAATTAGTTGTTTTAAAACAACTGTATACTGTATGAGAATTAAAATTAATTCCAAAATGATCGGGTGAGCCGATTTTTACAAACACTTTTTAAATAATAATAATTATTCAATTATTAGGTAGCTTATTAATATTATATGTTATTTTTATTTATATTTATTTATTAATATTATTACGTTGTTTTCGTTTTAGATTGTTTTGTTGTGATGTATTGTTTTATAGACTGTTGTTCGTGATTT
The DNA here is from genome assembly GCF_028750875.1 of Macrosteles quadrilineatus. NCBI lineage: Eukaryota > Metazoa > Arthropoda > Insecta > Hemiptera > Cicadellidae > Macrosteles > Macrosteles quadrilineatus. The sequence goes on from NW_026542595.1 coordinate 36,065,890, forward strand.
TTTTTTAAAGATGGATTATTTATCATACAGTATCGATTGTATTCTTGGATTGATTTTAAGAATGTATTTTATTTAGTTTAAGTAGGATAATTACAAAGGTTATATTGAAAAGCATAATTGTATCTGAAAAACGATTGCTCAATAGTGATCTTTTCATTTATTTATTAATGATGTTATAGTCTCCGGAATGCCAACAAATATTAAAATAGTGAAAATAGCTGCTTAATTACAATTTATATAATTATGTTTAGCTACTAGTTTTTGCCCATCTTCAGGCTCTACTAGAACGACTTACTTTAGTCATCTTCTGCTGAAGATATATAAATACAGTTAAATGTTGGATTCTATTCAAGATTACTGAGAAACTTCGTAACAAGTTCATGATGTTTTTATAGGTGAAAGTTAATTTCCATCCATTTCACTACGTGTTTAATGAGTCTCAATATTTCACAATAAAAAAAAGAGTAAACAGAGTAAACACAAGAAATCCCTACGATAACGCCCGTTTATCTGTAAATAACAGTTCAATGGGAAATACGTGAGTGTTGAACTGTTGGGAAAGCCAAGCAATTTAGCAGATTGGCAGAATTGGCGCCAGGCCAAAGTGAGGTTATGATCAGCTGTTTGGTAGACTTGAAGTTCAAGGTTCAATCAGCTGGGATAATCATTCCTGTCGTCTGCTGGCTGTCAGCTGTCTCAGTCAAGATGAGGCGGTGTTGTGTTCAGGTAGCCGTGGTGTTTGTTTTGTGTTTGATGACACTATCTCTGGGATCCTCTTTACCCCCGGACCCCGCCGTGGTCAGGACAGCTCTAGGTAACTTGAGAGGCAATAGCTTGGTTACCTACACTGGCACATCCTTCTTTGCCTTTAGAGGAGTAAGGTATGCAGAGGAGCCTACAGGAGATTACAGATTTAAGGTAAGAATGTTAGTACCTACTGTTTTATTTTGTACGTAAACATACTAAATAATAATCAGGCATATTTATGTATTTTGTTCACCAATTCTTCAACATAAACTATATGTAAGAGTTGAAATTTCGAAGCTGTAAAACAGTTATAAGGAATTACTGTAGCTTAAAATGGTGCAAACTATAACCTTTTTAAAATAATGCAATATAGTAGCCGCATTATAGTATCATAGTGGATCATATTAACGTATTATGTTTCAGACATTCTGAACATATAAAGTACTTATTTTATTATTTATCTGTCATACTTTTTACAGGATTTGAAATTATTATGATACTTTTAAACGTTGTTTTTCCATTCAGAATATTATTTTCAGCTTTATCCTATTTTGATATTAGCTGAATTAGCAGAATGTATGTAGGCCTATTTTCTCAGTTTGAATGTAATGTCTAGTTTTAAAATTTATTTCGTATTATTTTCATAAATTGAACATCATTTCTGTGATTCTGTCTAAAGAGAAAAGATAGTGATGTAGGATTGCAGTGGTACTAACAGCGAATTTCTCTATAGGGAAGTAGCTATTACCGTAGGTGGCAAGGTTAAATTTAGGCCCAGGACCAATTAACTCTTTCATTTTGATGTCGCCAGAGGCCAAAAAAACAATTCGTTCAAATTTATATACATATAATATTAGTAAGATATATGTATATATATATATATATATATATACACCCCGTGACTGCATGACTTAAGAAATTTTTTGCGATTTGTTAAGTGTTTTTGTTAAGTTATTGGTAATGAATAAAATAAAATAAAATGTAAATTTAAAATTTCCATGTTATTCTTTTGGAGAATATTGTAAAATGTTTTAGTTTGCTTCTTTATGCATATATTTTTTATTAAACATGACAAATTTATTTATTGTATACTAAGCTATTAATATTTTACTAAAACACACTTTCTTAGTTTCCTTGTAGCAGCAAACCTAGGTACTCGTTAAAACTTACGTTATATGAAACTATAAAATAGATTTACTTGAAAATCAATTCAGACAAATGGAAATTCGCTTAGTGAGCAGGGGTTATTTATTTATTCGAACAACACGTAATAGTTGCACTCACTGTTATTAATATTAACAACACTTTCGACCTTATTCGTACTTGATTTAAAAAGCTAAAAAGAGTCAATCTCTTAATCATTTTAATAATACTATGTTACTAAAATGCCGTGCTACGTGCATTTGGTTATTTGTACGCAATACGTGTTGTTTTTATACTATAAAATTAATTGTCACCAATCAATTAGTCACTTGAAAAATATTCTTATTATCCTTCTTCAACGTTTATGGCAATAATATTAGAAATTCAATTTAGTTTTAGTACTCACTGTTCAGAGCATAAAGGCTGGTTTTAACAGTAAAGATAACATTTAAGGTGCTTCTGCTGTAAAGATGTAATGACCGTGAATATGTCTAGAGCACGCCCTGATATATAGCAGACAGTTAAATGAGTATGAGTGAAACTTTTACATAATAGATATTCTGAAAGCAACTAACTATATAATAACTAATAACTCCTTGGTGTAAGTTAACTTACTATGACTAATGGAGGATTAGAAAAATGATCTGTTTTCATATCTTCCGTTAGCTTGTTATTCATTATTTGTAAAGGAATGCTCTAACCCGGATCTTGCTATTATAATGTCAACCTTTTGTTGAATACCCCAACAACAGATTTAAAAAAACAAGCTCAATAACTAATCGACTACTGATTCAATTTTGTAAATATATGGTGATTACAAATTAAATAGACAAACTGTATATTAATTAAATATACAAACAGTCTATTTAATTTGTAATCACCCTGACTAATTGTGAGCTTATAATGATAAAACCCAAGTGGAGGAAGCAACACATCTTAAGCCATTTTAGAGAGTGAGATATCATATCCTCAAACAAACTACCCACCCTGAGGTACTTCGCAGGGTGGCAAAATGACAACTTCAAATATCTGATTTATATTTTTCAAATATAGAATATAAAACATTAAATACTTTGTTAGTTTAACAAATTATTGTTGAGTTTCTAGTGTTTAACTTTAATTTTTTTCGTGATATCAATTAGTTTTCCTTACACTGGAGACTGTTTTGGAGTTTTAATAAATATCTTCATTTGCTAAGGAACAAGTAACATCCTAGATCAGATATACCACATTCAAGGATTAAATAAATTGGTTCATAAACCATTAAAGTTCCGATTAAGTGTCCTGTAGGTATTTCCTTAGTTAAGTCAAGGTCCCTTTAAAAAAATCAATTTAAATAAATATTAACTAATAATGTGCTTACTTTACTGTTGCATACAATACAATAAATAATAATGTTTTTTAATAGAATATTTTTTCACTATTTCTATTTTCACTTATTTACATTTTCATTATTATTATTTTCTTACACTTTTTAATAACTTTTAATGTATTTGTAAGGGAACGGTTCCAACCGTGGTTTTGTTAATATCTAATGTTGAATCTAATATCTAATTCTATATATCTCATAGTGCTCTTATGAACGTTCTGATTTCTACTAGGGCTAGTTACCAATACAATCACCAAATGGGCAACTAGGGGAAGGCAGATCCCCCAGGAAGCCAAAGGGATATTTTATAATTCTCAAGTAGGCACATAAACTATTTTTTTTTCCTTTTCTATAACAATGTAATTGTTGATCCAAATAAATTATTTACCATAGACCCTGATGTAAAAAAACGTTATCTCTAACATTGACCAAACACTGAATCCCACAGCCATGTCTGTTGTTCAACTGTAACACACTGTTGACAGCCGCCAGTCCCGGTGAAGCCGTGGGGGTCTCAGGTCCGAGACGCAATGGAGGATGGACCCGTGTGTCCACAGCCCTACGCTTCACAGATAGGACCCAAGTGGTCAGAGGATTGTCTTTTCCTCAATATTTACAGCAAAAAGGTAAACATCAACAATTTTGAAAATTGCATGGTAATATATTGGAAAAAAACGTTTTAATTACATAAATAATTAAAATAATAATGTAATATGGTTTTCTTATACAGGAAGTTTTTTACCATCACTACCACCTTAAATGGGTTAATTTCCATGCAATTTGTATTTTTTTCTGTCGATGAATAGTATAAATTAGGATGTTGTTATACGGTCTAATGTCGACCATAGTTTGTTAGAAAGCATAGTAGCTAAGAGCAGTCAAGCTTGGTATAAAACCCCTGCTGCAGCAAACCTGCAGACTAAGATAATTTCCATTTACCTGGCTAGATTTCCACTCACTCTTAAAATTGTCAGATTTATTTCCTATTTAAATAACAGTACCGGGTGTGAGCCTTGCTCAGTCCGTTCTGGTTAATTTAGGTTTAATCGTTAAAACAACATCATAAACATACAAATTTTATATTTTACAAAAAATATTTTGTTACAAACCATAGATAATTGTTCGCTGAAATTATAACAAGTCTGTCATATAAAAGTATGCAATAAAATAGTAGGATAAACATATGATCTTACTTAAGTTTTATTAACATTTATCGTGAAAAAAGTAGTGTGATATATTTCTTGGTACTAAATTTTTCCTTAAGTAAAATTAAACTTCACCATGAGCGTACTCTCTAAAATAATATCGTACATAAATTAGATGATTAGCTGAAGACAGATTACATCCGATTCAAGCTTATATTGTTTTACCATAAAGATTATTGTACTACATACACTGTCCATATTATGTAAACCATAAAAACAGAGTGTATACAAAATTTAAAATCTACCCTTAAAAAAGAGTGAAACATTGATTTGACGCCAGTGCACTCAAACGTCACCAACATGGAACCCTTATCAATTATTTTCTCCTGTATCGAGTAATTTCCAGTGTAATCTTTGCTTCATATTTATAACTAATGTTTTTCCTTTTGAACCAAATTGTGTAATTTGCTAGTACTGTATACTGAGGGAGGGCTAGTTATAAACACATTTAACGAGTCTTTTGTTTTTCCTTGTTATTTTGTTCAACCAACACAGCTAATTGGCAACCCATAAGGCCAATGTTATTTTTTTTTTCAAATGAGTTGTGTAGAAAAATATGAATTTCCCTGAGGTAGTGCCTGTCGCCAATCACGTTTTAAGGCTATAAATCCCTAGTTCCAAAATTTAGTAAATTACTAAAAGATGGCTGATTTTATGAAAAAATGTTAAGATTACTTTCTTTAGCATTTTTAATTACTTATTAAACGATACCAAGTTCAAAAAGATCGAATATGAAATAGCTGAAATTTTAAGATTTTTAGTTTTAAAATTGGGAAATGTTTACTAGCTTAGCCTTTTTCTACCCCATTTTATTATTACAACTAAAATTCGTAATATTTCAGCTCTTTCTTATTTAATCTTTCCCTACACAGCAAGTCATTTTTCTTAGTTTTAACTTGCCGTAACTCCTAAATGAGTAGCTTTAGAGAAAAAATACCAAGAATAAAACCTTTTAAAATGGCATTTACTTTCAAATAAATGCATACAATATAGGGTCTTCCATAAGAAAAATCAAAGTTGGCGGTAATATTAGAAAAATGGTGGTGAATAAAACAGCTGGCATGCTTATTATCAGAAGATTAATTTTACAATTTTCTTTTGACTCAGCAAAGTGTACACTTCAAAACGGTGTCATTATGTTTACAAACGATGCCAGTAAGCGTAGGGGAGCATCTTTGCGGTTTACAAAAACTACTGAGTTAAACGCAAAAACGGCCCTTGCTTAAAAATCGACCCTCATATTACACCCAGACGTATTGTATTAAACATATCTCTACTTCCAGCTATCTAATAATGCCAAGCAGCCAGTGATGGTGTTCCTCCACCCTGGTGGTTATGCTGCTGTCACAGGGAGCAGCTACTGGGATGGTCCACAATATCTGCTCGAAAAGGACATTGTACTAGTCACTATCAACTACCGCCTTGGAGCTCTAGGTAAACCTGAAAGAAAACATTGGCTTTTAGACAATGAAGTAGACGTCACATCTAAATGACCAACCATTGCCAATGTTTATTCAAATAGAACATGCTGAAGTTAAATGAGCCACTCACAGCTAGTGTACGCTGCTCATAGTTCATTATCATCCTTCATTTTGGTTCAGTTAGTAACAAAAGCTACTCAGCATTCTACACTCATTCTTTACTCACATTTGGGTTAAAATATGCACCTAGGTGGCATCCCTGTCTCAAATAATAATTAATGATACCGGCAATATAAATATGTTACATACAAGTATATACAGTCTGTTGGGGGAGTGAAGTATATCCAAACAAGTCAGAACAGCTGTCGAGTATTCTCGGCTTGCATTAGATGTGCACAAGTATCAGCTTAACATGGAATTTGAATGTCTAATTCTTTTAACAGTAAATGATAAAAAAATATATGTGGCAAAAGTAAAGCTATTGCCAACAGTAAATAGCAGTAGGGCTAGTATTGTTTAGCTTAATTTTGATCCTAACACTGTTACCTTAATGTGATGTTTAGAATTGTGTTGCATCAATGTAAAATAAATTTGTTTCAACGTTTTTCATGACTTAAAACATTATTTTTGACAAGTAACCCTGTTGCAGGGTTTTTGAGCACTCAAGACACCATTTTGCCAGGGAACTACGGTATGAAGGACCAAGTGGAAGCTTTCAAATGGGTCCAACAGAACATATTGGCATTCGGAGGTGATCCTGACAATGTGACTATCTTCGGGTACAGTGCAGGTGGAGCCAGTGTCACTCTTCACATGGTGTCCCCGTTGTCTAGAGGTAGGTACAAACACAACCAATACATAAATGCTTATTCTCAACTTAAATATGTGATAACTAAAACCAACATCTAGAAATTGAAGGAGTAATCGAAACTAGATCAAATATCCCTCTCTTTACTTAAGGTGAACTTTGGTCAATCTGGGTCCATCTCGAGTATGATCTTGGCAAAAGTCTACAGAACTTCATCTCCGATCATATTTACATATTTCTGCTCGTCAGGTAGGTCAGGGTCCAGGCAGAGCCATTATTCTTTTCAGGCACTATGGCCACATGCTGTACAGTACACAGTATACAGTACACATACTGTACATAATGGACACATTTTTGTACAAAGTGAAAAAATAATCATAATAAAAAATAAATACCAGAAAACAGGTAACAATGGCATCAGTTGCAAAGATCAACAAGTACCTAAATGTGACTATGGGTTACAATATTGATTTGAAAAAAATATCTCATTACCAAATCATGTGATTATTGATCTGCACAAACCATCCATGATTGATATTTAGGTCCAGTTCCACACAATTTTGTATATTTTAAATCTACCAACGTAATATATTCCCTATTCCTTGTCCTAGGCTTGTTCCATAGAGCCATAGCTATGAGTGGATCTTTCACATCAGGCTGGGCGTTAAATCGAGATCCTAAATCACTGGCCTCTCGACTCGCTCGACATCTGGGGTGTTCATCCTCTGACTCCAGACTCATCTATGCTTGTCTCATGTCTCACTCTGCTGAGCAGATAGTCAATGCTACCAGTCTTATAAAGGTATCTGCTACCATAACAAGTTAGATTCTATCTTACAAACGTTAAATGTAATTAAGGTAAGTTGTTTTTAGAGTTGTGTAACACATATTTTGTGTTTTTTTTTTTTACATTTCGAGACTTGTAAAGATATGTCTATTGTTCAACCAGTTTGGAACTGCTTATTTAGTGATCAAACTGGAGAGGAGATAAGGAGATAAAGGAGTGGGACAGCGTTTGAGATCTTTTATTGTAAGAAACCCTATTTTTAAAGTTATCAACTATGCACAGTAAGAATTTTATGATTTGGAGACAGGAAAAACATTTTCCACTTTTTTCATTGGCAGTTTTTGTTTTGTTACAGCACAGTTATGTCTACAGAGTTAAGGACATGATATGGAGAAGTAATAGGATAGATCCTGTTAGAATTGTGGTCGCAGAATGTTTTTTCAACTTCCCTCATTGTATTAAATATGCCTTACCAAAATTTATATTTTGATATTTTATGCAGTTAAAAAAAATATTTGTAGGGAATACAGTTAAGGGGAGCTTACTCTGCATTAGAAAATATATTTTTATAAATAAAGAGATTTAAAGATCCAAAATTGTATTTGACAATTTTTTTATTATTATTTGGGGAAGATAATTAACTGTAGTAGTTGTGATATTTGTTGTAGTTTGATTGTAGTTTATACCAGATGGCCTGGTGCCTAAAGGGTAACAACCAAGGGTGTAAAATATATTATGGAGGGCATAATCTATATAAATAAAATTAGAGTTTTGTCTGTACATTGCTCAGAATCATAAACTTTTAGGTTATTTTTACGTTTTATACATTAGAGAAACCGAAACAAGTCTCATCTAAATTTCTGTCTGTCTTCATGTCTGTTACGACCCAAGAGCCATTTTACGCGGCCTACTCCTGAAAAACGAGAGTACCTATCAAGTTCCAAATCATTTTAATGTATTCACTGGATTGGCGAAATTGTATTTAGCCATTAAAATATGGCGTCACCACTTTGTAAATAAAATAACGGACGTTTAAAAACCCAATTTTGTGCGATTTTTTCTCCCAATGTTTAGCACATATTCTTCTATGAAATAACGAACAGCTGTTCAAATCAAGATTATTTCTTCTAGCTGTCACTGATATGTTTACATTGAATGTTGTTTACAAATACCGCAACCATTTCCGATCACGTCTTGAAAGCAAATTTAAACCAATTAAGATTAAAAACGTTTTTCCTTACATAACGGATTTAATTAATCGCAAGTGCAATAATATGTAGGGTAACAGTAAATGAAAATAGAGATTCTTTGTTTATAAAATTGTTCTTGAGTTTTGATAACCGGGAAATAGACCTTGAATCAGTGTTGTATATTGCTGGGAAACTTACATTTTTTAAATGAGCGTTTTCAGTCGAGACTCGGCACACGACCGACGCGCGTCTACTTGTCTATAGTAAAAATAAAAGTAGGCCTACTGTGTATTTATGTTTTATTCGTCATGTGTATAAGTGTACAGTTCGTGTATGTGTTTCAAAAACTCCAAGACGCACCTAATGGGGAAGCTCAAGACCTTTAGGACTGATGATGGCGATTTAATTTCGCCGAAATGCATCTCCTGTAATATGATACATTAGGATCGACCAGCGGACACAGGTAATTTAGCCTTTTATTGATTGTCATACCAATCCGGAACAACAACAAACTACATAAAATGAAGTTATGTATAATAAATAGTTTGGCCAGCATATCTGAAAATATGCAAACCAACTGCTGTTCTTTATATAAGAAGGTTTCAACTGATTACTATAAGATCCCCGTGAGTAGAACGGGTACACAGCTAGTGAATTATAAATTTAATAAGAAAGGAAAATATAGAAGGTATAGATCCCAAATGCTTTATTTCAAAACTCTGTGTTCTGTTATTTACAGGATTTTGCATTTGAGCCAATAGCCTTGTTTGCTCCTGTGATTGAAGTAGCTACAGATTCCAACCCATTTCTACAAGAAGACCCTCTAATTCTCATCCGAGATGGTCGTTTTGCTCAAGTTCCCTTTGTCACTGGAATTACTAGAGACGAGTTTGCTGCAAGAGGATATTGTGAGGATGGATCTTAAACATATAAATAAGTTTAATAACTTCTTTTGAGCAAGACAGTTAATTTGTCATATCTTCAGTCTTGTAAGCATTTCTTGAACTCGTTAAGCATTCCAATAAGAAACTAGTTTTGAGAAAGAATTTACCTTAGAATTAATTATATTTTTAATTCAGTTGATTATTTATACCGGGTGTCCCATAATGCTCCCCCCTGGTTAATTTTTGAATCGCTGCATGTAGTCAAAACGCTTCGATACACACTATTAGGGCAATGAAAAGTACTTTTTGGTAGTATTTTAAATTCACCTCCCATCACTAAATAGGGGTTGCTGGGGTGAATTTAAAACTTTAGGGGTTGCTGGTAGGGTTTTGATTTTTTTTAATACCAACCCCTATTTGCAAGCATCGGCATTAATTTATCGTATATTTCGAGTTATGCACAAAAGCAACTTCCTCCCTGTACATTTCTTATTGGAGTTAATTTTGGTTTTTCTTTTCCCAGTTCATTTGGCTCTTCTACCCAACTGTTTTTCATAATTTTGGTCTTAAATTAAAGGTATGCACACACATATTTGCCATAAAGCATCATCATTCATTTATCTACTGTATTACTGGGCCAAACTTTATAAATTTGATTTTTTCAAATTCTTACTTCATTAAAGGTGTACCGGTATTTGACCATTTCTAATTATATTATCCTATATGTTTTGGTCTAAGAATCATTTGACCTATTGAGTATTAAGATCACGATCAGACGTCCTGAATCACGAATCGACAATATATTATAATTATCTTAGGACTTATCTGCAATCATTGATATGCAAATCCATTTTTATTTTAGTTATTTTATATGTCTTGGTCTTAAAATACTCCTTGAAATAAAGGGTTTCATTTTAACCAGTTAAGTTCAAGATACTGTATTACTAAAGAAAAAACATATTTCAACGCTGTGTAGCACCACAGGGTCCTCTAGTTGTCATTAAAACCATTTGGGATTAGTTTGAGATCAAAAATGTTGTTAAAAAATAACATTGCTAGTTCCCCAAGTTGATGTAGATCTCAGGTCAACCGACTAATAACCACAGGAAATTCATTTGAAAATATTTATTTTACGTGCTTCACACACACTTTAGATGTAAACTATTTTTAAAATGAGTATGAACTTTTTAAAAACAATTTACATTCAATATTTATTATCTTAATCTTTCATTATTTTTTCAGATGTACTACAAAATAAGAGCCTTACAGAAGAGTTTAATAACAAATTTGAAAAATTTGCCCCAATAGAATTTATGTATGAAAGGGAAGGTGAACGTTCAAGTAACATAAGCGCAGAGATAAAAAGATTTTATCTTGGTGATCAGAAAATAAGCAATAAGTCAAAAACGCAATTTATGCAGGTATAAAATGGTCAACCTGTTTTTGCAATAAGAATAAGTATAAATCCTTGTCAATTTTAAGATATAGTTACAACAATCTATTATCTCTATTATCTATATATTAATTTGAAACTGTTTTTCTTTGTGACAGCTAATTTGAGAGAACGGCTAGGCGTAGAAACTCGGTAGAGGTGTCTAAAGAAAGGTCTTGGTCTGTAGATGAGCCATCAAAAGAGAAACGTGGTAAATTCCCTTGGGGCTCAGCCCCAGTGGCCTTTAAATTCCCATCCCATGTTATTCTTATGGGGGAAAAACGGGTTTTTGTCACAGCTAATTTCAGAGAACGGCTGGGCGTAGAAATTTGGTAGGGGTCTCTAAAGAAAGGTCTTAGTCTGTAGATGAGCCATCAAAAGAGAAACGAGGTAAATTCCCTTGGGGCTCTGCCCCAGAGGCCTTTAAAGTCTCAACAGATTTGTTTACATTATGGCCATATGTATAATTTTACACTACTTTTTAATGAAACAGCTGTTGATATTTAAATTGTGATTTATTGAATTTGTCAAAAAATGAAGTATTTGCAAAGGTTTTTTCTGATTTTAAAACCGATTTTCTTCTGCATCGTGTCATGTTTTGCAAAATGATGTTGTAATGTTATATGTGCAATCCAAATCAGTGGAAAATCCTAATATCACAGTAACTCTTAAAATATTTCTTATGGAGTTAACTTATGTCTATTGTATGGGTTGGTTTCTGCCTTTTTTTATCACTTCTTGGAGATTGTGCGTAGGTGTGTTGCACGTAGATGATGTTCTTTGGCGTATCGCATAATATGTAGAAATAATGTTTTTTTGTTCATTTATAATCGTTATTATAGAGAACCTAATGCGGCTATGAGTGGAAAACATTTGTAGAATACTCTAAAAAACAAGACCAGCTTTTGAAAAAAGATAAGATATTTACAAACAATTTTGATTATATCTAACTGGTGTGTACATCGTGAGTATTTCCATAATCTTTGAGTCGACTTTTATAAAGTCCTCGGAAATTATGACCGTTATTCGTTTTAAAATAACGCATGTAATGCTTCCCAATTGCTCGAATTCGAGCAACAGGTACACTAGTCATGGTAAATTGATTTTAGACTGAAATTAAAGGAAAAAGATTAAGATGTGAGGCTTGAAGAAGAGCCTCTATGTGATAGAGATTGAGGACAAACTAATTGGAATGCATTGGTACACTGTAGTAAAATTTGTGACGATTATTAAATGAAATACCCCCGCCGCAGCAAACCTGCCGACTAAGCGAATTTCAATTTGTCCGAATTTGTCCCCCGTAAAGCCCCGTTCCCATGATGCGATCGTGCTGGTTCCCGAACTCATTCAAGTTTATCCCCCTTTACACCTTTAAACCACATTTCATCAAAATCGGACAAAAATTACTCAAGTTATCGCGTTCACGGACGTATATATATATATATATATATAAATCTATATATATATATATATATATACATATATAAAAATTTGAACGAATGATGTTTTTGGCCTCTTGGGACATCAAAATGAAAAAGTAAATCGGTCCCGGGTCTAGGTCTTACCGTGCCACCTACGGTAATAGCTACTTCCCTATAGGGAAATTCGCTAAAAAATATTTTTTTTTGTTTTTAGTAGTGTCTGACAATCTAAATAAAAATAGCTATTTGTCACAAAGTATATCATTTCCACTCCAGAACAGTAGATGACCATACTTTTCTAAAGCTGCAATTACTGTGATTGTAATACTGTACACACAATATTTTTTTATACCACCATAATAAATTTGTTATAACACAAAGATAAACATTTTAGTCGTACATAAAATATCAATTAGGTTATGTTTTATTTTTTTTATTTTATTTTTTTTTTTTTTGCTTTTTCGGGTTGTTCATTATTTATCGAATGTTAGTGTTTTATAGAAACTTCAACAGTAAAATCAGCTGATATAATGAGCTATTTTGCATACCGTAGGCCTACTGTTACAGGTGTGGCAATGCAATCATTTATATGCAGTGGTAATGAAAATACGTAATATTCCAATTTATCGTAAAATTAATCTAATTTATTATCAGTCTATCTTTTTCTAAAACAGTTTTTGTCCTAAGATACAATTAACAGTTTTGTTCTAGTGTGTATTAACAACAGTCAGTTGAAATTTCTCTGGGAAATTAAGGAAACAAGATGCTGTTTGGTAAACTAGTCCCATCTATGTAAATTAAATGAAACTTACATTTTTTAAATTGTATATCTCTTGAATGTGTACAGTCTTTTGTTTTTAGCACATTTCACACCTCATCAAAACTGAAACAGGCCTAATTCAAATCTCCTTGTTCCTCCAACGCGAGTTTTGTTTCCACTTTATGCTCAAACAGCTCAACCTGACTTTGAAATTTGCAATACTACAATAAACAAAGTTGAAATATTTCTATGCAATTCTAATATACAATTTAGCCTTAGGGCCTTTTCTCTTTGTATTTATATTCAATGTATTGATACTTTATCGGTATTTGTTTTCAGATTTACACTGATTCATTGATAACATTTTCTGTTGTTCAAACTGCTCGGTTATTTGCTGCAAAAAGCTCATCAAGTGTGTATTTATATTTATTCGACTATCAAGGAAAATACAGCCACAATTATGTTCCTGGCACAAAAACCCCTCTAGGTAAGTTCTTACTCTTTAGAAAGTCTATTTACATCTCAGACTACACACTATTTAGATGGCTTTAAATTTGTTTGCAATAGAAATTTATAACACACTAGCAGAGTACCCATCCTTCGTACGGGGTTGGATATAAGTGTAAAATGCTTATTACAGTTATACCATTGACTATTGGATTAATAGTCAAAGGTTATACCCATGCTTTGCTTTTGCAATGGGAGAGGACACGGTTTAAGAAAATTTGGTTCTTTTAATTTACGGTATGCTATAGTATAGCACATCTACCAGAGTTCTACCACTGCACCTAAACAAAACAAAAAAGATAAATTCTCATTTTCACAGCTTTTTTTAATGCAAAAAAATTAATAGTGCTGCACCCTGTTGGTAAACCTTATAACTTTTTAATGCTATTTAATGTCATAGAACCAACTTATGTTTAGTTGAAGCAGCTGACAAAATTATTTTATTCCTTTTAAATGAATACCGTACTCATAATAACATGGGAAAGCTCCAGAGCCACTGAGGCGGAGCCCGAAATGGACTTTTGAGATAAGAATATGTGTCTATATTTTAATCGGAACTTTGAGCTATCACCACACCAAATTTCAGCCCAATCCGACCAGTATTTTTTGTGTTTACTTGTCACAAACATCCATGCATCTAATCTTTCTCACTTACAATACTATCCTAAAGTAGGAAGTAGGATAAATGATACAAAACAATACCAAATAAATTGTACATATGGCATAACAAATAAAAGGTATTTATTAATATTGTACTATTAATCATTATAGCTGTTATCGGTAATATACCTATAGGTATCAAAATTGTTTGGAGAAATAAATAATTAAATGTTCAGCTTAAAAGTATGCACCCAAGTGTCACACATGTCACTGTCTTTAAAAAGAATATTTATTAGTGGTGTTAATTATTGCTGTGCTTTGATAACTTACGGTACCAATAATATACTAGTGCTACAAAATATGAACTATTGTTTTTATGTATCTCATTAATCTGACAGGTATAGCCCACCATGATGATCTCATCTACTTGTTTTATATTTCCAAACTGTTCCCGGAGTTTAACTCTTCAGATCCAGATGCATCAATGGTACGAATCTTGACTTCAACATGGACAACCTTTGCAGCTACAGGGTAATTAAATTTACTAGTCAATTCAATTCAATTTGTTGACGCTGATTTAGGGACGCCACCTAGTTGTGTATTTTAACCCAAATATGAGTGAAGGATGAGTGTAGAATGTTGTGAGATGATCTGTGTAGCTTTGTTACTGACTAAGATCTGCTGATTCATCAGTCAGGATCATCCATATATAAATCCCAAAGTACCCATGAACTTTTGAGAAAACTACAATAAGTCACACCCCCATACTTAAAATGTTCGTCATGACGAAAAACCTTGCGCAAAACTATCCATTATTTCATAAATCGCCCTTTAAGGTCGTAATTCCTTTTTAAAGGGGACTTTCCATTTACCTAATGTTAAAAAAACCTCAGCTGTACTATATGTTATTCTTTCAATTTACCTCAGGTGTGATTATTTTGTTTGTATTCTGATTTGTTTATTTCAGCTTAACCAATCAATAGTTTTATTGAATGAAGTCAAACGGGGTGAAGCATGAAGGCTGTGGGTAACAGCATAGGCAATTCTTTTTGTCTATGGTAACAGCTAGTTTATTCAAAGCCCAATGATCAGGGGCAGCTCTGGGTCCATATTCAAACCATCAATGCTACCAATAACCTCTCTTCAACTATTTATTCCTCTATCATCATACATATTCTAATGACATTTTATTGCCATAGTTTATTGTTCACTAAAAGGTTAATCTGATGAAAATATCAAACTAAGCTGTATAGTTCAATATTTTTTTTAAATAGGGCGGATTATATTAAATTAGTAGATTTTAATAGATCTACAGAATTCTAAAGAATTGAGTGGTTTCTATCTATGTGTCTGTTCTTAAAGCCATTACTCTTGAGTTAAGGATAAAATTAATTGTTACACCATTGGATGTATTTAATCACCTTTTCCACTAAGAGAAGTGGAAAAATAAGGGATTCTTTCTTCCTGACCTATAAGAATTTCAGCAACGAGGATTCAATTACATGCTATTTTGCACACTTCAAATAATCTGACACATCATATTGCAAATTTCACAAAAGCAAGGTGGACTTAGACTATTACTCTACCACCTCCTAACTAAAAAATACCCCCATCCCAGCAAACCTGCGGAGTAAGTGAATTTTAATTAACATTATCGGGTTTTCATTAAAATAATTTTTTAAACATGTCAGATTTATTCCCTATTAAATTCTCAGTAGGTTTAAAAGAGTTACCGGTACTTAGATTTGCTGCTACAATAAATTATATAAAGGGTCTTTCCAGAAAAATATCAATAGTTTTTATAAGTAGATAAATAAACTTACCAAAATTGGTCAAAATATCTCCAATACAACAGTTTACTTATTCTTCATAAGAATTACATGTGAATTAAAATATTTTAGTATTTTGTAATTTCCCTGTAACCATTTGGCTTACAGAAACGCTTCAATGTATAAAATTAATTGGTTTTTTAAGCTCTACCAAATGGTTTTGAAATAATTTGCAAAATTTTATGTTTTGAGAGTTAAAAATTTGAAAAAAAAAACTCATTGTTACCCCATAACCGACATTGAGACCGAGATACTGGATCAATTTAAGTTTTTCAATGTGTTTTTAATTTCTAAAATTATTTTTTGGATATATATTTGTACTTAAATGTTCTTAACATTGAAGTAAAACACCCAAAAGTTACATTTTAAAATTGTTACCTCCTCAAATAGTTTAAATTGGTGGATTTCAACAATGATTTCCTGCGATCACAGACAAGCTCGAAATGATTTCCTGCGAAAGTCAGCATATCCTGATGGTTTCCTATGATCCCAGCACATCCATGTTGATTTCTTGAACACGGTAAAACCCTTGATCAACTCTGGAAGTCGTTAGCAACTGAGATATTTTTCTGACAACGGCGTGCCAACAACCGTGATGATGTGTGTAGGGCAATATCAAGATCATGTTCTGCGATCCTAACTCGCGGCGTAAAATGAGGACTAATGGCAATTTTCATGTAATTCACAGACTTAAAAAAAATTTGTGTTTTGCCTAAGCCCAGGGCCCTTTGAGGAGCGAGGCCCTGTTTCTATCCTGTTTTTTTTTATTATTGTAGCGTTATATCCCTGTGATTAACAAGCTTGAGGATTGTTGTTTCTTGCAGAATCCCAGGTAACCCATGCAAGTCAACCACGTGGGAGCCACTGAGACGAGGGGATGACAAGTTTCTGATGATCAACAGATGTTACCGCATGGTTCAGGGAGTCCCCTTCCCTCGTAGGATGGCTCTTTGGAACTCCCTATTTCCACTGTCTGGACCAAGACAACAATATTACTAGACTGTGACAGTCCCTTGGGCTCCACCCCAGTGGCTTGTAAAGTTCCCATGTTATCCTTATGAAGAAAATAATTGTTTACATTATGATCATGTGGATAATTTAATTTCTGTTAATATTTTAGTTGTAATTTAAGGAAACGTGTGCTACAAAGAATATCTGTATTATTAATTCTGTAAGCATATTTTTTTTTATCAAAATTGTGATAGTTTACCAGGATGATGGGGAGGGCTCAAATTAAAGGTCTTGGCCCCATTGGTTCGGAAAAAATAGCAGATTATGTAAAAATCTACCGGAAAATGAGAAATAACGAAAAAATCTTCCATTTTAAATGCATTGGGATTGAAAAACATCAGCTTTGTTTACATTAAACATGTGACTACAAATGTATTATTTTTTTTTACTTTTATTAGCGAATTTCCCATATAGGGAATAAGCTATTACCGTAGTACTCATGGTAAGACCTGGACGCGGGACCGATTTTTTTTTCGTTTTGAGGTCCCTAGAGGCCAAAAACACCATCCGTTCAAATTCATATATATATATATATATTTATATATTTATATATATATATATATATATATATATATATATATATATGTCCGTCAGCACGATAACTCGAGCAAAAATGATCCGATTTTGATGAAATTTGGTACAAACGTGTAAACCTACGTTTATTCGAACGAGTTCGCGATCCAGCATGATCGGACCATGGGAACGGGTGTTTACGGGGGGTTTTATGGGGTAAAAATAGGTTTTTCCCATTTTTGACCCAAAAAACATAAAATTTAGCAATTTATTTCCAAACCATTTTGTAGAGCTTAAAAATCCAAATAATTTAGTATATTGAAGCGTTGTTATGCGCCTAATGGTTACAGAGAAAATTCCAAAAAATTTTAAATTTAAAATTCCCATGTTATTCTTATGGAGAATAAGTAAACTGTTGTAGTTTGCTTGTTTATGAACATATTTTGATCAAATTTGGAAAATGTTTTTATTTCTTACTAACTATTAACATTTTACAAAAAACACCTTTTTACCCTCCCTGTTGCAGCAAACCTAAGTACTTGTTAAACTAATTCTATTTAAATCAGGAATAAATAAATCCAATCTGTCAAATGGAAATTCGCTTAGTCTGCAGGTTTGCTGCGGCGGGGGTATTAATTCTGTTCATAGAGTGAGTGAAGCTGTTTACTAATCAACAAATAACTTAGTTAAATTATGCTTACACTAAAGTGATATTAAAATTATTAGCTTATAATTTTCAGTGTTGTTGCGCAAAAGATCATTTGATTCTTAGTTTGTTTAAATATGACAATAATTTATTTTCCTACACTCACCTAACAAAGTTGGCTTCCTTGCACTGTTTATAGTACAGAAAGCTGCTAATTGCTGTATTTACTTACTTTACCTACGACCGTTTTTTTAAAGTAGCCATTTCAGTTCAGTTCGTGGAATTGAAAAGGTTCACTTAACAGCTGTTTACTTTCATAACAGCATAGTTTCATTTCATAACAGCATAGTTTTTCTCGTAACAACACAGGTAACGGACCAATGAGGTTCAAGGATTGAGAGAAAAGAAGTAAAATTGTAATGCTTCGATCTTCAACTAAACAGCTGATCAGTTGACAATTTTAATTGTTGATCCAACTTGTTCCTGTTGATACTCGCGTATTCTTAACTTATGTTGGTGGAAGTTAAAGGAAGGTAGATTAAACTGATTTAAAAATGTCAGTTAGTGAAAGTGAAGTTGACAGATGGAAATGAGAGCACATACCGTTTGTGCGAACCTTTTGCCACCGAAATCGAAACAAAGGTATGAAATTACATACCAGCAATTCATTAAATGGGCTAAACAAAATAAGGTTAAATTGATAAATGATAAATGTGCTTCTGGTTTATTTTGAAACTCTCTTAACCACTTTTTCACCCAACTCGTTGTGGACCACATATTCGATGCTGAGATCTAACTGTAAATTAACTGTTTCATTATTCAGTTGTCCAAAAGAAAAATATGCAACATTTCCCTAATTGTACCTGATACATTGTTTATGGTAAGAATAAGAATGCTGCTAGCAGAACCTATTCACTGAAAAATGTAACGTATTATTTAACGAAGTTTTACAAACACGTAATTACATGAAATCAGCTAATTATACAATAAGTCATTGCATCACTGTGGCAATGACAATAAACGAAAACATAACCTCTCTAAGAAATGAATAGTGATTGATAGTAATTAATAACCCAGATTGTTAGTAATTAAAAAACGGCCGTAGGTAAAGTAGTGTACGCAACTCGCGTTAATAGTCTTTACGACACTCGTAGAAGTTTTTAAGGCACTCGCCAAGGCTCGTGCCTTAAATTTTCTACTAACTTAAGACTAACTTAACGCAATCGTTGTGTAAACTACTATTGTCATACGGTTTATACTTTGGTGCACATCAGAATTCCAACCAAACAACACAAAAAAGCGTGGATTTATCACTGAGCTAAAATTATAACTGGAGGTAGCACTGCCATGGCAGAAGTCTGTCAAAAGCGTGTCGCTGATTTTGTTAGGTTGGTATAGCAGCAGGTTTTTTCATCCAATAGCATGGCTTCTATAACTAGGTTTGCATAGCAGTGAGTTTTTTCATCCAATAACATGGCTTATTTATAACTCACACCTCACGCAAACATGGCGGCTGGCGACACGCATCGTTGACGTTCAGTGCTACCTCCAGTTAGAATTATAGCTCAGTGGGATTTATTATTCACGTAATCCGTGTACGCCTGGAAATAGGTTGGCAACACTTAATGATAATAATACTATTATCAGCTGATGACTATTATAACTAACTACGATATAACCTCTCATTTCGTGTTTATAGTTTATGTTTTCTATTTTCGTCCAACGCTTGGTTTGAACATAACCTAAATTGTAGCATTTGAAAGAAAAATAAATTAAGTTGGTTGAGATTGAAAGTTGGAGCAAGGTCAACCAACACTTGAGACGATTCACACGCGCCCTTTCAAGCGAAGTCCAGTCAGTTGTGGGTTGGTTGAAGTCACCAGTGATGATTATTCCTGCAAAGAAGTGGTTACAAATTATCTCTTCAACTTCCAAAGAAATTTCTTCGTAAAATATTGATGTTCTGACGTTTGCATTTGGCGGAATGTAAGCAGGTAAGATCTTGCAGAAATCTTCACACCAACAAAAACACATGCTTATCACTTAAAATGTAGCCTGAAAGACAATAAACATATTCTTATTCTTACTTGTAGCTATGTACCTATCTTGCCTAAAGATATTGTAGTTGTGAAGTTCAAGTTCAGGAGATGAGATGGCGTCATGTAAATTAGTCTCACACAGACAGATAATATTATAAAAGCAAGTATTCACGGTTACCTTCAATTCTTCAAGTTTAGTTCTAAGGCCATATACATTTTGAAAGTACAAAAGGACGTTTGGAGTGTTACCGTGGAAGTGTAAGAGTTTTTTTGGCTGGTCTTAAATAAGGGTGGGGACTCCGTTTCTGTACTTGATATAGTCAGGTTCTCCCCTTTTTAACTCTTTCATCAAGCTCATCCCGAAGTTTCTTTAGGTGCGCTCGCTCTTTTTGTGTACGATCCCTTGTCATAACGATCAAAGGTATGTTGGCATACTTATGATAATGTGGTATGATAAACGATCCCTTGTCATAACGATCAAAGGTAGGTTGGCATACTTATGATAATGTGGTATGATAAATATGTATGTTTTGTAGTCTTAAAAATACATAAATAGCTGCCTCAAAACAAAACAGCTGTTAACGATGCTACTTGTGACGTAGCGACTTTGAAGGCCGCGGGAGTTACTATGGTGGCCGTGGGTGAGTACGCTAAAGAAATGTAATAATGTACTGTCATATATTTTAGAACTTGAACATCTAGCTTAATTATTTCGATTTATTTATATTTAATATGCTTGTATTTTGCAAAATAAAACCGCTCACGTTGTACTGTACTAATAATAAGAAACTCTTTCTTATAGTACCTATCATATTGCTCAGTTACATCGGTATCTCTATGCTTTCATGTTATAAAATCGTTCCATTCCAAATGTCAAAAATGGTACTACGCTTGTCGCTTACTACGGCTGTCTGCTATGCTGCTTTGCTAATGTTGATGAGAAAATTGAAAATATAAGATTTGTGCTTGTTGATTATTCGGGGTAGTTACATCATTTTTAAGCTAAATAAAATACAATTTACATGTTTTAATTCTAGATTAATCAGCTTTACCGGAGAAGATGGCACAATCTCCTCAACCGTTTTTGGGATCTTGGGAGGTAAATAACCTTTCATCCCCCATTTATCTATGCACAGCAATTCAGATTTTTATCAATGCTTTTATTTTATCGGCTAGGCCAAAGTTGTGTTATTTATTTTACATGTTTGAAGTGTTATTACTTACTTCAGAGTTTATAATCGCTAGTCAACCCTTTTTAGGCCCTAATAATGACCCTCTTAGGTTGCCCTAGGCCATAAGTAAAGTTACGAAAAATATTTCTGAGATCGGCTACCCTATAAGGCATGTGTACCTAGTTATTTTCTATTGTAAAATGCAGCCTTAAAAAGCCTATCAAAACAAATTAACGTCAGTCTTATGTATGTATCAAGCTTAACTTAGGTAACTTACTTAGTGATTGTAATTTCTAACTTAAGCTAGCCTATATTATAATCTTCAAATTTTAACTAGTGTATCCATGCTAGGCATGTTGCCACATTTGGTTAGGGAAAAATTGGGATGCCCCCCCCCACTAGGATTAACATAGGCCTATTCACAAACACGGTCAAAAGGGACCAAAGTCAGAACTGTCCCGACTCGAGGTGGATGGCAACCCTGATGCTAGGTGCTAAAACTCATGCACTGTTGTGGGATAAAAGTAGGCTAGGCTACTTAAAAAATATTGATATGATACAAACAGTTCACGGTACTGATTTGTTAGCCTACCTATTTAAAAACAATCCCTTCCCTTCTTATTTAGATGTCAACATCATAACATCAACTTCCATAACTGTAGCAATAAATAAGACAGTGAGCGCGTTCTGGGAACACTGACCGGTGCAGGACCGGTGCATAGAATGCGTCGTTCTGGGAGACCGGTGAGTTAACCCAGGAGACAGATATTTCCTCTTTTTTCTCCACTGGTGCAAGATTTATGCACCAGAGAAATTGTCAGGGCATAGTATATCGGCGGCCTCTGATTGGTCAGTTTCTTGGACAACAGTATGCAGCTACCGTACTAGATGTCGGGTCCATCGAATAATGTTCATAAGTTTTCATTGGTTTTTATGTGGTATTCCCAGATTCAAGAACAAATAATTAATTATGTTGTTTACCTTTTGATTGCCAGGTTCTTGATGAAATAATAATGTTAAGCTCTATGTACATTTCACCACAAGTGTGGCATCCTCAGGAGCTGTGTCTGGTTTCTTCTCACAGCTCCTAAGGATGCCACACTTGTGGCGAAAGGTACATAGAGCTTTACATTATTATTTCATCAAGAACCTGGCAATCATAAGGTAAACAACATAATTTTATAGGTTATATTACGTAACTAATGAGTGAATAATATTCTATGAGGGGTTTATATTTTACGTAATAAGTGAATAATTTTCAAATCATTTATTCTGTGAGGGTAAGTTTGTTTGATTTAAATATTATAAAGTAAATAGTAGGTGTATGTGTAAATTATAATTCGATGTATACCGTAAACCGGTGACTAACCGTTCTGTGATACTGTACTGAGACTCTTCCCTTGGGGGGGGTACCAGTGAATAAGTCACCGGTTAATCTGCAGGTTCCAGAACATGCACCGGTACATGTTCCCAGAACGCGCCCATTGAGTGAGTCTTCACAACAATGATTATTAGACTTATTGAGAGAATAAAACCCCCTACTAGTAGCAGATGACTGATCATGGATAAACTGGTTCTGCACAATTTCAGTACCTACCCTGCAGTATTAGCCGATCCCTTCCAGTATCCTCCTTTTTTGAAGGGTAAGTTACCATTACAACTTTACCGGGATTAATAAAGAGACCGACTTAAAGACACCAAAGGTCAACAACTCTTAGAGCTCATTCATCAGATCAGTAATAAGTAATTGTTCTGTGGAACTTGCCAACCCAGATTGTACGTACCAATATTGCTAAGTCAGCATAGCCTAAGGCAAAGACCCCACTATCATTTAAAGTCGTTACGAGGTTATCTGCTACCAAGTTCCAAAGGAGGGGAGAAAGGACTTGGATGCATCCTTGAGTTGTTCTTGCTTTGATTGTCCCCTGCTTTGGAGCAACGACTTGATAAATTTGCAAACAACATCATGAAAACCCCGTGCTCTAGACACATTAAAGGCACCCTGAATGTCAAGAAATGCATCCAGGGCAACCTCTTTGCACTCTAGAGCTTTCTCAATCCTGCTTGCCAAGTAGTGCAACACAGGCTCACATGATCTTCCTGCAATATATGCATACTAGTTTTTGATGAAGCCTTAGACTTATCCTAGGAGCTGTGTCCCCCACATATTTTAAGACCAGTTTTTCCAGGATCTTCAGAAAAAATGAAGATAAAGAAATAGGTATGAATGACTTGAGAACAGTGTATCTGTCCCTTCCTGGTTTGGGATGAATGCTATGCAAAATAGCTCCATCCAAAACGGACATTGACCCAAAGCTAAGCTTGCCCTGAACAACTTACAAAGCACTGGTATAAGGGTATCTAGACCTTGTAAAGAGCCCAATCTTACCTCATCTGGACCCTGCATTTTGAAGGGGTGTAGCAGACTTACAGCTCATCTTACCTTGCTAAAAGTAATTGTACAGCAGGCAGTACTGTTAGTAGGCTACTCCACATAGAGTGAGTGGCATGCAGCCATATATCAGATCGCTCAGTTCTCACCTCTTCCTGCAGCACAGTGGAGACATTGCAACCAGGGAAGTGAGTTCTTGCCATGACCTTAAGTATTTCGCTGGGTTCAAAAGTCTTAACTCCACCCGTCCCTCAATGGAACCGAGGGTGATGGACCTGTTCCTAGAAAGAACCTTGTATTTATTCTGGATGTACGGTATCTAATCCCTTCCAAGTTGCTACAAAAGTTATTCCATGAGTGCCTTTTGGCCCTTCATACTGTAAGGATAGATTCTGTGAGAACTTTTGTTCTATAGTACAATTGCCCCATTGCTCTTTCTCTTTCGTAAGGATTAAGGAACAACTATATTCGAAATATGTTACTATGGTGATACTGTCTACCGCCTCATCGATTGCCTCAAAATTGTTAAAATTAAATGTATAAAAGTCAATTTGTCTCTGAAGCTCGGCTCTAAAGGAGCCCCTTTTCCCGGGCGCCCTATGTGTAAAACAACACCCAGTGGGCTGAGTGTCACATAAGCTACTGCTCAATGAGAGTTTTTTTTTAAGCTGCCTCAATTGATAAACCCATCTAAGCCTGTCACAGATTAGACTAAACACAGTTCTTTTTATTTTTATCTTATTCCAATCTAATCCTGGAATCTGTCAAGCACCAATCCCAGAAGACCTTTTTGTTATAGTTTCCATTTTAAACCTAATGGACAGGGAATACACCAATTGCCCCATGGTGATATTGTCTCAATCAATTTTCTTGCACTAATCTATCTATATATTAATAGGCAAGCATGTTTCTTTAAAACCTTTTTTCTCAGCTCGTGTGCATCGCAGGGGAAATCTACGCATACTGTTAGAAAGATATTTGCCTGTAGATGTGCAGAATCCCTTTAAAAATTAAAATAGGCTAAAAAATAAGCACAAAAAACGAACTTGAAAACTTCTAAAAATTAACATGGACCAACTGGGTTGCCATGATGGTGACGAAATAACAACAAAATGTAAACAGAAAATCAAAACAAATGGAAGAAATCCCAATCACATGTTTTATTAACAGTGTGGGGAGAAAATAGAGAAGTCTGTACATTAATTATTTTTGGTCGAGTTTCGACCACAGGACGACCACTAGTCCTTCTTAAATCCTTGGTATCAATGTTATTACCAGCTGATCGGTTTAATTTGACCTGTGGTCCCTTGGAGATTGCAGCCAAGAGGTTGACTGAGTTATGGATCAATTAGTTTTTTAAGACAGTTCAACCACCAACATAACCTGCTAGCCTGTCTGAAATATTATCGTGAGATAAGGGCTCCATTTTTCTAGGCATATTGTGACTAAGTTACTGGACTCATTTTTATGAAAAATTTAGCGATCCTGTAAGATACAATGATTTTAGAAAAAAAACAACTGGCAATTCATTCAGTAGGCCTAACATATGTTATATTAATTATTTATTGTCGGGACCACGTAAGTTTGCAGTTGGTGGCAGCCAATCACAAGACAAGGCTAGTGCGACGTTGCCACATCACCCGTTGACAACACTAATTAAAATATACTAAGCAATATTTTAAAATCAGCTGGTATTATTAGATTTGGCAACACCGCACGGATCTCATTGGTTCATTCAAAACCATATGGTAATTAGGCTCCTCCCTCAACTGCAAACTTACGTGGTCCCGACAATAATGTGTCAGTCAATAACACATAATTATATCCTATTGTATATTCCAAAACAGTCCTAGTCTTTCTGGTTGGTATAGCTGGCAGTTATAAAGCTACTTACAAATGGCTATTTTCTTATAGAGAATTTTCTACTCTAGGCTTAGTCCATATTTTTGTAATTTTTCAGATCACCATGTGCATAATACAGCCAGGAAGTGGGCCAAGTCATCAAGAGCCAACAGGCATTGAGGGGTGTGTACGAAAAACTTAGCCTCAAGTTCTTTAGTTCTAAATTTTTTGAATATCACAGTTCAACTAAGCTGGTGAAACTAAAATTAGCCTATAAAAGCTGTGATTTATAAATTATAAAAACCTAATCTCAATTTAATTTTTATTTAAGCTGCACATAAACACCTCTTTGTTCTGAGCTTTGCAGATCTTCCATTGAAGTTCCATCCACCTTCATTAGGCTATTATTATTATTTGGTTTTAGCGGGTTTTACAGGGGTTCATTTTTAATTTTACTAATAATAATAGAAAAGAAAATTAATTAAAAAAAGCCATTTTCTTGCATTTTATTGTTGGTAGCTGTTGACAGGATTACTAGGTCAGATAGGCCTACTTGTCCGAGTAATTGAGCTCTGAGGTTTTGTGTAGCATTTTATCATGAAAGATAACTTATGAATTCCACTTTAACCTACAAACATTTTAACTTAATATTCACTATCAAAAATAATGTCAAGGATTTAATTTTTCATTCCGAGTTCATTACTAGCTTCTAGAAAGAAAGCACTTGCTATCCTGAAAATTTTATTCATTCAATATACCCTACCTAAGTTTAAAATATTTTCTATCCATTTTTTAGCTTACATGTTATTAAACGATTTCAAAGGTCAGTTAGCGTAGGAATCAGCCTAACTTAGTATAAGACAGCTTTCCTATACTATCCTATATATTAAAACGTGACAGGGTTTTTTTATTTCACGATTCTGAATCAACCACTTAACGGATTTTCATGATTTTTGTGTTAAAAGAAAATTAATTTTGAAAACTAGGGAATGTCGAAGCCATAATTTTAGTTTAGAATTACAGTTTTTTAGAAATTAAGTTTTAAATTTTAAAAAGTCTAGCAGCCGACGCTAACATTCTACTCTAGCTTTTAGTACAATTCCATTTGCTTAACGTAACAGCTGTAAACATTCAGTGTTTTCAACACAAATTCAGCATTTGGATGAAAATAAAATGACATACCGGTACGTAGAATTGACTTATTTATACTATGTGTAATGTTATAATCATTGGTGCTTTCATTTATTCCGTAAGAGGATGAGAGATTATTTAAATATACATAGTAAAATACTAGATGTTCTCAGTTATTTTTTTAGCAGTCTTTAAAATATTTAATTTGTTTTAGTGCAATATAATTTGTTATAACTAACAGCTGGTTAAATAAAAGAATATTCTATAGAACTATTAGGTTAGTTTAATTACTCTGTTATTTTGTCATTGATTATAGGAAATAAGTAAAATTATATAACCAGTGCTGTATACAAATCGAAGCCCACGAATCTTCAAAAGAAAGCTTATGAAAACTATTTTAATACTCGACTTTTTGGGGTTGGGAAAATAACAATGATCACATGTTTTCATTCATCTTGGCAGCTTTGTCTTTACTAAAAATGTTGAACTCTTTAAAATATACTTGAATTAGTAATGGACACACTATAAACAGATATAATGGACTACTCGATTCCCGTACGTAGGACGGGCAAACAGCTTGTATATATAGTAAATGGTAGGAACAGAAAGTGACACATTGGAAAAGCGAGTTTAGCATCATCCGCAAAGCTCTGTTACAATCGCCCACTGCAGTTGTGATTTTTTACTTTACACACCACCATTGAAGCGCCGTCAATGAGTGGAAACCTTGTTTCATTTAAATTTGTCTTTGTTCTGTGGCCAGTACAATTATGCTGCTGGAAGAGAACGGAGACGTAACCTGGAGTCCAGCCTCTGGTGCCGAGGGTCTTCCGTTGTTCACATGTGAAACTTACGACGTCTTAGGCTCGTCCATGTCCGGAGTGGCCATACGTTTCGGGGCCTACCAAGGGCACATCATAGAGTTTAGAGTGAGTATGGGCTGTAGTTTAATTTGTCGGGGATTTGTCAGTCCCCGAGGAGTTGAAATTCCTGAGTTATTGAGGCTTGTATGAACTAATTGTTTTGTCCTTTACATATTAGAGCTGTATCATCTGCGTATTGAAAGTTGGAAATCTTAGTAGCATTACATAGATCATTCATAACGTATCTCAGGGTCTCAAACCTTTTTTACTCAAGGGCCACATTGAAAATTTTTGGAGGAAAGGCGGGCCGGAACGTTAGCATTTCAGTGTAGAAAGGTAGCCCCCCTCCAAATAACCCATAAAGCGGTAGTTTTCTAAGAGCTCAGCGATGAAGTTTGAACATTTCATGCTGACTTTTTGTTGCTACATAACCTTTTGACTAACTAAAATTCTGTAAGTTACTTTTTTTGTGAATTATACCGTCATCAAACAAAATAATTGACCTACCTTACATAATTATTTATGGGTATATAAACTGTGTTTGTCATATTTATACTATTACTAGCAGAGTACGTGGTCCGTCCTTCGTACGAGATTGGCATAAGTATAAAATGCTTATTGCAGTTATACTGAAGCTTTGCGTTTGCAATGGGGGAGGACACAGTATGATAAAATTTGCTTCTTTAAATTTACGGTATGCTATAGTATTACACATCTACCATAGCCATAATGTTCTACCACTTCACCCAAACAATAGTAAAAATAAATTATTAAAGATTCACAAAATATCACAAATTATTTGTGAAATTAAAAAGATAAACAAAACTGTAAACAGACGGTTCTCATTGTGTATCACAGTTTTTTGTTGCCGCTTAATTCAAATTAGCTGTTGTCATAAATGAAAAAAAAAAATAATAGTGCTGCACCCTGTTGGTAAATCTTATAACTTTTAATGGTTTTGCATAACATAGAACCAACCATTTTAGTTGCAATAGCTGACTAAATTCTTTAATTCCATTTAAATATAAGTACTCATAAGGTTAACATGGGAAACTCCAGAGCCACTGGGGCGGAGCCCGTAAGGATTTTTGAGATAAGAATTTGCCTATATGTTAATCGGGAATGTGAGCTATCATCATGCCAAATTTCAGCCCAATCTCTCCAGTACCTAATTAATGCGTAATTGAACTTCAATCAAACAAACAAACAAACACACAAACTTTCACATTTATAATATTAGTAAGATAGTAGGCTTATGAATATTCAAATTCATAAGAAAGGTAGGCTTCTAGCCTATAAATTAACTTTACAGTATATTTACCATGATATTAGTATTTATTCTATAATAGAAGTTTTTATGTAGGACTGATGTACATGAGTAGCTAAATATGTTCGATAAGTACTACTAAGTTTACTTGATTTAACATTTAATTGTAATGACGATAAGAATAATTGACAATGAGTTTACAAGAAGTCTGAAGCTAAAACTATCATCAGGGATACTTTTGTATTTGCCACTTTAAGGTCAGCCAAATCAGGATTAAAGTTTATTGTCCTGATCCTCAGGATTGTTTTCAATTCAAAGGTTCACTTAGCTTGGAAGATCTGTATTAAGATAGCTTGATCACTAGGCACATGCTTACAGCCAATTTCTATCATTGGAAAAAACGTGGAAAGTGTGAGAGAGGTGTACTATACACATATTTAAACAGGGTATCTGGGTATCCAGAAAAACCTGGGCACCGAGAATTGTACTTGAATTCGGTATGTACCAAGGACTACAATGATCACCAATAGCCAATAACTATCAATTCATTAAAGGCGGTCAATTGGCCCTCTTCTAACATCATAAGTAAATCACGATCACTGGAGATCATCACAGAAATTTTACTGATACCGCACGATATGTTCACAGTGAAGTTGCGATCGCATTATCGCCGAGACCACAAAATATGCTAGCGAGTGTTGCTGCGATTGCGAATGACGATCGCCGAGTTTGCAACATATACTTCCGGGTATTGCCGTGCTCGTGAGTGACGATCACGGTATCACCCAGACCGCAACATTTGCTTACGGTTATTGCCGCGAACCTGATTGATGATCGCGGTATCATAGAGACCGCAAAATATGCTTGCGAGTGTTGCCGCAATCGCGAATGACAATGATGTTATCACAGAGACCATAACATTTACTTCTGAGTGTTGGCGTGAGTGTTCTGATTGTTTGACTTTAAGGCAATCGAGAATACTGATCAAATTATTACCAAGACAGCAACATTTACTTACGGGTGTTGCCGTGACCTTGAGTGACGACCACGGTATTGCCAAATTGACAAGATCGCAAAAGACAATCACGTTATCGCCGAGACTGCAACATTTACCTACGGTTATTGCCGCGACCTTGACGACCGTGACTGACGATAACGTGATCACAGAGACTGTAATATTTACTTACCGGTACAAGTGTTACCGCAATCGGGAATGACGATCAAATTATTACCGAGACAGCTAAATTTACTTACAAGTATTGCCGCGACCATGAGTGATGACCATGATATCGCCGAGTTGCCGCGATCGTGAATGACAATCACGATATCACCGAGACTGAAACATTTAGGCCTACTTACGGCTGTTGCCGCAACTTTGGCGATCATCTATTTATACCAATTATATAAAAACAATTATTTTCCAGTAGGCCTTTGCGGGCCGGATAAAATCTGTTCTCGGGCTGTAAATCGGAGACCCCTGACCATCTTACTAATATTATAAATGTGATATATCATAAATAAACAAGTGCCAAGAATGGAGCCCTGAGGAACTCCACAGTGGTTAATGTTCCACTCTGATTTATAATTTCTCAGCATTTTTTTTTTAAGTAAGTCTTTGTTTTCGGTTTTCAAATAGGATATAAACCGTTTTAATTCAGTATTTTTAATTCTATGCATACTTAATTTTTCTATGAGTATCTGATGATCCACACAGTCAAAAGCCTTGGATAGGTCACATAGCACACCCACAGTCTTCTGCTATCCATCCAAAGCTTCCGCAATGCAGTTAATAATTTTTTTATGGTTTTTTCAGTACTTATTCCTGGGTAGAAACTAAACTGTGAATCATTTATTAGATAAATGCTTTCTAAAAATTCTATTAGTTGAATCTTTAAAAATTTTTAAAAAATCTTTGAAAAACAAGGCAATGGGCGGTAGTTAGAGGGATCGTTGACATCACCCTTTTTGAACAGCAGTTTAATCTCAGCAAACTTAAGCTTATCAGGAAAAACCCCCTCCTCAAGGGGCTGATTTACTATTTGGCATAATGGGTGTTCGATAAATTTAAAAACTCATGACAAAAGAGAAATTTCATCCTAACCTGAGGACTTAGTGTTACTAAGAGATGTAACACTAACATAACACTATAATAACACTAGGCCTACGGCGGTGTGCTACTCAGCCGGACGAGTTTGAGACCGTTCTGCGCATCGCGACGTGACGTCACCTTGGGGGCAAACCGCTTCGCGCGCGTATATAGCTCAGCGTGACACTGCTCTATTAACATCAACATTTTGAACTGTTAGAATTGAGGAAAAATTATGAAACTTGACATGGACATCAATTATAAGTGGACGATACGTGTTGTGAAAAAATTGTTTGTAATTGTTAAAAATTTAAGCGTGTAATCACTCTTTATACTTGGCCTTTCTTAAAACTAAACATGTAAAAGTTAGTCGGCTACCAAATCACGTACTATTTGGTTAGAAGCATTTGACCAGCGGGAAAGTTTTAGATAAAGATCCAAATTTAACTTTCCTTCAAACTATATACCGTTAGAGGCGTTATTTCCTGAGATATGCTAAGTTATATGAGCGCGTGATCGGAGCGCGTGCTGCGAGTCAAGTCAGTTGCCAAGTACTGCATTAATCACACTCACACATTGCCACCCAACAAATAATGTAGTTTCATGAATATAGTATCAGTGATATTTTTATTCCTGTTTTTATATTTTTATGTGAAAAATTGTTGTTCTGTTGACTTCAGTGTGTTTTTCCCTGTTTGAATATGGGTTATTTCGTAGTTCGCAGAGAATATATAATATTGTCTCCTCTGTGAAAAGAGTTAACGTTGACAAATTGCATTTAAAGTATTGCAAAACGTTGTTGATTAGTTAAAACAAAAGTTTGCAAATAGTGGTTTAAATAATAAATTATCTTTAACGCAAAGGAATGTATTTAACGTAGTATATAAAATAAAATGTACTCTTTTAAAGAATAAGTTGGTGATTAAACATTGTACCTATTTATAATCAGGTTAAAATGTAAAATTGTTTCACTCATGTAATACCATGATAAAAAAATTGTATATTCCAGTTTAATTTGACAGCTAGGATCCTATTTCACTGGGGTTGTTATCTATGTCGCAACTTTGGCTCGGATGCGGGGGTGTGTGCGGGGGATGATCACGTGTTGTTTGTTTTTTTCGTTTCGGTGTTCACCGCGAGTTGCAGTAGATGTCAGTTTTCCATAGGGCACGCATCTTTCTACAAAAATGTCAAACAAATATCAAAATCAAACAAATCAACAGGAGGCTAAGACAATGCAATTTTGCTGAAAAAATAAAATTTCTAAAGAAAAAAAAAGTTTAGAAAAATCCAGAGGTGATGAAATGTTTAATTTTTTAGATATTTACTTTCAGGTCGTAAATACTTTTATAAGATTGCAAAATGTAATAAAATATGTTTTTGGTTAAGGAAATGTTATTCATTTCCGATCCTACAAATGTTATGGCACTGTTATCAAAGAGAGTTAATTTGTATAAAAACGAAGATGTTGCAACGCATTTTAATGTAAAACTTATTATATCTGTCACATGTTAATATTGCATATTTCATTTAAAATGTAGAATACAAAGTATATCCTTATAACATGTAGCTACAGTGTTTTGGATAATAATGCGTGGCCTTATTATCCAATAAACGGTGGCATCGGCTGAGCGCGCGCTCCGTTGCCGCTTGATATAATTCTTCGTAGCTAAAAAAGTAATTCTTTTATCGAAATCCAACCGATACTACAGTTAAATTAGAACCTTTCCCTAAAACTTTCCCGCAGGTCTGATAAACCTGACCAAATAATACGTGATTTGGTAGCTGACTAACTTTTTTGTGTTCGTATGAAAAAGTTTGAAGTTTGATTGGTGGTTGAATGGTTTTTATTTCAAATAAATTAATAAAATTTAAATCATAAGCATCCTATGTTAATAGTCCATGACTATGCAAAGTTTCAGGAATTTTTATCGGTTCTTACTATTAAAAATTACAATTTTATTAGAGCAGCGTCACTGCTCGATATGGTCGCGAGGCAAGTTTGCCCCCAAGGTGACGTCACGATACCCCTCCCCGCACCGCCTGCAGCCGGCTACGATGCGCAGTAGCACACCTTATTTACTTCCACCATGGTTTCACTGTATTAAATTTAAACCAAGTCAGTAAATGTTTGTAGCAAGTGTTTCCTTTAATTGCAACTAAAATATTAACAGCAATTAAATCATCCAGCTGATCATAATGTAAACATTTTTTTTCATAAAGAAAACATGGGAACTTTAAAATTCGGGCTTTTTCGAAAGTACCTATGTGATACACTCTTTCCAATGAGATGTGAATGATCAAAATTGTCTAAGAAATACAGGATGAGTTTAATTGCGTAATTTTATGATGGCGTATTAATTATAAAGATTTACGAATCATTTTGAATGTATCAGGTGGATCAGCCAGAGGCACATGACCAAATGCTGATGATATGTGATGGCTGGTGTGTGCTGCATTGCCGTCGTTCATCAGCTACTGAGCCTAGCCAGACATCAGATGCAACTTTCAGCTTATTGCCTGCTTTGGAGGACGGTTACTTCTCCGATCTTACCATCGCATCGAGCAATGAAAAAAAGGTAAGCCCCTCTTATTCTCCATGATTTTGGAATATTAAGCCCAGATAATTAAATATACATTATCTGAAGAATGGTATAACAACAATATGGCATATGTTGTTTACCTATGTAATACTTCATAAAGTCTTCCACAAATGTTTTTTGACAGACGTCAAGGGAAAAGAAGATAGTTTTGTTCCTACGTTGATAATAGTTTTGAATTAAAGTAGGCCTAATTTAAATTTAAATTGAAGAAAGACATAATAATTGACTATGTTACAGTTTGCTGTCCACACCTGTATACTGCAGCTGAGTGCACCAGAACTTGACTGGACTTCTGACCCTCCTCCACTATCAGGCCTCAGAGAGGATGTTCTGGGTAAACAGACTCGACCATTCAGTAAAATCAATAAATCCAGATACCTAAAATAGGACCTTTGTCCTGATTTTAATTATGTTTAGTCCCTCCAGCGGGTTTTATATAAGTAAAAAATAACCTGTCATAATATATTTAAAAGATTAAAAATCTCCAGCATAACTACCAGCAAAAATTACAGTTTGCTATTAATTACAGTTAATACAGTGTGTAAATTAATTATCGAAACAAATCTGTTTTTTAAAAACCGAAGTAGATAGATTCCAAAATTGTATTTATTTGATACTATTCTTTGCCATTACAATCCAAATTTACTGCTATTAGCAACTGACGCATCTCCTGTTGGGCTAGGTGCTGTTATCTCTCTCTGTTTTATCCTGATGGAACTCAAAAACCGATTGCTTTTGCCTCTTGAACATTGATGAAAGCTTAAGAAAATTATAGACAAGGAAGAAACTGACCAAAAACCAAAAACCTCTAATCACAGTTTTTAACCCAGAAATAAATTCTTCCATCCATGTCTGCATTTTACTTGTAAAATTATTTTTTTTATTTATCATGCTTTGATTACAAAATAGAGTTCGGAATATAAAACTATTATAGAAATGCGAATTTTCTCTTTAGATTTTTTACAGAAAACAGTTCTTGCATTGACCAAATTGATGTTTTAGGAAAACATACACTCACTTTATTGTTCTGACTGATTAGGAATCAGTCAGAACAATAAAGTGAGTTCAGATCATAGACTGGTGTCAAAGAAACTTCCCATGACGTGGAATTTAATAAGATTTAATTTAATAAATTTAATAGTGCACACTTTACAAAATAGCCAGTCTGTTAAAATATTCAGATTTTACAATGGTAAGCTGAGTCTGCATGAATGTTGTATCCTCGGGTGGAGGGTAATGATTTCCTACATCCCTTACTGGAATTGTTATGAAGAATTTACACTTAGGAATATAGTATTGAAAACTAACACATTAGCCAGAAGTTTTTATTACTGGAAAGGACAAGAAAAAGAATTCAATGAGATGGATGCATCATGTGGAGTGTCTTGAGAAAAAGAAAATAGGCCACAAAAAGAATTGAATTATCCTTGAATACCAGCTACCAGACCTTGGGGGAAAGGATCCACACTGATTTTGCTGATTCAAGTGGAAAACAAACCTACTTTAAATCTAACTTTATGGAATAATTCAAATTTACATTATCCGCTATGATCTTAGAATGATGAGTTTCTAAAACTGAGTTGCTGGTTGTAGGTACGATCCTGCACTATCTGTACACGGAGTGTCTTCCAGCTAACCTGTCCGAGGGTACAGCTCACCAGTGCATCACTGCTGCAGCCTCCTACCCCTGCTTGGCCTCTCTAGTCACCTTGTGTCAACACTACCTGAGGAATATCACCCTCAAACAACGTGAGTACTACTTGGAAAATTGCGTTTGGGTGAAACTTCCTGCACGTTTCGTGAAAACTATGTGTATGAAATTGTGTATGTTTTGTGTTCTAAGGCTCTTGAGACATAATTCTCGATTTTTCATTAACTTTCCATTAAATACAATGAGTATGTGTTCTTATACATAAGTGCTGAAATAAAATACAGCTAAAGCTACTTACTATAAAGTTGTTTTCGTTGTGTTTGTTTCAGAGATCATGTCTTTAGTCAATGACATGCACACATGTGCCAGCCATATTATTCAGCATCTCAACGCTAAGTCCTCCGGAGATAGTCTCAATACCAACCCTGCCAAGCTATGTTTTGTTGTTCGACAAAGTCTGAGAGAAGCTGCTGTAGGTAAGAATCATTGTTAACAGTAGCTGGGTTACTTTGGTTTATACCTTTACTATTTAAGGATATAATTATTCTTGTTTTCATAGACAAGGGTGTAGTGAAGCTACGTTTAAAGAGCTTATCGGCGAGGTTCATTAGCAACCAAAGAATTCATTGTAAAAAATAATTTTTATAGGCATATGTATTCTCTCTGTTCTCTATGAACTGATCTTTTTTGAAAATTCAATGATTAAAGAGTTTTTTTTCTTCATAGGGATGGAATCCAGCCTACCTGAGAATATGGGAGTCTAGGTGTTTTTAAACACACATAGCATAGCATTGTGTATTTTAGTTTAGTTGAGAATTTTCTCAGATAGTAGATTTAACTAGAACATGCCTAGTACCTCCTGAGGTCTTAATCTACCCAATTTTTAATTTTGGTGTCACGGCCGACTGTCCCTCTGAGTGGAGTAGGAAGAGAGGTTGCTTCAACTTTGGTAGCCCTAGTAGCTCAAAATTTTTTGGTAATAAACGTCCGAGACAAACATATTCGTTAAAGTTGTATGAAATCGGTGTCGGTGAAACTGTGACAGCCCATCATGCGTTGGTTTATTGTAAACTTTGTGGGTGTGGCTTTTCATTCCCACTAAATTAGCAATATACTTCAACTCAGAGTTAGTACTATCCATAGTTTGCCATAGACGAACATCAGGGAAATTATTACACGTGTTGCCCTGATCACAAAAAATCATCAGCATTCAGCAATGATTTTTGTTGACACGATTGAAAGAGATTACCGATGTGGCTGTGATAGAGAGAAACTATTACAAAATTTGTCGAAGGAGTTTCAATGGACAGAAAGTAGGCTAAAGGCTATAAATAATTAAGTTTTGCTTATTTTGAGCAGCAAATTTTGTCCTGGAACTTTCACAGGCCCGAAAAGAGTCGTGGTCTTAAAAAGACCTAAAGTAAGAAAAAAAGTCCTAATTTTACAAAGGAGAGTATGAAGGTTAATGCTTGTTGTGATAAAGATTAAACTAAACTTATCTTTATTTGACCAAGTATCAACGGGTCATGAAAAAAGTTAAACTCATGTTTTTTTTTTTACTTTTTGTGATTGTGTGTTTGTTTGGCAAGTTGTAGTTGGGTTTTATTTTTGTAAAAATTAAGTACTTATGTCAAAATTTGGATTTTTCAATTCAAGCATGAGTTTCTCTTACCTATTAAATAAGTGATAAACCTTCATTTATCGTTGTTTACATCAACATGATAAGGTCAAATCAAATCAAAATATACTTTATTCATCATATGCATTTGTACATTAGTTTTTTGAAATAGTACCTATTTATTTTTTATATTATATTTATTGCGTATTTATTATATTTGATTCATGACCATCAGTATTATTATTTTAGTTAGTTAAATTCTCTTGTTACTGGATATTTAAATATTATATTGCATTCTTATTTATTTGGTATTTCATTTATATTTTGTATTCTTGTATTTATATTTTATACTTATATTTTGAGTGAAACTGTTATATGATTGCCACCATAGAAGACGGACATTTTTCCCTTGTTATATTTATTAATATATTGTAATACTCTTTTTGTCATTATTTTTACATGATTAATGCTACAAAATAATTGGCATGTGCTGTTTTGTAGCATTGGAAAATAAAATAAAATAAAATAAAATAAATAAATAAATTACTTTAAACAGTGTCACTCTTTTTCTAAGCTACAATAATAAATAATGACACAATTAAATAATTAACAATCAGAGAAACAATGACAATAACAAGCAACAAAATTCAATAGCCTATGAAATTTATCAATATGTTAAACATTAAACAAAGTATCATCCTGGATAACTTTTCAACGTGCATTTTTTTTGTCACAGCTTGTGTGAAACTGCTGGTCCTGTGTGATCTGTTCTCCAAACGGAAAGGAGAATTGACACGAGACCAACGACACGAAATAATCAGATATGCAAAGTCTAGGCTCCCCATTTTCATGAATCAACTCCACAGGTAATTATAAAACAAACTGGTCATTTGAAATATTATTGAATGATTTGTATTGTAAAGAAATGTTCTGATTTAAAACTAATCAAGAACTTAGTTGTTTGAGAATGGAATCAAAATGAAGGTGACCTAGACCTTGACTTTTTTAACCCTAGCAGTGGCCAATGTTAGAAGTGGGGAATGGCCAACCCATTTTGGCGATTTTGCAGACCTTTTTTTGAAAATTCGTAAAAGTTCAACCGTACAAGTAAACCTAGCCAACCTCATATTCATTTTGTTCGGAAAGAACAGGAGAATCTAGAAATAGTATTATCATAATGATTTAGACAGTGTATTTTATCGGTAAAGTGAAAAAAATTTGAATTTTTTTTTTTAAGTTTCAAAAGCGGCCTCGGTATTTTTTTTCCTACGGATTTTTTATGGGAAATTCATTATATACATTTTGTAGACAATCTAATTCCCTACATAGAAATATATAACATGTTAGGAAAATATTTTTTTTTTTATAAGTTTTTGGAGCGAAATATAATGACAAACGGAGAACCGAAAAAATTGAAAACCGTACAGCGTTAGTTTATGTTGTAAAAAGTTCTATAATATATATGTATACTAATAATGATATATACATGTTTGTAAAGCTAATGTTTTTATATTTTAGCGATTTCTCGAGAAAAAGAATTCACAGTATTTAGTATACAACTTTTGTACCAAATTTTTTTACTTCAAACCAACATAATAATCTTGTAGTGTATTCAATTACCTACATAAAAATGTATAACATGTTAGAAATATTTTTTTTTTGTAGGTACGTAATAGGGACATAATACAATAACCGCAAATAAGTGTAAACTATAGCCTACAGTGTTTGTTTGTGTTGTGAAACATAATGTAGGCTGATGATATGTAGCCTACATATTTGTAAAGCTAATGAAGTAAGGAATCCAAAAAAGTCATAAGTATGATGGTAAAAAGTTATTTTCACCTATAATTATGTATCAATTTGAGAAAGTTTTGAATTTTTTGCGCATTTCGAGAAAATGGAGTGTACAGTATTTAGTAGCCTATATATTTTTTTTTACCAAATTTTTTACACCCAAACCAATATAAACATGTGGTAGTGTATTCATTTACCTTTATAAAAATGTATAACACCTTGGGTATATCATTATATAGCATATATAGCATGGCGAACTAAGGTCCGTCTCGTACAACAATCTCTGAATGTCAGAATCGTCATTTTAGGACATGATGCTAACAAAATACAACCTTTTATGAACACTATTTCACACAATTCAGTAATATTTATGCATGAAGATTACTGTTACACACACACACAAACTTCACTAACACTAACATTACGAACTAATAACGTATTTAGTAATAAATCGCGGATAACACTATTACCGGCAACAACACAAACAAACAATGGCGAATACAAGACAGCTGACAGAATGTAGCAGTAATGACTCACTTCCGTCGTCTACATGCGAGCATACAGAAATAACCCTGAGTGCAGGGCTGCCACTCTCTGAATCTAAATTTCTTCCTCTTCAAAATGTCATACTATATGACTAGTAATAATAAATTACACTGTATGTAATTCGTATTTTCCACATCGTCACCTGACGACCATCTGCCATTTCTTAAAAATTTCGAAAACAGCTGTTTTCATAAAATCGTACCGGTTGTGCAATCAATATTTCGTTCTAAATATTACTACCACAATGAAGATAAAATCAATGGCTAACCAGTGGTACCACTCGCAACATCCCACGACGAAAATTACCCAAGCAGGGTAATGCCAAACAAGACGTGTTTTGCCAGTTCCCAAGTGTCGGCTGCAAAAGTCGTGCCGCGTCAAAAATTCATTTGATTTCTAATCGTCGTGACATTGTTATATACCTGCTACTGGGTTTGTTTATGTAATAAATAAAATGAAAGTTCAGAATGTGATCTTTCGAATGGTATATATATTATTCTCATCTGAGTTGATTGTAAGTGTTTTTTTTTACCGCTAAAAAATTTTCTGCCCAGATCGTCACAAGACGACTTTGGCCATTCTAAGCATCAACGTCAGATCGTCACCAGACGTCGATCGGCCACTGCTAGGGCTAAATGTAAACTACCAATTTTTATTACAGAATCGGATCCTACGTTGAAAAATACATAACTTTTGTCTAAAACATTTTTTGAAAAACTTGTTTTCTACCTCTAATGCCCCATTAAAGTCGATAATTTTTGGTCAATCATCTTTCAAAGTTACTCGAAACAATAATAGAGAAAAAAAATAACAAAGATTACATAAAGACATGTGATAAATAGTATCAGCTGTTCATTGTAAACACCTTAGCAATTGAGTTAAAGCTG
The DNA here is from genome assembly GCF_028750875.1 of Macrosteles quadrilineatus. Taxonomy (NCBI): domain Eukaryota; kingdom Metazoa; phylum Arthropoda; class Insecta; order Hemiptera; family Cicadellidae; genus Macrosteles; species Macrosteles quadrilineatus. The sequence goes on from NW_026542595.1 coordinate 36,106,054, forward strand.
GTCTACACATTGCCTAATTTCATTTTATTTTTAAAATAAATCATTTGTTTTTACATTTAAGGAGTCATATGTAACAATAAATTATAAAAAAAAATAAACTTAGCAATGTGTAGACCAGCTGTTACTCAATTGCTAAGGTGTTTAAAATAAACAGCTGATTCTATTAATCATATGTCTTTATGTAATCTTTGTTATTTGTTTTTCTCTATTATTGTTTCGAGTAACTTTGACACATGAATGACCAAAATTTATTGACTTTAATAAGGGATTAGAGGTAGAAAACAAGTGTTTCAAAAAATGTTTGTGACAAAAGCTATGTATTTTTCAACGTAGAATCCGATTCTGTAATCAAAATTGGTAGTTTACATTTAAAAAAAGTCAACTTCCGGTCTGAAAAAGCCACTTCCGGTGTGATTTTGGACTTGGAATTATCACCATTTGGTAGACCGTGCCCAGTTTAGCTAGTTCTGTATTATTTTTTGTTTGTAAGAAAAGGTTTCCATCGTTTTGAAAGGGGTGTATGGGTGGTTTTGGACAGCCGGTATATGTCCATTAGCACGATAACTTAAGCAAAAATAATCTGATTTTGATGAAATTTGGTGTAAAACATGTAAACCTACACATTTATTCGAACGAGTTCGCGAATCAGCATGATCGGACTATGGGAACGGCGGTTTGGGGGATTTATGGAGTAAAAATAGGTTTTTACCATTTTTGGCCCAAAAAACATAAAATTTAGCAATTTCTTCACAAACCATTTTGTAGAGCTTAATAAAACAAATAGTTTAGTATATTGAAGCGTTATTATGCATCTAATGGTTACAAAAGAAATATCTAATTACAGTAGACCCTCTCTAATCCGGCACTGCACCACTCCGGCACTCCAGTAATCCGGCGTCTTTTGACGGGAGGTCTTCCGCGATCGCGGCAAAATTCTGATTATCTCCCGCGGCCGTGTAGACATCATAATTCTCTCACGAGGTCATGAAAACGTCATCGTCGTCTTGCGGGATCGCGGAAAAATCATTACAATCTCCCGCAGTCACGGAAAAGTCATCGTCGTCATGCGCGATCGCGGCAAATTCATGAACATCGCCAGCAGACGTATAGACGTTATCATCGCCTCCCGCGGTCACGGAAACATCATCGTCGTCAAGCACGATTGCGGCAAAATCATGAACATCTCCCGCGGTCATGTAGACATTATTGTTGCCTTCCACGGCCGCAGCAAAAATTTTATCATCTCCCGCGGCCGTGTAAACATCATTGTCTACTCCCGCGGTCACGGAAACGTCATCGTCGTTTTGCGCAATCGCGGCAAAATCATTAACATCTCCCGTGGTCATGTAGACATTAATCGTTGTCTTCCGCGGTCACGGCAAAGATTTTATCATCTCCCGCGGCCGTGTAAACATCATTGTCTACTCCCGCAGTCCCGGAAATGTCATCGTCGACTTGCGCGATTGTGGCAAAATCATGAACATCTCCCGCGGTCACGAAAAACGTCATCGTCATCATGCGCGATGGCGGCAATTTTACGATTATCTCCTGCGGAATTGTAGACGTTCTCATCGCCTCCCGCGAATACGTAATTGTCATGCCCGATCGCGGCAATAGCGGTTTCCGATCACGCGAACTTCGGAGACGTGTTTTAATTGCATTTTAAGTGTTTTAAATGATAACATTCCAGTAATCCGGCATTTTCACTAATCCGGCAGTATGGCGGTCCTATATCTGCCGGATTACTGAGAGTCTACTGTATATCTAATATTTACATTGTTTATATCTTAACTATTAACTTAAAAAAAAACACTTTTTACCCTCCCTGATGCAGCAAACCTAACTACACGTTAAATTATAATGCTATTTAAATAGGAAATAAATGTGAAATTTTTAAGAAGACATTTTAGTGTAAATCCAATCAGGCAAATGGAAATTTGCTTAGTCTGCAGGTTTGCTGCGGCGGGGGTGTTATTGTTGCAAAACCTAGTTACTTTTTAAAACTACTATTGTGGTTTTTAGGTTTTTGGTAGGCCTGAAAATAACCCTCAGTAGTATGTCGTCTTCTCAGAGGCAAGAAATTGCTACATATCTTGTGCCAGAAGTAAGTAAACACCACTTAAGTTCATACTGTTGAGTATGTATTCTAAAATTTACTCAAAGTTATTGTTCTGTTGAATGAAGTGAAATGAAAGTATCCTTGTATCAACAAAGGCTTAGCCATGAATAAATATACAAAAAAGTGGAAAAATCTTATTTCCATTCCTCACGTTGATTGATTTCAGGTTTTTTTTTATTGTAAATGTTCTGTTTCTTTTTGCTGTTCTTAGCTGCTTGAATGCAAAATAACTGATGTAGTGTAAATCAGAGTTATCATATGATATGACACAAATGTCAGAAGTCTATACGAATAATGTTTGACTGAAGCATACAGTAATGATTTACTATGACTGTGTCTTTTTGGGAGGCCACACAATTCCTTGTTCTCCCCATGTCATCTTAAAAATATAAATTCTGCCAAGGTTAACAAAATATGCATACTACAAGTAAAGTTTTTTTTTTTGTTTCACGAATGGTCTATTTCCTCTTGTATCTGAATGAGGTGCAAGTGTAAATGTATCATTAAAGTAGTGTTATCTCAGGGGTTTTCATACTAGATTTATGTACCTATTTTAAACAACTTGTTTTGTCCTAAAAAAAAAGGATATACGTCTCATTTATTTAAAAATTTTATTTATTTATTTACGTCTCATTAGTTTTCATCACAATTGCTTGAGATGATTGTATTGCTGTTATTCCTAGGTTACAACAATATCCATTTAATTTGTAACCTATGATTTTAGATTGAGACTATTCTCGATACACTGTCTTCCTTGGGACTGAAATTCAAGCAGGCCTTAGAAAGTATAATTTCCGCCTTCAACGAAAGCTCAGCAACCCATAAACATTGTTCAGAGCATAGCAGCCTTCTGTCTAGGACTCTTCATGAGGTAGGCCTACAAATACTATATGTATATACATTTGTTTACAGCAATATGTTGAAGCTAAGGTATTTTTCTGATATCGAACAATACTCATTAAAACTGAATTTTAAACCAAAGTTTAAGAGCATCAGTTTATTTTCAAATGATCGCAAGTCAATTCTTCAACATAGTAACTAGTAAACACATTGTTTTATTGTTGTACATTATACAAATTTTTTCAAATTCTCGGTCCTGATGAAGGGTACGATTCAGTTATTAAGGAATCCACTTATTTAAACATTGCTAACATATTAGTTTTATTTAAATTGTTTGAAAAATACTTTTGTACTTGTACAGCAGGGTTGCCACCCGTCCCGATTCTGCCGGGACAGTCCCGATTTTGGTTCTTTATGCCTGTATTTAATGTTGATCCGGGAGGGAGGGGGGGGCAATGTCCCGATTTTTTCCTGACTAAAGGTGGCAACCCTGTTGTACAGATGTATTTTTATGATGGTTAAACATTGAGTTAAAATAAATATATTTGACGAAATTATAAAGTACATAATTTTTAACTATTTGCATGATTTTGTTTTAGGTTCTTCATAAAAGGGATTTAAATAAACTGAAGAACCTTCTGCAGAGGCATAGCCATAGTCTTTTCTTGCTTTTACAAAGAAAGTAAGTCTGTAAAAATAGTTGCTTTATCTTATAGTTGCTAACTAATATTATGGTTATCGTTTAGTAGAATTTCATTACAAATAGGGATGGAGGGGATTGTATATTAAGTACTGGACAGGGCTTTAATTTCCTTCCAGAATTTCAGGACGAAGCGAGATCCTGTCCTGAGAAAATCTCGAATTTAATGTAATCCCGATGATCAAGAATATATTTTTTTTAATAATTTCCTGAAATGTCTTGACTCCATCCATCTCTTGCTTCAAAAGATTTTTTCTTTATGTACCACTACCTTGCATCTATCTATATGTACCTGTAATACATACTTACCAGCCTGAGAGATAAGCCTTACATATCTCTGTTGAACTTGATTGCTTGGTAAGTAATTTTCTTAATAAATGGGTTTAAAGAGGATGTAATAAAGACCAAAGCATTAAATTAAATTGAAACTAAACTGAGCTGTCCTTTATTGCTTGGATTCAAAAACCATCCTGAAATCTGACTAATGAAATATCTGGTTATAGTCAGTGACAAGGATATTATATATCACTCTTATATCATTCATTCATCACTCATCTTTGTCTTCTTGGCTAGTTGAGATCACATTGAGCCAAGTGCAAAGTGTTAGTCAACTCAGCCATGTCACTGTCGGCTGAATACGCCACCAGCACTCACAGCAGAGATTCCACGAACTACTTAGACGTCAGCGGGTAAGCAGTACGGCTACTGCACTGCCAAATGCTATTACGAGCTACTCAAAACAGTAGCAACACCGTCTGAAGGGTTATGTTATGTATGTGATTGAAAATTATTATGGTTTAGTTAAATTACATAGCCTATTTGTTTTTCATTATCACTCTGTAGTGTTAACCAAAGTTTAATATTTACAGGGAAGGCTTCAATGAGTTGACCAGTGGTAACAAGGTTAGAAGTGTGTCACGCAGCCTAGAACAACTTGTTGAAGAGTTGCCTGTATTTCTGCTGCGGCTGGAAGAAGTGACAGCAGCTTTAGACGACAAACTGGAGTGGAGGGAGTTCAAGTTCTGCTTCAAAGTTGGCTCCTCTAAAGTTGTAAGTATTCTTCTCATTTTTACTAACAAAGGGAAATTAAAATTGTAAAAAAAAACATCTTATACATCGTACTTGCATCTTAAAATTACTTCATGTATTTGTCCTAAAATAATATCTAACAGAAAACAAAAAGAGCATCTTCCCTTCACAAAGCAAGGCACTAAGCCATTGAAGTATAGCTAGTTGCTTTGATATGCTCATACCATGAAGACCCATATATATAAGAATCATATGTATTAAAGAAAAATAGCATTTTACAAGGTGAATCATATATATTAAAGAACAATAGCATTGTACAAAGTGAATCATGTAAATTTTTGTTATCGGATGGTTATTGTTCAGTTTAGTTTTTATACTTGATGTTGCCGTTTATTAATTTTTTTAAAGATTTTTTGTAATTTTTCTGTGCCAGTATCCAATTAAAGGATACATGTTTTAAGTTTTGAGTGTTGATTTTAAGTGGCAAGTATTGTCCTGGAAAACCTAGAATTGTCCTTGAATTTGATTTTGATGGGTTGCTGGACACTATGTATTATAGGTAGACCTCAAAATTTGTGGTAGAGAAGCATTTTGATCAAGTGCAGCATACTGTAATATCAATAAAATAATAATTTGTAGATTTCTGCACCTTTTCTTATATCTGAAATGAGACTTTTTTGCATTATTTTATTTTATTAATTTATTTTATTAAGCAAAATTTTCTCCGATACGCTACATTCTTATGACACTAGATCTAGAACACACATAGGCATCTACGTTCCCAAATTGAACAATAAAGCACAGCTTCTTACCCCTCACTATCTAGCCCACATTGTACACACTAATCTCCCCATACAGATAAGAGAATGGGAGGGAGACAGTGTCACGGTTTTCAGCAGAAAGATCGGGCGCTGGCTTCTCGGTCTGAGCGATGATGCTGCCAAAGAGCTCATCAGATCCCAGTACAGGGCATAATGGAAGTCGATGACAATTCTAAAACTAAATTAGGCTAATAATACCAAACTACTTCAGTACTGGCACCCTCATTCAAGTACTTCAAATATTGTTCATGTTCAGTCTTTTTTTGCCAACAATATGGCAAAAAAAAAATACTTCTTTTTATTTAAGTAATTATTTGTTTATTTTGTTATCTTGTCTGTGAAGTGGTGAGCGACGGAGAAGACTCTCCCCACACGCAGATGTACAGTCTTTGTGGGGATTTTTTTCCTTTGTACTTTGCTTTACAGCCACGATTGTAATTTTTGTCATTTGTAATTTTGGAAATATAAATATTCTTACATTCTTACATTCTTACATTCTTATTCATTAAAACCACAGCAAAGTCATATCAGTAGTGGGGGCAATTCATCTGACCCCATTATACATTTACCCTGGGGAGCGAGCTAGTCTAGTGGTAGAGCGCGGGCTTCTGTCTCCATCCTGCTAATTACCAATGAATTTTATATGAATGATAATGTCGCAACACTAAAGGCCTAGTAAATATGAAAAACATTGTGAGGCCAGATCCTAGTGTGGGACATGAACTAGCTTGTATTGTTGATTTTGTCACAGTCCGGGCTCCTGCAGCGGCTGTTGAGCCATAGTGCTGTTGTGCAGCCCGTGTTGACTCAACTCTGTTCTCTGGTGGCAAGAGATGCATTCACACAAGCCCTGGCATCTCTAGGCCTGGTGGATCCTGTCAAGTGTTCAGACAACAACCACTCGACACCCAACAAGACACATCAACACTCCACACCCAAACATCATGGCTACAAGGTAAACTGTCATATTCTCTAAGAAATATGTTAGCATGACATAAACATAAAATTAAATTGACCTCTCATCCTTGTGAGTTTTACAGTGTTTCTAATACTTAGCTTTCTATTTTAGAGTAATTGTTCTGGTTTGTAGTTATGAACGTTTTTATCTAACTCTATTTTTTTTAATTAACATTTAACCTGAGTTTTCTATCAGGTTTATGTTGTTAAGTGATGGCTAGTATTGTTAGTTGTTGTCTGCAAGATGCCATTTTGGAGAGAAGCTGGAAAATAAGTATGATGATGCTTTGTAGATTTCGCTGTAATTCAACATCCATCACCCTCAAGAAGTAGATAATATAATGGCAATTATTTTTCAGTTAAATGGTATTATAACTATTACTTTATCATCTACTTGAGCTACATAAACATCACTCACCTGTTCTGGTCATTACTCTGTCTGGGTGGCGACTAGACCTCTCAACCTTTTCCTATCCCACCAGAATTTATTTTCTTCCCTAATCTACCATCTCATTTCTCACTTCACCTTATTCACCCATCTTCTAATAAAACTACAACTTCCTCTCCATCTGCTTCCCTTTATCACCATCGACTCAATTTTCCTGAAACACTCTCTTCTCATATTCTTCTCACATATACGTCATTTCACACATGCACAACACCTACAGATTTTATAAATGGCAGAAAACTTAGGTATCAATTCACCATTACAAAGTGATTGCAATTAAGATTTATGAGGGTTTAAAAGCATACTCAATTGATTAACAAATCAACTAAATCAGTTTTAAATGTGTTTTGTAATGCTTAAGGTTTTTGATTTGATTTGCTCATGTTTTTAGCTGAACCTGGTGGAATGCCTGTGTGTGCCTCCCATATCCCGCAACAGTCGGCTGTCAGCAGCCGCCATACAACTGCTGAGGTCTGGAGCTAACACTGACATGGTCTTTGAGGTCGTCCCATCGCCAGGTATATTACACTTCACTTAACTTTGTTGTGACTCTTGTGGGAAAAAATATTCCATACTGCTCAATTGATAACGTTTAACGTACATTTTAAATGAAAGCCAAGTGGCATTCACATTTCTCTTTAGTCTACTCTCTAAGAAGTTCTCTATTAGGGCGAAATAATAGTGTTACGGTCTATGAGCTTTTATTTATTGGCACATGACTCTAATTTTCTCATGTAAGCTATTAAAATTTTTCAGACAAGCTATTATTCTCACGACAGCATATCCAAAGATTGCACAATCAAAAATCCCAACTAAGCAAAAGGTGATGATGAAGTCTTGGAGCCAGTGAAAGATTATCACAATATTTCTCCATGCCTGCTGGAGATGTTTATGATTTCCCCGTGTTCGCGGGAGACAAAGTTTATTTCTCTGCAAACCAGGAAGATGATAATGATTTCGCAAGATCGCAGAAGGCATTGAAAAATTTGCTGCAAGTGCAGGATACAATGATGATGTTCACAATTTCATTGCCTTTGCGGGGGACAATAATTAATTAGAAAATGTTTATGATTTTGCCACGATTGTAGGAGACTGTCCCAGTGCACACAAAAGATATTCACGATTTTGCTGTGATTGCAGGAGACATCGATGATGTTTTCACCACTGCAGATAATGTTCACAATTTTTTTTTTTACTGTGGGAGACAATGTTTGTGTCTTTGCAAATGTTAATTTTCTTTCATCGCCCAGACTAGAAGGTTAAAATTTTTGACCCAATCTAGACTAAAAAGTCTGACCAGCAAATCCCAAATATTATTATTAAAAATAAATTATTTATAAGCCTCCTTACCCTAAGCCAAAAGGCGCAATCCTAACCTCCTAGGTCTATTATCAGATCAGATTATAGAAAACAAAGGATTGAGTAAAGCAATACCACGTGTATTTCTTAACCTCCTAAGCTCCAGTCACCTAAGAATGATAAAAGTGGGGCTTCTCTGGTGTGAGCTACTGAAGTTCAGTGTTTTTCTACAGAAGGGGAGAGTGTGATCAACCAAGTGGGGGTGGAGGTAGCCAGTGAGGAGGCTTGTACCATCAGTGCTCATCGCGTCATCGTCGCTGCAAGATGTGATTGGTTCAGAAGAGCTTTACTCTCCGGCATGAGAGAGGCAATTGATAGGTCAGTTCTTTATGGGTGTAAACTACGTAATTCTCAAAATTAAGTTTTCGATAAAAAATTAGGTGTTACAGTTTTGGCTTACTTTAATATTTTCATTAGGTAGTTTCATGATTTTGCCAATACCCACACATTTTGAGTTTACATAGTCAAATTTACATTGCTCAGTCAATGTTTGAGTACCAGCAAAGCACTGTGGGTCCTAAAAAATCAAGACCAACATATGAGATAACCTACCTGAAACTAAAAACCTGATGATCTTTCAATCGGCCACAAGTCAGACTTTTACTAGTTGAAAGACTAGGCGACTGGTAAACCTAAGCATTCATTCAGTCTCCTAGAAATTACATTGATAGTTGATGGAATAACGATTGTCTCATATTTCTGATGGTGTGTTATTGCATCTACAATTGTATAGCCTATATTTATGTATATTTAGACTGCCTGGGTAGCTGAGTAGTTAATGTGCTCGCCGAGCAATAAAAAGGTCACCGGTTCGATCCTAATAAAGGTCAGAACCTTTTTGATGGGTAGAAACTGGACCCAGCTGTCCCTGATCATTGGGCTTTAACTAAATGATCCTGACTGATGAAACAGCTGATCTTAGTCAGTAACAAAGCTACAGCCTACACAGATCATCTCACAACACTCTACACTCTTCCTTCACTTATATTTGGTTTAAAATACATACCCAGGTAGCGTCCCCATCTCAACTAATTGATAATAATTGATGATTGATAATTTACTCAAGTCAAGATTAACTGTTCTCTAATGTGATTTCTGTGCATGTTTCAGGAAGATAATAGTGTTTGACACATCACCATCATTATTCTCTGTATTGTTGGATTACCTGTATTGTGGTCAGCTTGATACATCCAGCTTCACTGTTGATCAATTGGCAGACTTGATGTTGTTGGCTGACCGCTACGAGGTCAGTCTTGTTGATTATTTGTTTTCCATTCTCACCTTCTTCTGAAGGTCGATTTACACACATCAATCCAGTCACAGTTCAGTCTCAGTTGAATCCGTAATTCCTTAGTTTTTCGTCACTCTATTTACAGTGAGATTATAGTCAAGAATTTTTTATTAAAACACAATATTCTATCAATTTGTCATCGTCCATCTTGATGATTGTTACTAACAGTACCTAAAATATAAACAAAATTATAAAAATAACAAGGTTTTTTATGTCAAGCACATTCATCTGTCAGCATCCGTCAGGTGACCGAACAATCCAAAAATATTGATGGGAAAAAAACTGAAATTGACTGACGGACACCGGCAGAGCAACTGATGGACCTGTGTCGGAACTGCACCGGATGAGTGTAAATAGTGCAAAAGAAAAGCCAACGAAGAATAAATTTTTTGACTGTGACACAACATGTGACTGAACTGTAACATGCTGAAACTGATGTGTGTGAATCGACCTTAAGTGATTTCAAAGAAGAATCCATTGTTGTGTTTGTCCAACTGAATCTGTCTAATGCAAATTCATTTATTAATGCCCAAGAAAGGATAAAGATGATTTAATGATTGCAGGATAACTGTTAAAAAAGAATTGCTACCTTACCATTATCTTGCAAAAACAGTAAAATATAATCTTATTTGGAATTAAGTTATTACAGTATTGCTGAACCACTACTCAACTGGCATTTCCAAGTATTGTTAACTACTTAAATTAGGGATGGACGGGATTGAATTTTTAGTTCGGGACGGGACGGGACGGGATTTTTATTTCCTTCCCGATTTTCGGGACGGGACGGGACGGGATTTTTTTCTGTGAATAAAAAGAAAGTACTGTATTGCAGTTACCAAAAAAGACATACAAAATCAATTTTTACCATTTGTGGCACTGATCTATAAAAACCAAAAAATGGGTAACAATTTACAGGTACCTATAGAAACTTGTGACTCGCGGGTCACGGGGTGATCGTCTGTATGACTCACGGTCACGGCGCGATCGTCGTCATGACTCGCGGTCACGGCGCGATCGTCGTCATGACTCGCGGTCACGCCACGATCGTCGGTATGACTCGCGGTCACGGTGCGATCGTCGGTATGACTCCGCGGTCACGGGGTTATCGTCGGTATTACTCCACGGTCACGGCGCGATCGTCGTCATGACTCGCGGTCACGACGCGATCGTCGTCATGACTCGTGGTCACAACGCGATCGTCGGTATGACTCGCGGTCACGGCGCGATTGTCAGCATGACTCGCGGTCACGGCGCGATCGTCGTCATGACTCGCGGTCACGGCGCGATCGTCATCATGACTAACGGTCACGGGGTTATCGTCGGTATGACTTGCGGTCACGGCTCGATTGTCAGCATGACTCCGCCATCACGGCATGATCGTCAGTATGACTCCGCGGTCACGGCGCGATCGTCGTTAGGACTCCGCGGTCACGGCGCGATCGTCGGTAGGACTCCGCGGTCACGGCGTAATCGTCGAAATGACTTCGTCTCCTGCGTTCGCGGACCTATCGCTCGCAATAACGGCATTATCGGCACTCGCGAAGCGGAAAAATCGCCGACGATCGGACCAAATCCCGTCCCGAAAAATTCCCGAGTCAAATGTAATCCCGTCCCGTTAATCGGGAATATTTTTTTCCCGAAAAATTCCCGAAATTTCGGGACCCGTCCATCCCTAACTTAAATAGTGCTTGCGTGTTTTTAAAAAAGCAAATAACTATTACGGCTGACTCTTGCATACTGAAGTAGACATTCCATCTACATGGACCAGCTTTTGCCAAATTTTTATTGATAAAGAACAAAGTTGAATAAGCCACTTGAAGAGTACAATTATTTTGTTTCCCTTATTGTTAGTGAGCTACTTTATGTGACATTAAAGATTCTATCATTCAGGCTTGGTTGAAAAATTGGTGGATTTGACAGAAGTCAGTAATTTGCATGAGCACACTCTGACGATGGCGCAGTTCAAATATGTTCATTTAGATTTTAAACTTCAATATGGGGATGGAATCTATCAATAGTCAAATCTATCACTAATTCTTTTAACATTTTGAGAGCTTTGTGGAAGTTACAAGGAGTTAATAGATTGTATTTTTACCATCCCAAAATGTCCACTCTGCTTTTAAAATTCCAATTACGAAATCCAATTAAAAAAAAAAACTTGATGAAACACAGGTTTAGAACATAGGTTAAATTGTTAGCAAGAAATACTATGTGTGACAAAAAATAAAGGATGGGAAGACTGAATGGTCAAATTGTAACATTAATGATTCTATCAAATAATATTAAAATAAAATATCTTATATTAAAGATGTACTGACAGGTGGATTCTCTCAAGACGGCCTGTGAACACGGCCTCAGCTCTCACATAGACCATGACTCTGTGTTGTACTTCCTCAGTATGGGAGATCAGTTCAACGCCAAACATCTCAGAGTAAGTACAGAGTGTTTAGCACTGTCTTAATACTCTGATGTTTGTATTGTGTAAACTATAGGCCCTAAATGATTATTTAGTATACATTTATAAACTTTAATTGAAGCTTGTATTTAAGATTTTTTTTTATCACAGAATCAGAATCATTTATTGTCCTTCAGCATTACATAACATGCAATAGACAGTGTCATTTTTAACATGCAAAATGAATAAAATTATTTGTTAAAAAGTATAAATTTATCAAGTATTGTTTGTAAAAAGTTTTATTAATTCGCCACAAGTATTCACAATATGTTACAACCCTCGTATAACAATTGTTATGGTGAACAAAACATTCAGTTCAATTCAGTTCAGTTATATTCAGTTCAAGTAGATTGAAGTTGAATAGTTAGGATGTCTATAAATTTCTAACACAAGCCTCAAATATTGTGATAATTTGTTTCTTCCACCATTGGAATTTTATTTTTTTGTAAGAGAATGGTCCAAATCCTTGTCTTGTAACTATTAACACGTTGACTGCGCGCGCCGACTTTACAGGCGCTCCCCAGTGGCGGGCGAAGCCCCGGCGCGCAACCGAATCAGCGAACGCAATTGGCATTCAAATATTTCAGTCTGACGAATCACAAAAGAGCAGTGGTGACTGTGCTGCGTTACCCCGAGAGTGGATGTAGTTCACTGAAACACCCAAAGGTAGCAGCACTGCATGGATTCGTATCCAGTGTCTTTGTAATGTGGGTTGAAGAGAAAAAATCCCCGAAACCGAGACAAAAGCATTGCCAGACAGGATTTTACGGGAAATTTTAGTACCAACCTACACCAAAGTAAAGCTCGCATTCTAAGCTGGCAGGCTGGCAACGATTATAACGTCTCCGTCTGAGGCTAAGCTCACACTGACTCAATATATTTCTGTTGGTCTGGTGCCGACTTTAGTCGGCGCGCGCCACCTGGGAGCGCTGGCGACGCCGACTAAAGTCGGCACGCGCAGTCAACGTGTTAAAAGTTGACCTTTTAATAGACAACATCAGGGAATAAAGCCCTAACCCAGAACTCTCATTGAGTAAAAAAAAACTTTGCGTTTGAATCTGCTAGTGTCCACACCAGAATATGAGCGCTGTTTACCCTGCCTGGCCAGCCATGGGGGCTGTAGGAGAGAGAACTAGTGTCCAACCGTTGCTATCAGCTGATTAAATAAATATACATGTGAAATGTAGACTAGGCCTACTTAAAAAAAATCATTGTGACTGTAGAGCTGTGATTTTTTACACAATTTTCAAACATAACATTTTTAGTGGCTCAGTGTAATGGCATCCTGTATTGATAGCCCAATAACAAAAATGGCATCTGGATTCAGAATTTTTAACACTAAAATACTCGATAATAATAGTTTTTTGCAAAAAAATGTGTTTGGTTTGCAATTTCTCTCAGATAAATTGTTGGTTTTTTTCAGAGTTCATGTTTAAATTTCATTTCAAAAAATCCTGACATAATGGACTCCGAGCTGTTTGAAGAACTCCCTCAAAACTTGCAAGCAGAGATATATGACCTAGTTATCTGGGCCTATGCTCCAAGGTGGGTTTTGTTGTAGTCTTGTAAGTGTATGCTTCTACCTTAGTCAAATCTTAGTTAAATTGTAATTAACAGAAATAAATATTAAATATAATAGTATAGATGAAGAAAATTTCAAAGGTAATCAATCATCCACTCATTAAAGAAATAAACAGCAAAGATTATGTAAGAACAAAATTAGCAAATGAAACTATTATACCAAACAATAAAGGAATATATTTTTATGTATCGAATCGAAAAATGTTAGACAAAAAGACTGTGGTTTTTCTGTGGCTGTGGACAAAGTAGAGGGAGTGTGCAAATACTTAGTATAGACATTCCAAATTTCATTCAAATAGAACAACGAACCTCTCACAGAGTGTACTACTGTTGAAATTGTATTTTCTCACTTAGCTTTTGATACTATGATAGTTTATGTGACTTAAAAAGTTGATATAGTTTGCAATCCGTTGTCTGTTCAGTTAGTCTTGGTTGGAAAACGTGGTGGACAGAAATGAGTCGTGTAATTGACATCAGTGCACTCTGTCGGTGACTCAACTACCTTCATTTGTGTTCTAGAACTGGCTACTACCAACTATAAAATTATAATTGGATGTCTACTTCTTTCAACGGTCAAAGATTATATTCAAATGGCTGTCCAAGATCCAAATAAAATGGAATCGTAAGAGATTAAATTTTCCATGGTATTTTGTATATTAGAACAAAAGTATCACTGAAACTGTCTCCTGAACCTCCTATTTTCCAACGTTTTAAATTAATGGTCCAAAAGGAAAGTTTAATTGCAGAGTTTTTATGAACATTGTGATGTAAGAAAATAGAGCACAAGTGCCTAGTCTTCATTCGTAGGCTTAAGAGACTGGTCATTACAGTCTAGGTATTCCAGTGGGATTTAGAATTCCAGAAAACTTGATTTTAATGCCAGTTGTAAAATGGATTCAAGACAAATTAAGAGTATTTGCCTGCGTAAACGCTCATAAAACTCTGTAAGCGCATGAAAACCCCAACTGTTAAAATATTGTGAATATCAGCTGTGGTCACAGAAAAATTGTAAACACCTTCAACTGTCATGGCAAAATAAATCCCCCGGTTTGCATGTGACATGCTATGGGCCTAAGAAATATTTCTGCCAATAGTATGAATCACAAAAAAAAAATAATAACCCTAATGCCAAGGGCCCTGGAAAAATCTAGAACATCCTCCAAGGTCATGGTGAAATCAAGAAAACCTTCCCATGGTGAAATTGTGATCACCTTTCTTGGTTAAAAAGGGCAAAATTGAGAACATCTTCTGAGGTTACAGATAAATCATGAACATCTTTCGCGGTCATGGCATAATCAAGAAAGTCTTTTTACCATTTTTTGTGGTCACGTCTAAATTAAGGATATCTTCTGTGGTCACAGCAAATTGTAAACATCTTTTGCAATCACGGCGACATCATCGTCTCCCATGATCCCTGCAAAACTGTGAACATCACACAAATTATCTCAATGTTTTTGTCATCATCCGTTTTTTAATCGCACATCTATTGCAAACGCTTTCTGCAATGGCGTAAATATACTCTTGGCTCGGCTTGACCAACCGCTTGGCCCAATAATCATTTTAAACCTAATCTGATCCAATAGGCCAACTGTTGGCCTGATCCAACCCAAAAAAATTAGGGACTCTCAGACCCCTAGGTAGAAGGTCTTTTGGCAACTAGGAATCACTACCGGGAAACTAGGTATTGCTGCAGGGAAAATTTGTTATTATTATTTTTTATCATCCTAATAAAAATCCAGTTCTTAAGGAAGAAGCGAGTTATTTTAATAATATTAAACGGTTGCTCGTTTTACACAATATTTACCTTATTTATGTACAGTAGCAAGATGGGAGTGACGGACAAGCTAGGAGCTGTGACGGACTTGACTGCAGGACTGTCTCTGTCAGACTCTGACACTGGCGAGGGGGCGACAGTGGCAGACTCATCACGACTAGAGGCTTGCTTGCGACAGCTGCATGACATCATTGGTGATGAGGGGGTCTCGAGACAACAGCTGGTTCAGGTTGCACTGGCTGCAGATTTCGACCTCAACCGGGCGCTCAACTTCTACTACTCCTCTTGAGATATGGGTTGGTCTGTTATTCTTATTAACTACTAAAAGTGCTATACAATTTCATAAACTTGCTAACTACCAAATTAAGCAAACAAATTTTATATTACAAATTTGAGAATTGATGAATGAGGACTGGGCAAGCACCATAAACACCCATGTACTTACTTTCCACTTTCCAGGGTATGTGACAGTTAAACACAATTTTGTTATCAATATTGCTTTTACAAACTGTTCATTGTGAGTCATCCTCAGCGCTAAAACTTTGCTTATAGCAAGTACTTTTTCCTCTTTTTTAAACCTTAACTTTACATCTCTATATAGACCTCCTGGTTCTTGAGCCAATCTTTCAGTTAAGTGTCAAAGTGTCAATTGAGCTATCTGCTAACTGGTAAGATAGCTCCAAAATTATTGTTGTTAAGATGGTTACAAAATTATGAGTATTTAGTATAGAGATCTGTCGTGGGTCCCTGATATTTTCAGGTCAGGTTGAGCCAAAGGTTGGACTCAGGCCAAGCTCAAGTCAGAAATCGTCTTCAAAAACATTATTCGAAAATTTTTGATTGATGATTAATGTTTTATGTTGCTGGGACTGCGGGAGAAGTTTTTGAATTTGGCATAACCGCAGAAGACGTTCTCAATTTCGCTGTAACTGTGAAAATGTTCCCTGATTTTACCATCACCACAGAAGACGTCCACAATTTTGCATTGAAATGTTCTTGATTTCATTGTGACCACAGAAGTTGTTCACGATTTAACATATATGTAATTTAAATAAGATTTCCCCCTTGTACAATTTTATACATTATCCTAACTATTATTTTTTTTATATACACTTTAAAAAACAGCCCGATTTCGGCCCAAGACCCGAGGGCCAAAATTGTTTATCCTCAGGACCCGAACTATAAAGGTCTCACCCTATAGCACCTAATTAGCTAATATGGTAAACTAAACATCATTCCCAAGTCAAAAAATTATTTGCAATTGAAAAGATCTTATTAAATAAATTCTATGTATACTTTTCTTAATGTCGCTCAAATAACCTTTTTTTTACAGGTTGCTCTTCAAGTTTTCCAAGGATGTTAATTTTGGTTTCATAGTCTGGCAACATTTTGCTCATCAGTACTTCTACAGTTAATTAATCTGATAGGGTAAGAAATAAATGTGTTAATCTTCTCAAAAGCTCGCCATTATTAGTCATGATCATGAAATGATTGTTATTAACTTGTCACAACGATAAAATTAAAAAATTTAAAAAATGTGTTTACTTAAACTTCCAAATTTGTTTATGCTATAACTGTAACATGATGTTTATGTTTAAAATCTTATATAGTTCTGTAAAAACGTTTATTACCGGTACCATATTAAAATTTAAAAAAATTATTTTTTATTCCTATTGTTTTATACACCATTCATGATCAAACTAATAGTGGTGTTCTGTTGTTTTTAATCACAGTTTAAAATATTACATATAAATTAACTTGCCCTACTATTTATCAAATCTATTTCACCAGCTTAAACAATAGTATCACTTAGGATGTCACAATTCGATGAGAAAATTATTCCTGTAAGTATTGTATGATTACAACAATCCACTTGTCAAGTGGAATTTCAATCAGTATTATTTGCATATTTTAGTATTGTTGTGCGTATTCAATAAACTATTAGGTATTTAAGTTATTTAGTGCAATTTAGCCTACTATTCCAAAGTGTGTTTTATTTTATCAGAAGTAAAGAAACAAGGCATTTATTCTTTTTCTAATGAGTTTAATATTTTTAATTTTTTCTCTTTATATGACTTCTTGACATTTTAATATATTTTTTTAGAACTAAAATATTATTGACATTTGACAGCTCAATAAACTGAGATCCAACTAGTTGTCATCGCTCCACTGTCAATTTTTTTAACAATTTGTAGATGTTCTAAAATCAATCTCACACTATTCCAAGATGCAGCAGATATCTTTGCTGGGTTTTTGTGTGTCTTTTAGTAATTAAAAATAGCCATGTCTTTACATAAGTATTTCCTGATTTTTGCAACAAAATTTTAAATAACTAAACAAAAATTATTGAACCGTTATTGTATTATATTTTTTTATTATTTATTTCAATCAGTTTTTTTTTAGGCTTGATCGAACTAACTCACTATGAAACAAAGCATGTGTTTTTCCTATGTAATAAAATGTGATAGTTGTTTTGCCTTTCTAAGGTTGTTCTTAAGCATTTGAGTGTTTTTATAAAATGTTGTACACAGCTTTAAATATGATCTAGGGTTATTATTTTATTTTTTGCACTTAAATCCTGTTACTTATGATATTATAAAATCAAAAACGTACTTTTAATGACTGTCATTTTAATATTCTAATTTTTTTATAGTAAGTTGTAGTTGTATAAATAATGTTTAAGTTCTTTTGTTAAGTATTGTCATAACATTAAGGTTATGATTATACTGTATCAGGGTTACATTAATTTTTTCCTTATTCTGAAATATGTTTTTAGATAACTTAAGTGTGTCTGGCCTATTTGATAATTTAATATTTGATATTTAATATTTGATTTGGTAATAATTTGATGAAAAAGTGTTTTGTTTACAACATCACCTAATGTACTTGTGGAAAAAATCAAATTAGGCCTACACTTGTCTGGGTTTATTCAAAACAACCTAAACTTTTTCCACTATTTTTAGTTAATGTTTTATTGCTATTGTTTATAAATTGATGAGATGTCCTTGAAACTATTATAATGAATCTAGTTATTATATGTTTTTATGGAGCTAAACTGCAATCATTTACAAAGCAACAGCTTTTATTTGATAGGTTTTGAACTATCTTATTATGTATTGTTACTGAATGATTTAAAATAGTCAGCACTAAAATAACACGTTATTTGAGCATTTTGTACAATTTAACACCCAAGTAAAATGTGTGTGTGTGTTTCTTTGAATAAAAAAATGATTAGGCCTACATGTATTTAACGCTTTTTAATTTCAGACAATACTAGGGAATTTCCCTATAGGAATAAGCTATTACCATTATAGGAGTCAAAGCTATTACCGTTGGTCTCATGTTTACACCTAGACCCGGGAGCGATTTACTTTTTTGTTTTGAGGTCCCCAGAGGCCAAAAACTCCATCCGTTCAAATTCATATAAAGTTTATATATATTTATTTATTTATTTGATTAGTTTATTATTCATTTGTTATTAATTTATTATATACTGTATATATATATTATATGTCCGTTCGCGCGATAACTCTAGCAAAAATGATCCGATTTTAATGAAATTTGGTATAAATGTGTAAACTTACACTTATTTGAACAAGTTCGCGAAGCAGCATGATCAGACTATGGCAACAGGGGTTTTATGGGATGAAAATTGGTTTTTCCCTTTTTTTACCCTAAAAACATAATATTTCACAATTTATTTCCAGACCATTTTGTAGAGCTTAAAAAATAAATAATTTAGAATATCGAAGCGTTGTATGCCTTACGGTAACGGAGATAGCATAAAAAAATTTAAATTTAAAATTCCCATGTTATTCTTATGGAGAATAAATTATAAACTTTTGTAGTTTGCTTGTTTATGTATATATTTTAATCAAATTCAGCAATTTTGTTTATTTCATACTAATCTTATCAACATTTCAATAAACACACACCTTAACTGTAGCAGCAAACCTAAGTACTCTTTAAAATTAATTTTATTTTAATAGAGAAAAATCTGACAATTTTAAGGGGGTATTTTAGCCAGGTAAATGGAAAAACACTTAGTCTGCAGTAAAAATATAAAATTCTCTTATAGTAAGTACCCTGAATAAACTTACCTAACTAATTTTTAAGAAGTACATAGGAGACGGTTTGTGCATTTGTCTACTTTTTTTAAAGTTTCCTATTAAAAGTTTCACTTTATTAATTTTGGTCATATCATGAAGTAAGTTTAATTATAAAAAGAATTCTGCCTAATTTATTAGGCTACACGAAATTGTAATTTCAAAGGGCTGAGTTGATCTTTTGCAGTCTACCTCTTCATAAACCTTTTACTTACTCCTCTATTGATGTAAGTATCAAATCTGGGTCTAATTAATCATTTGTGTTTGTCTTTCTTAGTGTTTACTTTGGTAAGAGTAGTCATTTATGTGTCAACCTTGTAAACTGTAAATAAAGAAACAATAATATTATTTTGATTTATAATATCTCCATATTTATATGTTTAATGATGTTAAATTATTACATAGTGATAATTAATTATAAAAATGCATTGTTCTATTTGTTTGATTTTTTCAACCAACTCCTTAGTCATAAAATGATAAGTTGACCTATTTGTTTAGCGAGTCCATTTTCATTTTCCTAATTTTCAAATAATTTAACATAACATTCTCAGTCGAGGAGAATTTTAAGAAATAATAAAGTAGATAATAATAAAGTTTTTTTTGTATGATACTCAAGCTAATGTTTGTATGACAGTATTGCTTTAATGTCTCTGTTGGCGGTGAAATTCATAATCTGTAATAATGAACTGATGAGTTTGAGATTTGAGTAAAATCTATACAAATTATTCTACAGTAAACATGGGAGTAACAGTACAGTAAACATTACGAGACGTTCCCAACAGAAAACCACCGCGCCGTGCCAAACGCATCATACTGTGCATAACTGAACTGTTCACGGCAAATTGTTATCTCTATCACTGTCACTGTCGCTGTCAAAATGTATCATTTGTAGGTTAAATTTAATTTAATTTAACTGTCATAACCTAACCAAACTAACCAAACTTGATGATAATGTAAAAATCGAATGAAGATTTTACAGGACTAGGTTAATCAAAAAAATAGTTCTGTTTATAAAATAAAATTTTAAATGCCTCAAATTCAAATTTTTAATTATAAAATTAAACTGTCATAACCTAACCAAACTTGCTGATAATGAAAAAATCTAATGAAGTAAACTACTAATAAAAAAAAAACTTTATGTTCATAAAATATAATCATAAATGCCTCAAATTTAATTATATAATTTTTTTAATTATAAAATTACACTGTCATAACCTAACCAAACTTGATGATAATGAAAAAATCCAATCAAAAAGTTAGGGCCTCCGTTCGGTTTCGAACCGGCTTCCTTCAGAACATCAGCCCGGTGCGCTATCCACTACACCACTGAGACCAACGTATAAATGCGGTAATGGTGTTCGCTCAAGCGGTGGTGGGCGGTTGTTTTCTGTCGGGAAGGTTTCGTGTAAACATTTGGTACAGTAAATCGACCAAAGTGGAAGCAATATTCTGAAAGAAAATAAAATTTCTTACAAATAACTACTATGTATTTCTTAAAAGTACGTAATAAAGGCAGACAAAACCTGGCTGCAAATAGAAACTTGAAAACAGAAACATAAAAAAAACGTTTTTAATGTAATTTGTTATATTAACTTTTTTACCACAAATCCTATCCTATACTCTAATATGAGCAATGTTTTCTTGTATACTTGCTTGCTTACACAAAGATCACAAAAACGACTTTGAAGATTTTCTTCAAATGTTGTAAATAGTTTATTTCTGTCCTAAAATCGTGTTTACTGACAGTTAGAACTGCCAACAAAAATCTAATTATGTAGAAAAATAAAAGTCAAATTTTTTTAACATTGGCCTCATGGGTTGCTAAGTAACCATGTTGGTTGAACAAAATTACAAGGAAAAGTTAAACAAAAGACTTATAACATGTGTATAAAAAGCCATCCACAGTATAATAGTGAATTACAAAATACAGTAAAAAGGGAAAAACATCAGTTGTAACTATTGAGCAAAGATTACACTGAAGATTGCTTGATACATTGTAGCATAGACTAACCAACACAAGTAAACTTCTCATCCCATTGTAAATTTTGAAGCACGTTTTTCGTGTCTAGTTCATGTACGTGACACAAAGGCGCTAGTGTCGATGAAACTTTGTTTCCATTATTTTAGGGTTAATTTCTTGATTTGTGCTTTACTGTTTGGTTATATAACTAGGGTACAAGCTATTTT
Source organism: Macrosteles quadrilineatus (assembly GCF_028750875.1). Lineage (NCBI taxonomy): Eukaryota > Metazoa > Arthropoda > Insecta > Hemiptera > Cicadellidae > Macrosteles > Macrosteles quadrilineatus. Next base: position 36,127,721 of record NW_026542595.1, read on the forward strand.
TTATGATTAGATCGTATTATTTGGTTAAACGAGGTTTTAAATGGCTGTAATAACGGGAAACAAATTGTAAACAAAACACGACCTCTACATAAACCGTACATGAACTAACAATAAAATTGTCTTCAGCTGTTCCATAAGGATGAGAAATCTACTGATTGTAGTAAAGGCTAGCTGGGCTGAATGTCAAAACTGTCTGTGGCAGTTAGATTAAGGTAACACAGCAGTCAAATATGAAATTTAAAAAAAAATTCTTTATTATTTAGTTTTGTAGAACAGACTTTTCTGAACACAGATAATAAAAAATTAAGGAAGGAAAAAATTATTTTTGAAATTTTCAGCTACTTTTATTAACTCTTGCAGCTTAATTTAGCATGCCCAAGGTCCTACTACTAATCTGACGCAGAGGGTACGCCGTCAAATATTAAAATTTTTGTAAACATTTTCTATTATTTAGTTTTGTAAAACACACTTTCCTGAACACGTACATACCAAATATTATGGAAGAAAAAATTATTTTAAGTTGTACAGCGACTTTTATACTCCAAAAGTCTACTTGGTTTTCCAAAAGTCAAGTGGTTTTTAGTCAGGTACACTTTTCTTCCTCAATTATAATTCAATTTCAATAAAAATTGGTGTGTGTGTTCCTCATATGATAAGGAAGAATAATACAAATCAGTTTCCATGACAACCAAAAATCTTTGAATTAAAAAAAAAACTTATGTAAAAAAATACAAAATATATTTTATAAATTATTAAAAATCATACTACATAACAATTTAATTTTGCTCAAAAACTTTTTTTACTTCATATTATTGTTGGTAATTAATAAACTTAGTACCTACAAAAATTTCAATAGATAGGTTAATATTTGTAAAAGTTATATGAACCTAAAAACTGCCATTTTAACATGAGCGGGATAGGGACTACTGTGTCACCTATCCCAAAATCTATCTAAAATACCTGCTGTGGGAAGGGAGGGAAACAAGTCCAAGATGTAGGAAGTGGTGAAGGAAGTAGTAAATGCGAGCAGTGCGGAGTGTGGGAACCATCTGTGGCAATTAGATTAATGTATCTGCAATCCTAAAATGCTATGGGAAGGGAGGGAAACAGGTCCACAACGTAGGAAGTAGTGAAGGCGAGCATTGCGGAGTGTGGGAAATTTTAAGGATATTTGTTTTCCCACTTGCCCGCCCAATATTCTACTGGTAAACATTTTTATTCCTCCGTTTTCTTTAACGAAGTTAGTGTATCCAATAAATAATTTTAGTCCAGCACTCCTGGAAATATTTAGATCATGGCATCTAAAAGAATATTTCACAATCAATGTTGTACTGTATGTGAAATAAATCGCATGATTAAAGGAAAGCTGGAAGAGAACAACATCAAAAGGGTATTCCAGACCCTGGGTAGGTTTCGCTCCCCCCCCCCCCCCCCAATGACTCCCCATGTAAGGCTGGATGAACTTAAATGAGTTCTCGAACCAGCATGATCGGAACGGGAACTCATGGAAACGCGGTTTAACAGGGGGTTTTATGGGGTAAAAATGGGTTTTTCTCATTTTGTACCCTTAAAACACAAAATTTATAAATTTTCCTCCAGACATTTTTAAAGAGCTTAAAAAACAAATAATCTAGTATATCAAAGTGTTTTTGTACGGTGATTGGTTACGGAGAAAATTAAAAAAAAAATGTTAATTTAAAACTCCCATGTTATTCTTGTGGAGAATATTGTAAAATGTTGTATTTGGCGTCTATGGATATATTTTGATCTAACTTGGTGGATTTATTTATTTCATACTAAGCTATTGATATTTTAATAAAAAAAAACTAACTTTATTAGTTTCCATGTAGAGCTAACCTAGGTACTTGTTAAACATAATTGTTAATTAATAGATTAATTGAAAATCAATCCAGGCAAATGGAAATTCGCTTAGTCGGCAGGTTTGCTACAGCGGAGGTTTTAAAGACATAATTGGCGACAGCTGGTCCATATAGATGGGATGTCTACTTCAGTATCATCAAAAGAACCGATTTTTTAACCATGGAAACATAGGAAAGTCATAAGACCACCATAGTAAAACCACCAAGTAGAAGAAATAGAGATTTTAAAAAAGCCATTTACTATCGTTATCATCCTATATAATGATGAACACCTACAATATGAAGATTCCCACAAACAATGAACAAGGATGTTAGCCGAAGTGTTACTATTTTGTAGGGGAAACACGGACTTAACTTTATGATGTGGCAAAGGAAAACACTCTAAGGCTGAATTAAACTGGTACGGCAAGGACATTAAATATATGTTTTCATAAAAGTCAAGTGATTTTAAAATAATATGACTACATCCAAGAAACCTTAATAAAACTTTCACTGAAGGATATGCATTATTCACATCAGGCCTTTCAATTGTGCATTTTTTCAGGTAAATATAACTTACGTTATAACAGTAACTAGCCAAATTAATGCTAATTGAAGCAAATAAAATTGTGACGGAGAGGTTATGCAGAAAATCAGACAGTTTTTAAGTAATGTAAACAAAATGATATCACCATAAAAAATTACTGAAATTTGTAAACATACTGGGGACAACGGGTAGTACTATGCAGACTACATTATCATTGACAAAGATCAACATGGACAACCTAATGCGGCTATAAGTGGGAAATATTTGTAGAATACCCTAAAAAACCAGATTAGCTTTTGAAAAATGATAAAATATTTACAAGAAATGTTGATTATATGGAACTGTTAGGTACGTAATCTATGAGTTAAGTCTTTTAAACTCATAGGAAATTATGATTTTTATTCATTTTTAAATAAGGTATTTGTTTTTAAATACTGTAACTATTTTACTTTTTTGCAATTGCTCGATTTCGAGCAACATGTACACTAGTTTTAATCCAACTATGAGTGTAGAATGGAGTTAGATGATCTTTGTTGTTACTGACTAAGATCAGCTGTTTCAGCAGCCAGGATCAGTCAATGGCTGTACCCGTATATTCACTAAATCAGTGTCGATCCTACGATGATTTCTGAAGAACATTCTTCATGATGGCAATGACTTGTTTTCTATATAAGTCTTTCATAAAGATCCTGAAAATAATATATTAAATGTCAGTAAAACATAATATACAAAAGCTGCTCTTCATTATTACGGTTTGGCATTGACTATACACAGTGTATAGTCAACGGTTTAGCGAGCATGTTAGTGGGCAGGACTAGTGCTATTATTTTGGTTTTAAAGTGTTTCTACTCCTACTACTCATCCTACTGTGTTAGCTAATGGATTAGCTATGTTCACTTATCTGGCTTTGTTCAGGACATTGTCAGTTCTGAATCATTGAACGCCAAAAAATATACATTATTGCAAGAATTGTGGAAATACCGCTGTAGGGAGTTACAAGGGCTAGTGCTACAATGGCTGTCAGGCCATTTTTTGTGTTCAAACAGTTTTTTTTTCATAACTCCTCCTGAGTCCTGACTTTATTCAATTACTTTATGATTGGAAGTCGGTTAATCTAATTTTCATAGAGGAAGACCTAGTCTAGTGACAGAAGACGACACAAAAAACCATTTTAAAAAGTACATTCATCAAACTCACCCTCCGGTAACACATTTTGCATCTTTCGTAACCGGGCAACGTAGTTTTTTAATGTTATTTTATGGTGTTGCTGGTCTTGGTCTTAATTATCTTGTTGTAGAGTTCATTATCTGGTCAATTCCAAAGGTACTTCTCCCCCAAAAAATATTACAATTTTAACATTGTTCCAAAATATATTCCTTTTCTTATATCAAAACAAATCATAATAATTATTAACATTGCTTCTTGAAATGAAATAAATATTGAGTAAACCTTACCAATGGTGTAGGAATTGATGTAACTGGTAGAGTTTTTGTCGTTCTTTAAATCTTGGGGATTTTGGAATCATTTTGTGATAGGCATCATAAAAAATTGATGTAAACCCACCCCAAAGCACAGAAACAGCAACGTCGTACTCATGATGACCATAGAATACAGAGGCAAGATCAAATATCACTGAAACAACCATGAATGTCAAACAAATAAGGTTTATAGCATTTTTGTGTGTTAATTACAATAAAAAAATGGTTTACAGTTTTCACGGGAAGGAATAAGGATATTTACTGATATATGTAAATTTTAAATTTACAAGTTGATCCAATTGAAATATCATATTCCTTCCAAGTCACCTATAGATTATTAAATAGGGCCTCTCCCAACAACCTTGATATAGACTGCTGAACTCTTATTAATGCTTGGGAATTGAAACTTCGGTCATCTCATCTCCATTCATACTTTGCCTGCATTTGTATGGTCACCATTTCAAAGTAAAATATTAAAGGTGTACGTTGATCTCCCTAGACAAAAGGAGGAATAAGACACTAAACAAACAGTTTAAAGATAACAATCTGAATAAAACTGTTCACGTACTGGATTAAATAAAATTACTTTATACATTTCCCGTGGCAGCAAACCTAAGTACGGTACTCATAAAAATTAATGTTATTTAATAGAAAATAAATATCACAACTTTAAGGGAATGTTGTAGTGAAAATCCAATAGGATAAATGGAAATTCGCTTAGTCTGCAGCCGCACGTTTGCTGCAATCAGGGTGGTCTTAATAAGGAAAAAAGAGGGTCATCCAGTCTCATGGTTTGGGTCCAGACTGGGACGGGTGGCGTCGTCCTGTAATCCAGCTACTAGGAGGTCACGAATTGTGGATATTTATAGGGATGCACTGTGGATGCGATGCTCCCTGGTGTGGATTAACGTCCGCACTAGTGAGTACTACGACTATCCGCAGTACTATCCTGATAATTAGACCAATTCGTAAATTACAAGGAAAAATGTGGTTCGGATTCCACTATAAACTGTAGGTCCCTTGGTTGCCATTAGCTGTATGGGCTATTAATTAACAGCTGTGTCTAAGGAACATGTCGGCCTTAGTCACTAACAAGACTACAAGATCGCGCCACTCATCCTACACTCATCTTTCACTCATATTTGGGTTAAAATACGCACATAGTGGCGTCCCCATCTTAAATAATTGATAATTGATAATTGATAATTGAATTGGATGTATTCAAGGTTAATTTACTAAAGAAAACCTTGAAGTAGTTTTCAGGCCAGATAGTTCATGCAGAATATACTTTCTGCACTATCACTGGAATTAATCCCAGAATAGAATACACAAATAAATAAATCATAATTTTAGCAGATATTATACTACTAAGTGATAGAAATTAAATAGGATCCATATTACCTGAGAATTGGGAACTATTTGTAATTGACCTGATAACCTTTGAATTGGATGCAAATACTATCAGTAACTAGGATGTACTAAGCAATGGCTTCTCATCCTTTCTTGTCAGTCAATAGGTACTTAAAGGGATGACTTGCAACACATAATATAAAATGTCAACACTGTAGTACATTTTTCCAAATAAAAGCATTAACTATAATTAATAATTACATTAATTAATATTATTATAATATTTTGCCTAACCCGCCATGTAAAACTTCCCTATCCCAAGCGTGATGTAGACAACTTCCTTACTTCTCGAGTGATGTAAAGTTGAAAAAAAACTCACTCGGTGAGGTAATGAAGCCCATTTAAATAACATTGAGTGCTTAACTTAAAAAAATATACCTCTATGGAGCCAACGACGTTCAACGCTAGAAATCAGCTGTGCGCTTGAATTTTATTGTTATGTTTTGAAGAATTTTCCTAACCTAGCTTTTGTTTGTAAATGAACGTTACTGTTAGAAGATGAGTGAAATGGTTAGTGAAAAATATTATTTGTAACCTCCTGTATATTGTTGGGTCAGGTAAAATCTTGTACGTTACACGTTACGCAAGAGCGTGCTTACATCATTAGGTATTTTATGCAACTCGCTTCCGCTCGTTGCACAACATCCACCTGCGTGATGTAAAAACGCTCTTACTACACTTATTGTAAGGTAAATAGCTATTATACCTGGGTGAGTTGATGTTTCCCCAACGTTACCACCCCAAAAGTCTCCATGGACAATGGAAGGATTTACCTCAATTCCCTCAAAAAAAGATGGAATTTTTTCTTTAAGTCTCAACCACAACTGGATTGCTTCAACATCATTTTTCTGTTGGAGATTGAGAAAAGCCAACTTGAAAAAAAATATAGAGTTCAACATTATACACTGAATTATCACTAGACAAAAACATTTTCACAGCATTACAGCAAAACAAAGTGATTAAGTATCAGAGTATAGGTATAGTGCTTGCTTTAATATCCAAGATGTCTAATAAATGTATTTTATACTTAATACAAATTGCATTATTTTTAATTTCAATAGGAAACAAGTTCTTTGCAGCCGATTGATGTGAGGTTATAATTTATTGAAAACTTTGTGTTCAACAACAATGTGAGGGGAATTTCCATATGGGAATAAATGGGTGACTAGAAATGTGACATCCTTTCAAAATTACACAAAGTTTTCAATAAATTATAAATGTCGTCCAATTTGCATTTAACTTTTCCTTTTGATTTTATAGTCCGTGTATTATTTATTAAATTTAAGTAATTGGTTTTTGATCACATAATAATCCTGCAATTTGTATGAAACCAATAAACTGTAAAACGTTGCCAACTATTGTCACTTTAATAATTTTTAACTAGAAACTTAGTTAGATTTTTTTATTTTCACAATGAGAGTTATTACTCCAATACAATATTTTGACCCCATCATATAATATGACTCCCATTCAAGTGAATATTTATTCAACAAGACATGTACATTAACTATCCTAAAGTAATTATAGTAGAGTGTCAAAAATCCGAACCAATTTGGGACTGTAGGTAGTTCAGATTACCGATTTGTTCGGATTTTTAAACATAACCTATAAATTAATAATAGACACATAATTAGGCCTACAGTATTAAAAATACAGTTCTACGATACAGTAAATAATATAAAAACAATATGTAGAGTTTAAACATTGGAAACGAACAAAACACTGATTGGCTCAGCGCATTCACTCATTTCCTCGCCGGGCACCAAATTGTTTGCCCGCGAAATTTTAAAATATCTGTTGCCTCGGTGCTACTTCAATATTTTGAAACCCTCAGGAGTGGTTCAGACTTTTGACGTTTCAGATTTTTGACGCTCTACTGTATACAGTAAGTACAAAATGTGATTATTTTATTTAAGTTTGTATTCACTCACCTCTTCTACAATGCTGAACAGAGGTTCAAGCCGGTTTTGGATGAAAAATGTCTGAAAAAGGTAATTCACTAAAGCCTTGATTTATTTTGAGGTCCAATCATTACAGTATTTTATACCGGGTGATTGGTACCCAGTGTGACAATAGTTATTTGTGTAACTAGTGGGTAAAGTCAAAAGTGGCACTTTGCTGCACACGAGAGCAATGCGGCTCGTGCGAAATGATCTCGAGTGCAGCAAAGGCCTTTTACACTCGTGTTACACATTATATTTTTCCTACAGTCACTATAAAACATATAAATAATTAGTCTTTCAAACACTATACAACACGTTTTTAGGTTCAGCAGGCAACACAAATAGGTGCCCTAGAGAAAGTAGTACCCGGTCCGTATCACTCCGCTATTTTTCCTCGGCAAGAAATGTGCTCCGCGTTTTGAGAATATAGTTCCGTATGTTTTTAGTAATTTGAAGTGGTTTCCGCGCCTAAAAAAAATGCTTTAAAGGTATTTTCTTGTTTATTAAGATCGTAGGAATGTTTTAAAAACGTTTAAAAGAAAAGTCCAGAAAGTTCAGAAATACCGAAACTATAAACACGAAATAACAGGTTAAATTGTAGTTATAATAGTCAATCAGCTGCTCTTAGTATTATTATCTTTAAGTGTTGCCAACCTATTTCCAAGCGTACTCGGATTACGTGCATAATAGAACCACGCTTTTTTGTGTTGTTTCATTGGAATCCTGATGTGCGGCAAAGTATAAACCGTACGACAAAGTATAAAACCGTACGGCAAAGTATAAATGTTTCGGAGGAGTAATTGTCACAAAAATCCTGCTTGCGTATTAAATAAGTATAGATTAAAAGTGTGTTCATTTTTCTCTCTCTCATATTCATTAATCTCAATATCTCCATATCTCTACATATTATCCCTCTGGTCCTTAGAACTAATTATCATTAAACCCCTTTCTCAATTATTCTCTCTAACAATTCCCTAATATTTAATTTAATTATCAACAAATCGTTCACCCTGTATATATATAAATATATGAATTTGAACGGATGGTCCACTTTGTCAGGAAACTACTGAGCCGATTGACACATTTTTGGTCTCATTGGAAAGAGCGTAACGTGAAGTTGTACAGGAAACTTTCTTTTTAGGGAAATAATTAGAGAGTGAGGCCCTGGGGCCCTTTAAAGTTTCGTATTTCTCCATGAGATTAACAAGGGAAACAAAAATTGTTATGAAACTCCAGCTGTTGTCAGAAATTAAAGGTGAGAAGAAGAACATATGTTAATTGTATACAGTCAATAAGATTGCTAATTTAAAAGTTTGCTACAAACATTTACTGACTTGGTTTAAATGAAATGTTTACTATTTGAATTTTGGTTGGCGTAAATATTACAATGGAATAAAGCGAGAGAGCCTGGATAAATTGATATACTAAAAAGAAAACTGAATTAACACTGTGCTGCATTTCTTAGTAGGTAATCATTGAAAGAGCCGATTTGCAAACTATGGAAACATAGGAAAGTCATAGAACAAGAAATAGAAATATTGTTTTTTTTACTTTCTCCCCTTATACCATAGTATATGGAGAAAGTATTGTTTTCGTCAAAATTTTCGAGTTTGAGTTTTGAGTGGATATATTCGTTTTGGGTCCCCCTGGACCCAAAAAAGTGGTTTTCGAAGTGATGTCGGTGTGTGTGTGTGTGTGTGTGTGTGTGTGTCTGGATGTGTACAGACCTAGGGACTACACCTGTGGTCCGATTTCGATGAAATTTGGCATGTAGGTTCTAATACATGGTATCTCCAGGAGTTTTTTTCATTTATTTGAAATTTTGATTTTTAATGGGGATTTTTCCATTAAAACCCATAAAAAACCGGAAAAATCGGATTTTCCCAAAAACGGCCCGAACGATTTTGATAAAAATTTAGTATGTTGTAGCCCTTTAAATTCTGAACAAAATTGTACAAATCCCATTTCTGTAAAAATTACGGTTCAAAAGTTATTGTAAATTATGTTATTTTCCCATAAAAACCCCATAAAATAACGGAAAAATCTGATTTTCACAAAAATGGCCCGAACGATTTTGATAAAAATTTAGTATGTAGTCCTTTAAATTCTGAACAAAATTGTACTAATCCCATTTCCATATATTTACTCTCACCTACACATGATAAAGGTTGTTGACAAACTTATGGGAAAAAGTATGTGTCAGAATGCTGATACCGTTTATTTTATTTATAATCGTTATTGTGGACAACCTAATGCAGCTATGAGTAAGGCTATTTGTAGAAAACACTAAAAAACAAGATCAGCTTTTGAAAAATGATAAGATATTTACAAGAAATTGTGATTATATCGATGTTTTATATACATCATGAGTATTTCCAAAATCTTTGAGTCGAATCTTTTAAAGTCATCAGAAATTATGACTGTTATTCGTTTTAAAATAACGCCTGTAATACTTAGCAATTGCTCGAATTCGAGCAACAGGGACACTAGTGGTTACAAAAGAACAAGAACTGTTTTATTTACATTCATGTACAACATATGTCACCAATATAATCATAGGGAAATAATTTAATTTCATGAACAAATGTTTGAAAGCAAAACATTAAATAAATTAATTGAGCCAAAGATTATGAAATATACATAACATAAAAAGATAAAGGAAGTTTACTTGAAGCAAGAAGCTTTAGACTTGCATGCTTTAACACGTTCGCTGCGGCACGTCAAATGGCGGGCGTATCCCCAGTGCGGCGCAGCCCTCAGCGTCGAACAAACCCGATTGCCACGTGTGATTGGCTTTCCAATTTCGGTCTGACGAATAGCAAAGAACGTGCAGGGATGTCCTGCTTTACAACGAGAGTCGACGTAGCTCGCTATTGGGGCTGACATCCCCAAAGTACTATTCCATACCTAATTATTGATTCGATGTAGGCTTGTTGATAATGAAATTAAATATTAGGGAATTGTTAGAGAGAATAATTGAGAAAGGGGTTTAATGATATTTAGTTCGAAGGACCAGAGGGATAATATGTAGAGATATGGAGATATTGAGATTAATGAATATGAGAGAAAGAAAAATGAACACACTTTTAATGGTTACAAAAGAACAAGAACTGTTTTATTTACATTCATGTACAACACATTATGTCACCAATATAATCATAGGGAAATAATTTAATTTCATGAACATATGTTTGAAAGCAAACCATTTAAGAAATTAATTGAGCCAAAGATTATGAAATATACATAACACAAAAACATAAAGGAAGATTACTGAACACAGGGTTAGTAAAAAGTGTGGAGACCCCCTGTTATTTTTTAACGGCCCATACTAGAAAAACTAAACTCGGCACACCTTTATGGCATGTTATGAAGTACTTTTTGGGCATAACTGCCACTTGGTGTACATCTTCAAAATGGGGGATTTTGGGGGAAACTAAAGAATTTCAAATAGAAAGACCAATCAAGTGACCCCTCATTTTGAAGGTCCTGGTAAAAGAAAACTAACAACGCAACTTAGAGGTTTCTATCTCAATCCAGTAAAAGATGGAAGCTGATTGAAATCTTTGGAAATCAGAAATAACTTACAATTTTATATTCAATTTGCTGCAATTTTTTACTGTGTTAAGATAGAGGCCTCTAGTTTGTGTTGTTAGTTTGCTTTTATTATGACCTTCAAAATGAGGGGTCACTCGATGGGGCTTAACGTGTAAAATTTTTGAGTTTCCCCCAAAATCCCCCATTTTGGGTTTGGGAACCAAGTGGCTATTAGGCTTAAACAGTACTTCATAACATGCCAAAAAGGTGTGTAGAGTTAGTTTTCCTAGTGTGAGCCTTTACAAAATTTACAGGGGGTCTCCAGACCTGGAAAGCCGTAAGTTAAATTTAACTTCTGAGAATTTCAATTGGCTGCCATTTTTTACTGGATTGAGATAGAGACCTCTATTTTGAGTATTTTGTTTAATCCGACCATGGGAACAGGGGTTTATGGGGGGTTTTATGGGGTAAAAATGGAGTTTACCCATTTTTGACCCTAAAAACAAAAAATTTTGCAATTTCTTTTTAAACAGTTTTGTAGAGCTTAAAAAAAAATTATTTAGTATATTGAAGCACTGTTGTATGCCTTACAGTCACGGAGAAAATTTAAAAATAGTGTAATTTAAAATTCCCATGCTATTCTTATGGAGAAAATGAAAATTGTTGTAGTTTACTTGTTAATGGATATAAATTGATAACATTTGGCGAATTTATTTATTTCATCCTATACTATTGACGTATGGTCAAAAAAGACTTTTTACCTTCCCCGTAGCAGCAAACCTAAGCACTTGTTAAATCTAATGTTATTTAAATAGGGAATAAATATGTCTTATTTATGGAAATATTTTAATGAAAATGTAATCCAACAAGTTGAAATTCGCTTAGTCTGCAGGTTTGCTGCGGCTGGGATATTAAAACATGTAAAGTAAGTGAAATTTAAAAGATCACTAAGCAAATATACTGGCAATGAATTGAATATTTTTTACAGTTGTTTTTTCTTTTCATAGCTAAAGCCAGAAACCAAACATAATATCCAAACAGTTACAAAATGTTACCGTATATAGATTAAGATAAGTATAATAGGACTTACCACCCAGTCATTTTTCCAAGTATTATCTTGAGGAGTTAAACGGTGAAATGTGGTTTTGTGAAAACCAAACGTGGTCAAATGTCTTGGGTCATTTGCATCTCTGAGAACTTTGTTGTGTAGATGAAGTCTAGCCATTCTGTCCCCAAGTTCTGCTGAATGTTTGTTTAACACTTAAAAATATATAAATCCTTTATTATGACATGTGGGTAGTTCTTCTTAAAAACAGTAAACACACATACAGCGATTGGGAGTGGAGTGGGTGGGCAATCCATAGCGATCTGTAGCGGAGCGCACGAACAGGAGCGGGAGCTTGATTAGTTCCAAGATGTCAGTAAGTTCGGACACAATTTGCTGCACAGCGTAAACGTGTAATTAATTTTGAGTGCTTCAAGTGAAGTGGGTGCATGAAGTGAAAGGAAGGGAGATGCATATGGTGAATATCACCATTTGTTTTTAGTTGTTAAAGAAGCATGAATCACAATTTGTGCAATACATGTGAATGCCTATCAGCTCATAATGTTAGAAATCCTTGTATTGAATTGCTCATTGAACTATTAAAATGTGTATATCAATAAAACAGGTTCCTGTTTATTTAAAACCTATTCAGCCACACCCAAAACCCATCTGAATTAAATCTAAATTAATCATCAAAAGTAGTTACAATGATGTGACAGCATAATATATACATATATATGAAAAAGACCTTCACACAGCGACTTGTGCAGACTGACTCACGACTATGTCATTGCTTTTTCTGCTCCCAAACGCTCGAAAAAACAAACAAGATTGTTCCAAAGTTAACCGCTACGCTTACAACAGCTGTTTGTGTGTGCGTTAGTATACTTGATTGTATGGGTTTGATTTTATCACTCTTGTTGTGAACTTTATTGAATATGTTTTCACTTCATTGATTTTCCTTTTGATCTGACTGTTGTATTTTTTCTAAACTACTGTGTTTTGTTTTACCACATGTTAAATATTTTGTATTGAATTAATTTAATTGTTAAAAAGGTTGAGTTAAGACTTTGGAATAAATAAAGAAGCCTACTAATCTGTTTGTGAAATAATTATTTTTAGTACAGTGCAATTAGCTTAAAAAAAGAGCAAACCGGGACATCCAAAAAAAAAGTTTCAAACCAGTGCCAAATTGTTGAGTACACTTCCCTCAATATGTAAAAAAAAGTTACACTGATTTGAGTGTCGGGTTTGGGGGGGAGGGGGTGAAAATGGGGTGAAAAAAGGACTTTTTTTTCTTTTTCGCAAATACCTCAAAAACGGTGCGTTTTTCTTAAAATATAATGAAATACAAAAATAATCTACATTAAATTTCGAACAAAATGATACCATACAATACCTATCTACTATGAACCGTTCAGGTAATATTGAGGGGTAAATGTGATTTTTTTCTTAAAATTTTAAAAAAGTTGTTTTTTAAATGGAGGAAACCCATGGACACCTATAAAAAAAGTTTCTAATCAGTGCCAAATTGTTCAATAAACCTCCCTTGATATGTATAAAAAGGTTACACGGATTTGAGTGTCGGATTTGGGAAGGAGGGTTAAAAGAAAAGGGGGGGTGGATGGGACTTTTTTTACTTTTTTGCAAATACCTCAAAAACGGTGCGTTTTTCTCTAAATATAACAAATTACAAATATAATCTACATTAAATTTCGAACAAAATGATACTATACAATACCTATCTACTATGAACCGTTCAGGTAATATTGAGGGGTAAATGTGATTTTTTTCTTAAAATTCTAAAAAAAGTTGTTTTTTAAATGGAGGAAACCCATGGACACCCATAAAAAAAGTTTCTAATGAGTGCCAAATTCTTCAATTAACCTCCCTTAATATATATAAAAAAGTTACACGGATTTGAGTGTCGGATTTGGGAAGGAGGGTTAAAAGAAAAGGGGGGGGAATGGGAATTTTTTTGCTATTTTTCAAATATCTCGAAAACGGTGCGTTTTTCTTAAAATATAATGAATTACAAAAATAATCTATATTAAATTTCAAACAAGATGATGCCATACAATACCTATCTACCATGAACGTGTTAGGAGATATTGAGGGGTAAATGTGATTTTTCTTTTTAATTCTAAAAAGTTGTTTTTTAAATGCAGGAAAACCATGGATACCCATAAAAAAGTTTTTGTTCTTTGCATTTTCTCTATTAACTTACTCGTTTATGAGCTACAGGATGCGGAATGTACACAACAAGCCTTTTTCCATAAGTGTAACATGCTGTGACTCCTAAACGAGTAGCTTTTAAGAGAAAATGACAAAATTAAAAATGTTTTTAAATTGGATTTATATACTAAAACAATCATAAACTACAGGGTGTTCCATAAAAAAATAACAAAGTTGTCGGCCATATTGGAAAATGGCGAACATATTTTTAAAATTGGGAACCATTCCAAATCATCTAAAAAAATAAAGGGGAGTGTCCCATAAGAAGTCAACTAACTGTATAACCCATGATAAAAAAGTTAGCTATTGGTTCACTTTAGGTGAGACATCCTGTATACAGGGAGTCCTGTAAGTAAACAGCCAACCCCCAGGAAATGGTTCTATGGGTGAAAATAAAAAGAAAATCAAGAGTATTTTTTTCCAAAATCGCTTCGTTAACCAGATATTTGCCATTTTGTTTTTTTCACAAAAACATTATTTCATCTCTGAATTTTTTAACCGATCATTAACAAACTTGGTATGTATGTTGAGGTAAAATAGACCCACGTTAGAAAAAAAATATCTTAATCCAATAAAAATTTTAAAATGGCGGCCATTTAGTTTTTTAAAATTGAAATTGCTAGAAATGGCTAATTTTATGAAAAAATGTCTGTAACACTTTTATTTAGCTTTTAAAATAATAAAAAATAAATAAATATTACGATTTTTATTTGCAAAATGAGGCAACCCTGAATAGCGTAGCCTTAATCACAATAATTTTACAACTAATAAAAATCGTTGTAACTTCAGTTATTTTTTATTCCATCTTCTTAAGAATTCAAACGGTAGAAAGTTCACCGTGTTCCCGTATCTAGGTAGGTTTGTCTTTTTTAGGTAGGTAAGTCATATTTATTTATATATTGTAGTTATATTTGTGATAAAATGGAAAATAAAAAGTGTTACTTAACAAAATTTACAAAATTACTTATGAATAAAATTCCCAACCCCATTTTCACACCCTCCTACCCAAGACTGGCACGAAAATCAGTGTAACTTTTTTACACATATTAAGGGAGGGTTATTGAACAATTTGGCACTTGTTAGAAACTTTTTTTATGGGTGTCCATGGGTTTCCTCCAGATAAAAAACAACTTTTTTTTAGAATTTTAAGAAAAAAATCACATTTACCCCTCAATATTACCTGAACCGTTCATAGTAGATAGGTATTGTATGGCATCATCTTGTTTGAAATTTAATATAGATTATTTTTGTAATTCATTATATTGTAAGAAAAACGCACCGTTTTCGAGATATTTGGAAAATAGCAAAAAAGTCCCATTCCCCCCCCCTTTTCTTTTAACCCTCCTTCCCAAATCCGACACTCAAATCCGTGTAACTTTTTTATACATATTAAGAGAGGTTTATTGAACAATTTGGCACTCATTAGATACTTTTTTTATGGGTGTCCATGGGTTTCCTCCATTTAAAAAACAACTTTTTTAGAATTTTAAGAAAAAAATCACATTTACCCCTCAATATTACCTGAACGGTTCATAGTAGATAGGTATTGTATGGTATCATTTTGTTCGAAATTTAATATAGATTATTTTTGTAATTCATTATATTTTAAGAAAAACGCACCGTTTTCGAGATATTTGGAAAATAGCAAAAAAAGTCCCATTCCCCCCCCCTTTTCTTTTAACCCTCCTTCCCAAATCCGACACTCAAATCCGTGTAACTTTTTTATACATATTAAGGGAGGTTTATTGAACAATTTGGCACTCATTAGAAACTTTTTTTATGGGTGTCCATGGGTTTCCTCCATTTAAAAACAACTTTTTTAGAATTTTAAGAAAAAAATCACATTTACCCCTCAATATTACCTGAACGGTTCATAGTAGATAGGTATTGTATGGTATCATTTTGTTCGAAATTTAATGTAGATTATTTTTGTAATTCATTATATTTTAAGAAAAACTCACCGTTTTTGAGGTATTTGCGAAAAAGAAAAAAAGTCCTTTTTTCACCCCATTTTCACCCCTTCCCCCCCAAACCCGACACTCAAATCAGTGTAACTTTTTTTTACATATTGAGGGAAGTGTACTCAACAATTTGGCACTGGTTTGAAACTTTTTTTTTGGATGTCCCGGTTTAGGTCTAATTGCACCGTACATTTCTGGTAATTATTTCAAGATTCAAAACATTTTGGCGACCGTGACAGGACATTTTCTTTAATTTAAGACATCTGGGTTGTTTAATAGTTTATAACAATATGGAAGGCCAAGAAAATATGAAAAAGAAAAGATCACAGATTAGAAGGCTATTCACCAAGGTTTATAATGAACTGGAAGAAGCATTTAATAATGAAGACCTGTCAATAAATGATAAAGAAACTCAAATAAAAGTAAACTTTTCTCAAATTGAAGACAAAATAACAGCATTAATGGCAATGGATGGAAAAATCTCTGATGAAATGCTGATGAAAGATGCTTCTGATGCTGATCTGGACAATGAACTGGACACACAAGAAGAATACAAGAAGAAATGGTACCTGATGAAGGCTAAGTATGAAATGTTTCTTAAAACACCTACCAACAATGGTGTGTCAAACATTTACAGACCAAACCGTAACTTTCATTTGCCTAAATTGCAATTATCTTGAAGGTTTTGGGGTCAGTACAAAAAGATTCATGAAGATAGTGAAATTAAACCTGAAGACAAATTTCAATATTTAATTCAATCCTTGAAACATGGTTCATCAGCTAGGGAATTAATAGATTCTTTTCCTCCTTCTGGTGAAAATTACATCAAGGCTATTGAACAATTGAAATCCAGGTTTGCACGTGATGAACTTTTGGTTGAAGTTTATGTAAGAGAATTACTAAATTTAGTTTTGAAACAAGCCAACAAACAAAGTATCATGCCACTTTCAACCCTTTCTGATAAACTTGAGACTCAACTTCGTGCCCTAGAAACACTCGGGGTCACATCAGATAAGTATGCTGCCATGCTATACCCACTGGTTGAATCTGCTCTACCAACTGATACTCTCAGAGCATGGGAGCGGTACAGAACAACAAACAAAATAGGCTTAGGTGAATTTAAAGGTAGCGAGTCATCTAATTCAAATTATTTACAGCTATTGTTAAATTTTGTCCGTTCCGAGGTCGAAAGCGAAGAACGTTTGGCTCTTGCTCGGAACAGTTTTGCAGTGGACAGAGACACTACACCAAGTGACACCCAGCCACAGAAGAGATACCGTCACCAACGTCCTGGTATGAAAAGTGGGTTTGAGAAAGGACTACCTTTACCTACAGCATCTACAATAATTGCTACAGACAGCTCTTCAGTGGTGAGTAAGCCTACATGCTTATTTTGTAATAAAGGAAATCACAACACTCAAGACTGTTCTGGGTTACAAAAGCTTACTTTAAAAGAAAAGAGAGAGTTTGTGACAAAAAAGGGAGCTTGTTTTTCATGTTTAAAGTTAGGTCACAGCAGTAATAAATGTAAAGTTTTTGTATCCTGTGCTATCTGTAAAAGGAAACACTACTGCTTAATGTGTCCTAGTTTAGAGAAAATGGTGCACAGAAATACTCATGAAAATGATTCTAACAAATCAAATGTCATTGAAAGTGTGCAAATTAATGACAAATCTGAGTCCTTGATTGCAAATCAAAATAAGGAAACCTTATTACAAACTCTTCTGGTAAAAGTAATAGGACCTGACCAGCAATCTTTACTAGTAAGAGCATTGTTGGATTCTGGATCTCAAAGGTCTTATATCTCAAAGGACTGTGTAGAGAAACTTAAATTAATAGAATCTGGTGAGGAATCAATAGTTCATGGTTTGTTTGGAGGTATTAAAACTAAAGAGACTCCACATAATCTTTACCAAGTAGAGTTACGTGACACAAAGGGTAAATTCGGCATTTCAGTTAATGTGCTTGATCAAGACAAGATTTGCAATTACATACCCAGATTAGATACAAAAAGGTATTTTCCCATTTTAAAGAAGAAGAATATATACCTTTCAGATTTTGGACAAGATGCAGCAGAAGAAATACAGTTACTACTAGGAGCTGATATCTTGGGCCAACTTCTCACAGGTAAAATTGAACAGCTAGATCAAACTCTGGTTGCTGTTCAGACTGTGTTAGGATGGACAGTAATGGGACAATGTGGAAAAAGTTATCAGTCACTTATTAGTATTAGTTGCTTTGCTAAAATGGACATTTCAGATCTATGGCGTTTAGATGTTTTGGGCATCACTGATCCATCAGGTAGTAAAACAAAGGAGGCGAATGCATCAGATGTTTTGGAGCATTTTAACAAAACTATTGTAGTAAATAGTGAAAATAGGTACGAGGTGACTCTTCTATGGATTGAAGGCCATCCAGAGCTTATGGACAACAAAGTTACAGCCGAGAAGCGACTTATTGGAGTGGTAAAGGAAATTTTACGACGAAACTTGGGAAATTCATCAGTCACACAGGAAGAACTCTCAACAATTTTGTGTGATTGTGAAGCAACTGTAAATTCAAGACCTTTGACTTATCTTTCAAATGATGATGACTGTTTACAACCATTAACTCCAGCCTTATTCTTACAACCAACATCAACAGCTGAATTACCAGATTTGGATGAAATTGAGTGTCTAAGTTTGAATAAAAGAGTGCGTTATATAAACAAATTAAGAAGATCACTAAGAGACAGGTTTAAGAAAGAATATTTGGCTCAATATCACAATGGAAAAAACAAGAAAAGTAGAGAACCCATTATTGGAGAAGTTGTATTGATAGATGATAACACAAAACGAATAAGATGGCCGGCCTTTGGGGTTGGTACAAGATGTATATCCAGGAAGAGATGTATTCTCCAGAGTCGCAAGACTAAAAACTGGAAATGGTATTTTGACAAGACCACTACAAAGACTTTTTCCATTAGAAATCACAGCTTGTGAAAAAGAGTGTATGAAAGAAAATAAACCACTTGAAGAAGAAGAAGTAGTTGAAAACGAAGTCTTTGATTTCGCTAAGAAGAAAACCAGATGTGGAAGAGAAGTAAAAGTGCACCAGCGATTTTACTGATTTAAAATTGCACATAATTTTTTAGCAATTTTAAATGGGGGGAGGATGTTGTGAACTTTATTGAATATGTTTTCACTTCATTGATTTTCCTTTTGATCTGACTGTTGTATTTTTTCTAAACTACTGTGTTTTGTTTTACCACATGTTAAATATTTTGTATTGAATTAATTTAATTGTTAAAAAGGTTGAGTTAAGACTTTGGAATAAATAAAGAAGCCTACTAATCTGTTTGTGAAATAATTATTTTATCATTTCTGGTAATTATTTCAAGATTCAAAACAACTCTAAATCTCCACTCCCAATTGCTGTATGTGTAGTTTTACCCTAAGAATTAAGAAATAACCTCTGCTATGAAACTTGGTTAACATGTGTTGGTTTTTATTAGTACAGGCGTAGTTAAATTTTCATTCAAATTAGAAAAGGCTTTATATTTTACAATAGCATGCAAAGTGTAGACTCCAAGTAGTTTTAGTATACTAAGTATATGATAAAAGAAAAGTTCTGTTCTGTACATTGTCAAACATTCCCTGCTCAGATTTTACTTCCACGTTGTTCTTTGTGGTATATAAGTGATATCTAAATAATCAAAATAATTATCTGGCGAGACCTTAATTAACACTTAAATATTTAACATAATTATTTTTCAAACTTAATATATCAAACTTGTTCTGTGTCTCTGATATTACGGTGAAAACTGACTTTTCATATCCATGTGGCTGGTGACCAAGCAGGCTCCTCCATCAGGGTTGTCCAACACTTTGATGGGTTTAGGCACTACAACTGTGTTGGTGGCTGCGATGGCACCGAGTCCTTCAAACTCTCCATCAAACATCAATCGGGCCTTGAACATCTCATTGTGTTAAGTAGTAAGGGAACTTTTAAATAAAATAGTCACGCAAGTTAACATCGTTGTATGACTAATGTGCTAAAGAGTTGCTGAACGTTTCACTTTTATTCAGAGTCAATGAGCGACTGAGTGGTCCCACTCTACAATATTTAGTAAATGGAACTGTTTTTATATTAATACATTTAATATTAATATAATACAAAACATTTTAATCAACCAACATAAAATTGTTATATAACTTACACTCCGCTTTTTGGCAGGGTGTCAAACATTATTTAATTTACTTTTTTCTACAATAGCTTCTATAAATTACAAAATAAAATTACATTTATTGCAGCCATTTTAGAGAAGATTAAAACCATCCAATTTATGTTTAACTTAAGTTGAGTGAATTGTTGGGTATCAGTTTGTTAAATTTCTTTATTTAATTCTAAATTATTGACTGAAAAATACAACACACAGTACCTGTGGGCTACTGTTGCATTTAACAAAGATGGGTCCAAAATCTGTCTGATAGGCTTGACCATGACTTATAGTGCCCTCTTTTGGAGTGCCTATTGGAGACAGTGTTGTTGTGCCTAGTTCACATTTAATGTTATTTTCCATTGAATCGAGTAAAAATATTACACAGATTTGACTATTATTTGTAGATTTAGAACAATACATATATGAAACTATTCTCTTATCTCTAGTAACTGATTGATACTTTTTTATCTTACAAAGTAATGTCAGAATTATGACAATATATAATTGATAAGTATATGTTCACAATTTAAAAATTGAATTTTTAAGACAACATACTTGTGAGCTGTGATGTAATTAATTACAATAGAAATTGTCATACTGAACCAAAATCTGCAACTAAGTTACTTTTATGATCCATATTACAATTTTTTTTTGTTAATTGTTATTGTTTAGTATTGTAAGAGTTTTTGATTATCAAATATCTGTACTTTTCTTTTCTTCAGTATTAAGAGCTACATTGTACTTAGTACAGACTACATTGTATGAGGAAGCTATTTCATGTAAATTGATCCATGGTAAATAAACATTTATGATTTATAGCAAATTTTCCATAAGGCAGTTACCGTAGTAAGACCTAGACCCAGGACCGATTTACTTTCTGTCAAAAAGGTCAAAAACACCATCTATTCACTTCAAATATACATATGTGTCTGTTAGCACGATAAACCAGGTTAAAACTGTCAGATTTCGATTACATTGTGTAGGAACGTGTAAATCTACATCTATTCAAATGGGTTTGCGTTTGCCAACCAACATGATCCTACTATAGGAACGGGGTTTCATGGGTTAAAAAATTGGTTATTCCCATTATTTACTCTCAAAATACTAAGTTTCAAACTTTCTTTCCAAACTATTTCGTAGGGTTAACAAAAAAAATAGTATTGAAGTTGTTGTACATGTAAAGATCACAAAAAAGAAATCAATGATTACAGATAACGGTGTTACAGAAAAAAAACTTTAAATATAAAATTGTCATGTTGTTCAAGGAGAACAAATAAATTGATGTAATTTGCTTTTTAGGGACATATTTGATGGAATTTGGCAAATTTGTTTAATATACTACGCTATTAATTTTATTAACATTTCAATAAAAAAAATATAAAAAACAGTTTATTACCTTTCCTATAGCAGGAAGTCTAAGTGCTCTTTTAAAATGAATGTTATTTAAATAGGAAATTAACCTGAAATTTTTTTAAGGGAATATTATAGTAAATATCCATTCAGGTAAATGGACATTCACTTGGTCTGCAGGTTTTGTGTGGGGGTATTCTTATTAAGGGATAAAGTGGGTGATCCAGTCTCATGGTCTGGACTTAATGTAATCTCTTACTGAAGAAAAACTTGAAGAAGTTTTCATGTCAGATAGTTGATGCGCTACTACTCCCAGAATACAAATATTAAATATAAGTACTGTAGTCCTTTTAGTAGACATTATACTTAGCAACTGGATAGGCACCAGAATACCTGAGAAATGGGACCATATACCACAGGGAGGCATGTGCCCCCCCCCCCCACACATGACAAAATTGTAAATTTTTGTAACGCACCAACAGTAAAAATCCAAATAAAAATACATTCTTTCTACTTTCTAATGTGGCACCTCTACTCACAAGTTATTTATACCAAGTAATATGGGGGTATTTTAAACCCTCCGGTAGGATGGTGTTCTGGTTGTGCCCCCCCCCCCCCCAAATCTATGGGTCACGTGACAATTTCTGAAGGAGGAACAAAAAACAAACTTAGTCCTACTTTATTAAGTTATATGTTATATTTAAGAACAACAATAAAACTTAATATACTGGTAACAACAAAATAAACAAAGTCTGCGTACCTCATTAATAGTACTCATGTACAGTAAACTGTCATTTAAGTTAAAGTAAAATATCACAGCATTAAAATATCACCAACTCAACATATAAAAAAAAAATACAAAACTAGACAGGTTTTAAAAATAAATATTCATTTTAAAATGTACAAATAAGGGGAGTTCATGATTGTTAAAGGTATCTATTAGTCTAGGTTGCATATAATAGAATGTAAGACACCATAAAAATGTGGCTATGATACTAACAAAAATGCTGAATAGCTCTTTAAAAGGCAAACAAGCGTTTAGTGTTGACAGACCTTTAGCTATTCTATACTTTTCCTTGAAAAATAATAAGTTAGTTTCTTTAATTTGCATTGATATCAACCACAAATGGAGGCATTTGAATACGTACATTTTTTCTGTAAAAATTAGCTCCTTATCTCTTCTACAGATACAAACAATATTTTTTGAAACTTGGCAATCTCTATTTTTTACTTAGACAGTTAATTATTTTTATGCTGTTTAGAAGTGCTATTAGAGTTTATTATAGGGCAAGCTAGTACTTGTTTTTACATTTGTATATTTAAATGCAGATAAACAAAACCTGTCTCCAATTTACACAAGTAAGTTTATTTCACATTACTATGTTCTTGAAATAGTTTGATTATTATGTATTAACCTTGGATTTTCCTCACTGCCAAAATTATAATATATATATTTATATAGGCTTTTATTGACATCGTACACAACTGCAAATCATCAGCTTTAGATCTGTCAAGCTAACTACAAAAACCAAAATTACAATACTCTTAAAACCTTATCTAATTTTATAGAAGCTAGTAGTAATATTAAGCTCATATATTTCCCTGCAAAAACTCAAAACTAGCCATTAAAAAGTGAAATAAAGCTACTAACAGGACATCTTTAATTAAATGCAGCATCAATAAAAAGTACAAATTTAAATTGACAATTTTAAAGTATAGTACAACCTCATTTATCCGTCACCTACGTGACTGGGAAGTATCATGGGAAGTAGTATGGGAAGTATATGGGACGTATCAGGAACAGTAAAAGGGTTTAATTATCCGGGGAGCAGCATTTTCAGGATTACTGTGAGATTTGTCTAGGATTTTTCCGTGATCATGGACAATCCTGTGGTCAAGAGAGACCTTCAATATTTTGTCATGCTCTGGGAATAAATGATGATGTTTCCGACAATAAATAATTTTCTATGATCGCAAAAGATAATGTAGTCACTACAGGAGATATTCTGGAGTCTGCCACAATCGCAGATAACAGCAATAAAGTTACCGTGATCATGTGAGACGATGATGATGTTCCCTGTGTTCGAGAGGTATCCGATTTACAGGATAGTCACAATACAACTGCAATGACATTTCACCAATAGGCGATGGCACAGTCAGATTAAGCAAGTAGTCAGACTAGCTGAGGTCCGATAAGTAGGTTTCTACTGTAAGTACTTTACACAGGAATCATTCAGTGAGAAAACTGATCTAAAGAAACCCAAGCAATTGAGACAATCATTATAAAGTTCAAATAAACACAGATAATTTTTATGATTACTATAACTCTTTACTCATCACAATACTTATTGTGTATCGATTGTTAAGCTAACTCTTAATTTAGTTTAAGTATAGACATGAGCTTTATGGGATATTTGATATTTGCATTGTGTGCGTGTTATATTAATGCACTAAATTTACTCATAGAACAGCCCAATAACAAACAGCATTCAGAGACGAAGCCTACTATATGGTCTGTTATTTTCTAGACAAAGGCTTGCTTATTCAAGAAGATCAACGATAAAAACTTTTAAAAACCTACGGTATGTAAAATATATGTTGCATGTAACAGTGAAGAGTATTTTTCTAACAATCTGTTTTATATCTCAAAGATATTACAAGGAAAAGAAATTAAAAAAATTTTATACACATTCATTTCCTCTAATTTTTGCCAGGTTCATGCGGTAATGTCAAGTATAGGAAAAGTTGCTATGCCAGTTCTGACCCTCCTACTATCCTCAGCCGTAAGCACATGGTGTTTAAAAACAAAGTTAAGGACATGTAATTAGTTGGTTCATAATTAATTAGGGTATACCCACAAAATGATTGCTATGGTGTAGGTAAACTATACAAAATCCATGTATACTTAAAAATATATTGTCATTTTAGATGACACTCAAATGTTAGGTATTACTCTTTAAAGCATAGCCCACTAAAATGATACAAATATTAAACAATTAACAGCAGTGAAAGACTCGTTATGTAGTGCACATTTTCATTGAATGAATAGCTCAAAGCTGTTTCCCATGGTAAAGAGAATGGGTAAATGTACAATAGTGGCCACTGAAACAATTTGTCACAATTCACAACACCTCAAAATTGGAACTGGTATTAGATTAGTTCGTGAAATTGAGGGTTGTGATTTGACATCATTTGAGAAGACTTTTCATGGTAGAGATAGTGCTGCCCCTGTAGCCGCTACCAAAATGGTTCCTGAAACAATAGAATTATCTATTATATTTGAAATCTGTTACTCCATTTTTTTCTGTGTGATAAGAAATTCATAATGGATGTTAAATTTGTATTCTGAGTTTAAAGGATAATGAATGGTGTACAACAGTGATATTAGTACTCCTTGAGGCTTCAGGTACATTAATCATTTCAAGTACAACCGAGTATCGCTAATCCAAATTAATTGGGGCAGGACCCTGATCAGATGATCAAATTGTTCGGATTAGCCCAGAATGCAGAAAAATTGCATTAAAATGATAAAACAATATGTAGTTTTACAACTTTAAGTGACCTAACAAGGCGTAGACTACTGTAATAGCATTCAAATTTATAAAAACAATTCAATATCCTAAATTATTTGTAGATGGAGCATTAATATTCATTTATTATACAATTATTCACTGGTTTAACTCACCAATGGTTGAGGTAATGGAACAATTGATAAAGTTTGTGGCGATTTTCAAAACCAGCAGCTTTGGGAATAATTTTGTGATAGGCGTCATAGAAACTTCGATTGAAGCCACCAAACATTCCAGCTATTGCAAGATCGTACTCATGATGTCCGTAGAAAGTGGCTGGGTCAAATATCACTGAAACAGGAGATAAGTGTATAGCTCATTTTACTAATGTGTTTTCTATAAGTAAAAAACACATAAACTTAAACTTCTCAAACAAACGACATGTCAAATTTTACTTTTAGCGAATTTCCCATATAGGGAATAAGCTATTACCGTAGTACTCATGGTAAGACCTGGACCCGGGACCGATTTTTTTTTCGTTTTGAGGTCCCTAGAGGCCAAAAACACCATCCGTTCAAATTCATATATATATATTAATAATTGGAAACAATATAACATTAGCCCTAATCACAACCATACTTATTATTTATATATATTTATATATATATATATGTGTGTCCGTTAGCGCGATAACTCAAGCAAAAATTATCCGATTTTGATGAAATTTGGTGTAAACCTACGTTTATTCGAATGAGTTCGCGAACCAGCATGATCGGACCATGGGAACGGGGGTTTATGGGGGCTTTTATGGGGTAAAAATGGGTTTTTCCCATTTTTGAACCTAAAAACAAAAAATTTTGCGATTTCTTTCTAAAACGTTTTGTAGAGCTTAAAAAATGAAATAATTTAGTATATTGAAGCGTTATAATGCGCCTAATGGTTACGGAGAAAATTCCAAAAAATTGTTAATTTAAAATTCTCATAATGTTATTCTTATGGAGAATAAGTAAACTGTTGTAGTTTTCTTGTTTATTAACATATTTTGCCCAAATTTGGAAAATGTGTTTATTTCTTACTAACTATTAACATTTTACATAAAAAAATACTTTTACCCTCCCTGTTGCAGCAAACCTAAGTGTGTGTTAAACTGATTCTATTTAAATAGGGAATAAATGTGATTAAGGAGACATTTTAGTGTAAATCCAATCAGGCAAATGGAAATTCGCTTAGTCTGCAGGTTTGCTGCGGCGGGGGTATTTTAGAATTGCGTTGTATTTTAAGTGGAAAAATATTTTTTGTTAAACATGGTTTATGTAAAGATCATTCTTTAGTTTGTTAATTGAATGTTCTATTGGGTGGTCTGATGGAAGTGGAGGGGGATCCCAGTCTGAGGGTGGTTGAAATTTGTGTAGAGATGGGTCGGCTTTGTTGAGGTTAGGCTTAGTTGCATCGTGAATTTGGCTGGCAGATAATCCCTCATCAATAAAACAACAAATCTGCAACTTATCCAACCATAAATTATTCACAATTGAAGAACATGTGTTATCAAAAGGCTTAAGCTTCTGCCCCACTCCAACCTTCGACCACTTTGAATTTATCAAAGATATTATGACACTAGCCAGAAACCTACGCTTAAAACACTACTTTGCCAGCCAAATTCACGATGCAACTAAGTCTAACCTCAACAAAGCTGACCCATCTCTACACAAATTTCAACCACCCTCAGACTGGGATCCCCCTCCACTTCCATCAGACCACCCAATAGAACAATATATTAATTTCCTAGTCCAGAATGTAGCTAGTCCAAGTTTTTTCTAAAGTCGTCACAGACAACTCAAATAATAATTTGAAACCAACTGAGAGAAAGGCTATTAAATCACTGAAGGAAAATGACTCTATCATGATTCTTCCAGCGGACAAAGGTTCCACAACAGTCATACTGAATAAAACAGACTACATACAGGAAATTGAAAACCAACTCTCCGATACCTCCACTTATCGCCTATTAGATGAAAACCCTACTGCCAAATTCACCGAAGAACTTCATAACCTTATCAAAATCCATGCCAAATCCAACATCTCACAAGCTACAGCCGAACTGCTTATACCAGATAGCCCAAATACCCCCAAGATCTATGTTCTTCCAAAAATTCACAAAAACATAACTCCACCACCAGGTAGGCCCATAATTGCTTGATGTGGATCACTTACAGAGCGTATCTCAGCCTATGTCGATTCTTTCTTACAGCCCATAGTCCATACCTTACCCTCGTTTATCAAAGACACTAATGACTTCCTCGAAAAACTTTCTGATGTGCCCCAACCCCTGCCAAATAATTCTCTCTTGGTCTCTGTTGATGTATCGTCCCTATACACCAATATTCCTCATCTTCATGGAATATCTGCAATAGAACATTTCTTACAGAAACGGCCTAATGGTACCCTCCCTACAACCTCATTCATCCTAAACCTAACAAGATTTATCCTAGAAAAGAATAATTTCCAATTTCTAGACCGACACTACCTACAAATAAAAGGAACTGCTATGGGCACTAGAATGGCCCCCTCATATGCCAATCTCTATATGGGGAAAGTTGAAGAAACCTTCTTGAAAAGCGAAACGCTTCAACCTCTATGCTGGTTCCGCTACATCGATGATATATTCTTAATCTGGACACATGGTCGTGAAAACCTGGAACTCTTCTTAAACCACCTAAATAACTGTAGCCCCCTTAAATTTACATGGGAAACTTCTGATACAGTACTACCATAAACTTTTTAGATGTATCTGTCAAAACGATCAACGGGATCATAACAACAACAGTTCACACAAAAGCCACTAACCACCAACAGTACCTCCACTTTGAAAGCTGCCACCCGAACAACACGAAACGTGCACTCCCCTACAGCCTAGCCTTAAGAGGCCTCCGGATCAACAGTAAGGAAGAGGATGCCCATAATTATAACCAAAAGCTCCAGACTGCCTTTGAGAAGAGAGGATATCCACCTGCACTTGTCAAATCCCAAATTAATGCAGCCACCAACAATTTCAAACACCAGAAACCTAAACCGCAAAAGAACGCTGAATCAGTTAACCTAATCACAACCTACCACCCTGGCCTATCATCAAAAATAAACAATCTCCTAAGCTCTGGTTTCAAAATTTTACAACACTCCAGCCAAACAAAAGATCTCTTCAAAGAACCTCCCCGTCTTGTGTACAGACAACCTCCAAACCTGAAGAACATGCTCGTCCGACCGAAACTACCTAATCCTTCCACCAACCTACCAGAACCATTCCCCCAAGGCTCATATCCATGTGACAGTAACAGATGTAAGACTTGCAATATTCATAAGCCAGTCACTACCTTTTCCAGCAATATTCATAATTCAGAGTACAGAATCAAAGGCCACCACACCTGCACTACAGAAAACCTAATATATCAACTGAATGAATGAATGGCCACCGCCAAGATGTCAAAACGGGCAAAGAAAAACCTGTGGCCATCCATGCCAACAATCACAACATGGACTTTGATAGTTGCTTCACAACTAAAGTAATAAAATCCCTTCCAAAGGATGAATGCAACCCTTCCATGTTAAGAAGGTGGGAACTGGCATTCCAGTATATAACCAACTCCAGAACTCCCCCCAACCTTAACCTAAGATAAACCTGTCCAAGCAGCTAGCTAAATACATAATAGGCCTAGTTTGTATATAAAATATTATATGTGTGTGTGTATATATAAAGTTGTGTACATAGTTGTAAATAGACTAATGAGACTATGTGGCAACCCTGCATAGTTGACAACAGCCATCAGCCATGACAGCAGCCATCTTGTAATTTATAAACTCTCTCTATACTTGACAAAGTCCCTTAGGGGACGAAATATTGTGTGCAAAATATTTTTCTACTTGTTCTATGGCCTACCCACACTTTCAAGGTAAGCTAGCTGCTATCCTCCTTTTTCTACCATTTAAAATCCTGGCCTAGAGCCTTTCCTTAAACAAAACAAACATTGAGATTTGTCATAGGCCCAGAGTGAAGCAGTTTTAATGACATACCTGGATTGGTCTTAGTTTCAGCAGCGTTTCCGCCCCACAAATCTCCGTGCAACAGAGAGGGTTTGATCTCTAAATCCTTAAAGAAGGTAGGAAGCACAATTTGAAGTCTGGACCACAATTCATTTGCCTCCCTGTCACCTTTCTGTGATTAAAGTTACAAAGACTTTATACACATGTTGATGAAAATTACATTATACTGAGAAATAACTACACTTGATATACTATACCATACAAAAGTTTCCTATTCTATTTTAATATATTCCCAAAGTTCTACTTGTTGCATCTGAGAGTCCACAATTTCTTTTTTTCTCTCTAAACCGTTGGCTTGAAGAATAAGCTTTTAAATGTGTTAAATGTACTATTCGGTTAAAACACCAGAGAAAAAAACAATAGTTTGTAAGTTAATTGGGTTTAAATAATTTGAAAGTTGGGTATATAAAAGGGAAGGAATAGTAAACCTTAAAAACAATTCTTTATATACTGGATGGAAACAAAACTTTATTTTTACAACTACAAAGAAGAGGATGTCAACAAAATTATGCTGCTTCAGGACTTGTGCCCAGAAACACTCACTTTTCATTATTTCAATGGTGCCTTCGCTTTAAACCAAGATCATGCAAAGCTTTTGGTATCACATTTAAAATCTAAAAACTAACTGAGGTTATACTAGTACAAACACCTTCAAATTTGATATTACATATTATTTAAAGAAGGCCTGATTCTAGACCGAGCAGCCACCAATGGAGTATCAATATTGATTTTTCAAATGAGGTAAAAAATTGTTCATAACAAGACCTTTGATAGGACCAAATCTTGAAAAAGTGTCAATGAGGTGGAAAATTAAAAATGCTTGAACTTGACTGCTACAGTGATAAATGATAATAGGCCTATTTAATCTATTAGTAACTTTTTAAGCTTTAATACAGAAAAGTAACTTGATGTAAACATTTTGCTATATCAAATCCTAAACAAAGTTGGAACAACTAGTATAAAATGAAATTTAAGATTTTTTTATGAGTTATCTAACAATAAAGAACAACAAATTCATACTACAGTAAATTGACATTAACTCGGCAGTTTGTGGACGCAGAGGTTGTCGAGTTTGGGGGTTGCTGAGTTATCCAGAACATTGAAACTATTAATGGATAATAAAATGAATGCATAACAGACTAACTTTTACTTAAAATGGTTTAAAATACCTGCATATAGTAATCCTTTGTTGCTGATTTAGGCAACTAGTTTCGGTTCTTGTTTTGAACCATCTTCAGGCCTCAAGGTGTCGAACCTCTGTTAACGAGGCCTCTGTTAACGACCTTCGAATGAAGTGATCACTTGACACCTTGAGGCCTGAAGATGGTTCAAAACAAGAACCGAAACTAGTTGCCTAAATCAGCAACAAAGGATTACTATATGCAGGTATTTTAAACCATTTTAAGTATAATACAGTAATCCGGAGGCTAAACAACTATTTTTTAAAATAACTTTTACTTATGAATTTATTAATTTCATGAGTATTTGTACATATTGAGTAAACAATCTCAAAGAATCTTACAAACAATCTTCAGCCGTCCTTGAAAAGTCTAACACAATAGTAAGACACTGTACCGTGGTAAATTAAGTAAATTGAAATGACCTAAACAAAATTAAATTATTTAATCACTAGTGGCTTGTAGGGACATAAGTCCCTAAAAAGCTCAAATGTAAAACAACTTTTTGCAATACCGGTATTTAAACAAACTCAGAATAACATTATCTATGTGTCAGAATAGGCATCCCTACACCATATCTTTTGTGTAAAAACCAGTTTGTTGTTCTTCTTTGTTTGCTTTTGTTGATGTCATTTTCAATAAATAATTTGAATCACTCCAGTGGTTTAACATTAAAAGGCAGCAAACATATAATTGTTTGTGAATAAATACTGGTTTACTAAGGTAGCTTTGGTCTTGCGGTTAATGAGGATAAATAAAAGCTTCCCTGTTTGGAATTTTAAAAATTCATTGGAGGTTCGCCTTCAGATGAATTGAAGACGCCTGCAATTTCATCTGCAGTAGGCTTATTATACCTACGACGATCCATATTTATCCTGTCTACAAACCTAAGTTCTAATTCACTGTCACCTTGTACATCCATTTCTTCCGAAGCTCTTTTGTAAATTTGTGCAAATGGATTTTCTAATAGAATTTCAGCTAGTTTTGACAATATTTCAGGTTTTAAGTCACTATTTTCTCGACGCCTTTGACGAATTTCTGTTGCTGTTAATGTGTCAATAATGTACAATTGGCCATACACGGGGTCTTCATCATGTTGAGGCAGCAAATCTGAGATTGAACGATAAATCTGTCCTTGAATTTTGAAACAGTATGGCCCTTTTTCCTGGAATATCTTTCTTACTGGCTGAAAAATAAGCAAAAGCCATCGCACTGTTGCATTGTCGAATGAATTTATACAGTTGTGGGCTCTCTTCAAACAAACTTTTAAGTTCTACATTAGTTTTTGACTGAGGAAGGTTAATAAGTCCGTTATGGCAACATGTCATAAAATGATTATTCGTTAGTTCTTCTCTAAAATGAAGAGCACTACATTGAATGCACTCTTGGTCCAATAATCCTGCATCATGGATCGTTTCATTTCTCTCGTCTACCATGGGTCTCCTAAAAAGGGGTTATAACATATCTTGATTAAGTTTGTCATTATCTACTCTTGCTCTCCTACGCGCACTGTCATTCCTATGAACTGTTCCCCGCCTTTGTGGTATTCCCCTGGCGTTCATATTAATTACAGTACTTATAATGAAAAGAATATATATCCAGCAGCCTACATACCAAAACATCTTCCCTGGTGATTTTATAAAAGTATGATCGAATATGATTACTCTACGTTGTATATTCACTGCACTAAAAAAATTTACTTACGAAGGAATGCAAATACACCATTTTAGAACCAATAACATTTATAGGTTATTTTAGTTGTATATATTTACACAACCTTAACCTTAAAATGTGTAGAAATATAAAGAAAACAACATCATTTAAAATAAACTTGAACATATGATTTAAAAAAAAAACAAAACAGAAGTTAGATTTAATTTCGACTCTTTGATTATTTATACAGAATATTTATTCTATGTCGTTTACTCCTTTAACACGACAATAACGTAAAAGCATGAAAAAATGAAACTTGAGTATATGATTTAAATATAAACAAAGAATGCAGACGTTTTTCCGACTAATCTTCAATATTTCAGTTTTATTATAGTATACATTTCATAGTTGACTGGCTAAAAGTAAACCAAATGCGTGTATTGATCACTGTTTTCAAATCTGTGGCACAGCTGTTATAATTTCAAAAGATGTAAACAAATTAAACCCCATGTTGTTTTAATGGGAAAAGTTTTATTCTGTTGCGAATTTATGGTAAAAAAATAAGAAAAATGAATAGTTTTCCCTCAAAATTCACGTCAAGACCTTTAAAATAAGACCCCTCCCATCCTTCTACGGCCATCCAGTCACTCACAATTTCTTTACAAAAATTTGACTTACGGAATTATATATATAGATTGGCTAGAGTAAGCTTAAGAAATAGTGTCCTAGATTTTAAAAGATTTAACTTTGTAGGTTGGTAGTGATCTAGATAACAAATTCAAGTTTTGTCAGTTAAGTTCACTGGAAATGATGGTCTATTAAATGTGGTTGCTGTAGAAATTACAGATATCAACCACTTCTTGGTACTACCACTTCTTGGTCCAGTAGCTTCTTTGTACCACTTCTATTTGCATGGTAACTGCTAGTGCCAGTTCTGACCATTAAACCCAGTGTCTCTGATTAAAGTAAGACCTTTCCAGTATTTTATTATTTAGTATAATATTTGGAAGTAATAAGAGCGTATTTTATTTTATTTGGAAAGTGTATTTTGTGAAATTTGAGAACCATAAAATATATATGTCTTTGGCCTACTTAGTCTTTTAATTCATCTCTCTTCTACTACCAGCTTAAATTAGATTCATCCTAAATTAAAGTATACTACCTAATTGGCTACATGGTAGGGGTATAACACAAAGCCAGCTAGACGAGCGCCCTGTCAGCTGTTGACTGTTGAGTTACCGGGTATCAACATAGTGAGGTTTAACTGTAGTTCATAATTAATTGAACTTTTTACTTACTTCTTTTTCCAGCAGTCTAAACTGGTGATCAAGTCGATTTTGCGCAAAGAATAACTGAAATAAAAAGTATCCATTCAAAAATTTTCCCTATGAAACTGCTAAGATAACATTAATTTGCTTCAAACTCCACATACTTGATAAATGGCTGATAAGATGAATGACATTGTAAGGTGAAGTACCTATTGCTTGTAAATTTAAAATTCATTTAGAGATTGATACTTATAACAAACAAAATTACTTAAATGCTAAACTAATGTTACTTTTTATTTAATAACGCTATAAGGTCAGATATTATTTAGTTTAAGCAAAAGTAAACACGTTCGCTGCAGGTGGGTCAGTACTGACCCACGGCGGTCGCATCGTTCACGCGGCCGGGTCAGTACTAACCCACACTGCAGTGCATCAATCTGTTGCTCAGTGCGAGCCTAGCGTCGGTTGAAGGTCGACCTATACCACGTTAGCGTGCAGTGTGTGACTTGCTTTGTTCACCGTTGAGTTGGTTCCCGCGTCTCGCTCCCGCCAAGGTGGCTGGGTCGGTACTGACCCACCTTACCACCTTACAGTGAACGCCCATCGCTGTGCTACTTCTGTGTGCTTTATGACGTCATATTCAATTCAATTAACTTTTAAACTATTTTATTTCATTAATATTACCATTTCAAATCTTTTATATCTTTCATCTTTGTTAAATATTACAATTTTTTTTACTCCGGTTTAAAAAAAATCTTTCCGGTTAAAAAAATCCGGTTTTTTATATCTTTCATCTTTGTTAAATATTACAATTTTTTTTACTCCGGTTCTTGATGGGTCAGCACTGACCCATGTATATGACGTCACATTATGAAGTCATAATCAATTCCAATCAATTGATATGCTATTTTATGTTGATTGTTTTATGATAATGACTACATATATCTTCAGAACATATATTTTTATTGACATATATAATTAATTCAGTGACATTTCCTTTTTTTCTGACTCTGGCTCCTGATGGGTCGGTACTGACCATTAGTATGAGGTAACTTTTTGACGTCATATTCAATACCGATCGTATTATATAATATTGTATTTTAGTAAGGACACAAAAAGGAATGTTATACAACAATAAAGTTTTTTAGCAATACGATTCGACTTTATAATTTCCTTTAGCAGTGAACGTTAAACAACGTGAGCGTGTTAAACAAGGAAATCTATGGTAACAAGTTGGAAATATCTTATGAAAGACATGATGTTGAAGTATTAAAAACAAATAAAGGTGAAGAATTCAGATTGAAACTCAAAAAAGTGTTGGAGGAAAGTGAGCAGGATAATGAAGTAGAAACAAGTGTAAATCAAAGATGGAAAACTTTAAAAAAAGGTTTTACAAGAAACAGCTAAAGGTGCGTTGTCCAAGGCGCGTCTGTTGCGTCTGACGCAGAGCGATGATCGCCGAGCGATGGTCGCTGGGCGTCGATCGCTTGGAGGCCCGTTGTCTAAGAACAATCTATTCTATTCAATCAATTTCTATTCAGTTCAACAGTTGGTTGCTGACTGTGTTAAAATTGATTTTGCTCTCACAATTAGCGTTAAGAGCCAATTGTTGAAGATCCTATTCATCGAAGAGATAGAAAACGAGGAAATTCTGAACCTTTAGTGAACCTTGATTGTGTACCCACAGTGTTTTCAAAAATAGAAGTGAGGAAGGATATTTTTAAATACTTATCAAAAACCACTTTAATGCAGACAAGAGGCTGTAAAGTGATTTTTTTTTTTTACTTTTAAAGGAAACAGTTTAAGTTCCTTTAAATCCTTTAAAGTTTAAGTTGTAGGCCTAATAATTTAATTGAACATTAATTTATTATTATTTTGAAAATTTTCTTTGCTACAGATATCCCCTATTCTAAATAACTCCCAATATGTAATCCATAGCTAAAATAAAAGTCAATACTTTGGTGAATTATTTTAGACTATAAAGAGTTTTGGGAGTTAATTGGGGATATATTATGTCTTTAACTGAAGATACATTTTGAAATACAGTAAAAATAATTTAATGTTAAATTAAGGTATATGACTCATTTTAAATTAGTTGGATTTTATTTTGTGATTAATCAAATTAAAGCCAAACATTTACTGAGTAATTTAACACCAGAGAGGCCTTGGGCCGTATTAACAACCCGAGATATAAATATTTTAATAAAAACAAATTTCTAAAAAAGTTAGATTTAATTTTGTGTTTTTGTTCGTAGCTTGTCTCTAACTCGTCTGATTTTAATGATGGCTCAAATGGAAGCCGTTACATTACTGAATATTTTAAGGTTGAAACGAACTGCAAGCGGTAATAAGAACTGGAGATATTTAAAAAAATGTTTAAACAAATGATAAAAGTACGAAACGTCTATAAGAAATGTATGGGGGAGAGTTTGAATATCTTTAAAACGAAAAAAAAATAAAATAAAAACGGATTTCCGCATTGAAATTAGCATGAAAATCTAGTTTTGTAAATTATGTGTCACAACACTATCATTACATAAAAACAATATGTAT
Organism: Macrosteles quadrilineatus; assembly: GCF_028750875.1. NCBI lineage: Eukaryota > Metazoa > Arthropoda > Insecta > Hemiptera > Cicadellidae > Macrosteles > Macrosteles quadrilineatus. Next base: position 36,163,540 of record NW_026542595.1, read on the forward strand.
ATCCAATATGGCGGATCCAAGATGGCGGCCATAAACGTGTTTCCTATCGAAATGAAGTACTAACCACCCAATAAATACTGGTGGTGGTCTTAGGTCAATATCTCGAAAATGTGCATAAAAATGCATGTGGAATCATTTTTTATTATTTTTTCAATGTTGGGAAAAGCTACCATTTTTTATAATGATTTAAGGGGGGTTTCCCATTGACCGATTTTTGGCAACCTTTAGTATGTCACTCAGCAGACCCAACACTAAAAAATAAAACCCTAAAACATTTTCTTGCAACTTTTTTAGGTCATATCCTATATTTTTTTGATTATAGCCATTACATTAAGATACTGTATATTATGGAGTATACGGCAGAACACAGAAACAACAATACAATAGACGCAATAGACGCTGGTCCTCAGCGATCCTGTCTGCTCCTGGAGCAGTGCCCCACGTCAGACGCTAGAGACGCTCTCTTGGACAACGGGCCCATTGAAATCAATGTTTAGCAGTCACTGAGCGTCCATCGCTAGCGTCTATTACTCAGCGTCAGACGCGACAGACGCGTTCTTGCACAACGGGCCTTAAGGAAGAGTACGGAAAGAAAAGGACAGTAAAGAAAAAACCTTGGTTTGACAAAGAATGTAGGGTTAGAATAGAAAAAGGACATCAAGCAAAAGGATGTGTGTGACGTAATTTTCCTGGCTGGCGACAGGTGGGAAATTACGCCACCGATACGAGAAACGAGATCCCAGGAATCGCCCAAGTCTGGTCGCGGGGATTTTCCCAGGATTCGATGGTGATTTGGTATAGCCCTGGTTATCAGAGCTAGAGACAAACGTTGCGGGTTACCAAACACCACACTTGAAATCACCACTCTAGTCTAGGGCTTGTAGGAAAATTAATAATTTTAACTTGACTCTGTGGGCAAATATCTATGTGACACTCTACTAGCTAACTTAACGAGACAACTAGTAAGCTAAGTAGTCACCCCGCTTACCTACGGGGTTAAGACGTGAACCTGTAACAAACAAGGTTAGTACAAGATAGGGTTAGCCTAGCCTAATTCCCACAGAGTCCGAATTTATTAAACAAAAAAAACACAAGTTGGCTTAAATTGTCCAGGTGAGAAACGAAACGAGAAAAACTGAAATTAAAACAATAAAACTGCGCCTTGAGGTGAAAACGAAAATCTAAAACTTTAACTTTCTCACGTGCAACTTGAACCAACTTCGACAGAAATTGTCCAGCAGAAAACTGTCTGCTGGAACAAACTTTGGGACGTTTGGGGAACTTTAAAAAGGGTTTTACAAATTAAAAAAGAAAGTCCCAAGACGGATTAAGAAACGTTAATTAAAAAAACTATGTCACCAACTGCAGTACTTAACTATTCAAATTGTTGGTTAAGGCGTATGACTAGGTCTGCGAATCAGGCCTAGCCTGCAAACTTTCTGCGAAGTTTCGTCGAAACAGAACTGGTGGGGAAATAATATGCGAAAACCTAAGTTGTTTATTGCACAACTTACCTACGACGAAAAATATTCCCTTAACGATTTTGCGTGCACAAGATGTACAAATATTTAACTTTAAAACATAACTTTTGCGAATTTACGAAGCACAGCCAAATCACTTGACTTCAAAACGAAGACGAACGAGCGAATTCCTCTCAGCCGGGAATCAGAAAAACAATCCTTCTTCTTCTCTCGTTCACCCTCGTCCCAGATTTGAGACATAGGTTAACTCGCCCGTTGATTGGCTAGCAGAACCAAAGTCAGCTGAGACCCGTATCGGCGAAGGCAGGCGCATGACAGCTTCCACAAGCTTTGTAGCCGCCTCACTCAAAAGGTGGCTCAGCTGCTCTTATTTTCTCCCGTAGCCCGCCCTCAGACGCAGTCCAACAACCAAACAACCAAACTGACACCAACGTTGTCTGCGGTCTTGGAATTTGAGGTTAGGTACGATGTCAGTTTAGCATCGCGACTAGGGCACAACAAAAGCTTACATTCAGCTGTTTAAGTTTTGTGGTTTAGCTGTTATTTTACCCCCTACACATTTGACCCGTTACATGTGGTTGGAAACACAAACTGAAGAAAGTCAGTGGCGTAACAGAAGGGTCCGCAGGGCCCGCAATGCACGGGGGCCCGGGAGCTGAGGGGGCCCGCGAACCGGTGAGCGGGAAACGGTGAGCAGAGAGGCCCGTGAGACGAGTGGGGCCTAAAAATTGGAGTTCATTCTTGTCTAAATGTGTTATCAATCATTCAATAATTTTATTTAACAAGTAATGCCATTGATTTTATTAATAATATGTTGTTATCAGTTATCGTTTAATTTCGTTACGCCTCTTCATTGATAACGAACTAGTGTAACAAATTTAACGTGTTGTAACGTGGGTCTTTGATTATTATACAATCTTACTTTTGTCACCAAGAAATATTTTACTTCTCGGTGATTTCGTACACTGCTTATGTCGTCTGCAAACATTTTGAAGCATTAAGTTACTTTGGAGCCTGAAGTCATGAACGTTGGCTAGGGATTTTAATATTGTATTATTTTATATTTTAGTTTTTCCCTGATATTGATTGTATTTTGTTAAATACAATATACTGCTACTCTACTGACTGTGTTTGTTAGCCCATATCTTATTTTACCTCACAATTAACCAATACTAAAGACATTATTTGTTGTAAGTTAAACGCTTGAAATCCATACAAAGATAAAATCAAATAAATCAATAGGCTATTTAGCCTGTGATAAAAGTACGTCAATCTATTAAATTAACTAGCTTTTAGTGTATGAGTTAATTATAACCAAAGATTAAACTATCCTAATAAATGAATACTTTAATACTTTACTTTGAAATGGCGACCATACCAATGTAGGTATTTTAAGCCAAGAATTATGGGTATGAGTGTAGGATGAGTGGCCCAACCTTTTAGTTTTGAAAGGGACTAAGGCCGACATATTCCTTAGTCACAGCTGTTAATTAATAGCCAATACAGCCAAAGACAACTAAGGGGCCTATAGTTTATAGGGTAATTCGAACCACATAGTTTTTGCCTTGTAATTAATCTATAAGTATAAAAGAGGATGTTTGTATATATATATATATATATTTGTTTGGCAGTGATAAACTCAGACACCGCTGAACCGATTGCCACGAAACTTGGTACATACGTGTAGAATTTCATGGAATAGGTTTATACACCATCAATTTCGTGATCCGTCCAATCGGCTCCGCCCCAGTGGCTCTAGAGTTTCCCATGTTAACCTTATGAGAAATGGAATTAATGAATCTTAACAGCTGTTTCAATTAAACAAGTTGGTTCTGTTCTATGATGTTCAATAGCATTAAAGTGACAAGGATTACCAACAGGGTGCAGCACTATTATTTCTTTTACATTTATGACAACAGCTAATTTGCAACCAAAAGGTGAGTGAGCGTAGCGAACAAACTTCAACCTGGAGGCGAGTTAGCGTAGCGAACGAGCTAACCTGAAGGCAAGTGAGCGCAGCGAACGAGCTCCAACCTAAAGGTGAGTGAGCGTAGCGAACGAACTTCAACCAGGACGTGATTGAGCCATGCGAACGAGATCATCTTGAAAATTGAGAAGTTAAACGGGGCAAAGCCCGCGGGTTACAGCTAGTGAATTATATGGATAACACGTGTGATAAAATAAATGTAAAACCTCCTTGATATAAACATTCTGATACCTACAAATGGAAGATAAGCTTTTTTTATTTGATTTCAAAACTATTTACAAACACTGATATTGATATAATGATGCAACATTTTCATCAAACCACGACGGAAATACTTAACACACCCTTTTATGGAACATAACCCATAATTTATCTACCACTCTTTTTATGATTAATCTTTTTGATCATGGTATCGGTGGTCTAAAAATAACTGTGGGTGGAGGGGGAGGGCGTTTGATTATGTTGTATTGGTGGTCTAAAAATAACTCGTGAGAGGGGGCCCAAAAAATAAGTTTGCAGGGGGGCCCCTAAAAATTTGTTACGCCACTGAAGAAAGTATAATGTTGTTTAGCAGGATATGAAATGAAACTACCAAAATCTGAAGAAAAAAGAAGAGGGATTATATTACTAGTCAATTAGAGCTGGGAATCAGAGCTGAGGCAAATAACGCCACCAACCCAAGAGAGAGCACATTGATTGTCTGTCTCCATTGCTCTTTAATTTAGCTCTGGAACGAGCCTTAAAAGAAATTTTTAAGAATTATAAATCTAGGTATAAGCATTGTGACTAAAATAGGACCACTGGCATTTGCGGATGATGTTGTGTTAATATTACGGAAAGGAAATAAAAGAAACGTCTTATAACACTTAAAACATATATTTTCGCTTATACTGTTACTCTCAAGACGGTAACTATACAAAAAAGATGGTAATTGGTGATCAATTTCGATTGGACACTCCAATCATCATCAGACCTAATAGGCGAATGCATGATTAGGTCTGATGATGATTGGAGTGTCCAATCGAAATCGATCACCACTTACCATCTTTTTTGTATATTTACCATCTTGTGAGTAACAGTATAAGCATAAATATATGTTTTAAGTGTTATAAGACGTTTCTTTTATTTACTTTCCGTAAATTTAATAACACGTACAATGCTGATCAAGAAGTTATTTAGTGTTAATATTAGAGGAGAGAGATGAACTGATGGAGATAACACGTATTCTAACAGATAATAGGGTGATTATTTGTATTCATCTGGTTACTCACCACCCAGTCCTCTTTCCAAGTATTGTCTTGAGGGATGTAGCCACAGCAAGTTGGTGTGTGAAACCCAAACTCCTTCACGTGTCCAGAATCCTTAGAATTTCTCAGTGACTCATTATGGAGGTGCATTTTGGCCAAACTGTCGCCCAAGTGTGCTGAAAATCTTCTGAGCCCTTTCATCTCTAGGAACTCCATGACCAAACAGGCACCTCCATCAGGATTATCCAACACCTTGATGGGTTTAGGCACTGCAACTGTGTTGGTGGCTGCGATAGCACTGAGTCCTTCAAACTCTCCATCAAACATCAATCGGGCCTAAACATGGACAATGTTTACTATAGTAGGTCCACAAAATTTAGGGGGTTTGAGGGGCAGTGCCCCACTAATGTTTTACTATACGTATATGTTGCAGCTGATTGGCGTTTTGGCGAAACCTCAGCTGTGTAGAGTGGAGGGGATAGATTTCTTCCCCTAAAACCACCTAAACTTTGTGAATGGAGTATAGGCAGATGTATATCCGCCTAAGTCTTTGGCGATAAAGGACGGGTGGCGGATATATCCTTCTCTTCAGACAGACTTTCAGGTGCTTGAGCAGTAACCAGATGTTTCGCGGTACCAAGTACTTTCCGCGGTACTTACCTGCTCTCTCCATGGCTGCGCTCTCTCCCACACTCCCCCCTCTCTCCCGTGCCTAACCCTCTCCCGTGCCACCCCCTCTCCCGCGCACCACGCACCTCTCCTACACTCCCCCCTTAACGTTTCGCGCTCAACACTACGTTGTCTTTATTTATTGTTTACATATTGTTCTTTATTTATTGCCTAACGTTGTCATGGTCATATCTTCAAAGACGGGCGGCGGATATATCCGCTGCTTTTCTACTCATCCGCGGACGGGTAGCGGATATATCCGTATAGTTAAAAACTAGTAAAAAATTATTTTGACAGTATGAAGTGTTCCATTGTAGTTATTTTATGTACACTTGTAAAACAAAACACAAATAAGGAAAATTAATTTTTATTTTTTCCTATAGTTTTTTTCTTGTTCTATGTCACAATTTCGCCCATCTGAGAAGGGTTAATATTGTCCAGCATCAAAACTAATACAAATAGACAGTAGAATCTGCTGTGAAAAACTAAACAGAATTTTTATTTAAATACTGTATTATTTATTTTATATTTTTAAGTTTATATTACCATAGTACTCATAGTAAGACCTGGAGCCAGGACCGATTAACTTTTTCGTTTTGAGGTCTACTTAACTAATAATAGCTATGGAACATAGCTTATTATAGCTTAGTACCTGGGGACCGAGCTTTGCTCGGAGAAAATCATTAGTTCACTCTGAAAGCAGTCTTAGTATCGGAGATACATAAATCTGTTCCCAAACTCCACACGGCTCGCCTTTACAACGTCCTACACCATTTCCTACGTCATGGACCTGTTTCCCTCCATTCCCATAGCACTTTAGGATTGTAGATACCTTAATCTAATCGTTATTAACAGTTCACACACTCCGGACAGCTCGCCTTGACTACTTCCTTCACCACTTCAAACGTAGCGGACCTGTTTTTCTCCCTTCCCATAGCATTACAGAATTGCAGATACGTTAATCTAATCGTCATAAACAGTTCCCACGCTCCATACTAATCGCCTTTACTACTTCCTTCACCACTTCCTACGTCGCAAACATGTTTCCCTCCCTTCCCATTGCATTTAAAGATTGCAGATACATTAATCTAATCGTCATAAACAGTTCCCACACTCCGGACAGCTCGCCTTGACTACTTCCTTCACCACTTCCTACGTCACAGACCTGTTTCCCCCTCCCTTCCCATAGCATTTTAGGATTGCCCATACCCTAATCTTATTGTCATAAACAGTCCCCACACTCCGGACTGCTCGCATTTACTACTTCCTTCATCACTTCCTACATCAAGGACCTGTTTCCCTCTATTCCCATAGCATTTTATGATTGCCTTTACTACTTCCTTCACTACTTCCTACGTCACGGACCTGTTTCCTTCCCTTCCCATAGCATTTTAGGATTGCAGATACCTTAATGTATTCGTCATAAACAGATCCTAGACTTCGCACTGCTACCCTTGACTACAATGTATCGAGTAATCTTAAGTATAATCTTTGCTCAATATTAACAAGTGATGTTTTTCCTTTTGAACTGTATTTGTAATTTGCTAGTATACTGTGGGTAGTTGGCTTATTATGAACACATGCTACAGCTTCAAGTCTTTTGTTTACTTTTTCCTTGTTATTTAATTCAGCCAACATGGTTACCTAGCAACCCATAAGACTAATGTTAAAAAAATGTGATTTTCAGTTTCATTTTTCTACGTAATTAGATTTTTGTTGGCAGTTCTAACTGCATGAAACTCGTTTTAAGGCCAGAAATGAACTATTTACAACATTTGAAGAAAATCGTCGGAGCCGTTTTCGAGATCTTTGTGCAAGCAAGCAAGCAAGCAAACATCGCTCGTATTAGAGTATAGGATTAATTATATAACATAGCTATGGGAACAGGGGTTTATGAGGTAAAAATCTATTTTTCCCATTTTTGACCCTAAAAACATAAAAGTTAGCAACTTCTTTCCAAACCATTTTGTAGAGCTTAAAAAAACAAATAATTTAGTATATTGAAGTGTTATTATGCACCTAATGGCTAGGGAGAAAATTCAAAAAAAATTTTATTTAAAATTCCCAAGTTATTCTTATGGAGAAAATAGTAAACCGTTGTAGTTTGCTTGTTTATGAGTATATTTTGATCAAATTTGGAAAATGCATTCATTTCATACTACATTTTTACTACTACTTTTAACATTTTTTTACAGCTTTTTACACACCCTGTTGCAGCAAACCTAATTACTTGTTAAACTAATGCTACTTAAATAGGGAATAAATGTCATATTTTAAGGCCCAATTCACACAGAACGGACGTCAGGCGGAGACGTGGCATGGGCGAAGCACGGACGTGGCAGAAACCCACTCAGAAGGGACGGTACAGTGGCGAGAAAACTTGTATGTAGACTAGACGCTTTGGTTTTTGCTTATTTCTGTTAGTTATTTATGTCAATTGAATAAGTTATTTATGTCAAGTGAATTAGTTATTTCTGTCACTTAATTAGAACTACTGTGATTGTAGAAACAAGGGAAATTTTCAACTTCCTCACAAAAGTTGATATTGAATTCAATGTCCTCTTGCATTGTGAAAAGAACAAGAAACAACTCACAATTACTCTAAACACAAAACAACAAACAAGGTTGGTAAGTACAATATTTGCAGTCCGAACAACGGGCGCGCTACGGACATGCCACTTCTGATACGCCACGAGCGACGGCGAAGCGACGTGGCGGAGGCAGGAGGGCGGCCTAGCGCTGAGCTGCTGAACCCGCGCTTCGCAACGGGAATATTTACTATACCGCCTAATCCAAACACTTGTTAGGTAGTTTGAATTCGTAAACATAAAGCCACTAAATTTATAAAAAAAGTATAGCCTACATTGTAATTGTCCTGAAAATATATCAATAAAATTATTTTCATAACTTTAACACTTAAATAAATCGAAAACAGAGCCTGCGTTGATAGAATGCAACAGGTAGAGCTACGGTTATAGAATCTTTTTTAGCGAAATTCCCTATAGGGAAGTAGCTATTACCGTAGGTGGCACGGTAAGACCTAGACTTGGCACTGATTTACTTTTTCAATTTGATGTCCCCAGAGTCCAAAAACACCATTTGTTCAAATTTATATATATATATATATATATATTTACGTACGTTTAAACGTGATAACTTGAGTAATTTTTGTCCGATTTTGATGAAATTTGGTCTAAAGGTGTAAAGCGGGATAAACTTGAATGCGTTCGCAAACCAGCATGATCGGACCATGGGAACGGGGCTTTTCGTTTTATGAGGTCAACATAGGTATTCGTTAAACCTAATGTTATTTAAATATATTTATTTGAAAAACAATTCAGACAAATGGAAATTCACTTAGTCGGCAGGTTTACTGTGGCGGGGTTATTTTATAACAATGACAGTTTTAGAATATTATAAACCTGCAACATAGTTGTGTAAAATATTATATTTAATTTCATTGGATCAGCTGTCAGAAATAGATTGTGAAATAATCAATTGGGCAGTTCTGCTTGTTTACATTGAAATGTCAACGCAAAGGTAAACATGTAAATTTTCTCATGCTTCCATGGAGACCAATTAAAATTTACTTTTGAAAACCTCACTTCAAAACTTTGGACATCCAAGGGGCGTAGCCCAAGAGGAACTCAGGAAAATGAATAGGCCTATGGCACTCCTAGATATGTGGAACATCTTTGTGCTTAATTTTGGCTTTATCCGTTAAGTATTTTAGTCGGGACAGCTGCCCAGACAGACAGACAGACACCACCTCAATTTAATAATAGTATATAGATAAACAAAATAGTAACGGTTTAAGTTACCTTTAGTTTTGTATTTTGCTTGATAAAAACAATCCCATGGTCAGTTTTATAAGCACTGCCTTTACTAATACAACCTTCTTCAGTATAATTTGTTTTGGTTAATGTTTTGGTCCTCAGAATATGTTTTACAACACTTTCCATGACATAAAATTATAGTTTGATCAGCAATAAGTTAAATAAGTTAGCCTTGGTGTTGCATAGCCAAATAACATAACTACACTCATATCTAATCTCTGAATCGATATGAAAATGCCAATGCCGAGTAAAACACAAACAAATAAGCTAATCCAGTGGTCCCAAACTTTTCGGTATGGTGACTCACCTACATTCTTAGATTTTCTTTCACAACCCACTTATTAAATAGGCTAATATTAATATTTTATGAAAATAAACGTAAATTTGTATTACAGCTATAAAGGATATTTGAGACAAACATAAACACATAGTTCAAAACCGGAATAATAAAGTAAAAAGAACATTTAAAATATTAAACTTTATTGATTACCTGAGTGATATTTATTCTGTGGGTAGTTCAATCAAAGGCAGTTGTTGACCCTTATTATCTTATTACAAAAACTGCTTTGTTGACCAGCATAGCTGGATCTTTCATTCATAATTCCGGTTAAACTACACAGCCAGTGAGTGATGCGTCCCAGTCTTATCTGATAAAATTATCTATGGTAGGCTATATTCTTTTTTAAACGCATTATTGTATAAAATTCACATTATTCACCTTGAAGTAATTATTGTATCAAAGATCAATAGATTTAACATGACTTATTCTTATATTTATACAACTTACATAATTTTATGTTAAATTAACATTTCAATTTTTTAATAGATTTTTATTAGTTCATCCGAAAAAGAAAAAAAAATTAAGTAAAGAACATAGTTATCCTCAGCCTAATGGATTGGTACCGTTATTATTGCAGGATTTTGGTGAAATTAGACTCTAAGTGACAGTTTAACAATGAAAGGATAAAACAAAATTATCCTGGTTTTAATTGTAAATATGTAAATAAAATTTTAATTCTTTGTCAAGAATATCATGACAACAGTTACAGGTAAATATTAACCCTCCAAGTGTCCATAGTTTAGGCCTTAATGTCCACCTATTTTTGGCGCATTTGCAAGGTTTTATTAAAACGGATCTGAGAAGCTTAAAACAATGTTAATTCTAATGTTCTATATACCATTTTGTTTGGAAAATCATGGGCTTCAATATTATATATAAAACATAAGGAACATTTAAAAAAAAAAAAAATTTTAGGTAAAAAAAATATAATTTCGAAAATTAAAAAAAAAAAAATAAGTTCGCGCTCAATGAAATTGTATAAATTATAGGCCTATAAATATTTGAAAATAGCCACTTTGTTCTAAATTTTATGAGGATTACAAATATATAATAATATAAGGAAGTATATTTGCAAATAAATAAGTTATGGGCAAAAAACTGATTTCAGTACATAGCGTTTAGCTAAGAATGCATAGCCTAACCATAGCTAGGAATCTGGCTGATAATTTACATCAATATCACTACCTACTTCTTCAGGATCATCAACCAGCACTTCAAAACCACTTAAATCTTCTTATAATGCACCACGTATATCACTACTTTTGATTTTTAACACTAAAACAATGATAAACGTAATAAAACACATCAGTCATCGGTCCGGGGGAACCTAGCTGTTTACAAATACACGCACGTCAGCTGTCTGCTACAATATTTTCGGAACTAAAATGAATAGCGCTTAGAGACAGACCTCTGGAGAAAGCTTAGAATATTACGGAAAGAACGATACCTAACTCGATCCAGTTCAATCCGATTCAGTCAGTCATAGAGCCTTCGCCGTAAACGATGTCTGCGTGTCGAAAAATCGACAAGTAACACTACACAAAGTGTGCTGCTTGTCGAATTTTCGTCAAGTAACACTGGGAGGGTTATATATCTTATTATCCCTTAATTAATTACTAGTTGCTGTACCCGTGCTTCGCAACGGGAAACAATCAGTTTTATAATCATTGAAATATATTTAGAATAAATAATCCATCATGAAGTTTAAGATTAAATAAACCTACCACATAGTTGTGTAAAGTATTTTATTATTATTATTATTATTATTTTTTATTTTTTTTTTTTGATCAGCTGTCTGAAAATGTGAAATAGGCATTTGACAGTTCTGGTTGTTTACATTTAAATGTCAAAGCAAAGGTAAACATTGTGAATTTTCTCATGCTTCCATGGAGACCATTTATTACTATTTAATTTCTGACAACAGCTGGAGTTTCATAACAATTTTTGCTTCCCATGTTAATCTTATGGAGAAATACGAACCTTTAAAGGGCCCTAGGGCCTAGCTCTCTAATTATTTCCCTAAAAAAAAGTTTCCTGCACAACTTCAAGTTAAGCTCTTTCCAATGACACCAAAAACATGTCAATCGGTTCAGTTGTTTCGGAGGAGTAATTGTCACAAAAACCCTGCTTGCGTATTAAATAAGTATAGATTTTAGTAGAATTTTTGCAGACATATGCCATAACCGATTAGTTTAGTAAAACAAAGTAATGGTAAATGTAAGCAAAATTCCAAGTAATAAGGTAGAATTGCCAACCATCACTAGCATTAAGTGTTATAAAAACCATAGTTGATAATTGTTTCCTACAGATAAAAACCATTAAACTTAGTATTTATCATATTAAGAAGTATCAAGGATTGTGATAAAATATTTTCCTTCTTGATGCATTGTTGTATAAAATTGCACATTCAGTGGCACATCCAGTGGCTAAAGGGGGGGGGGGGATCTTGGGGGGCTTATCCCCCCCAGATATGAGGATTCACATTCTTTTTGGTTAAGTTAGAAATTTTTTTTATTAATAGGAACCTCAAAGTTTGATTTTATTTAACTTAAACAAAATTTATTATTTTTATAGGTGTCTAGTAGTCGGAAAAAACGGGAAAGTCGGGAATTAGTATTGAATTTCAAATCGGTCTTGAAAAGTCGTGATTTAGTCTTTATTTTGATATGAAAGTTGGGACTCTTCATGATTTTGCCGCGAGCACCGCAGACGACGCCCATGACGTTTCCGTGGCCGCAGGAGTCAATGATAATGTCTACACGGCCGCGGGAAATGATCATAATTTTGCCGCGATCGCGAACAGCGACGATGACGTCCGAGGCAGTTAATGATAATGTCTACTTGGTCGTGGAAGATTTTCATCATCCAAAAAATCCTAATTGGTTAGTTAGAATTTTTTTGCTGCATTTTTTTCTTTATTTGAAAAACACCCATTTACATATACTTTATGACATAAAGACAGAGTTTGGTGTGGAATGAAAAAATTTGGTTAAATTATAAAAATTGGCATTGGTATCAAGAATCGCTACATTTTGGTATCAACACATCACTAATTATTGAAAAATCCAGTCTTGAAAATTTGGCATTAGTCTTAAATAGTCTGAAATTAGTCTTGAATTTTTAAATGGAAATAAAGTAGACACCCTAACTATTAACTTTTTATTTGGTGAAAAATCACGTCTTACCATTGCCAGAAAGGTGTTGGAGCTCTCGTCTGTGAGGAGACCTGAGTTAGGATTCATCTAATTTATTTAGGATCCTAGGTACACAGTACACACACATTTAGGGATTCGATCAGCTATTTTCCATAATGAGTAAGGGTGGAAATTCTTACATGGAATTCGTAAATTAGCCGATTAAGGTCCTTCAAGTATGTTCACCGTGTTCACTGAATCTGTAATTCCTTTTATGTTGATTTCCAAATAGCCTAAAATACGTCATTGGAGCGCTTATATTTTTTCAAAACATTTCGGGGGAGGACCCCGGCCCCCTCCTGAAGAAACTTTAACATGTTACCATAATTTATTATGGGCACGTACAACATCAACGTGGGATTCTTCAGGCAGACCTACATGGATGCAAGGAAGGTCTATAAAGCAGCTATTAAAGACGCTTAACTTCACTTTAACGCCAAGATTATCGAATCGTCCTCGAACAAATGTAAGACAGCCTGGTCTGTTATAAATTCAGCTAGGATTAGCTCCAGCAAGACTGGCGTTCTACCCATAACTGCGGATGAATTCAACCAATACTTCATCTCATCTGTGGCGGAGGGTCAGAAAACTTTCAATCTCAATCAACCTGCATCTACTTATCTGCTTAACAATTTTGCTGTACCTGAGGTCACCTTCAGATGGAAGCAAAAAGCAAACAGATGCTGCACATTTTTGATATTATTATTTATTGTGTTTGTAGTACTTTTAACAAAGTGCATAAACAGTCTGGAGATAATATAAATCAACAACTCGATTCATTATAACCTAAACTTTACCTTCCTAATCTAACCTAACTTCAAAACACTTAATACAGTCACGAGTCCGCATAACACCCAACCTACCCACCTCACATGTCTAAATAAGAACTTAAGTAGTTCATAATCAACACTCAGTTGAATTTATAAATGCCTCTACATCTTTGTATAAACTTGATTTTGTCATATTAGGTTTCTTCTTCTTCCCTAGACGATCCTTTCGATTTCAATTGTTCATGTTTGTGTTGGTCAGTCAATTCACAGTAAAGTTATGGCGACAGAGACCAGCCGACAAGCGGCATTACATTTATAAACTTCAAAAAATCGTAGTAAATTCAGTTTTTGTGGCAGCAGAAAAATTGTTGCACCATTATTTTCAGGTAAAAATCTAGTTTCCAATGATATATAACTTACTATAGAACGCTTGGTCACCCTCAAGTAAATAATTACCCACGGGCCTGTAGGAACATGTCGGCCTTAGTCGCTAACAAGACTACAAGATCGCACCACTCACTCTACACTCATCTTCATTCATACTTGGCTTGAAATGCCTAAATTCGTATTGTCACTATTTCAGAATAAAGTTAAGTATACAAAAACTAAATAGGCTAGTTAGCTTATGTTTACCTTTGATTTTTTGTTGCTTTTGACAAACACTGTTCCATTGTCAGTAATATAAGCCTCGCCCTGATTTATGCATCCTCCTCCACTGTGGCCTGTCCTAGTCATAGTTGAGGTATTTAAAGCATCTTTTAGAGCATTCTCCATTTTTAGGTTATGCTGAACCATACATGGGGAATGTGATTTTATCATTGGTGAATATTAATTAGAGGAATCCTTTTGCTAAACAACTCAGTAATGCAAATTAATACAATGCGATTGAAACCAGATAACTCTCATTTAGTCATCTGTTAAACTTACAGTTTGTAAAAGATCTTATTTCAATTTAAATTACTAATCAAAATATAGTAGACAAGTAAAAAGTGACAAGTCGAAGTGACATTTTGTGAGCTTCGCTTCGAACTTCGTTTAATCTGCAAGCAAAAATTGAGGATTCAGTTCAGTTCAGGAAGCACTGAACAGGAGCAGACGACAAATCTAGAACTTTGGTGGCTTCTGGTTTATTAAAGCCAATAAGTTAAAAGTATTTTATCACATTATTGTTTATTATAAAAAATCTGTGATAACCAGTACTATTTATTTAAAAGGAATTGAACAGTTATCGGATATCAGCTATTTACATGACTTTTTATATCATTTTAACATTTTGAATAATAAAGAATTGTTCAAACTTATACAACTGTCTTAACTCTTGACTGGACCTTGTCTTTATTTATTTTTTTAATTTATACGGTTCCTTGCTTGCGCAGGTTCGTATCGATTAGATACCTTTATCGATGGTATAATATCGTCAGTTATAGCATCGGTAATTTGACAGCTGCTTTCAAAGTATTGGTGGTTAGACGATATGTAAAGCTTGTCATCTGCAATCTGCATGGAACAATCTTGATTTGATGCACCAGCACCACCTTACCATGTGTTCAGCCACGGCCACCAGGTTCAGCGCGCGCAGCCCTAACTGATCTTAGTCCAGCATCCAGCATCTAAGGGAGTCCGGAGTCGAGTGCAGTGCACTCGGTGTTTTTACTTATGATTGTTGTTGAAGGCATTTTACGATATTAAAACAGAAAATCCGCTCTCCTTGAGGCATCAATGAGGTTAAAAAAACTATTGTTGTAGCATTGAGAAAAGACTTCCCATGTAATGTAAAAATTTGAAGCCAAAAAATCGTTGTGCAATCTTTTGAGATGGCCACCAACTAATGACGATATTATAGTGATAATTCATTCAGCTTTTTGGTATGATACTGCATTGGTTTTAATTAATATTCAACCAAATACACTAGTAAACTCTGGTGAGATGGTCCTGAACTTCATTTATAATCTTGGCTTCAAACTCTTTCATATCACATGGGAAGTCTAGTCCTCCCAGCAGGTATACAACTATCAAGTCAAGGAGGGGGGAAAGAGTGTGGGGCACGTTTTTACAAAAAATCAAAAACCTGTTTTATAAAAAAAAAAAAAATTACAATGTAAAAAATATACCTATCCGTGCATAGGTCGTGCAAGAAAGCTCGATTTTTGGAAAGTTTTCCCGGTGTTTATCAAGACCCACTACCTTTCCAAGTTTTTTTTCAACGTCATAACATGAGTAAATAAATGCCGTCTAGAGCATTTCTATCGTGTAGCTCGCGAGATATGCGTTAACGTCGTGGCATTGCCCTAAAATTGTTTAGTAGTTATTTGAATAAACGTAGCTACCTATAGTTAGTTTCTACTAAAAACTATTTTAGCGATGTAAGTGATATCGACTACGGAGTTGTCCACGGCAGTATTGGTATATCCCTTTTTTTATTTAACTTATATAAATTAGAGGTCGCCCCGTGGTCGAAAACTCGACCAAAAATATGTAGGTATTGTGCAAACTTATCTATTTTCACCTTCACCCCACGCTGTAACTAAACCTTTGTGATTAGACAAATATATACATTTGAACTTGGATTTGATAAATGAGAGCATGTCGTAAATAAAGAGCTAAAACAGGATTGGGCCGAGGAAAGGAGGCTGGGGTACTTCCCAAAGTACAACAGACCAAGCCGATATAACATGGCTACCAATTCTTTGGGGACTGGAAGAGTTTTTCCTTGGAGAAAGAATATCCTTAACTAGTAATAACAAATTTTTTTTTTTCAAAACCGATCAACCATATTTATTAAAAAGATTGTCTGTTAGTTGTATGGAAAGGTCAGCCGAGATAACATGGCTACCAATTCATTGCGGACTGAATGAGTTTTTCCTTGGAGAAAGGAAGAAACCCTTAGAGAAAGAATCCTTAATTTAAAATAATTACATTGATTAAACAAATTTTTTTTTCAAAACCGACCATCTATAAAAGAGGAACTACTGTATGTATCAATGTATGTACGTTATGGACTCTGAAACCACTCAACAGATTGTAATGAAACTTTCAGGCATTATTAAGCATCTTTCAAGGATGGTTAGTGTAAAGTTTGTCCAGATACGTCAAAAGGGCTCCGCCCCAGAGGGGTTTAGGTGGGCCAATGTCAGACTTTTTGAACTACAATGTTTACAAATAAATATGACTAGCACCCGGCAACTGTTTTGTAGGTTTGAATAATCAAAACATGCTTTATTAGTTATGATTTGAAATAGTGCTACAATGTTTCCACCGAGTGCAGCACAGAAAAATATTTTACTTTTGAATAAGTCAAAATATATTTAAACCCAATCGCAGCACACCTGTGCACTCAACAACGTTTAAATTCTCCAATCTATATAAATGAAATTAGAGTTTTGTCTGTACATTGCTCAGAATCATAAACTTTTAGGTTATTTTTACGTTTTATACATTAAACAACGCGAAACAAGTCTCATCTAAATTTCTGTCTGTCTTCGTGTCTGTTACGGCCCAAGAGCCATTTTACGCGGCCTTCTCCTGAAAAACTAGAGTACCTATCAAGATCCAAATAATTTTAATGTATTCACTGGATTGGCGAGATTGTCTTTAGCCATTAAAATATGGCGTCACTACTTTGTATATAAAACGACGGACGTTTAAAAACCCGACTTCTAGCGATTTTTGTCAAGTGTTCTCCCAATGTCCAATGTTCATCACTTAATCATCAATGAAATAACGAACAGCTGTTCGGATCAAGATAATTTTTTCTAGCTGTCACTGATATGTTTACATTAAAGGTTGTTTACAAATAAAGCAAACATTTCCGATCACATTTTGAAAGCAAAATCCAAAACCAAGTGAGATTAAAAACTATTTTCCTTACATAAAGGATTTCATTAATCGCAAGTTCAATAATGTGTAAAATGAAATAGAGATTCTATGTTTATAAAATTGCTCTGAAGCTTTGATAACCGGGAAAAAGACCTTGAAACAGTGATGTATAGGGCTGGGAAACTTACGTTTATTAAATTGACGGCGTTTCAATGGCGGTTGTGTAAAGCGGAAAGTGAAAAATCATAACTGCAGTGGGTGATTGTAACAGAGGTTTACGGATGATGCTAAACTCACTTTTCCAATGTGTAACTTTCGGTTTCTACTGACGGAATGGGCACACGGAAGGGACTAAGGCTAAAGGTGTGGTGACGTCATATCTCTAGTGGCTAATGTCTTCTCTTGAGGCGACACGATTACCGTAACGAAACGATGTGATTTCAGCGGCGTTCGTGGCATAGTTGGTAGCGTTTCGGACTGGTGTTCAGGAGGTCCCGGTTTCGAATTCCGCTGGCAGCACTAACTTTTTGTCAACAAATTTTTCTTATCAGCAAGTTTGGTTGGTCAGGTTAGGTTATGACAGTTTAATTTTATAATACTAAATTTTGAAATTAATTTTGTAATTAATTAAAAATTATAAGTAATTATTAATTAGATTTTTATCTTATATAGTTTTTATATTATCAGCAAGTCTGGTTGGTTAGGTTATGTTATGACAGTTTAATTTTAAAAATTTATTTTATAATTAAAAAGTTAATTTTATAATTAAAAATAAAATTAAAAAAAAAATTTAAATTATTTCAACTTAAGCAGTTCTAGCGGCGAACGCTGACACTACAAGATATGTTAGCCTTAGTCCCTCCCGTGTGCCCCACCGTTCTACTGACCCCTATGTGCTACAATCGCTGGACCATACAGCCAATAAGACTGTATATTGGGTACATAGGCCTACCCAATTATTCATAACAACCTATTCGACGACTATCCTTGATACCGGTACTTTTCCCTGGAATACATGGCCTAGGTACCTACTTAGGAAATCAAATTAAAAACTTTCAAAAACACAACATTGTGTGATTTTGTTCACATTTCCTTCTACAGTAATATTAACTACATATACCAAACATAGTTTAGAGAATACGTCATATTCTAAATAACAAAAAGCTGTTTGGATGAGATTGTTTGGTTCAAACTGTCACCAAAGTTTTTATATATGTTTTGCTTTTTCTTTATATGTCATAATATTAGGTTTATATATAATAGTTTTGCCAGCACGTCTGAAATTATGCAAACCAACTGCTGTTCTTTATATAATAAGGTTTTAACTGACTACTATAAGATCCCCGTGCGTAGAACGGGCACACAGCTAGTGTTAAATAAATATGTAGGCAAAAAAACCTTTATCAAAGTACCTATTATCTATATCTATAAAAGAGGAACTATGTATGTGTGTATATATATGTATATACGTTATGGACTCTGAAACCGCTCGACAGATTGTAATGAAACTTTCAGGCATTATTAAGCATCTTTCAAGGATGGTTCGAGTGAAGTTTGGTGATGATCTGTCAAAAGGGCCCTGCCCCAGAGGGTTTTAAGTGGGCCAATGCCAGACTTTTTGGGGTCTGACTTAGGGGAGGTACGAATGAGGCATTTAGTTCAAAATTCCTCCGCGAACAGCGCTGTAGTAGAGAGCACTTTGTCAATGAAGGTTTACTATTCGCAAAAATAGTTCTGTTCATAAAATAAAATTATAAATACCTCAAATTCAATTTTATAATTTTTTAATTATAAAATTAAACTATCATAACCTAACCGAACTAACCAAACTTGCTGATAATTAAATAATATAAAAAAGATTAGTAATAGAAAAAATAATTATGTTTATTAAATAAAACTAGAAATTGCTCAATTAAAATTTTATAATGACTTAATAATAAAATTAAACTGTCATAACCGAACCAAACCAACCAAACTTGCTGATAATGAAAAAATCTGAGACAAAAAGATAATGCAACCAGCGAGATTCGAACCCGGGGCCTTTAGTCAGCCAGCCCGGAACGCTAACCACTAGACCACCGAAGCCGTTGTCCGCAAGCCGTATTGTTACGGTAATAGCGTTCCCTCAGCTAATAAGAAGCCCACAGCTGTCATCGTAGCCTCTTCCGTACCTCCCCTGAGTAAATACCGACTTTTTGATCTACAATGTTTACAAATAAATATAATTTAAAAGCAGATGTTTACTTTCACCAACTGTTTTGTAGGTTTGAATAATTATTACAACATTCTGTATTAGCATTAGTCATGATTTGAAATAGGAGCCACAGTGTTTCTACAGAGTGCAGCACAGAAAACTATTTTACTTTTGAATAAGTCCAAATGTATTAAACCCAATCGCAGCACACAGGTGCACTTAACAACGTTTAAATTCTCCAATGTTAAATATTAAAACATAAAAACCTTTATCAAAGTATTATAAACAATAAAAGGGATGACTTTTTAAAATTTATGACAACAGCTAATTTGCAACCAAAAGGTGAGCGTAGCGAATGAACATCAACCTGGAGGCGAGTTAGCGTAGCGAACAAGCTAACCTGAAAACAAGTGAGCGCAGCGAACGAGCTCCAACCTAAAGGTGAGTGAGCGTAGCGAACGAACTTCAACCGGGACGTGATTGAGCCATGCGTGCGAATACTTATGAAGTTAAACGGGGCAAAGCCCGTGGGTACAGCTAGTAAACAATAAAAGGGATGGCAATGCCTTAATATTTTTATCTTTTGTTCTATACCCACATGATCTAACATAAATTATTAAGTAGAATATGGTTTATGTTACCTTGCCTAAAATGATCCTGTATAGTTGTCAAACACGATAGCTGTTTCGTGCTACAATGAGCACATCTTCAAAGTGAAGAAACACAATTTTTCACGTTTTAAAATTTCTAAACTATGAAAAATATTTAGTCTTAACTTCTTAAGCTGTATGTACGAAAATTCGAAATTTTTTCTACATAATATTCGTGGTGCACAACGCAAATAAGTCGTAGTGCCTTTTTTCCCACTATTTTTCATCTCCTATTTTCGGAAAAAATTTAAACAGTATTAATCCAGGTTAAGGTTTCATCTTGTAGCATTCATTTGTAAATATAAAATTTGATTATAGTTACAATTACTTGTTCCCTCATAAATCTTTATTCCGTAACAAATATGAGAGTGTATGTTAGCAAAGTAAATTGTACGCAAAATGTCTGTAGTGCATAATGGGTTTAATAAAAAAAATACCATATTTAAAATTTTAAAAATACTATCTAGACTTGTATGATCCAAACAAGCGGATATTATCTATAGATAGGTCTAAACATTTGGATTTCGTGACTAAATTATCATAGAAATAGGTTTTTGAGTAAATACATCTATACCTAATACCAGATTGTTTTATTTGAGTTAATTAGAAGGTATTTATCATTTAGGTATTATTGAAGTACCTTAATGAGTTAAGTACTTTAATATAAGAATTGATGTCGTCCAGTGGTCAAAACTCGACCACAATCCAAATAAAATATGAACTTATCTATATTCATCCCACGCTGAAAATCAAACATGTGATGATTGTGTACCAGTCTTCAATTTGTTTTGATTTTCTTTATATTTATCGTTGTTATTGCGTCACCAGAATTTTAACTCATAATCCAAATGTTAGTTTTTTGTTTGTGTTAAATTCGTTGTCGTACTTATTTTTCATCAAATTGTCTGTCACAATTTTATTTGTTCAGTTGGTGTATTTTTTGTTTAGTTGCAATTAACGTTAATTATATTTACCTGAGAAATGCAAAGTTAAAGACCTTCTGTTGTTCAGATGATTTTTGTTTCCCTTAGCATATGAATAATAATTAAAAGCCTTCAGTAAAATGTTGGTAAGGGGCTCTCGGATATTTTCATAGGCTATTATTAAAATTGCTTGACTTTTATGAAAACATAGATTAATGTCATTGACGTACCAGATTTATTTGGCTTTAGAGGGCTTTCCTCTGCAGTGATTACAAAGTTAAGTCCATGTTTCCTAATAAAATTTGTAGCACTTCGGCTAACATCCTCGTCCATAGTTTGTAGGAATCTGAATCTTGTAGGTGTTCTTCATTATACAGGCTAATGACGGGGTAACGATGTTTCTTGCAACACAAAATCATGAAAATATGTCAAATGGTTATTGATTAGCATCGTGAAATAAATCACTCTGTGACGTTTTAATGTATAGTGTACATGTTGCTTGAAACCGAGCAATTGCAAAGAAGTCAAGTAGTTATTAAAAAACAAATAACTTTTTTGAAAAAGAATGAAAGTCATAATTTCCGACGAGTTTAAGACCCAACTCATACACTACGTACCTAACAGTTCCATATAATAAACATTTCTTGTAAATATTTGTTTGCATTATGTTGTTCATGTTGATCTTCGTCAAAATGTAGTCAGCATGGTACTACCCAGTGTCACCAGTACGTTTACAAATTTCAGTCATTTTTCATAGCGATTAAATGTTGTTTACATTACTTAAGAACTGCCTGATTTTCTGTATAACCTCTCTGTCACAAATTTATTTGCTTTAATTAGTTTAATTGGCATTAATTTGGCTAGTTACTGTAATAACGTAAGTTATATTTACCTAAAAAATGCAGAATTGAAAGGCCTAATGTTGTTCAAATGGTTCAAACGGTTTTTTTAATAGTACATTTTAGGGAAAAATAATACCTTTACAATTCACAGACATAATATAATCTTTTAAAAATTATATATTTACCGGGTAGTACATATGCTAGTTATTCAATATCAAACAGTTCAATGACAAAATACATATTTTTTAATACAACAAATGGTTTATATGCAAAACTTGACCAAATACACACACAAATTGCAGTTGGTAAAAGAAATATATTATTTACATTGTATAACTTAAAATAAATAACTCTTTCATATTGGAAACAGTATACAGTAAAATAAAAACAAGCCCATGGGGCGTAGCCTAAGGGAAATATGAAAATTAAATGATATTATATTGCATTGTCTTCCATTTGTGGGCTATGTTTCAAGTTTCAAGTCTCTAGCTCATCGGGAAGTTAGTATAAAATTGATTGCAAAGTTTGTACCGGACAAGAAAGCAAGCTAATAAAAACGTTTTAATAAACTTAAATAACAACAAAAAATGTTATTTACCAATTATTAGTGTTAATACAATTATAACAAATATGTAATAACGGGGTGTCAAAAACACCCCACGCGAGTACATACGTTAGTAAAACCCGCGCGAGTAGTTAAAGGTTAAAGTACCTTTAGCATAGAAGTAAGAAGTATAGCAATTAATTAATCTGTAAGTATATAACAAAATTACATAATCGTTTGACAGGCGACGGTAGGTATATGGATACAATGATGCGGCATCAGCTGCTGACAGTATTACAGCGGAGCGGACAGCGCAGGAACTTGTGGCGCTGACTGTACTACACATTCCACTTGGAGATATGAGACTCCACTCAACTTTTGGAGTAATGAGACTCTGGTTTAATTTTTACTTGGACTTATGAAACTTTGGAGTTATGATCACTTGCACTTATATTTTTCTTGGAGTATGCTAATGAAATTATCCCTTTTCGGGTACTTGTAGTTGTGAAACTTTGGATTAAATATAATTTGGAGTTATGATCTCTTGGACTTATGAAACTTTGGAGTTATGATCACTTGGAGTTTTGAAACCTTGGAGTTATGAGATGATCCCGTTTTATACACAAAAGAAGCACACCTCTATACAAACATAACGATTTTTCGGGTCTCAGGTAAGTTTTTTCGGAGTTATACAAACTTAAAAAGATTTTATTGGCTTTTTTTCAATTTTTTGAGTTTTTTTATTTTTTCTAGAAAGACCAAATATACTAAAAGCTCAGTGGCCTTTTTATTGTATAATGGTCATAAAAGTAAATTAGTTTATAGCAAAACATAGTTATAAAAATAATATTAACTATTTTTAATATTCATTTAAACGTCTGTTATGGTCGTGACAAGATTTTGTGTTTTTCCACTAAAGATGCTCTTTTTTTTAAAAAATACCAAAGATATTGCGTTACCATGGACATTTTATGAAACTTCAAATGTAATGAAATAAAAATAATAAAAGTTTTGAAAAAATGGGGAAAAAATTTGCAAAGTGCTTTTCCTGAAAACGTACGTTTTTAAATTTTCACTCTAGGACTACTGAATAAACATGTCCTGTATAAACTAAATGTTATTAAGTAATAATACATATACAATTTCAAGACAAAAGACAACAAACAATGAATCAACAACAAAGACTCAAATGTGTCCAGTAATAATGTGATTGACTTTTTTCCTTGCAACGACTGAAACCATTGCGCCGATTGAACACTGCCAGTTGTAGTGGAATCACTCAAATTTCAGTCGAATGAAAAACCGACTGGTTTTAAAAACAACCGATTGACTAGTCGATTGTTTTTTCCAGTCGGTTGTCCCATCACTAGTTCAAATCATAGTATCTGGGTGGTTAAACAAAATACAAAACATGTTATAAACTCTGGAACGTTTTTCAGTTAGAGTTAATTTTCTTTTATTTATTAATAACAAACAATAATACAAGATAATTACAAGTATTTTTAGCAGACATCTGCACTATAAATAGTGTTTTCTCCTCTAGTGGTGGCCTTCTTCATAGCCATTTGGCAAAGCATTGACATGACTGTTGTGGATGAGGGAATGATTTCCATCCTTCCACGGGAATTTCTGAAACAAACACAACACATTAGAGAACCCTGAGTTTGGTTCATGAAGCATGAACTAGGTGTTATTTGTGGAGGCGCCCACAAAATTGAGTGGAGTTATCAGAGCATTATATTGTCATTGACCCTCACCATTAAGCTTGATTGTTATATATATTTTAATTTTATCTATTAATAATGTTATCTATATGTATTAATAATGTTATCTATTAATCAACAGCTGTGTCTAAGGAATATGTCGGCCTTAGTCAATAACAAAATGACAAGATCGCGCCAGGAGGAGAGGAAGTGGACAGAGAAAATGTACTGCAGTGGTCGGGTTGTGATGCGGAAGATCAAGGATACTAGCAGCTGACAGATGAGCAGATTCTAAACAAGATAAGGGGTGAGGTTGGTGAGGATGAGAGTGAAAGTGATGAGGGGGAGTCACGTGACCAACAGCAGACAACTGTGTCGCGAGTGTTGAACAACTGATTGAATACCTACTATGAGAATGAAGTAGACGCTCCGATTGCTGACAAAATTGGATTGCGCAGCATGAGGAGCAGGATAAAAAAATAAATGTTTCTCTGTTCGGAAACAGAAAACTGTAACATACTTAAAAAAAAAAAATGTAATTGATGTTGGTTCGTGCCTTGTAAATGGTTTATTTAATTTTTGTTACGTGTGTTGTTGTGTTTAAAATTGTGTGCCATCCATCACGATTCCTGTGAAAGTAACATTCAGGTGTTTTATTGCAATACAATTATGTTAACTACCACTGTTTATAAAAAAAAAGTATTGTTTTGCATTTTAATAAACTTCCCGTTCAATTTATAGGCTATTGCGGATTAATGGCGATTTTACGTATCCGGGAAGCCTCAGCCCTACATTATCCCGGTTAATCGAGAGTTGAGTATAAATTTTTCTGCTAAACGGAATTTTTTTATTGTTACCACTTAAAATGTATTTAAACTAGCTTGTATTTATTTTTTTCCAACAAATTCACATAATCCATCTCAGAGGTATTTAAGCTTAAACTCGAGTGCACATATTTATTTCTCTGAAAATAGAGAAGATTCAGTTGTTTTTGTGTAAATACTGATGGCTTTATCTATTAGTTTTGAGTATTTGATTTAGCAATCGACAATATGTCCCTATGTTGTACTGACATGTAATTCTATAAATAATCATTGCAGCTCGTCAATTCAGTCATCGTTTCACTGTCGGCTGGACAAACCCATTAGGGCCTACTGCAAATACCCCTAGGTGAAATTAAACAAATTGTTCAAGTAGGAGAATTATCATCACATTGTGTTTTTACCTTGCTCCAAATTAAAAGCTTGGAAAAATACCGTATGATTTTTGTTAGCTACACAGCTGTAATTGAAAATATGCTACTTTATGTGCCACAATCAATAAAAAGTATATTTTCAGAAATCTATATTATTAAAGTGATACAGTCAAATTTTATGTAAACGGTTAAGGCCATTTACCAAATAAAAATATAGGCATATGGCACATCAAAATGAAGCTTAGAGTGTGTAGATTTGCCAAAAAGTATTGATATGGATGAATTTCCTAAGGGCTCTGCCCCACAGGCTGATTTCCAATGGGCTGCGCCTGGCAAGCTTCCAAAGTTTAGATGATTTAATTTAGTGAAACAGCTGGTCAGTACAATAAACTGGTGTTTGTTTATTTACTCGAAAAAGAGGTTTGTGGCGCTTTGGGAGGGTTATGTTTGGTTTTAAAGACAGGTTGTATACGTTTTGTAAAGTAGGCTATTGCACAAAGTTTCATTTTGTAATTTATTTAGTAAGCTAGGCTACATATAAAAAGGCGTGACTAAAATTGAAGAATTATGGTAAAACGGGTCATTCATGAAGCATCAATATGATGCAATTGGTGCTATTGCTAAACTAAGGTATGTTGTCGTATTCATATATTAACATCAAAAGTAGGGCTTTGAAAGTAAGTAGGTTTACACTTTTAAATCAGTATGTATTTTTTGAAATCACAGAGTTACTGTATTTTAAAACACACATCAGCACCCACTTTAATAGCTCTCTAGGTCACATTTTCTTCCCGTTGCAAAGCACGGGTATAGCAGCTTGTATATAATTAAATTTATAAACTTTTCTCTAGCAGTACATTTTTTTAAATTGCAAGGAAAGTATTCCAGGCCAACTTTAAGAGGACCTGTTTAAACTAATGTACCTTAGTCCTGATCCTCATGTGCTCGTAAGGAACGAATTCTGGAGGGGTATGGTCCTCTTCCTTGACAGTCAACCAAGTATTGACCATGCAGAGCCCAACAGCAGGTATAGCCACAAAGTAGGTGAGGTTCTTCCACAGCTTCACTGGAAAAACCCTTCAATTATTGACTGCAGTTGTGATAGCAAACTGACTGAATCATGAAGACCTTGCTCTTATTAGGCCTACTTGCTGCACAGCAATACAAATTGTGTAAAAATTACCAATGACTGAGCATACTTGACCAGAAACTTCAATGAATTGAAGGAAAACCAGTCTCATTTAAGAATGTTTTAAAGTACATTTTTTAAGTTAAGCAATAAGTTAAGTAAAGCATATCAAGTTGTATGAAGTAGGTACACAAGCTGGTAAGCAAGCATTTTTGAAATAGTACTTTACAGTGTGTTTCTCAGGGTTTTAATTGTACAAAAAGAGTCTGTAGGTAACATAAACTAACAACTCGATTCATTAACCTAAACTTTACTTTCCTCATCTAACCTAGCTTCAAAACACTTAATGCAGACACGAATTCGCAAGATCAACCGACCACCCTAACACGCCTGAATAAGATCTACCTATGTAATTAATTAGTCAGACAGTCCATCTATGGGACATAATGGGACAAAATCCCCATGATAGAAACATTATTGTATACAGAATCATTTGAAATATTTCTCTAGTCAATGATAATATTTTGTAATCAATTATTTTATTCTTCTCATCATCTATGTTAATCTCTTCACGACCTGTTTGTTCTATATATATTTTAGGGCAGTCGCTGCAAAATAGTTTATATACTCTAGTGTCCTCACTAAACTATCTTGCAGCGACTGCCCTAAAATATATATAGGACATTGACAAACAGGTCGTTAGTTCAAGAAAAGGTTTAACGAACACCTTCCTAAACCTAAATTGAGAACTCAACACTCCCAAGTTTGCTGAACACTTGATTAACGAAAACCATAATAGCTGCAATGATAGCCTGAATATTTTACACAACTGTACCAAAGGGTCCTTAATGAATGTTCTAGAAAGTCTAGAAATCTACAAAGCAACAAAAAATATCCTCACGACATTTTAAATTAAAAACTAAATTTTTGACGTAATATAATATTTGATAGGATTGAGGACATTGATAACGGAAGCGCTCACAATCAGCTGTTTTACCCCCTCCAAGGTCAATGTCAACAGACAGGAGTCGGTTAGTTGCATCGTGTCCGTCACCGCAGTGTCTATGGCCAGCCGCACATTCATTTTTGTAAATAGTTTGTGTTTATATGTTAAATGTACTATTGTGTAATGACGACGACAAGATGTACCAATATTTTGAAGAGGCAAGAGGCTCGACAATGAACCTTGATGTTTCAAATCTATTTGCCATAGACTAATTTTAGGATTGACGACGTAAGGTATGTTAACCTATTTATATTGTTCGTTGAGTTATTCAGATGTTTGTGGTTTGGACGAGTCCAAGTTCTAGTGGCGACTAACACTGAACGGGGAGGAAGGTTTGTGGAGTGGAAACAGCTGTTAGTTGTTTGTTTTTTATGATTCAATGCAAAAGAATCAACAATAAAAAATAAAATACCCCCGCCGCAGCAAACCTGCAGACTAAGCGAATTTCCATTTGCCTGATTGGATTTAGACTAAAATGTCTCCTTAAAAATATCACATTTATTCCCTGTTTAAATAGAATCAGTTTAACACATACTTAGGTTTGCTGCAACAGGGAGGGTAAGTGTTTTTTTTTTTTTTTTATGTAAAATGTTAATAGTTAGTAAGAAATAAAAACATTTTCCAAATTTGGGCAAAATATGTTAATAAACAAGCACACTACAACGGTTTACTTATTCTCTATAAGAATAACATGGGAATTTTAAATTAACAATTTTTTGGAAATTTCTCCGTAACCATTAGGCGCATTATAACGCTTCAATATACTAAATTATTTGTTTTTTTAAGCTCTACAATAGTTTGGAAAGAAATTTCAAAATTTTATGTTTTTTGGGTCAAAAATAGGAAAAACCCATTTTTATCCCATAAAAGCCCCCGTATACCCCTGTTCCCATGGTCCGATCATGCTGGTTCGCGAACTCGTTCGAATAAACGTAGGTTTACACGTTTGTACCAAATTTCATCAAAATCGGATCATTTTTGCTCGAGTTATCGCGCTAACGGACACATATATATATATATATATATATATATATGAATTTGAACGGATGGTGTTTTTGGCCTCTGGGGACCTCAAAACGAAAAAAAAAATCGGTCCCGGGTCCAGGTCTTACCATGAGTACTACGGTAATAGCTTATTCCCTATATGGGAAATTCGCTAAAACTATAAAATTTTATAACGATTCAATTTGTAACACAAAAACAATAATTTAGCCTACATTAACAATTTCATAAACTATTAACTATTAATAAAACCAACATTAATCATTAATAAATGTAATTTATTCTCTTAAAATACAAGGAATAGAGCCTAATGCCACTACAATAACACGGCCACATCACCAATACCAAATTGATACTGTCACTGAATTGCTGTAATCTAGTTTGCTAACCAATGGATTACATACTACCGGTACGCTAAAATGCGCCCAGAAAATAGATCCAGATTAATAACATCTGTATTAGCAACTAATTAATTATCAAGTAAGTTTAATTATTGTTACCAATTTAGGTATTAGTAATGGGTGATATTTGAAATGCATGTGACCTAAGTTTTTATTCGAATCAATTGTGTTTGATAATTATAGTGAAATTAAAAGTTTTTTTAATTAAGCACAGTGTTTTGAATAAGGAAACAAATTGTCCGAGGTTTAATTAAAACATAAAATTGAACGATCAGTGGTTATTTAGATGCTGGAGAGTAGAGTTTCAATAAACAAGAAAAAAGCTAAAAGATGTCAGTGGGTGCGATCTTCCAGGTTGGACTCTTTTATCAGAAATTCCAAATTACAAATCCTCACGCTTTGGGGACTAGTTAATCATTTTAGATGCAGATTCAACGTTCCTAATATAACATTTAAATTAAATTAAAACAATTGTAATTTATTCAGTTTTTGTCACAGCAGATAATTTTTTGCACCATTGTTTTCAGATAAAAATCTAAACTTAAAAGTTTCTTTAGGTATTTCTTTATCTAGTTTTAGTTTTTTTACACGGCTGATGTTAAAGATGTATCTAGATTGAATCCCTCGGTGACACTAACTTTTTGTCAAAGATTTTGCTTAGAATAGACCATTTCTTCTAAACTGGGGTACAGTTTCTAAACTGGGCTATGCTAATATCGATTGAAACTATCGAATTGGAAATATTGATTAATAGGCCAATCGATATTTTTAAATATATCTATTATAAAATTAAACTATCATAACCTAACCTAACCAACCAAACTTGCAGACATGGTGAAAAAATTGCATGAAGGTTTAATAATCGAATCGATAGTTTCAATCGATATTAGCATAGCCCAGTTAAGAAACTGTAATTTAGGCCTACATCTTTTGTTAGAATTTGAGGCATTTAACCCTCCGAGTGTCCATAGTTTAGGCCTTAATGTCCGCCTATTTTTGGCGCATTTGCAAGGTTATATTAAAACCGATCTAAGAAGCTTAAAACAATGTTAATTATACTGTTCTATATACCATTTTGTTTCGAAAATCATGGGCTTCAATATTATACATAAAACATAAGGGAACATTTGTTTCAACAAAATGTTTTGGGTAAAAAAAAATATTTTAAAAAATTAAAAAAAAAAAAAATAAGTTTGCGCTCAATGAAATTGTACAAATTATAGGCCTATAAATATTTGAAAATAGCCACTTTGTTCTAAATTTTATGAGGATTACAAATATATAATAATATAAGGAAGTAGATTTGCAAATAAATAAGTAAATAAATAAATAAATAAATATATCTTTATTGTCACATAAACGTTTTACAGATTACATAGCATAAGCTACAAAAACAGGTGACATTGTCAATATAATCATATATCATAATAAGTACCTAAAATACTAAAAAATAAACAATGATTCTTACAAATAATTATTTGGGTTATTTTATAAAACATAATATTTGCTAATTTAAAAAATTACCATCATTCAAAAATTCGTCAATACTATAATATATTTTGTTTACAAGAAATGAGGCAAGGCTGCTTTTAAAAGACGTTTTGTTTATTAAATCTTTATATTTTGGTTGCAGTTTATTAAACAATTTCTTTCCCATATATTTTGGTGTTTTTTCTATTAATTTTAATCGGTGAATCGGAAACTGAAAATTCTTTTTGAAACGGGTGTTATATGGATGGTCAAAATTCTCCGCACATAAGTTTTCAAAATTTGACTGTACCATTAATAAGGATTTAAAAATGATTAAACTTGGTACAGTCATTATATTAAGTTCTTTAAAAATTGGTCTACATGATTGTTTTCGTTTAGCAAATGTCATTATTCTTAAGTATTTTTTCTGAACTTTAAAAATCTTTTCTATTTCTGATGAGAATCCCCAAAATTCAATCCCATAATGCAATATTGAATAAAAATAGGCATAATATATCATTAAACGTGTTTTCATATCCAAAATATTTCTCAAACAAAGCATTTGGAAACAGGCAGAATTAAGCTTATGTAATATGTTTTCAATGCACTTGGCCCAGGTTAAATTTGAATCAACATACAAACCTAAAAATTTTGTACATTTGACAGTTTTGGTTCTTGTTTTATGTGTGAAATTTCGGGATTGTATCGTATTAAATTTTACTAGTTGTGTTTTTTCTGGATTTAATTTTAGTCCGTTTATTTCAAACCACCTTCTAAGATCCGTTAAAGCGTCTTCTACTTTCACCCATAAATCATCCTCCGTTTTAGCTTTAACAACAGCAGTTGTGTCATCTGCATACAGTATTAAATTATGAGAAATATTTTCAGGTAAGTCATTTATATAAATTAAGAAAAGAAGAGGACCTAAAATAGAGCCCTGTGGGACACCTACTCTAATTTCACTCCATTCAGATTTTGACTGCAAGCCTCCTTTTAAAATAACAGTTCTTTGAAATCTACCTGTTATATAAGATTTCAACCATAAAATAGATTTCTTAGAAAATCCATAAATTTCCAGTTTTTTCAAAAGAATGTCATGGTTGACACAATCAAAAGCCTTGGATAAATCACAAAACACCCCCATTGTACTCTGTGACTCATCCAAGGCCCATGACACTTCATTAACAAAATGGGATATAGCGGTCATTGTGCTGCAACCCTTTCTAAAACCAAACTGTTTACTACTAAATATATTGTATGTTTCCAAGAAATTATAAATTTGTTTATAAGCAATTTTTTCAAAAATCTTGGAAAAAGAAGGTAAAAGTGATACAGGCCTATAATTGTCAGGATTATGCTTTTCACCTTTCTTAAAAAGTGGCTTGAGTTCTCCATATTTAAATTGTTTAGGAAATATGTTGTTTTGAAATGATTGGTTAATAAATTGTGAGAGGTTCTGAAATAGAGTCTATGACTTTTTTCATGAGATCCACCGAAATTTCATCCCATCCCGCAGATTTTTTATTTTTAAGTGATTTGATTACTTTGACTACATCTTTTTGCTCAATGGCTTTAAAATCAAAATTAAATAGTTGTTTACTAGTCATTAAGTTCCTTGTCATATTTAGTGCCTCAAATTCACATGGTGATGTTCCCATTTCCTTGGTTATATTGGTAAATTTTTTATTAAAGAATTCAGCTATTTCTTTTACGTCGCTAATGGTTTTATTTGAGAGTTTAATATCAGGAAAACTATTCTTGACTTTTTTACAACCTAGCTCTGATTTAACAACACACCACGCAGCCCTGCTCACATTTTCTGATTTGTTTATGAATTTAGCATTGCACATCCTTTTAGATTGATTACAAACTTTCTTGAAAATTGTTTTATACTTTCTAACATAATCCTTAAAGAGTCCGTCGTTTGATTTTTTTGCCAGTTTACTTAGTTCTCGTTTATTTATACTAGATATTTTAATACCCTTTGTTACCCAAGACTTCTTTTGATTCTTATTTTTGTTGTTGTAAAACTTTAAGGGAAAAGACTCTTCAAAAGTATTGTGAAAATGGCAAAAAAAGTTAATACAATTTTCTTCAAAACATTTTTTTACAGATACATCCCATTTTATTTCTTTAATATTATTTACAAAACTTGTGACATTGGCTTTTGAAAACATTCTTTTTTTAGTTGTTTTATCTGTTCTGTCCTTATTATCCTCAAATGAGCTATCAAAAATGTTTATAAACAAAGCCCTATGATCTGAAAGACCCAATTCTAAATTCATTGTCTGGACTGAATATTGTGAATTTATTTTTCTAGTTAAGATATTATCTATGCAGGATTCAGTGTGTTGTACCATTTATAAGTTATAGGAAAAAAACAGATTTCAGTACATAGCGTTTAGCTAAGAATGCATAGCCTAACCATAGCTAGGAATCTGGCTGATAATTTACATCAATATCACTACCTACTTCTTCAGGATCATCAACCAGCCCTCCAAAATCACTTAAATCTTCTTATAATGCACCGGTCACGTATATCACTACTTTTGATTTTTAACACTAAAACAATGATAAATGGTAATAAAACACATCAGTCATCGGTCCGAGGGTAACCTAGCTATTTACAATTACGCACGTGAGCTGTCTGCTACAATTACGATCGGCTCGGAGAACATACAGCGCTGAGACAGACCTCTGGAGAAAGCTTAGAATATAACGAAAAGAACGATACCTAACTCGATCCAGTTCAATCCGATTCAGTCAGTCATATAGAGCCTTCGCCGTAAACGATGTTCGCGCGTCGAAAAATTGACGTGTGACACTACACAAAGTGTGTCGCGCGTTGATTTTTCGACGAGTGACGCTCGGAGGGTTATCTTACTATTTTATTTAATGAACAGAATTTAATCTTCGCATTTGAATTTTTCTTACCAGCAAGTTTGGTTAGTTAGGTTAAATTAACTGGTAAAATAACTGGTTGGTTGGTTAACCCTAGCAGTGGCCGATCGACTCCTGGTGACGATCTGACGTTGATGCTTAGAATGGCCAACGACTCCTTGTGACGATCTGGGCCGAAAATTTTTTAGCGGTAAAAAAAAACACTTACAATCAACTCAGATGAGAATAATATATATACCATTCGAAAGATCACATTCTGAACTTTCATTTTATTACATAAACAAACTCTGTAGCAGGTATATAACAATGTCACGACGATTAGAAATCAAATGAATTTTCGACGCGGCACGACTTTTGCAGCCGACACTTAGGAACTGGCAAAACACGTCTTGTTTGGCATTACCCTGCTCGGGTAATTTTCGTCGTGGGATGTTGCGAGTGGTACCACTGGATAGCCATTGATTTTATCTTCATTGTGGTAGTAATATTTATAACGAAATATTGATTGCACAACCGGTACGATTTTATGAAAACAGCTGTTTTCAAAATTTTTAACAAATGGCCAATCGACTCCAGATGACGATGTGGAAAATAGGAATTACATACAGTATAATTTATTATTACTAGTCATATAGTATATCATTTTGAAGAGGAAGAAATTTAGATTCAGAGAGTGGCAGCCCTGCACTCAGGGTTATTTCTGTATGCTCGCATGTAGACGACGAAGTGAGTCATTACTGCTGCAGTCTGTCAGCTGTCTTGTATTGCCATTTTTTGTTTGTGTTGTTGCCGGTAATAGTTTTATCCGCGATTTATTACTAAATATGTTATTAGTTCGTAGTGTTAGTGTTAGTGAAGTGTTGTGTGTGTGTATAACAGTAATCTTCATGCATAAATATTACTGAATTGTGTGAAATAGTGTTCATAAAAGGTTGTATTTTGTTAGCATCATGTCCTAAAATGACGATTCTGACATTCAGAGATTGTTGTACCTATATAATGATATACCCAAGGTGTTATACATTTTTATAAAGGTAAATGAATACACTACAACATGTTTATAATGGTTTGGGGGTAAAAAACTTTCTAAAAAAGTTATAGCCTATACTAAATAGGCCTACTACTGTATTTTGTTAGCATCATGTCCAAAAATGACGATTCTGACATTCAGAGGTGCTTTATATGCTATATAATGATTTACCCAAGGTGTTATACATTTTTTTAAAGGTAAATACACTACAACATGTTTATATTGGTTTGGGTGTAAAAAATTTGGTAAAAAAATTATATAGGCTACTAAATACTGTACACTCCAATTTCTCGAAATGCGCAAAAAATTCAAAACGTTCTCAAATTGATACATAATCATAGGTGAAAATAACTTTTTACCATCATACTTATGACTTTTTTGGATTCCTTACTTCATTAGCTTTACAAATATGTAGGCTACATATCATCAGCCTACATAATGTTTCACAACACAAGCAAACACTGTAGGCTATAGTTTACACGTATTTGCGGTTTTGCGGTTATTGTATTATTATGTCCCTATTGCGTACCTACAAAAAAAATATTTCTAACATGTTATACATTTTTATGTAGGTAATTGAATAGACTACAAGATTATTATGTTGGTTTGAAGTAAAAAAATTTGATACAAAAGTTGTATACTAAGTACTGTGAATTTTTTTTCTCGAGAAATCGCTAAAATATAAAAACATTATTTTATTACGTATGTTTATAGGTAAAAAATTATTTTTACCATAAACTTTATGACTTTTTTTTATTCCTTACTTCATTAGCTTTACAAACATGTATATATCATTATTAGTACACATATATTATAGAACTTTTTACAACATAAACTAACACTGTACGGTTTTCAATTTTTTCGGTTCTCCGTTTGTCATTATATTTCGCCCCAAAAACTTATAAAAAAAAAATATTTTCCTAACATGTTATATATTTCTATGTAGGGAATTAGATTGTCTACAAAATGTGTATAATGAATTTCCCATAAAAAAATCAGTAGAAAAAAAATACCGAGGTCGCTTTTGAAATTTCAAAAAAAAATTCAATTTTTTTTATTTTTTTACTTTACCGATAAAATACACTGTCTAAATCATTATGATATTACTATTTCTAGATTCTCCTGTTCTTTCCAAACAAAATGAATATGAGGTTGGCTAGGTTTACTTGTACGGTTGAATTTTTACGAATTTTCAAAAAAAGGTCTGCAAAATCGCCAAAATGGGTTGGCCATTCCCCACTTCTAACATTGGCCACTGCTAGGGTTAAAAAATTAACTGCCGGACGCCTAATCCACGCCTGGTTACCGGACGGGTAACTTATCCTTCGCCTACACTTAACTTGATAGCAGTTTTTTATTGTATACCCAACTTCAATTTAGGCCTGCGATTGAATATAGCCTAATAAGAGACTAAGCCTAATGTGGCTCAAGGGCTAACCCTTAGACAGTAGTGCGAGCTGCAATTTATAAAAACAACAAACATACTACTAAAAACATCTCTACTAGAGTTTCTGAACCTGTTAGCCTATTCTTAAGCTAGGTCAAAATTTTGTAAATTTATATAGGTCTAATTAGAGGCATAAAAGACTTAAAATTAAATAGACTGGGCCTAGCCTAGGCCGATAATAAGCAATTTCTTTATTCCTGATAGGCTATATAGCCTAGGCTAAGTTTGGTAGGCCTACTCACTTGCTCCAGGGTCAGCTCCGTGAGACATAAGACGCCTCGGAGTGGTTGAGATGTTTCTCCGAAAAACTGTTGAAATTACGCCAACCATTATTGACGATTTTATCAATTATTTAATTTTAGCAGAATTTAATCTCACTAAAGTATAAGCCCCGTAGTGATAGATCGAGCAGAACAGAAGAGACTTGGGACAGGGAAGAGAAGAAGACACAAGGGCAAAGAGGTAAAACGCAAAAAAATGACCAGCTGACAATAGTTGTTCTTCTCCACATTATTATACAGGAATTAACGACATGTATTAAATTTTTCCTACAGTCACCCGACAAAGTTGGCTTCCTTGTATGTTTATAGTACAGAAAAATGCTAATTGCTGCATATTTGTACTTTGCCGTACGGTTTATACTTTGTCGTACAGTTTATACTTTGCCGCACATCAGGATTCCAACGAAACAACACAAAACAGTGTGGTTCTATTATGCACGTAATCCGTGTACGCTTGGCAATTGGAATTGGAAATAGGTTGGCAACGCTTAAAGATAATAATACTATGAGCAGCTGATTGACTATTATAACTACGATTTAACCTGTCATTTCGTGTTTATCGTTTCGGTATTTCTGAACTTTCTGGACTTTTCTTTTAACGTTTTTAAAACATTCCTACGATCTTAATAAACAAGAAAATACCTTGAACGCATTTCTTTAGGCGCGGAAACCACTTCAAATTACAAAAACATACGGAACTATATTCTCAAAACGCGGAGCACATTTCTTGCCGAGGAAAAATATCGGAGTGATACGGACCGGGTACTACTTTCTCTAGGGCACCTATTCCATTCCTATTTGTGTTGCCAGCTGAACCTAAAAACGTGTTGTATAGTGTTTGAAAGACTAATTATTTATATTCTTTATAGTGACTGTAGGAAAAATATAATGTGTAACACGAGTGCAAAAGGCCTTGCTGCACTCGAGATCATTCCGCAACATTGCTCTCGTGTGCAGCAAAGTGCCACTTTGCCCACTAGAGTTGGAGGCCCACTTTGTCGGATAGAGTCGGTGTCATAGCATCGATATCCTATAACATCGAAAAAATATTTTGACAGTTATTTGAAGAAGGTAATTATTCCGGTGTAAAAAAAAGAGAAAAATCTGAAAGTTTAATCAATACAAGGGTTTTAAGACTCCGAAATTACCTCGTGTGGGTTAGGAACAAGATTTAATTGAGTAAAAGAGGTGGGCCTGACCACTCCAGACGGATCGGGCTGCGCGTGAGGACCTCACCACTAGGGATGGAAATTACGGGTACTTTTACTTTCTCCCCCCTATCAAGGCCCCACTATAGAAAAACGTTTTTCTAGTAGGGTCTTGCCCCTATACATAGTATATGGAGAAAGTATTGTTTTCGTCAAAATTTTCGAGTTTGAGTTTTGAGTGGATATATCCATTTTGGGTCCCAATTAACAAATTTGAAGTGATGTTTGTGTGTGTGTGTGTGTGTGTGTGTGTGTGTGTGTGTGTGTGTGTGTGTGTGTGTGTGTGTGTGTGTGTGGATGTGTACAGAGCTATAGACTACACCTGTGGTCCGATTTTGATGAAATTCTCAAAAATAGCCCGAACGATTTTGATAAAAACTTTGTATGTTGTAGCCATTTAAATTCTGAACGAAATGGTAGAACTTCCATTTCTTAAAAAATTACGGTTCAAAAGTTATTGTAAGTTATGTGGTTTTCCCATAAAAACCCCCATAAATAAGAGAAAATCGTATTTTCGAAAGAAACCGGCTTAGATTGAAATTAGTATGTGATAATCCTTATAATTCCAAACAACATAGTGCAACTCATTGCTGTAAAAATTATGGTTCAAAAGTTATTGTAACTTATGTTATTTTCCCATAAAAGCCGATTTAAAACGGGAAAATTGTTTTTTTAAACCTATTTTGATTGAAAATTTTCTGTTATTGCCCAAATAATTTCAAACGAAATAGTGCATCCCTTCATTCCTGTTAAAATTACTGTTCAAAAGTTAAAGATGAAACTTTTGTGACTTTACCTATTAAATATCAGTTACTCTCATCGCTTACCCATGATAAAGGTTGTTGACAAGCTAATGGGAGAAAGTATGTGTCAAGATTGCAGGGGCGTCGCTTTGGGGGGGGGGGATTCCCCCTAGAATCTGGGAAATAGAAAAGTTGGGAATTTCCTTGCCACGAGTTGGGACAGTTGGGAAGTCAGATACAAGAAAAATATATTTTTAAACTAAATAAAATTTAAATATTTGCGAAAATTCAGCAAAAATAATTTTTTTTTTGACTTGGACGAATAAACTTGATGTTTCTTTGATTTCATTTAACTTTGATTAAACTAGGCTTAACCACGGCTAAACACGCCTTATTTTAAGAAATCAATAATCAATTAGCGATATAGTTTGTTGGAATTTCGTTTACGAGAAATTTTGTTCCTTAATTGGAGGAATGTTGGCTACCTTGATCCTGTCCTGTGTTGATGATTCTGAATGATTCGTCTGCGAGACTGCGAGTTTGAATTTTGAAAGTGCAAGCGATATATAGCTCTTCAGTTCAATTATGTTGTTTTTTAGTGTTAACAAAAAATTTAAAAAAAATTTCACGTTGAAGTGAAAGGTAAAACTCACACCACAGTTAAGCATAGATACTTTATTAGCCAAGATCCCAAAAGTAAGCCTTCAAGCTCAAAACAACAATTCAATAAAAACAAACATCAAAATATGCAACATATATGATAACAATTATAAAAATACCAAACAGCACATTTTCTCTTTTCTCTTTTTTTTAAATTTATTTATAAAAATCTGAATCGCTGTATCTAAGAGGTGGTTTTACACTTCTTTTAGGTCTGTCATTTTCATTTCACCATTTTCAATAGGCCTATGCACAGCTATTATTTGTCTCCTGTTCCTTCTGATCTTCCCTACCTGTGTTTTTATCAGGTAGGACCGAGGATGATTTATTCATTGTGATTTATTCCCAACATGTCCATAACGTTTTAAATCTGGAATCCAAACTTTGTCATTTTGATCAAGCTGTGAGAGATCTCTTACACCTTCCCTTACATCGTAGTTTCTCTTATTTCTTTCCTTGATTGAAAAATCCTTCTCTTTAAACTTTTGCAATCTTTCCCTTGTTACCTGTCTGAAGTTATTTATTGACATTACCGTCAATAAATAACTTGATAAATAAGTTGATCGGAGCTTCCGTGAATAAAGTAACTCTGCAGGTGAAAGACCAGACTCTAAGGGTGTATTTATATTTTCTATATTCTAACAATCCAAGATTTGGATCACTACATTTCGTTAGAATCCGCTTCGCTATGTCAACTGCTTTTTCTGCTTCTCCGTTTGATTGTGGATACCTTGGGCTTCATGTCACTATACGGAAAAACCATATTCTTCAGCAAAATTTTTTAAATCCTGAGAAGTAAATTGCGGACCTCTATCAGCTCTTACCACATATGGTACTCCATGTCGAGCAAATATATTTTTCAATCTAGCAACCACAGCTCCGGTAGTCAATGCATCCACATAAACCAGTTCAAGAAATCTAGAATAGTATTCTTGCACAACTAAATACCATTTCGCATTACATTTCAAAAGGTTAATACCTAAAGACTCCCAGGGATTTTTTGGTAGTTCAGTCAACAGTAGAGGTTCTGATTTGTTACTACTTTGCTCCAAGCAAACTGGACAATTTGTTACAAGTGTAGCAATATCTGTTGAGCAGCCAGGCCACAGATTCAGACACTCGCATTCGACATTTGACAATTCCCATGTGACCTTCATGTATTTTACTCAGTATTTCCTTTGTCAACGATTTTGGAATAAACAGTCTTGTGCCTAAAAGGAGGAATCCTTTACTGATGTTTAGATCAGTCCTGTACTTCCAATACACCGAATTTTTATTCCAATTGTTATTCACAATCCAGGATTTAATTATTCTTCCGCATTAAAGGTGAGTGAGCGTAGCGACCGAACTTCGACAAGGACGTTATTTGAGCCATGCGAACGAGCTCATCTTGAAAAGGAACGAACGTTTGACATAAAACCACATTAGGACAGGTCGACGTATGTCGGGCCAGCTAGTATCTTGCATAAATTAGAGTTAATCATGTGTACTACCACAAAGTCTTCTTTCTACATCAATTACAATTCCATAATACCACCACCACAGCAAACCTGCAGCCTAAGAGCCTACGCAAATTTCTATTTGTGTGACTTAAAAAATTCAATAACATTAGATTTAACAAGTACCTAGGTTTGCTGCTACAGGGAGAGTAACGAAGTGTTATTTTTAGGAAAATATTATTAGCTTAGTATAAAATAAATAAATTTTCCAAGTTTGATAAAAATATATGCATAAACAAGCAATATTACAACAGTTTACTTACCTACCCCATGGTGGAAGGATGTACCTACCCTACTAATATTATAAGTAAGAAAGTTTGGATGTACGGATGTATGGATGTATGGATGTATGGATGGATGTATGGATGGATGGATGGATGGATGTTTGTGACAAGTAAACGCGAAAAATACTAAAACCGACAAGGTTGAAATTTGGTATGATGATAGCTGACATGTTAACCTTAGTTAGATAGTTTCTCAATTCATATTTAAAGGAATTAAAGATGTAGATATGAGTCAGGATAAGTGTAGATATAAAGTCAATATTTTAACTAACTAGCAACAAAAAGTTGTGGTACACATTGAGAACTTTACTTTTTCTATGGTTTTGGTGCAGTGGTAAAACATTAGGGCTATGATAGATGTGTGCTGCACTATAGGATACCGTATAAATTAAAAGACCAAATTTTCTTAAACCGTGTCCTCTCCCATAACTGCAATAAGCATTTTATACTTACGTATATACCAACCCCGTACGAAGGACGCGTAATCTGCTAGTAATGTATAAGTGAAAAAGTTTGGATGTATGTATGGATGGATGGATGAATGTTTGTGGATGTTTGTGGTTGTTTGTGGGTGTTTGTGGTTGTGTTGTTGATGTTTGTGAACGCGAAAAATTGTGGTCGGATTGGGCTGAAATTTGGTGTGGTGATAGCGGCCGTAGAACGATTGGCACACATTTTTAGCCGATTTGGAATAGCACGACTGGCACAATCATTAGAGGGGATTAAGAAGGGTCAACCTGTAAGGTTCGGAAAGGCACGATTGGCACAACAGACCGGTAAGGAAGTAGCAGCCAGGTAGCCAGAATGCGGGAAACGGATATTGTTTTGTCCCCACAAATTTCCTGCTGTGGTGCTTATTGGAGAAAGGAAGGTGTAAGTTTGCACGACAAATCTACAGCTACGGTCACTGCGCTAGCTGGATCCAAATAAAAGTACTCAAACCTAACCTAACCTAACCCAACCTAACCCAACCTAACTTAACCTAACCTAACTTAACTTAACCTAACCTAACCTAACTTAACTTAACCTTTGAAAATACGCTATATTACCGGCAAATGACTGTATTAGCAGAGTTGACGGGGAATTTTAAACTTCCCCTTTTTCCTCGTTCGATGTCGTCTACCTGGTCGAGCGGTTGTGCCAATCGTGCCTTTTCCAAGCAGGCGAGTTGACCCTACTTATTCCGCTCAAATGATTGTGCCAATACTGCCATGGGCAGAAGGTACAAAAATGTGGGCCAATCGTCCCGTTCCCGGTGATAGCTCACATTCCCGATTAACATGTTCTTATCTC
This sequence comes from Macrosteles quadrilineatus, assembly GCF_028750875.1. Classification (NCBI taxonomy): domain Eukaryota; kingdom Metazoa; phylum Arthropoda; class Insecta; order Hemiptera; family Cicadellidae; genus Macrosteles; species Macrosteles quadrilineatus. The sequence continues at coordinate 36,205,285 of NW_026542595.1, forward strand.
TAACGCATTCTTATCTCAAAACCCCTTTCGGGCTCCGCCCCAGTGGTTCTTAATTAAGTATTCTATGTTAACATTATGAGTATCCTTATATATAATACGCGAAGGCGATTTCTACAAAACACTACTCCTCCGTTAATACTGGATGGATTTTTACAAACGACGTGTCAAAATAAAGTATTTATTGTGTAGACGCCCCCTTTCACCAATTCCTGTAATAAAAATCCTCGGGCTTTGCCCCACAGGCCATCAAAGTTGGAGTTTCTCCCATAAGATTAACATGGGGGAATCTAAATATTTAATTGGAAACTTTGTCCCCACTAATTTGAGAGAACGGCTGGGCGTAGAAACTTGGTAGAGGTATCCAAAGAAAGGCCTTGGTCTGTAGATGAGTTATCAAAAGAAAAACTAAGCAAATTCCCTTAGGACTCTGCCCCAGAAGCCTTTAAAGATCCCTCCACAGAGTTGTTTACATTTTGGCCATGTGAATAATGCTTTTTAACGAAACAGCTGTTCATTTTTAAATTGTATTTCAAACAACACTCATTTATTGGGAGTTACTGAATTCTCCCAAATGTATTTGCAATGCTATTTTCCGATTTTAAAATTGATTTTCTTCTTTATATCTTGTCATGTTTTGCAATTTAACGCTCCATTACGAAATCAGTGGGAAATTATTTTATCACATCAATTCTTAAATTATTTCTTATTGAACTATCTTATATCTATTGTAAGGGGTGGTGTCTGCCTTTTTCACCACTTTTGCCTACATTTTATCATATTATTCTACACATATCAAATATTTATGTAGAAATATTTGCTCTTATCGTGTTTAATAAAACCCCTACATAGAAACCTTGCCTAAAATGGTACCCATCTTGACAAATTATTTGCACCTGCATATATTACGGACTTTGGCACACTGGGCTGGTAACATTAATGAAAATAACACTACATTTTGTGCTTGGCTGTAAAATATGGTACAAAGAGAAAATACTATTTAAGCAGCACCTGTCATGACAGAAAGGTCATATTCCTTTTAAACTAGATTACATAATCCTTTATAAGATACGTTGATTAACAATATGTAAAAGTCAATATATACGTAACAGCCAATTTACAGCATTTTTGCTTTTTGAAAATGTCCCATTGCTATGTAATTTACATTATTTGTTGCCAATGAAGCCACAAGACCATATAAACTAGGAGGCCCATAACATTTCAAGAACAAAAGCCAACTTCACTTTAAGTATTCCACTACACCTAACATTCCATAGAGAGATTATATTGACAACTTTATGTTATTGATAAGGCTGAGGCAACTAACTGACATCCCCCATGTCAAGGAATTCCAGCTTTAACAGCAACCCCACAATCAATTTCTCAAAACTATGCTAGAGGGTTCATTCATTGGCACAGAAGTACGATATGAACTGACGCGACGTAACAGGAAAAATCAAACTTTTTGTGTAACGGATATACCTCCCTTTGAAGTTAGAATATGTCTTCCCAAAAAATATGGCCTTTTGAAATAAAAAACATATTACACTGATGAAATCACGGATGTGTTTAGCTACAAAAGATCCACCAATACGATTTTAATACTATTTAAAGGTTTTTCCAAAGGAAGAGATACCATATGAGGGGGTCAGAAGCCAAGGGGTACAAGTGACATTTTAAAAAATTTTGAGTTAAGTACAGATTTGGATAGAAGATTCAAAAATAAATTTGGTGGTAAAGAGATACAAGTGAAACCTCTGTATAGTGCTGCTCTCTGGTGGAGAAACTAAACAACAGCTGAATGTCTTGTCAGCTGTTTTCAAACATTTGGTGGCCAAGGGGTATAGGTGGCACTTATACCTGTTGTGCTCCAAAGTTGTAGGTTATTATTGAGTGTTGTTTTGTAACAGTGTGTTTCCTCTACCCTTCTCATTTAGTAATATAACTTACTATTAGTTATTTTTCAAGATTATTAAAGGAAGATAAGATTATTAAGTCTGTATGGTAATTTATCCAGTGAATATTTTAAGTTTTAATTATGAGTGATTCAGATCCAGATGATCCACTTCCTAACCTCTTTGGTGGTAAGTGCCAATTTTACACCATTATTTAGTGTTTTGTATGAGAATAGATAATTTTAATGACTAGGAAAATACTTAAATAACCAATTAACTAAATGATTCATTACCTTTATGTAAATCTTGTGTACATTATAAAACAGAATATTGTTATGGCACAACTCTGACTACAGCATAACCTCAATCCATTTCAGGGTATTTTTAAGACCCTTATAGACCAAGTAGTTTTTAAACAAGTAGGCCTAGAATTAATTATTATTTTTTGGCAAAATATTTTACTAAATGTAAACAGATCTGTCCCAGAATGGGTATTTGCCCATGTATTTCCAAAGATAACTAAAAAGTGCGCATTTAGTTATGCATAGGCTTAAAGTTTATAATAGACTTAACAGCCAATAATAATAATAATATTATGATACCATAGCCATATTTTATTCTTATGGTTCCTTACTCAATAATTTGGTTTTGTAAATTTCAATGAGTTGTATTTTTTTAGATGACGATACAGACGAGGATCCAACGTATGAAGAAGAAAGTGCAGAATCTGACGATTCAATTGGCTCTCAAAGAGATAGTGGTGGGTTTATTAACTACTTTATACACTAAACTAACCTAAACTAAAATAATTAACGAACTAACAAACTAACGTAACATAACAAACCTAAACTAACAAGTGGTGTAAAGTTATACTAATTTTACTTTCACCCCCTATATACATAGTATAGGGATAAAGTATTGTTTTTGTCAAAATTTTCGAATTTGAGTTGGCAGTGGAAGTAGGCCTATTTGTTTTGGTGCTCCCTGAATCCAAAAGAGCTAACCGCTTCAGTGGTTTTTGGATTTGTGTCTTGTCTGTATGTGAGTGTGGGTGTGTACATAGCTAGAGAATTCTCTGTACACCGTTGGTCCAATTCGGATGAGATTTGGTATGTAGGTAGGCTATGGGTGATCAATGTTATTCTTATGGGGATTATGTTTGTTTCAGGAGTATGCTTGAGGAAATCTGTTGTCTTAAGCATAAATAAGGGAGAAAGTATGTGTCAGTCTACTGATACCTTTTATTCACTATTGTCTTTCTCCTTTACTTCATAATACTTAGGCTACAAAAAAATTTCAACATTTTTATTTTTTTCAGATGATGGTGCGCTAGATGAGCCACAACCAAAGAGGACAAAACATGAAGGACGTAAGAAAACACGAAGATATGATTTGTGGAAAAGAAATATTTCTAAAAAGAAACGAAATGAAGGTAAATCTTATGTTGATAGGAAAGGCGTACATCATGACAAGAAGCAATTAAGAGAGTGCATCCACCGTTGTAGGTTTAAGTGCAATGACAATCTCAGTGAACAGGATAGGCAAAACATTTTCGAACAATACTGGAATCTTGGAAATTGGGAGCTTCAGTCTGCCTACTTGCATTCATGTATAAAAACAGTAGAACCAAGGAGAAAGAAATTATTTGGACAAGGATCAAAATCTCTCAGCGCCCAATATTTTTTTCTTGACAAGAGAGTATGCAAGAAATTCTTTCTCTGTACTCTTGATATCTCTAACAAAAGAGTGACAAATGTTATCAACAAGAAGACGATTTCTACTTCTGGGATTTCTCCTAGGGACAAGAGGGGTCATAAAGTACCTGGAAACAAACTTTCTGAAGACAAAGTTGCATTCGTTAAAGAGCATATTCGTAGATTTCCAAGATACACAAGTCATTATTCACGCAGTCAAGCTCCAAATAAAAAATATTTATCTCCTGGCCTAAACATCAAAAAGATGTACAACTTGTACAGAGAAAGCTGCGTTGAACACATGGTAGAGCCTGTGAAGGAAAGCTATTATCGCCACATCTTTAATACGGAATTTAACTTGAGCTTTCACAGACCACATACCGACACTTGTGTTACTTGTGACACACTGCAGAATACCATCAACAATGGAACTCCAGATGAGAAACAAAGCGCTATTACACAAAAGGAAGTACATTTGCGGAAAGCAGAATCGGCACGACAACAAATAAAGGACGCTCAAGAAACTGCCAAAGATGATACTAGTCACTTTGTGATTTGTTTTGACCTGCAAAAAATGCTACCCTCTCCGGTCCTTACCTGCTCCAGAGTGTACTACGCGCGACAACTGTGGACGTATAATTTTTGTATACACAATTTGGTAAGTAACAACGCTAGTATGTTCATGTGGCATGAGGCTCAGGCTGCTAGGGGCTGTGAGGAGATGCTCTCTTGCCTGTTGCGACTTGTAAAGACACTGCCTACAAGAGTAAAAAAAATTACAATGTTTAGTGATAATGCAGGTGGGCAGAATAAGAGCCGTTTCACAGTGAAGTTCTGGTTGTATATAGTACGTACTACCCACATTGAGGAGGTGGACCATAAGTACTTATTGTCTGGTCATTCGTATAATGATTGCGACAAAAACTTTGGAGTCATTGAAAGAGCCCACAGGAATTCAGGTACAGGGATATTTACACCAGAACATTGGATGAATATTGTTGCTAAATCGTCTAGCAGATTCATGGTAGTGAACATGGAAGACCAGGATTTCATTTCTTTGAAATCTTTGGAAGAGCATTACGTTAAGTCAGTCACAGGTATTCGTAGTATGCAATGGCTACGTTTTCAAAAGTCAGATCCCTATACACTGTTTTATAAAAACACATTCAATGCTGACATGCCTTTTTCGCAGTACAATATGAAGCCCAAGGAGGCTCCAAAACAACGCCTTCCTCAACAACTATCAGCCAAAAATGCTGCCCCAGGAATTAAAGCAAGCAAGTACAAAGACTTACAGAGCCTGCTTCAGTTCATTCCTCCATCATATCATGCCTTCTACAAAAATCTGAAGATTCAGCGAGAAAGACAACAGCCTGGAAGGGGAGGAACAGTGCCAACCGATGCTGAGGAAGACCGTACTGAAGTTGAAGACGAAGAACCTGATGCCGTTTGGGAAACTGATTCTGAGTAATAACTCAGACGTTATTACGGACAATACAATGTCTCTGTATTCAACTCACTATTTTTGTTTACATTTTGTATTTTAATAAAAGTTCTCTTATACACTATTTTAATTTTTTTCTTCAACTTATTGTCCTTTGGAAGACAAGAGGTACAAGTGACGCTTGCTATCACTATTATCTTAATAACTACCATATTTCCTAAGATTTTTTCACAAAATTAGTATCTAAATTTAAGTTATGATGTGTACAACACAACTTCAACTAATTTAATTTTTAAAACAGGTTGGTTGTTTTACCATAGCATTTTAACTTTGAAGAGTTTTATCTCAAAACTAAGAAACCGTCACTTGTACCCCTTGGCTTCTGACCCCCTCATATAACATGGTAATAATAACTGTGATGACGTACGGTATGGGAAATATTTCATTCATTGAATGATCAACCAAATTTGGCAACTAACTCAATTAATATCATTATTGTTTTTACACCTATTACTCTTTAAACAATGCTAAATGCTCAAAATATGTGTATTTCACCCAATCTATCGCAGTAAATGGGAGTAAATCGTGTAAATGGGAGATTGGGGTTCCCCCCGTCAGCGTGCTGATGGTCCCCTTCCTCCTGGCTATTGATGGCGGGTTCTGCCTGTCAGGGATGAGATAGGTCCCGAGTGTTGCTTGCACTAAATGCGTCGGGGCGCTCTACTATGGACCTCTAGGTTCCGACCTAGTGGAACCCAGGTGGAGTGACGCTTAAACAAGCAGCCGGAATCCCTGGTTAGGATTGAGGGGCAACCCTCTTTCCGAAGGGTCTGCTTCGGCAGCCGGCGAGCCTGATGACCTTAAGTCATCCGCCCATGATGTGCTAAAGGTTGATGCGTAAGCTTCGGCCTACATCATGGGGCCCGGGTATGTCCTGAAGGATAGGTACCGGGTAAGCAGTCAGGGGGCTTCGGCTCTCATGACAACAAATCTAAATCTAAATCTAAATCTATCGCAGTTGGATGAATTAACGTAAGCCTTGAAAGTAATAGCACAGAAAACGTACTACTATAACCCAGAATGCCAACCGCATGGTAAAAAGCATTAAGCGTTTTGAGAGAGCTTTGCCTGTCAATCCGTAGTCAGCGCCACCAGCGTTGCCATGCAATACCATAGCAACGCTGGTGGCGCTGACTACGGATTGACAGGCAAAGCTCTCTCAAAACGCTTAATGCTTTTTACCATGCGGTTGGCATTCTGGGTTATAGTAGTACGTTTTCTATGGTAATAGGGAATAAGCTAACCGTAGTACTTATGGTAAGACCTGGACGCGGGACCGATTTTTTTTTCGTTTTGAGGTCCCTAGAGGCCAAAAACACCATCCGTTCAAATTCATATATATATTTATATATTTATATATTTATATATTTATATATTTATATATTTATATATTTATATATTTATATATTTATATATTTATATATTTATATATTTATATATTTATATATTTATATATTTATATATTTATATATTTATATATTTATATATTTATATATTTATATATTTATATATTTATATATTTATATATTTATATATTTATATATTTATATATATGTGTGTCCGTCAGCACTCGAGCAAAAATGATCCGATTTTGATGAAATTTGGTACAAACGTGTAAACGTACGTTTATTCGAACGAGTTCGCGATCCAGCATGATCGGACCATGGGAACGGGGGTTTACGGGGGGTTTTATGGGGTAAAAATAGGTTTTTCCCATTTTTGACCAAAAAAACATAAAATTTAGCAATTTCTTTCCAAACCATTTTGTAGAGCTTAAAAAAAAAATAATTTAGTATATTGAAGCGTTATTATGCGCCTAATGGTTACGGAGAAAATTCAAAAAAATTGTAAATTTAAAATTCCCATGTTATTCTTATGGAGAATAAGTAAACTGTTGTAGTTTGCTTGTTTGTGAACATATATCTTGATCAAATTTGGAAAATGTTTTTATTTCTTACTAGCTATTCACATTTTACAAAAAAAGCAGTTTTACCCTCCCTGATGCAGCAAACCTAAGTACTTGTTAAACTAATTCTATTCATATCAAGAATAAATTTTATATTTGTAAGTAGACATTTCAGTGTAAATCCAATCAGTCAAATGGAAATTCGCTTAGTCTGCAGGTTTGCTGCGGCGGGGGTATTTTGGATTTATGACAACATCTAATTTGAACCAACCAGCAAAAAAGTTGAGAAAATAAGAATTTAACTTTTTTTGTTTAGGGGCAGTGGTAGAACATTCTGGCTATGGTAGATGTGCTATACAATAGCATACCACAAATTAAAATAAACAAATTTTCTTAAACCGTATCCTTTCCCATTACAAACGCAAAGCACGTGTATAACTGCAATAAGCATTTTATCAAAGGACTGGTCTGCTAGTAAAACTATAAAAATCAATTTGATTAAACTTGGAAAAGTGAAAAGTTTTAATTAAATTATTTTACACGCCTTGGGTTCTATAAGTAAAACTTTTTCTACATATTTTTCAGGATACTACAAAGACTACAGCGTCTTCCGAGCTTTGAATATGTTTCTACGAAAATCAAGTAAAGGTCAGTTCTTAAAGAAAAACCAATCCGCTATTAAAAGTTTTGCTGAAAAGTGTCCACAAATGGTCTAAAATTCAAACTCACAAATCAAGGTCACTACGTCAATAACCCTAAAACATCATACGTTCTTAACTCAATCCATCAATTAATTATCATGCAAAAATTGAATATAATAGAGCCAAAAAGCCTATACGTATTTTACCGCTGATGACATAAAGTTGTCAACTGTCACTGTGACAAACCCCTGCAGTTCTGCTGCTGCACGGTACAGTCGAGTTATCTCTAAACAACTGTACTGAGGGAGACATGCTTGTAGATGATGGCCACGACCAGCGGGGGCGTTACGTTATGGCCTACAGTTGTCACAGTGTGTCCGACATGCGCTCTCGCTCTGTCTTGTGGTGATCCACATTATTTTATTATCATTACATACACGTTTATTTTCGTCCGGTTTTGGTGCTGTTTAAGTGTGGAAACCTGTTCTAAAATAGTTTTCAACTCGACATTGACGGTTCCTAAATTATAGGTATTCAAAATAGTTACTCTAAAACTATAAATATAATTTAGGGAAATGTTGAAACTTAGAAACTATTCTTTAACAATTGCTTTTATGTCGCTACCCCATTAAAGACGTTTGACTATTTAATTCTGTTTAGGATTTATAAATTACTAATAGTGTTAACGTGCACAATTTAAACTATTGTCTAACAACTTTATATTTCTTTGAATTCATTTAATTTACATTTTAACAGTGCTAGAATTATAAAATACTCTACATCGCATAGCTAACTGTCCTTAGCTTTATCTTATTTAATAATAATGGACTTAAAAACTAATAAATAAATTAATGTACTAAAAGGGTCCATTTATTCATTATGAGCATAGGCCTACTTACGATCTTTATGGTGTAGCCTGAAGAACGTAACCGCTTTGGACAAATCCTTAAAATAGTGTCAGAAGAATTTAACTATTATTACCAAGACTATATCTTTTAGCCAGATTCGAAAATTGATTACTTTTTCGTAATATATGTTTAATATAGAGTAATTACTTCAGTTATGTAAACAGAATTATTTGAAGGGTTTTCTGGTAAAAAGTTTATTATAGTTTTATCTTAATAGTGATGGCTTCCGCCAACAATTATCGATATAGTTTATTTTTTTAAGTCGTTAACTCGTCTAATAAATAAGAGTGTTTCACGACTTCAAATATTAGCCATGGCTCTTGACATTCGCCTGGAATATTAACCCTAGGGTTAAAGTCCATGGCATGAGTCAAGACTATTTCATGAATCATAGGTAGCAACTAATCATCTAATAGTTTGAGCTATTATCATTCCAACTAAGTTGAATTGTTCTTTATCTTAGGACGAAACCGTAAAAGTACATTAAATGTAAAAATATTTTAACCACTTTAATCAGAAGCAAATTATTAAAATAATTATGGTAATCGAGCCAACCTGTTTACACACGTAGGGTCTACAAAATAATTTTACTGGCTAATTAAGCTCATGATGAAATAGTTGAAAAATAAATACTACTTTTTAAAACTAGTCTTTGAAATAAAAAGATAGTTAAATACCCAAACAAACAGCAAACTTGCAGACTAAGCGAATTTCCATTTGCCTGACTGGATTTACACTAAAATATCTCTTTAACAATATTAGCGAATTTCCCTATAGGGAAGTAGCTATTACCGTAGGTCTCATGGTAAGACCTAGGCCCGGGACCGATTTACTTTTTCATTTTGATGTCCCCAGAGGCCAAAAACACCATTCGTTCAAATTTTTATATATCTATATATAGATATATATATATATATATATATATATATATGTGTCCATCCGCACGATAACTTGAGTAATTTTTGTCCGATTTCGATAAAATTTGGTTTGAAGGTGTAAGGCGGGATAAACTTGAATGAGTTCGCGAACCAGCATGATCGAACTATGTTTACGGGGGTTTATGGGGGGTTTTATGGGGTAAAAATAGGTTTTTCCCATTTTTGACCCTAAAAACGCAAAATTTCACAATTTCTTTCTAAACCATTTTGTAGAGCTTAAAAAAACAAATAATTTAGTATATTGAAGCGTTATTATGCGCCTAATTGTTACGGAGAAAATTCAAAAAAATGTTAATTTTAAATTCCCATGTTATTCTTATGGAGAATAAGTCAACTGTTGTAGTTTGCTTGTTTATGGACATATTTTGATCAAATTTGGAAAATACATTAATTTCTTACTAAACTACAGTACCTTTTAACATTTTACATTAAAAAAAAAACTTTTTTACCCTCCCTGTTGCAGCAAACCTAAGAACTCATTTAACTAATTCTGTTTAAATAGGGAATAAATGTGATATTTTTAAGGAGACATTTTAGTTTAAATCCAATCAGGCAAATGGAAATTCGCTAAGTCTGCAGGTTTGCTGCGGCGGGGGTATTACATTTATTCCCTATTTAAAAAGCATTGTTAATTAAAAGACGAGCCGTTTAGTGAAAATTATAAACGAAAACGAATTTTAAGGAATTGAAATACCCCCACTTCAGCAAACCTGTAAATTCGTTAATAAAGGAAATTAATATATTGAAAATCAGAGAATTTCAATTTGTCTGATTTAACTCAAATATTTCCACAAACAAGTCATATTTATTCCCCGTTTGAATAACATTAGATTAAACGAGTACTTGGGTTTCATGCTACGGGGAAGGGATTTTTTTATAAAATGTTAATAGTATACGAAGGCAAGAAATTTGCCAGTTCTAGCCAACATGTGTCCATAAACAAGCAAACTACTGTACAACAGTTTGATTTTCTCCTTAAGAATAACTATGAATTTTAACTTTAGATTTTTTTACTTTCCTCCTAAACCTATAATCGTACAACAACACTTCAATGTCAAAATATTGTTTTTAGCTGTTAATTATTGCTATAATAGAAATTGGATATTATTACGTGTTTCATAGGTAAAAAACAGTTTAGAAAACAATTCAAAACTCCACATCAACCCGTTCCCATTACTATTACTCGATCTTGCTGATACGTGAACTCTTTCAAGTTTATCACAATATTTATTACAATGCTTATTACGACTTTTACCGCAGTGAAATAATACTTTGCTCGCCATAACCAAATTTGTATATTTATGAGCAGTAAGAGTTTAACTATTACCATAGACTGCGTATGTTTGATCTATTCTATAACTAGCTAATCAACATTGAGTGATGAGAACCCATTTTGTAGCTTTTTAAAATAAGAAAAATTTCAATGTTCACATTGATAAAACAAAGGTTTTGATACTTTGAGCGTCTTGAATGGACTTACATCTTACATGAACAACACATTATTGATAAAATTAACTTATTGATTTAATAAATGTATAGGGTATAATGACAAAAGGTCAAGGTTGACATTATGCATTTAATATCGAATTTAGTGACATTATTAGTGCTGTGGGACATAATCCGTTGCCAAAACCACGTGGGAATCAACAATGGTCGCAACAACAACAACAGCATCTCCAACAGCGACATGTCACTTACCTTGGGACTGGACGATTACTCCAACAAAAACAACAACAACAACAGCAGCACGACGAGGATATGTAGCAGCACCGACGTTCGCAACAAGGTATTACAAGTAACCGAGTAACGGTAGTTCGAGTTAACACGAGGATTATCCTTAAATCTATCTTCTATACATGGTGTACCTGAATTCTACTGACCTTTTAAGGATTCCTGGACCAAAGACAAACTAAAATATCATATTTAAAACTTTCAAAACTCAATCCTCCATTTTATTTTTTCCACAAAACTATTTTTAATTTGAAAACAGCTTATTGTAGTGAATTGAAATTTAATGCATGTATTAATAAATTAACTTCTTGATCAGCATTGTACGTGTTATTAAATTTACGGAAAGTAAATAAAAAAAACGTCTTATAACACTTAAAACATTGTTTTAAGTGTTATAAGAAGTTTCTTTTATTTACTTAGCCTGGATTGGTTTTCAATTAATCTATTAAATTAACATTTATGTTTCGAGTACCTAGGTTATCTGCTACAGGAAAACTAATAAAGTGTGTTTTTATTAAAATGTCAATAGCTTAGTATGAAATAAATAAATCCGCCAAGTTTGATCAAAATACATCCATAAACAAGCCAACTACAACATTTTACAATATTCTTTATAAGAATAACATGGGGATTTTGAATTTACAATTTTTTGAATTTTCTCCGTAACCCACGTACGAAAACACTTTGATATACTTAATTATTTGTTGTTTTTTTTCTCTTTAAAAAGGTCTGGAGAAAAATTGATGAATTTTGTGTTTTAAGGGTAAAAAATTAGAAAACCCCATTTTTACCCCATAAAACGCCCCGTTCCCATGGTCCGATCATGCTGGTTCGCGAACTCATTCATGTTTATCCCGCCTTACACCTTCAAACCAAATTTTATCAAAATCGGACAAAAATTACCCAAGTAATCGTCCGGACGGACACATATATATAAATACTAGCAGAGTACCCGTCGGGGTTGGCATATAAGTATGTTATAATTACCATGAGATTAATGAGATGGGATTACCATGAGACCTACCGTAATAGCTACTTCCCTTTAGGGAAATTCGCTAAAAAACTACCCAGGTAAACAAAAACTACTGTGTGGTAATGTTTTATTTAGGCATTTTTCTTACAATAATACAAGTTAAGAAAATCGGTTCAAGGGAGATAACTCAATTCTAAGATAGTGTATGAAATAATATCTGTAGTCATTGGGTAAGATCACTGCTAGATAGCTAAAACAATCAGCCGTTTTAATTGTTGGTTTAACAATGAGCGCAAGCAAATATTGGTGTACACAGTATCTTAAAAATGCGTTTCCTCCCTTATTTATGAACCGATCTTCTTAATCTGTTATTGTTAGAATTGTAAGAACATTGTCTAAATGCATTCAGTAGTTTTGTTTACCTAGGTAGTTTTTATGATATTTCAATTTTAAAATGTTTAATTTCCGCCATTCACATGATAAAAATAACAATATTCTCAAAATAGGTATTACGTTCCTGTTCATAAATTAGCTTTCAGAATGTCAAAATATATTTGATCACTTTCGTTAAAAGAATAATATTCTGTATATTTCTTTGTAATCTCGATAATGTTGTTAAATGTCTCAATGTCGATGATTTATTTTAAGCTAGTGTAAACTAACATCTGTCTATCAGATTGCAAACAATGAAAATCTAACAATAGGAACGAGGGACTGGGTGGTTTGTTCGAGCTCAGGATATTTTACTTTTCCTGGAAACCCTTTTTAGAACGTATAGCATTTTTCCTTTCATGTATCAGCTTAAAATAATTTGATACATCAAAATTTTCCATTCTACACACAAATATAACGAAACTTATGTGCTAAACGCAAAAGCATTGTACCCCATATTAACTGAGTGGAAACTAATTTAACCTATTAATGTTTGTAGCCCCCAGAATCGCTGAACGCCAAGGTAATCACATCGATGTATAATAACTCTAATGTAGAGTTATTATACATCAATGGGTAATCAGAGGCAATTCTTTATCAAGCAACTACAACATGTATAGCGTAGGTGTCAAACCCTAGCGCTGAGGGGTTTCCGTGTACTCGAGGGGTTAGTCCAGATTGTGTTGATAGATCATGCTAAAGACACAGGCTACAACTACAGCTACTATAAAGTAGCATGTGTTTATTTTCAGGTGTCAAAGCTGGAGGCGCTGCGGTGTTGTCGTGCTAATGTAGTTCAAGGGTTCGTCCATATTGTGTGATAGATACTAATAAAATCACAGGCTACAACTACATCTACTATAAAGTACCGGTAACATGTTTTTAATTGCAGGTGTCAAACCTGGAGGCGCTGCGGGGTTGTCGTGCTAATGTAGTTCAAGGGTTCGTCCATATTGTGTGATAGATACTAATAAAATCACAGGCTACAACTACATCTACTATAAAGTACCGGTAACATGTTTTTAATTGCAGGTGTCAAACCTGGAGGCGCTGCGGGGTTGTCGTGCTAATGTAGTTCAAGTGTTCGTCCAGATTGTGTTGATAGATCATGCTAAAGAGTAAAGTCACAGGCTACAACCACAGTTACTGTAAAGTAACATGTGTTTATCTGTAGGTGTCAAACCTGGAGGCGCTGCGGGGTTGCCGTGTAGTCGAGGGGTTCGTCCAGATTGTGTTGATAGATCATGCCAATGACACAGACTATGACGAGTTCTCCTTTCCTGAGCTGCGCGAAATCACTCAGTATCTTCTTTTCTACCGCGTGTCAGGACTGCGGAGTGTTGGCCAGCTGTTTCCATCGCTCTCCGTCATTCGGGGCAACGCTGTTTTCCAGGATTACGCTCTCATAATCTATGAGATGTTCCACTTACAAGAGGTCGGGCTGCGCAGTCTCATGGATATTACACGTGGTGCAGTACGCATTGAGAAAAATCCTAGTAAGTGATTTTAAATTTTCTAAGACAAAATTAGAGGTGGTAGTAGTAACAGTAAAGTACCTATTTGATTTAAATTAGGCCTATAACATTTACCAGCAGGAAAAAAAGAAATGGGATTACATGTATATGATCTTGCCGTACCTAGGCCTATATTCTTTTCATAAACCAGTTTCGCTTTCCAAATATCTAAATAAATTTAACTGGTTAGGTTTCGGTAATCACAACACAAACCTCTACATTTTTACACCTTTCTCAGTCATCCTCGATTTCGAAAACGGCCACAAAAGTTGAAAATGTAGATGAAGTTCCAGCAGGTTATTTAGTCATCTCGATGTCATGTGACGAACTCACGGTTTATGTTTGGTATATTTTAGACTAAAATCGTTGTGACAAGACAATTATTGATCATAGCTGCCTGATCTACGAGTATTTATTACAAGATAACAAAATCATAACAAGGGCCACGAAGAGACTCGCCCTGAGTCATTTCAAGGTCAAATACATTTATAGCTCGTTACTTGATGGAGCAGCGGGGTGCGTTACCTACACAGAATACGTGTTTACGAGGTTAATATGACCATCCATTATCTATCTCACAATCATATTACTATGCTGCTGGTGTGGTTGTGTTGTTACCTTAAAAGCGAACGATTTATGAACTTCATATAGGACCATTAACTATACAACAAACACATCTCATGATGAGCTGGTGTGGTAGTGGGGACTTTGAGAGTAAACCACATAGCAGAGAGTAAACTTGTTTTATGACATTCATAACGACATTAATTAATTATCACACAATCACGTTAGACTTGGTATGGTATCGTGATCTTGACAGTAAAAATGTTACGACATTCATTCATACAAGTACTTCCATTAGTTTATCACACAAACCATGACTTAGTGTGGTAGCGTGACCTTTACAGTTAAATACGTTACACCGACGTTCATATTGCCATTAATTATCACACAATTAAATTACCATGACTTTGCGGGGTAGCGTGACTTTGACAGTAAACGTTTTATGACGTTCATATTATTTCCATTAATTATCACACAATCACATTACCATGACTTTGCGAGGTAGTGTGACCTTGACAGTAAACGTTTTATGACGTTCATATTGCCATTAATTATCACACAATCATATTATAATGACTTAGTGTGGTAGCGTGACTTTGACAGTAACGTTTTAGGACGTTCATATTATTGCCATTAATTATCACACAATTACATTACCATGACTTGGCAGGGTAGTGTGACCTTGACAGTAAACCTTTTATGACGTTCATATTATTGCCATTAATTATCACACAATCATATTATAATGTCTTTGCGGGGGGGGGGGGGGCGTGACTTTGACAGTAAACGTTTTACGACGTTCATATTATTGCCATTAATTATCGCACAATCACATTACCACGACTTTGCGGGGTAGCGTGACCTTGGTATAAACGTGAGGTTCATGGCCATTCATTATCTCTCAATCACATTACTGAGACATTGTGACCTTGTCAACCACATGACACCAAGTTTATGGCCATTAGTAATCTCTCTTTACATGGTAAACGTGTCATTACAGTGACATTGCCGTCACTGCTTGGTGTTGACGTATTATTTTGTCACTGATCATATTGTTCAATTCCATGATTCAATTGTGAAATGTACAATAACACAGTTGTATAGTTGGATCCGTTCCCTAATCTTTGATTGTAATTTGACTAATGCAGTTGACTGTGATGCAAAAATCTTCTATTACTTAACTGATGGTCCAAAACGTATTTGGAAGCGTTTCAACATTTTGGGAATAAATTTTTACAAGAAGAGGTCTTGAAGGTTATTTGTACCAACCTATGGTATGGCATAGTTAGTAACAAAGCTGGTATCTACTCAAAATTAACTATGCTCATATATTACCCGTAAATCATAATTAATTGTCCTACTTCTGGATATTGATATATATAAACTAGCTGACTTCGTATCGCCTAAGTTATAGGTTTCCCCTAAGACAGACCGATGGAAAGAAAGTACCGTTACGTTTAATTTTCAAGATGATCTCGTTTGCATCGCTCAATCACGTCCTGGTTGAAGTTCGTTCGCTATGCTCACTCACCTTTGGGTTGGAGCTCGTTCGCTACGCTCACTCACCTTTAGGTTGGAGCTAGTTCGCTACGCTCACTCACCTTTAGGTTGGAGCTCGTTCGCTGCGCTCACTTGCCTTCAGGTTAGCTCGTTCACTACGCTAACTCGCCTCCAGGTTGAAGTTCGTTCGCTACGCTCACTCACCTTTGGGTTGGAGCTCGTTCGCTACGCTCACTCACCTTTAGGTTGGAGCTCGTTCGCTGCGCTCACTTGCCTTCAGGTTAGCTCGTTCGCTACGCTAACTCGCCTCCAGGTTGAAGTTCGTTCGCTACGCTCACTCACCTTTTGGTTGCAAATTAGCTGTTGTCATAAATGTAAAAGAAATAATAGTGCTGCACCCTGTTGGTAATCCTTGTAACTTTAATGCTATTGAACATCATAGAACAGAACCAACTTGTTTAATTGAAACAGCTGTTAAGATTCATTAATTCCATTTCTCATAAGGTTAACATGGGAAACTCCAAAGCCACTGGGGCGGAGCCCTTTTAAGAATTTCGAAACGGGAAATAGTTTACGTCCGATTCGCATACCTACAGAATTTACACACCAAATTTCATAACGATCGGTGAAGTCGTTCCGGAGGAGTTTGCAGACAAACACTGTGACACGAGAATTTTATATATTAGATAGAATTATTTTGTTACCTTTACAATATCCTTATTCTTCAGGTAGAACTACATGTTTTGTGGCAACTACCACACCATCAGGTTCATCCTCCTAATTGTAAATGTATGACAAGCGTAGAAGAGGATGAACCTGATGGTGTGGTAGTTGCCACAAAACATGTAACTTAGTTCTACCTGAGGAATAAGGATATTATAAGGTAACAAAATAATTCTATTTATTACCCGTAAATCACCATTTATAGCCAGGCACTCAAACATATTACCTTCCAAATTATCTTTGATAAAATCCACAATATTATGTACTGTAACAATAACAAAAAACTAAATCCACATTGTTTAAACAGTCAAAGTGGTCACTGGAATGCTTTTTGTCTATGCTGCAATGATCACATAAGACCAAAGGGGTCACTTGGCATATGACCCTAATGTTCTAGGACATTTTGTGCACGTAAGTAAAATATTATTTGCTAGAAAAAATGACTTATTTCAGATTGAACTTAAACCTTAAAGATTCTGCAAAGTACCAGTAGCCTTTTTGAAATACTATTTTGATTTTGATCAATCACACTATTCCTTGTTATTGTGCTTGTATTAGACATGCATGTACATTTACAGCGTGCTAACATAGACATTGATGGTAGTGACATCTCTCTCTAGTTCTCGCCCACCATCAATTGACCTTTGATAGTTGGCCTAAAGTCTCGATATTGTAAGCTATTGCCATTAATGGCCGAGAAGGCAATGATTGACCAATTCTTTTACCACCTGTCCCTTCGTCTTGATGGAGTATAATCTTTTTACTACTCATATTTTCCGAACATGAGGTATAACCCCACCCCCCTTACAAGAACATGAACCAACATTCAAACCTTTAAGAAAAGCTTTTACTCTGTTGTTTTCATAACAAAATAAACCCTTTAAAGGAAATATATTGTAAACTGTAACAAGTTATTATGGAATGTAAGAGGGCATCTAAACCAAAATTGATTGTGAGGTCCTAGTATCAGATCAAAAATGTCTATAACAATAAAGTTTTCTCTAAGAATTTGTTAAAAATATTAGTGCATATGTGTTACTAAATTCAAATGGTGGTATCCATTAAATACAAAAATTCTCACGAGCTCTCTTTAAATCCAGAAATCCTCATAACTATTTATCTTTCCATCTATTTATCTATATAACTTAGGTACTTAAGACAAAAAGGGTTTCACTGTAACAACTTTTTCAGCAGGTCTACTTAACCAAGTTTTACAATTTAGGTGTCATTTTAAAGCTTATGATTTAGCAAATTGATCAATGGAACCTGGAACCCTAATTAAAAAAGGCAATTTTCTATATTGCTTCACCCCTTCTGTTTAATTTTTTTGCTTTCAATGATTTAGTGGTGCATGAGATACCAGTTTACAAAATATATTGCTGATTTGAAATAATAGGCTAGACTTAGTTAATAATAAATAATTGAACAAGCAACCACCATATCTCACTGAATTGTGCAAGTACAATAAATGTTGCAGGTTTGTGTTTTCTGAATACAATTAACTGGGACCTGATAGCTCGCTGGGATGCTGTAAAGAACTACATTTCCTACAACAAGAACCCTGAAGACTGTCCTGGTCAATCTGTGTGTCTGGAGGCAGGTTGTCCTTTACAGTTGTGTTGGACCAGTACTGACTGCCAGGTAACATATATTTCGGAGATAGGTATGACCATTAATGGAGTAGAAATATCATTCCCTGTTAAAACAGCATTTAGGCGTCAAATAAGAATTTTTCGAGTAATTAATTCCCAGCCAGCTGGAAATCGTTTTAATACCTTCATCTGGTCCCAAATAAGTGTAATCTGAGTTTGCACCGTCCTATGAGGTGAGCTTACATTATGGCAGCCTAAAATAAATTAAATTTTAGCACTTTTTTCAGTTTTATCCAAGTTGCTCAAAAACAATGTGTCGGACACATAAACAACGTCCTTTTAATATCAAAGAGGATTCAATTGTGCGTATAATGAGTATATAAATATCCAAATTCGGTTAAGTAGTATAGCCAAAATATTAAGTTTTAAATATATATTTATTTTGGTTTCATTGCATTTAAAATTTTGCGACTTTCCAGAACCCCATACTATCTTTGAATAAAACACACCCATGACCATTTCCTTCTTCATAGGAAGTAAGAGTGGGGAAAACAGCTGATCAAGCATTCCCAGCTGTTGTATAGTACAACAATATCATTGCTAAGTGGCTGTCGTCAGTCACTTTGGAAGTGACGTTTTGTGTACACGATGTGGATGTAGTTTAAAAATAATTGAGGGCGTTTGCCAGCCGACACCAGGAAAACATTTTTTTTACAAAATAAAAAAGACACGGTTGAAACCTCCGCTTAGCGCCTGATGCAGGGTTAACATTATTTACAAATGATCTATAAAGATGATAAAACCAAGGTGGTGTTTGATTAATGATTAAAGTATTAATGGTTTTACAAAAGCAGAGCTTAAAGAAACATATCAGCTTATAATTCATATAAAAATAATTTTCCCACTTGCCCACCACGCTTGCTCTGATGTTAATTCTTTCGAATGCTTTTCTTTTTGCTTGAATATAAATAATGTTTTTTTATAAATTTTTACTTGTGAAATTATGTATTGTTGATAATTCATAGGTAATTTATTGTTCATTAATTAATTGTACTGAAATGGCATATCAGGCACTTGCTCAATTCCCATATTAGACTGTGCTTTGTACTGAAAATTTCTTGTGAACAAAATAACAAGAATAACGTGGACCCAGGGGTTGGGCTGTGTCCCAAGCGGGCTATTTATGTACCATAAAGATAAATTTAGAGAAACTATTATATTACTGTTTATTTTTATTTGTAATATCAAAGAAAATTTCATAGTTGCCACTCGAAGGGTTCAGTCAAGCAGCCTCAATAATAGGTATCTGTGAACTTTTACTCCACGCATCTTGTCTGTGAACAGCCGGCTCAGGGCCCCTTAGTCCTTGTTACCCTTCTGGTCCACGACCATAATGGACTCCGCCTCACACATGAATCATGAGCATATACAAAAAAATAACACTTTTAGTAATCTTACAGAAATATACTACTGTGTAAGATTTAATTTCCATACAAACTCTAAATGTTGTTCATAGATACAGCCTGGAGGCTTGTTCAAACGCTGTGATCCACAGTGCATGGGAGGATGTTCAGGTCCTGGGCCACATAACTGTCATTCATGTCGCAAATACCTCACAGTTGAGGGAGAATGTGTCAGCAGCTGTCCCAACAATACGTTAGTACATTTATATATTGTCATTGTGTTTTTCAAGGGTTACCATTGTAAAGAACCAGTAATCTAGCGTAAGCTCTTTTAAAACATAAAGAGAAATATAAAAAGTTTCATCAGTAATCATGCCGTAATATTTTTTTTTTTTATTTGACAAATAAAGAGTTTTTATGCATTTCCCACGGACAAACATAAATAAAAGGTTACGTTTGATTGGAAAGGGCTTATCACCTGAGAATTAAGGAGTCAAAGAGCAGGATAAGTAGGCTTACATTAAGATTGTAGGGGTTCCACTTCACTAAAGTAACACAAAAAAACACTGGATATTTTAAGGCCAATGGCCTCTTTCAACATGAGAGTCACTACACAGATTATGGAAGTCCTTCACTGCCAAAGCGAGCAGTGTTGCCCACACAAAATACATTTACAAATGATTCAGTGGCTGCAAAATATTCAATGTTTTATTTTGTTTTACTCTTTAGTTAAATGGGGTGTGTAAATTTTTAAGATAAGCCTGCTTATACAGCCCTTTGTCTCCTTAATTAACATATAAAAAATGGACTAGTTTTGAATACACTTATAAATTGGCAATGCACAATCAAAACTCTAATTTTAATTGATTGGATGATTAATGTTTAAGGGGGCTGATGCGCCCTTATCTATATATTAATATACAAATTACTGTACAGTATA
This sequence comes from Macrosteles quadrilineatus, assembly GCF_028750875.1. Taxonomy (NCBI): domain Eukaryota; kingdom Metazoa; phylum Arthropoda; class Insecta; order Hemiptera; family Cicadellidae; genus Macrosteles; species Macrosteles quadrilineatus. Next base: position 36,226,140 of record NW_026542595.1, read on the forward strand.
GCATAAAAGACAAAAATTAATATTTAGGAGTTTAGGAATCAACGAGGCAGCCTTGGAAAAATATTTATATGGTTCTGTGGAAATATTTTTCACATTTTATCTTCATATTTTTCATTTTTCAGGTACATTCATCTCAATCACAGATGTGTCACAAGAGATCACTGCCTATCATTAATAGACCATCGGCTTGATTCCAGTGGATCCAAATTTGTAGTTTTCAATGGGACATGCATACAAAATTGCCCCCCAGGCTACGATTTCACTAAAGACGGAAAGGGCTGTGAGAAGTGTGTAGGGAAATGTCGGAAAGTGTGTCCAGGACTCAGCATAACTAATATTGCTGCTGCACAGAACCTCAAAGGATGTACTTTTATAAACGGTTCACTGGAGATTGCAATAAAACACGGCAAACATAAGATACTAGTACAAGAGCTAGAAGAAGGTCTGCAGTCAATAGAGCAAATAAAGGGATATTTGAAAGTGATAAGGTGTTTCCCCTTAGTGAATCTAAAGTTCTTTAAAAGTTTGGAAATCATACATGGCTACCAACCTCTACTTGAAAACGGCAAGTACTCGTTAATCATTTTAGATAATCAAAATCTTCAAGATTTATGGGATTTGAATATAAATGGAACCGGTTTTAAAATTTTAAACGGCAGAATATTTTTTCATTACAATCCAAAGTTGTGCTATCACCACATTTTGAATCTTATAAATACTGCTAATCTCACAGATATAAATAATTTTGAGGTTGCTCGGGATTCAAATGGTGATAAATTTTCTTGTATCACCACAACTGTGAATTTAACATTTCCATCAGTTGCATCTACGTTGGTACTAATCAATATATGGTTGCCAAATCAAATGGGTCCCGTCTTACAACGATACGTTCTCTATTACACTGAGGCTCTCAGCAGGAATATGACAGTATTTGAAGAAACAGACGAATGTGATGACGATAGCTGGAAGGTAAGAGATGTTCTGGTATACTCTGACGTACAACCCTTACCCACATTACAGCCCAATCTGGAACCTTATACACAATATGCCTTTTATGTTAAAACCTACACAAATAACAGTATCGGTGGACAAAGTCCCATCTATTACATTCATACACTCCCTTCACAGCCTTCTAAAGTGTATCTGATACATGCTGAATCAAATCACAGTTCGACCATAGTACTTCAATGGCAGCCCCCTGCACGGCCCAATGGAATCCTGTCTAGTTATATCATACAAGGTATCTGGCAGAGGGATGAAAGATCAATATTGTTTCAGAGAGATTACTGCAACCATCCTTTAGTTAAAGATACCAGTGAACTCTCCACACCCGATATACTTACTAATGTAGAGAATGAAACGACAGGCTGCTGCCCAGAGAACACAATATCATTTAAGCCAAGGAATATATACGGAAGATTGTGTGACAATCCAGGACAACATGTTTTATCTTTTGACAAAGATGATGACACAGTAAGTAATAGCTGTGACAAATATTTCTATAAAAATATAAATGCCTACCCTAACCGTCTACGAGGCAGCAGTGAAACTACACCTAATAATAAAAATAACAGAAAGCAAAGAAAAGAACGAAATACTAGTTTTGAAAGGGACACAACAAATAATTCCTATTACGTTTACAGTGAGTCTGCAAAAGATATCGATAAGAAGAATTTCATCATATATGTTAAAAACGACACAACATTTTTAGCTATAAAAAATCTCAATCATTTTACCAAGTTCACTATTTTTATAAGGGCTTGCAGAGAGACTTATGGAAATGATCGTAGCGATCATGATCCAAAGTGTAGTGAACCTGAAATAGTGACAATAAGGACAATGGAAAAGAGAGATGCTGATCAGATCGACAGCAGTCTGGTTAGTCATGAAGTAATTGAAGAGGGAGGATTTGAAGTTCTGCTATTGAGATGGATCGAACCAGAGAATCCAAATGGACTGTTGCTGGCTTTTGAAATACAACACAAAAGAACAGATTTAAAAAATGCAAAGCCTACAATCGAATGTATAACATATTTGGATTACATAAAGAATAGCAAAGGTTTTACTCTTAAAAATTTACATCCAGGGGAATATGCTTTCCAAATACGAGCAATTTCTCTGGCAGGAACTGGTAGCTTCACAAAGGAGTTTGAATTTGTAATAGCCGAGATTAGAAGTAAATCATATTATTTTTACATACTGCTGGTGTTCATATTTTGTATCGGTATATTCATAGGAAGTGCACTAACTATCATTCTCAAGAGAAGGAGACAGTTAGATTTGGATACACTTTTAGCTTCTATCAATAACGAGCAAACATCGTATCCACTGTGTACAGAAGACTCTTGGGAAGTTCCAAGAGAACAAGTTCATTTGATCCGAGAACTCGGGAAAGGTACATTCGGTCAGGTTTATGAAGGCTTCTTAAGATCTGTTAATATTCCTTGCGCTGTAAAAGTAGTCACCGATTCAGCAGTTGCAAATTCCGCTGCTTTCCACAATGAAGTAACAGTGATGAAGAGAGCAGCTGGGGTACATCACGTGGTGCAGCTGCTGGGAGTCGTATCTAGAGGAGAACCTCCATTGATCATCATGGAGTTGTTGACCTTGGGAGATCTCAAGACGTATCTGCGGTCCGTCAGGGAAACACCTCCACCCGAACAGACTGTCTTGCAAATGACAGCTCAAATTGCTGATGCCATGTTTTTCTTGGAAGCCAACAAATTCGTCCATCGTGACTTGGCAGCGAGGAACTGTTTGGTGCACAAAGATCTTACAGTGAAAGTGGGGGACTTTGGTTTGACCAGAGACGTGTATACGACGGACTATTACAGGACAGGAGAGGGAGGAATGCTGCCGGTAAGATGGATGGCTCCTGAGAGTCTCAGAGATGGAGTGTTCACCAGTCGTTCAGATGTCTGGAGCTACGGTGTTGTGGTGTGGGAGATAGTAACCCTTGGAGAATTACCTTACCCGGGTCTGACCAACGAGCAAGTGAGACAACATGTCATCTCAGGTAAACATCTCCCCACTCCTGTCTTCTGCCCTGAGCCTCTCAGACAGATCATGGTGTGGTGCTGCCAGAAAGAACCTTCTTGTAGGCCCACCTTCTACAGACTCGTCTCTCAGTTGGATAAGTATACTAATGAAGTTTTCAAATGTGTATCTTACTACTATACTACTAAAAACTCAAACACAGACCCTCAACCACAAGTTACTTTGTATTTTTAATGTTTGATTTTAAAACTTGACATTCATCAGATGTCTTAACATTTTATTACTAATTAGTTATTAAATTTGTGAATCAAACTTTGGATAGTTATTTCTTATTTCAGCCTTCTTCATATTAAAGCTTTCATTTTAGCGAATTTCCCATATAGGGAATAAGCTATTACCGTAGTACTCATGGTAAGACCTGGACCCGAGACCGATCTAATTTTTCATTTTGAGGTCCCTAGAGGCCAAAAACACCATCCGTTCAAATTCATATATGTATATATATATATGTGTCCGTTAGCGCGATAACTCAAGCAAAAATGATCCGATTTTGATGAAATTTGGTACAAACGTGTAAACCTACATTTATTCAAACGAGTTCGCGATCCAGCATAATCGGACCATCGGAACGGGGGATTATGGGGGGTTTTATGGGGTAAAAATGGGTTTTTCCCATTTTTGAACCTAAAAACAAAAAATTTTGCGATTTCTTTCTAAAACGTTTTGTAGAGCTTAAAAAAATAAATAATTTAGTATATTGAAGCGCTGTTGTATGCCTAACGGTCACAGAGAAAATTCAAAAATAGTGTAATTAAAAATTCCCATGTTATTCTTATGGAGAAAATGAAAATTGTTGTAGTTTACTTGTTTATGGGTATATATTGATACAATTTGGCAAATTTATTTATTTCATCCTATACTATTGATGTATGGTCAAAAAACACTTTTTACCTTCCCCGTAGCAGCAAACCTAAGCACTTGTTAAATCTAATGTTATTTAAATAGGGAATAATATGTCTTATTTATGGAAATATCTATTTATCTATCTATCTATATATTAATAGGCAAGCATATTTCTTTAAAACCTTTTTTCTCAGCTCGTGTGCATCGTAGGGAAAATCTACGCATACCGTTAGAAAGCTATTTTCCTGTAGGTGTGCAGAATCCCTTTAGAAATTTAAATAGGCTCAAAGATAAGCACAAAAAATGAGTTTAAAGATTTGAAAAAATTAACATGGATCTTATGCGTTGCCATGCTGGTGACGAAATAACAACGAAATATAAACAGGAAATCAAAACAAATGGAAGAAACTCCAATCACATGTTTTATTTACAGTGTGGGGTGAAAATAGAGAAGTGAGTACATTACATTATTTTGGTCGAGTTTCGACCACTGGACGACCTCTCGTACTTATTTAATACGCAAGCAGATTTTTTGTGACAATTACTCCTCCGAAACTACTGAACCAATTGACATGTTTTTGGTGTCATTGGAAAGAGCGTAACGTGAAGTTGTGCAGGAAACTTTCTTTTTAGGGAAATAATTAGAGAGTGAGGCCCTGGGGCCCTTTAAAGTTTTGTATTTCTCCATAAGATTAACATGGGAAACAAACATTGTTATGAAACTCCAGCTGTTGTCAGAAATTAAATATTAATAATTGGTCTCCATGGAAGCATGAGAAAATTCACAATGTTTACATTTGCTTTGACATTTAAATGTAAACAACCAGAACTGTCAATAATGCCTATTTCGCAATTTTAGACAGCTGATACAAATACCCCCGCCGCAGCAAACCTGCAGACTAAACGAATTTCAACTTGTCTGATTACATTTTTACTAAAACTAGTGTACATGTTGCTCGAAATCGAGCAATTGCACAGTACAGGAGTACAGGTGTACAGGAGTTATTTAAAAACAAATTTTGGTTGAAAACTTATAACAGTCATAATTTCCAATGATTTTAAAAGAGCAAAAGAGCCAACTAAAAGATTATAAACCAATGGAAATACTTACAATTTACATAACAGTCCTTTTCCATTTTAAAGGGTGAATTTTTAACAATCAAACTGCCCATGGACGGGAAAAGGTAAGCTTACAATTTAAGGTCAACGTAAAAAAGCTGTCAGCTTTTATTAAGTACCGTACCTAAGTTATTTAGCCAATTTGTAGACAATAAGGTGTAGGCTACTTTAAACTCTACAGGACAGAGTTAGGCAAAACCTGCCAGAAATCTGAAATGGTGTTATTTATCATAGGCTTAGTCATATGCCAAATCCTTAAAATAAAAATTTAATAACTAACTTATATAATTAAACACAAGCCAACATCCAAAACTATACACATTTTTAATACAACTTCGATAATTTACACATTGACTGTTTACAATATATCTTTTTCTTCTCACTATTAATTTTTGCTTCGCAACGGGAAAAATTTGTTTCATAATTATTGAAATAGATTTATAATAATCTATCATAAAGTTCAAGATTAAATAAACCTACCACATAGTTGTTTTATTTTTTTATCAGCTGTCTAAAATTGCGAAATAGGCATTATTGACAGTTCTGGTTGTTTACATTTAAATGTCAAAGCAAATGTAAACATTGTGAATTTTCTCATGCTTCCATGGAGACCAATTATTAATATTTAATTTCTGACAACAGCTGGAGTTTCATAACAATGTTTGTTTCCCATGTTAATCTTATGGAGAAATACGAAACTATAAAGGGCCCCAGGGCCTCACTCTCTAATTATTTCCCTAAAAAGAAAGTTTCCTGCACAACTTCACGTTACGCTCTTTCCAATGACACCAAAAACATGTCAATCGGTTCAGTAGTTTCGGAGGAGTAATTGTCACAAAATTCCTGCTTGCGTATTAAATAAGTACTAGTGTACATGTTGCTCGAATTCGAGCAATTGTAAAGTATTACAGGATTTGCAAACCAATAACAATCATACTTAGCTATCGACATTTCAACAAAAACACACCTACCTTCCCTGTAGCAGCAAACCTAAGTACTCATATTAAAATTAACTTAATGTTATTTAAATAGGGAAAAAAATTACCATTTTCAGGGAATATCTTTGTATTAATTAAGCCAGGTAAATGGAAATTCGCTTAGTCTGAAGGTTTCCTGCGGATACACAATTTTAATAACAGCAAAGATTGAAGAATCTGAATTATTACTTATATCCATGAATTTATCTAACAATTATTTCCTGTAAAATATTATTACAGCAGTTCAAAAATATTGAAACAAACTCGATCAACAAATGATGTAACTGAAAGAATTCCATACTAATGACATTAACATAGTTCGACAGATCAATTTAATCAATGTTAAATGTTTACATTCGGGCATAGACAAAAATGATTCGGGCGAGTGACATATTTTATTAATGTTTATGATCCCTACTGTTCCTGTTCTAATAATCATGCAGTATTTAATATGTTTGAACCAGCTGTGTGGAATTGTGAAATAAAAATTAGTTTGACAGTTAGTTCTGCTTGTTTACATTTTAAAATTTTGTGGGTTTGTTCTTTGTTACCAAGGATACCATCAATAAATATTTCACTCTTTATTTCTGACAACAGCTGGAGTTCCATAACAAATTTTGTTTCCCATGTTAATCTTATGGATAAATACGAAACTTTAAAGGGCCCCAGGGCCTCACTCTCTAATTATTTCCTTAAAAAGAAAGTTTCCTGCACAACTTCACGTTACGCTCTTTCCAATGACACCAAAAACATGTCAATTGGTTCAGTAGTTTCGGAGGAGTAATTGTCACAAAAAATCTGCTTGCGTATTAAATAAGTACTAGTGGTCGTCCTGTGGTCGAAACTCGACCAAAAATAATTAATGTACAGACTACTCTATTTTCTCCCCACACTGTAAATAAAACATGTGATTGGGATTTCTTCCATTTGTTTTGATTTTCTGTTTACATTTTGTTGTTATTTCGTCACCATCATGGCAACCCAGTTGGTCCATGTTAATTTTTTGAAGTTTTCAAAATCGTTTTTTGTACTTATTTTTTAGCCTATTTTAATTTATAAAGGGATTCTGCACATCTACAGGCAAATATCTTTCTAACAGTATAAGTAGATTTTCCCTGCGATGCACACGAGCTGAGAAAAAAGGTTTTAAAGAAACATGCCTGCCTATTAATATATAGATAGATAGATAAATAGATATTTCCATAAATAAGACATATTATTCCCTATTTAAATAACATTAGATTTAACAAGTGCTTAAGTTTGCTGCTACGGGGAAGGTAAAAAGTGTTTTTTGACCATACATCTATAGTATAGGATGAAATAAATAAATTTGCCAAATTGTATCAATATATACCCATAAACAAGTAAACTACAACAATTTTCATTTTCTCCATAAGAATAACATGGGAATTTTTAATTACACTATTTTTGAATTTTCTCTGTGACCGTTAGGCATACAACAGCGCTTCAATATACTAAATTATTTCTTTTTTTAAGCTCTACAAAACGTTTTAGAAAGAAATCGCAAAATTTTTGTTTTTAGGTTCAAAAATGGGAAAAACCCATTTTTACCCCATAAAACCCCCCATAATCCCCCGTTCCCATGGTCCGATTATGCTGGATCGCGAACTCGTTCGAATAAATGTAGGTTTACACGTTTGTACCAAATTTCATCAAAATCGGATCATTTTTGCTCGAGTTATCGCGCTAACGGACACATATATATATATATATATATAAATATATATGAATTTGAACGGATGGTGTTTTTGGCCTCTAGGGACCTCAAAATGAAAAATTAGATCGGTCTCGGGTCCAGGTCTTACCATGAGTACTACGGTAATAGCTTATTCCCTATATGGGAAATTCGCTAAAATAAAACAACTATGTGGTAGGTTTATTTAATCTTGAACTTTATGATAGATTATTATAAATCTATTTCAATAATTATGAAACAAATTTTTCCCGTTGCGAAGCAAAAATTAATAGTGAGAAGAAAAAGATATATTGTAAACAGTCAATGTGTAAATTATCGAAGTTGTATTAAAAATGTGTATAGTTTTGGATGTTGGTTTGTGTTTAATGATATAAGTTAGTTATTAAATTTTTATTTTAAGGATTTGGCATATGACTAAGCCTATGGTAAATAACACCATTTCAGATTTCTGCCAGTTTTTGCCTAACTCTGTCCTGTAGAGTTTAAAGTAGCCTACACCTTATTGTCTACAAATTGGCTAAATAACTTAGGTACGGTACTTAATAAAAGCTGACAGCTTTTTTACGTTGACCTTAAATTGTAAGCTTACCTTTTCCCGTCCATGGGCAGTTTGATTGTTAAAAATTCACCCTTTAAAATGGAAAAGGACTGTTATGTAAATTGTAAGTATTTCCATTGGTTTATAATCTTTTAGTTGGCTCTTTTGCTCTTTTAAAATCATTGGAAATTATGACTGTTATAAGTTTTCAACCAAAATTTGTTTTTAAATAACTCCTGTACACCTGTACTCCTGTACTGTGCAATTGCTCGATTTCGAGCAACATGTACACTAGTTTTAGTAAAAATGTAATCAGACAAGTTGAAATTCGCTTAGTCTGCAGGTTTGCTGCGGCGGGGGTATTTTAAATTTTGTTTGTGATTACAATCATCTTATTTAAAACAAATGTTAAGTAAAAAAAAAAACACTACAATAAATAATACAAATCAGTTAAAATATTTTCTATTTTTATTTTCTAATAAGAAAAAAAACATAATTAATTTAAGGTACAGTGCAAACATGTTATGGACACACATTGTGAGATGTTTATACAACACAAGATGAGATTTCTCATAGTTCCAGGATTCTTTCCAGTTATCATTATACCTGTGCCATACTTGTAGAATGTTCAATGTGATATTATCTCTTTTTCTGCAAGAGCATTTTATGGTTGATGTTCCTTAGTCCAGTTTTAAAATTTGTTTAACGCATAAACCAATTCACTTGCATTCCCAAAAGGCAATCTATCTTACAATCCAAATTTTAGGACTCAAAAATTATATGCTCATGCTGTAATTTATTTATTTTTTTATATTTTATTGTAAATCTATAATATTAAAACGAAACAGTGTTTTTTTATTTCACGATTCTGAATCAACCACTCGACGGATTTTCGTGATTTTTGTGTTGAAAGAAAGATAATTTTGAGAACTAGGGAATGTCGAAGCCATAATTTTAGTTTAGGGTCCCAGTTTTTTAGAAATTAGGTTTTAATTTTTATAAAGTCTAGCAGCCGACGCTAAGATTCTAAACTAGCTTTTGGCATAAAATAATTTGCTTTACATAACAGCTGTAAACATTCAGCTTTTGTGTCACAAATTCAGCATTTGGATAAAAATGTAAAGACATACTTAGGGTTGACTTATTTATACTATGTGTAATGCTAATCATTGATACGTTCAATTCTTCTGTAAGAGGATGACAGATTAATTAAATATACATAGTAAAATACTAGGATGTTCAAATTATTTTTTCAAGCAATCTTTGTAATCTTCGATTTGTTTTAGAGCAATATAATTTGTTTTAACTAACAGCTGGTTAAATATAAACTATGGAACTATGAGGTTATTTTATTTACTCTTATTTTGTCATTGATTATAGGAAATAAGTAAGATTAGTAGAGACTAGCTGTGTGCCCGTTATACGCACGGGGATCTTATAGTAGTCAGTTGAAACCTTCTTATATTCAGATTAAGAACAGCAGTTAGTTTGCATATTCGCAGATATGCTGGCAAAACTATTATATATAAACCTTCGCAAATACAGTATCTGACAGTTCAAGCCAAAATAAATGCTTCGCAATTAAATGTCACCCGGATCGTTATGGTCCATATGTCCAATGATTAAACTAAAAATGTTTTATAGATCCATGAAGCGTAGCCCTAAAGTAGGCCTATAATTGAAAGTTACTTTCCACATCAGTTAACTTAAACGTATTTAAAGTACTACCTCAACCTCACCATTTAACACTTTATTCCGGTTGACATTTTCAGTATCAAAGGTGCTCTTGTCCATTCCGTGAAACACTGAGAAATAAGGGCATTAATGCGTTACCAACATACATACACACAACAATCCAAAAAAGGCCACAAACTATTGATACATAAACAGTATAAAGGCGTAAACAATTCATGATGGTTTGCCCAACAAATGTTTTACTCAAATAGGTTATCATTTTCTTAGCATACCGGGTAAGAACCTACCTAAGAACTATAGTACATCCGACCAATTAAATACATTAATATCTAGTCCCGAGGATATTGATCTCTTGCTTTTGGATTTTCTCGTAAAAAGTTATAGCGTAAACTTATCGGTGTCAGTTTGAAAAAAAAAAACAACCTTACCCAAACAACTTTTTGTTATTTAATAGATTACGCATTCTCTAAACAATGATTAGTATATCTGTTAACATTAGAAGGAAATGTGACGAAAATCACACAATGTTGGGGTTTTGGTCATTTGTAATTATATTTCTTAAGTAGGTAGGCCATGTATTCTATGGAAAAGTACCGGTATCAAGGATCGTCGTCAAAAAGGTTGTTATGAATAAATATGTAGGCTTACGTACCCAAGATATGAGCTATGGGCCTATTGGCTGTATGGTCCAGCGATTGCATCACACGGTGAGTAGAAACAGAAAGTGACACATTGGAAAAGCGAGTTTAGCACTTCCTCTGTTAAACCTCTGTTACAATCACCCACTGCAGTTGTGATTTTTTACTTTACACTTTACACAACCGCCATTGAAGCGCCGTCAATGAGTGGAAACCTTTTTTGTAAGCTATTGGCGACGATCATTTCAGTGTCCAGCCCTATACAACACTGATTCAAGGTCTTCTTTCTGGTTGTCAAAACTCAAGAAACATTTTATACTCAAAGAATTTCTGGTTCCGATTTGGACGATGTCTAGTTATTTAATTTCATTTACGGTTACACTATTAGACTATATTATTGCACTTGCGATTGATTAAATCCGTTATGTAAGAAAAACGTTTTTAATCTCACTTGGTTGGGATTTGCTTTCAAAACGCGATTCGAAATGGTTGCGGTATTTGTAAACAACATTTGTAAACATATCATTGACAGCTAGAAAAAATAATCTTGATCCGAACAGCTGTTCGTTATTTCATAGACGATTATGTGATAAAAATTGAAAGAAAATTTGACAAAAATCGCACAAAACTGCATTTTTGAACGTCCGTAATTTTATTTACAAAGTAGTGAGGCTATATTTAAATCACTAAAGACACTCTCGCCAATCCAGTGAATACATTAAAATGACTTGGATCTTGATAGGTACTCTGGTTTTCACGGAGAAGATTGCATAAAATGCTATCTTGAGTGTTACAGACAAAGGGAAAGACAGACAGACAGACAGACAGACAGAAATAGAGATAAGACTCGTTTCTGCTTCTTTAATGTATAAAACGTAAAAATAACCTAAAAGTATATAATTCTGAGCAAAGTACAGACAAAACTCTAATTTTATTTATATAGATAATTAGACCACAGTTTAAAATAGTTTAGACCAAAATTAATTAAACCACAGTACAAATCGAGGCTCTGTACACGAGTCTTAATAAAAAAGGATAAATGCAAATTATTTTACTGCTCCACTTTTCAAGGAAAGATTAGAAAAATAACAATGTTTACATGTTTTAATTCTTCATGGTAGCATTTTGTTTACAATTAATGTTTGTCTGCTTTAACTTTGTTTGGATTAGGCCCGGAAATATTGATGTCATAAAAAGAAGATCAAGAATAATCAGGAATCACGATTTTAAATTACCACCACAACCTAAGCCGGGTTTTATACAAAGATAAACAGATGGATGACATAGATTGAACACAACGTCAACATTGACCTAGGATACTGCAATTAGACAAACCATCCTTTTATGAAATCGTGTTCAGTTGTGGTTACGTTTGGGGGTGCCTATATCAGCGCCCCCAAACTTGAAAATAATTCTTTTATTTCAATTATGAATATATTGTAGTTTAAATTAACTAATATGGGAAATTACGATGTATATTTATTCAATGAGGGTGGGTAATTGTCAAGGATAGAACCATAGACTAAACAACACAACAAACTAAACAAACACTTGGGGGAGTATGTTTTATCTATGATAGAACTGATAACGGCATGGATAATAAACATTGACAATTACGTCATTAGCTTTACTAGCGTGTTTACTTTTTATATTCCTGCTACATGTGACCAGTTCTTTTTTTCAAATGAATGTTATTTGAACCAAACAGCTGTTCCAAAACAAACTGTTATTGTTTTTACTTTTCTTTGTTTACACTTATTTATTTAGCAACTAATGCAGTGAAATAATTGATATAAAGGATAGGTGTGACGATTAGTTTTGATGTTAGGACACCAAACTTAAATTATGTGTACTGTGAATTTTATTGGATATTATCGTTTTATTTTAGGTCGTTTCTATTCAGACCTACTGGCAATTGTGTGTAGTAGTTGTATTGTGGTGATAATAATTATGAAAGAGGCAGGTATGCGATGGAAGGTGGTATCGTTGACTAGGTCTATACACTTCTCAATTGACTATTACCATAGATAAAACATACTCCTCAAGCTATTACTCTCTCTACTGTAGGCTACTTATAATCAGTGTGCGTCTGTGCGAATCGGCTGCAAATCTCACTTCAACGCTTTTCACATCGTAAAAATTGCAGAATTGCTGTTTTATTGTAAAATTATCAGATTTAAAATGCATATCGTATAGGCCTATGATGGAATAAAAACATATTTGGTCACACAACATTTGTTTAGAAGATGATTTTTCACATTAAAACTGCAAAAAACTTTGTCTTTAGCCTATATGTGTAAACTAGCTGATCTGATTTGTACACGGTTTTAACTGACTACTGAATTCCCGTACGTAGGACGGGCTAACACCTCGTAATAAATAATTGTTCAACACTTAAATATTGCTTGGAGGTGTAAGATAAAATGTGATACAGTGTCAGTTAACTAACAAATAAAGAGTTAGGGGTTTGTAACAAAAACAAGATTAGGATAACTTTGTTTATAAATTTTAATTTCATTTTAATTATGTTTTTGGCTTTCTTTTTCTCTTGGTTTTTGTATTTGATTCCCCTTCTTCAATTATTTGTTTGTCTTGGCCAATCTGAAACATTAGGAAAGCAACAAAAATTGAAAATGTTTTTTTTCAAACAAAACATCATACATTGTTTTAGGCTTGAAATTAACTGATCGTGATACACTATCATATATAGCTGCTATCCTGACACATTATGAGTTATTAGAGTAAGAAAACAAGGGTTACCAGCCGATTTTAATTTTTTGCAATCTAAAAAAATAGTTGTTTGATAGCTAAACAAGAATGGAGTGCTATAATATAATTGTGAAAATGGATACTATGGGGAAGTAGTTATAATCAAAATATTCACACAATATACCTTAATCTAGGAAAACATTTTTGGTATTAGGGTCCCTAGATGCCAAAACATGGTTTGTTCAATTCACTAGATAAAGTATTTATGTGTCATAAGGAACCACAAATGTTATAAAATCGCCAATTTTGTAGAAATTTGGGCCATACCTGAGAACAAAACCTACAAAAGTATTACGATTTTACAAAACAGTCTGAACTGATTACATGGACAGATCCGACAGATGGTTTGTAGAAGTGAAGTTTGTATTTCAAAAATTTTTTTTTTAACGTTTTCACTCAAATTTTACAAAATTGTACAAGCTTACACAGTTTACATTACGTTCTAAAAAGGACGTAATGTATAATACATTGGCAATACAGAACTTATGGAGATGACCGCGGGACATCTCCCACAGTCGTATAGTTATCATCGTTTTCCGGGATTACGGTAAAATCCTTAACATCTCAGGAGGTTGTTTAAGCATCATCATCACAGCAAAATTCTGTACCACAGTCAAGTAGACATAATTATCATTGTCTTCTGTGATTGCGGCCAAATATTAGACATCCCCCAGGGGTCATATAAACATCACCATGCAGGTATTGTCGTCATCCCCACTCGCAGCAAAAGCGTGATTTTTTTACTTTTTGATCCTAGCACACGTGCCCTGTGATCGCAATCGTAAAATCTCGGCTAAATTTTCCGATTTGGTACTTTTAGCTCATCATCTCTTTCTAATTGTAATCACATTTTCATGATAAAAAGATGATCAGTTTACTAGAAAAGTCCCAATGCGATATTGAACAATATAACTCTTGAATTCAACTACAACAAACAAGTTTATCCATTACACTATCACAGTCTCATTGCAATCAGCTAAATGTTCTATGACTTGACCTAACCCATTGGTGCTGAGATACTTGTGTTGCCTGTTATTTGAATAACTGTAGTTTGTCAAATCTATCCAGCGAGAGCAAGTGTCACCGTATGCTTTCAGTAGCACTCCTCTCTTTGTGTCAGTGGCATGGTAGCTCAGTTGGCTAAGACGTTGAATTGACAAGTGTAGCAATGAAGTCTTTCTTCATGTGCGGGTTCTAATATCGTACATGTGCAATCCATACTATTACACATGTACGTGTAGATGTACACATGTAGATATATTACTAATGAATCAGATTAGTCCATTTATATATAGTTAAATCTCCATTCACTTTATTTAGTTTATTTATTAATTAGATGCATTGATAACATAAAAGCTGGCTGTGATATTCAGTTGAGGTTATTATTGTGCACATTGACGAGGTTGTTAGGTTCATTTGAATATAGTTCCAGCAGCGTCAGGAAATGTGTGTGATTTAGCGGTGATTGGCGGAAGATATACTGGGCCCAGGTATCTTAACTAACACTCATTTCGCCACAAGTAAGCAATACAAGTTTTATGAGCAAATAGTTTTCTGTTTCTTTATGATTTCCTTTATTTACTAGGCATGCGGCCTCAGGTCCGCCAATTGAGCGGAGTAAGCAAGCTTTGATATAAACAAATAACTTTAATTTGTTTTCATGATTCAAATTGAATACATGATGACGTCACCATAGCAACAATCCAATTGAATTCTCGTGTTTGGTTGGAATAGTTGAAGGAAATATGAATCCAGTCAGCTGTTTCTATTAGGTCATTGATTTTTACTTGTTTATATGAGTAATAGTAAAACTGTGTGTTTGTAATACTGTAGCATAAAGATAAGTATTATTTTGTCAATATCCTAATGTTTGTTTAGCATCCATTTATGTAATAGGCCTATAGGCTTCCTTCACATTTTCTCCAACTAAAACATTTAGCCAATTAGTAAACTTTGCTCAGCGAACAGAATGACAGAAGAAGGTGACTATATATAGCAATACCATAGTCAATGGTCACCACAGGAAATAAGGCGCGGCTAATTTCACGAGCTGATGATACCCTGAAAAGATGGTGGTTGCCGCGACGCTAGTGGCATTGAATTGGTGACGTTTGCGCTAGCTCCGCCCCGTTGCCAAAATAGGCCTACTGTACACAATAAATAGATTAGATTTTAAAGACGGCACTGGATAGAGAATTGATGAATTAAACAAGAATATATTTATTCCTCATGCTAAATTACAGCATGATTAAGTAAAATACTGTATAACAAAATTATTAAAATCAAATTATTATAAAAGACGTTTTTATATTAGGCTATGGCAATTTAATTTGAGAACCTGCACTGTGTTGATGTAAAGCCTATTTATTGGGTTGTACTAAATTTTCAACCTGACATAAAAATGCCAACATGCTGTTCTGTTAGCTGTAATAATTCATCTTATAGTATTACGGAAAAAAATAGGAATATTATATCACGCTTATTTTATAACTGGACTCCCGTACAGGCTAAGCGGTCTAGGCTCTACTTTTTGTAATTATTACCTTATTATCTTCATCTTTTACCCAAAAGGGATTGATGGTGTCAGACTTTCAAATAAAAAATATATACATTTAAACAAACAGACATAAATACTGAACATATATTTACAACATTGGCATGTGAAATTGTAACTGTGTCTGTATATCTGCACAGAGAAAATTATTTCCACACTTATAAGTTATAAATTGGACAACACAAGTTAACAAGTTTAGTTAAATATTTAATTATAATAAATAGCTATAACTGAACTTCTGTATAGGCCTAGCAGTCTAGGCATTAGGCCTACGCATCGTAATCGTAACTGTACAAGCCTAACCAATTATTTACACGCCTTAGTTAAAGTGGACTTCTATAATATCCTAGGTAATTATTTATTTATTGTAGTCGCAACTGGACTTTAGTGTGCAAGCCCAGCAAATCACTGTATTTATTTAGGATAGGCTACCGTTAATAATATTTGAAAATACTGAATTCCTGCTTCGGAAATACAGTTTCTATAGTTTTCAATTTGAATACTCTCTTTTACTGTTTATAAACTAAGTACCTGGAGACCCCCCACTCTGCGATGCCAGCCTTTACTACTTCCTTCACCATTTCCTACGTCATTGTTTCCTTCCCTTCTCATAGCATTTAAGTATTACAGATACATTAATCTAACTGCCAAAAACGGTTCCCACACTCTGCGATGCTAAACTTTACTACTTCCTACGTCATGGACATGTTGTCATCTCTTTCCATTGCATTTTAGTATTTTAAATACATTAATCTAATTGCCAACAACATTTCCCACACTCCGCACTGCTAGCATTTACTAATTCTTTAACCATTTCCTATATCTTGGACATCCCATCTCATAGCATTTCAGTATTTCAATTTCAGATACAGAAATCGAACTGTTACAATTGGTTTCCAGTTCCCAGACTCCACAGTGCTCGCATTTACTACTTCCTTCACCTCTTCCTACGTCGTGGACCTGTTTCCCTCTCTTCCCATTGCATTTTAAGATTGCAGATACCTTAATCTAATCCTTATAAACAGTTCCCACACTCCGGACTGCTCGCCTTGACTACTTCCTTTACCACTTCCTACGCCACGGGCCTGTTTTCCTCCCTTCCCATAGCATTTTAGGATAACAGATACCTTAATCTAATCGTCATAAACATTTCCCACACTCCGAACTACTCACCTTTACTACTTCCTTCACCATTTCCTACGTCGCGGACCTGTTTCCCTCTCTTCCCATAGCATTTTAGGATTGTAGATACCTTAATCTAATCGTCATAAACAGTTCCCACACTCCGGACCGTTTACATAAGGTCCGATCTCAAAGAGCTTCGCTCGCTCCGCTCGCTCCGCTCAATTAATAGAGCAATGGTGCAGTCTCAAACCAATTTAACATTTTATTGGCAATAATAGTTTGGTGATGGCTATTGAATTTCCATTTCTGACTTATGTATTTTAAATATGGGTTTTTGGCAGGGAGTGAACAATCGGGATGAAAAATCATACAACTGTTTATAGATACACTACAGCCACAAGCATTGTTGTAAATATATAATGAGCAGTCTTTTATCATATTCATTTTAAATAATCTTACTCGTATTTAGTTGTATTTATCTGCTTATTACTGCTATTTTTTAAAACTTTAATCAGCTATATCATGTCACTCAAGATGTGTATTGGCCCATCTAAATAATTATACCTAGGTCTGGGCCATTTGATTCTTTTGGCTTAAAAATAGTCTGCTGTCAGAACTGAATGAAGCCTAGAAGACTAAAGATTGACATGTGCTGATATTAACCATGTGACTGAAAGGAATCTCATTCTGTGGTAATCCAATTGTATTTCTCTTAATGCATTTCCTTGGTTTTTAGAGAGGGCACTGTGAGAATCTTATTTTTGTGTATTTTTTATGTGAAAATAAATAAATTATTTAATGTGGAAAGCGAAAAGGGACCTTTTGTCGGCGATGCAAAATTTTCAGTACAGCCGATATAAGTAATTAGGGTCAAAAATATTTAAATTCAATTTTTATCCATTGTTATACCTCATTTAATATAGAACAGGACAGTATCGGTTAAAATATAGAATTGAAGATGTAAACAGTGGAAATAAATCCTTTTGTTAGCCTCTGCACGGTCTGAGAAAAGGTACCTCTTGTCGCTCAATGTTATTTTGCCATAACGACAAGAGGTCCCATTTCTAATATTCACTTTATAAACAGACTTAAGTCCAAAAAAAGAATTGTACTGCATTCTAGAGAAAATTTAGTGCGTCGATTGCTTAAGTAGACATAAGAATATTATTTCTCTATTTGATTTTTTCGTCAGCGATGGCTTACTCCAATATTTTATTTTCTAGGATCCCAACTAGTTATGTATGGTTAGATTGTATGTTCTGTCGTACTGTACCTGCTGCCACTCTCTCCTCAACTCTTGCAGCATGTTGGGTGTGAGCAGTCCTTGTGCTATGAGTCGCTCAGTCAGTCTGCCTCGGCCAACTGGTTCACTGCCACTCTGCTTGTCTCCTGCAAACATTCAACTATTATTACAAACCACACAATAACTGTACGGTACGCTACAAGTACAAATGTCCAATAGTTTAATTTTGTTCTGAAATTATCATTCTTTAAGACAACTCGTTCTTTGACTCAGCTATGTGAAATTGGAAAAATCAGACCATTTGAAGTTTCAGTCACAGAAATTTGCAAACAGTTATTTCTAGTGTTTTGATATGGTTTAGACCTACAGTTTTTGAACAGCCAATCAACTGATTGAAATTAAGTAAAATTATTTTAATCCCTTAATTTGAGAGAATAATTATTTGAGGGGAAACAAACTTTAGTCTATCATGGAATATACCTCTGAGATATGCCTGTTGGTTCTGCTTCATTGTGAATTGCTCCTGAGTGTCCGTGCCTGTGCCAGAAGACACTCCTGTTTCACTGTTGCGTAATAGTTTGGTCAGTTGCACCACACCTCGTTGTATTACGTCATCCAACTCTGACTGCATGTCTCGAACCAACTTGGCGTCAGGGAACAGGTCCATAAAACGGTAACTGCAATGTTGGCAAGACTTTAGAAATAATGGTTGGGTAGCTAATGTTATTGAATGTTTATTAGAGGTCTGCAGGTTCTTGAAATGTTGTGTCGAGCCAGGCCACCAGTTGGCCTGAGACATTGGTTTGGGCTATAATTTTTTCTATATATATAAAATCCAATGTATGTTTGTTTGTCCTTTGTGGACTACAAAACCGCTGGACAGATTGTAATGAAACTTTCAGGCATTATTAAGCATTATTCAAGGATGGTGTGTATGAAGTTTGGTGCAGATCCTTCAAAAGGGCTCCGCCTCGGTGGCTCTGGAGTTTACCATGTTAACCTTATGAGTACTCATATTTAAATGGAATTAAAGTATCTTAACAGCTGGTTCAACTAAACAATTTGATTCTGTGATGTTCAATAGCATTAAAAAGTTAATAGGCTTACCAACAGGGTGCAGCACTACTATTTTTTTTAATTTATAACAACAGCTAATTTGCAACCAAAAGGTGAGTGAGCGTAGCGAACAAACTTCCTTTTCAAACCACAAAAAATAATACGGTTTGAAAACCATTACAGTAGAATCCCGCAAACTCGGCACTCGATAACCCGGCAGTCTGGAAAACTCGGCCATCACCTGGCTAAGATAATTAGTGATTTTTTGTGTCCGAGTTAAACATTGACTTAAGCCAGGTCAAGTCATATAATTCACAACTCTGTACCAAGGATTTGTTGTACTATATCTGATCACTTAATACTGGCTTTTTATATAAAAAAGGCGGTTAAAAAGCTTTAAAATTGTATTGATCTTATTTTTAACCCTAGTTCCCAATAATCCGGCATTTCACAAACTTGGCACCCTTCCAATCCACATTACGCCGAGTTTGCGGGACTCTACTGTACTGTATTAATGAGTGCCAACCATCGATGTATAATAACTCTACTGGATAGCGCGCTAGGTGGTGGAAAAACGGTCCGTGCCCGCCAATCGAATTGACGGGATACCGAGGCGGACGGGCCGATTGAACCTCTCTGTTTTACACAAACATACATTCACTCAACCTGCTCTGCTACACTTATTTGTTAACATAAAAATTTCAAATTGATATATTATTTTTCTGGAAAAACCAGTGCTCATTACTGTGTAGCTAGTTTTTACATTAACATATTTTTATAATTTATTTAGGCAAAATAAAACAGATGATTGTTTTTTAACACCACTAAAAACATGAAAAATGTAGTAAGCGAGGAACTTTTTTATTTTTTGGGCAGGAAAAAAATTCCTGCGGCAAAGTTTTAGATCAAAGTATGAATTTTATTTTTTATTTTAAGCTTTTTTTGATACGGAGCCTGCTTGTATCATTTTTAAGCGATTAAAAATAGGCATAAAATCGCTTGGCGCGGCATTGGCGCTAGGAGCTCGGCCGGCTCAGCACCAGTTTACGGAATATAGAAACTGAGTTTCTAGCATTTAATTATCATTATATTACATCAAATATGTCATTACATTACGAAGAATGGTAACTTAATTTACAGGCGTATGTTTGTGCATTTTAATGCTTACCGGTAGTCTATAGTTAACAAAATTCTTTGAATCAAAGAATAAATGTTGGATTTGACAGTAGTATTTAATACCTAAGAAAATATGTTTTTATTATACTTCAGTGAGAATAACGAATATATTTGAGATATTGACATTAAATATTATACACTCATTTTATTTAGCAGCATAATATGTTTTTCAAACACGCTAATCAGTATGACAAAGAAACATATTATAATATAAACAAAATATATATTCTTAAATTATGCAAAGTCTCTCAATAATAATTGGGCCTCACCGAAGCAAATGATTTCATGCATATGTGATCAAATAATTATTGTGATATACTTTGCTCTGGTTAATGTTCAAATATAAATAAATCTAACTCTTCTATATCACCACTACATATCTTATGAGATTTACTTTTGACACATAGTCTATAAAGTGTGAGCAAGTACGTAGATTAATTATATCTGCTTATAAAACCTCCTTAAGTTCATTACAATCAATTATCCTCGGAATATTTCCACAAAACTAAATAGCAATACATGGCGAGAGCGGGCGCGACGCTCGCCACTAGGGTGACTCATGCCTTTATCCCCACTCCTCGCGGACAGAGCGAGGTAGCGACGGACTGTTTTTCGAGCCCTACTTCAACCTGAGAGCGCAATCCAGGGAGTTATTATACATCGATGGTGCTAACCTCATTAACCAATACTGAGTACTGAGTTAACTTGAGTACTGTTTGTTGGTTCAGGTTAATAATACGGTGCGCTTTTTTAACCTGGAGGCGAGTTAGCGCAGCGAATGAGTTCCAACCTAAAGGTGAGTAAGCGTAGCAAACAAACTTCAACCAGGACTGCTTATTATTTTATTCCTTTTAGTTGTGCTACGGTATAATTTTTCTATTAGAAAGGGGAGGATAAAGGATTGTTGGGAAATGGAGAAAAAGGGTGACAGACCCTAGGTTTTAATTTTTTTACCTCAAGTTAAAAAATCTTAGCTCTTAGGTCTTGGGGAAAAATCAGGTTGCTTTGGAAAGTATTGATTAAAAATATAATAATTATATTATATTATATTATATATTATATTATATTATACAATGTACAATATTGTACACGGTTAGGGATCTTGTGACATGAATTCCAGGGGGAGGAGAAGATAACATTCACAAAACAGGCCAGGCCTAACCATAAAACCCTAACATTGGAGAATTTACTTGAATGAATGAATAAAGTGCTTTATTTTTTGATAAACATTCCTCACGTAACATAATCAAACACTTAATTAAACAATGGTTTACGACCGTCTGTTTGGTTGGCACTCTAAATGTTAAAACACAATCCTGAAAATAAAATAAAAACAAAATACACTTAATTCCTAACATACACAAATAAAATTAAAAAAAATATCCAACTACATCCATTTTACATAAAACTTAAAACCTATTTCATGATGGTTTAGATAACTTTTTTTTATTTATCTAATTTTCAAAATTATTAGGTTTTAATAGGTTTATGCATAGTAAAATCTATACAAATTACTATGAATATTCAATATAGAAGACAGGCTGACAAGTTTTTTGACATAATTATAGTTTTGCTATCATTATGCCCCCTCAGTTCATTTTTATCTAGAACAAGTTTATCTCTATGAGCTGCAGACAAGCCAATTTTTCCTGGCTATTGCAGCAAGCTTTGTTTATGAAATGTTGTAAGATTTTTGTGATTTTTCAAATAAATAAATAATTTAGAACATTGAAAGAGAAGTTATATTGATAATGCGGAAATTACATCTAAACTGTAGGATACACAGCTGGTAAGGTATCACACGCATTTTCTTATAACTCGCCGGTTCCATTGTCTCTGCCCTCCCCTCCCCTCACCAGTATTTCTATTGCGGTGTTGTATATGATGCTTGAATTAAAATAAAGTTGGTCGTTTAGAACATTATCCTTGTCTGATTTGACTGCTCTATACATCTCGAATTCTTCCAGGGTGTTAATTTTAAACTTATCTTGTGACGTATGTAAAATTTCCTTGTTTTCATTAATACTACTGTAATTATGCTGATATGAAACTGGATGTTCTGGTCTTCTTTGGTATGTGCTCTTTAAAGCGTTTCGAGAAAGAGCGGGAAGTTTTTACAATTGTTTTTGTAAACACCACTTTTATTATACTTGTGTTTAGTTGTATTTGGCCTTTTTTTTTAATAGTGGTCCCATAATGTTTTTTGTTCTAAAGGATACTGTTATACACGAATACTAGAAAAATACCGGTATGGATCATAAATAAAAACAAATGACGTTTTTGGCCCGAAAATAAACATTATTAAACATTGTTTAAATGGAACTGCCAAAACATATGTTCAATGCTATTAGTATAGGATTCAGGCCAACGTCATTTGCTTATGTTTATGATCCATACCGGTATTTTTCTAGTAATTGTGCTGTTATATTATTCTTCCCCATTTAAGGATTTGAATTTATTGCCAAGAGAAGAACTATAGTCAGCTGATAAAAACTTTTTATTTTGGTTCACTCTTTGAGTTTTATTTTGGTGTTTCAAAATTTATTTATTTATTTATTAGTGAGGTTGTGAATCTGTTGGAAACTGCAATGTGGTTGATAATGTTTATTTCTTCATTGAAATCCACCCTGCTCATTGGGATTGATAATAATCTATTTACAAAACAATGGTATGCGGCTAACTTTTGTGATAATTGATGGTGTGAATCTGAATGTATTGTTTGATCGGTGCAGGTGGGTTTTCGGTAGATTTTGAATTTTAAGCTGCTATTATGTTTTGATATGGTAAGGTCCAGAAAATTATCGTCGTGTTGAAAATTGTGCAGTTTAACATTTGTAAGGTCAGTTAAAAACATTACAGGACTCAACCAGGAAAAAAATTTAAAATGGATAAAAAAATAATAAAATCCTGGGATTGGCTTCTAGACAAATTGCTAAATCCCAGCATTGGATTAAAGCTCCGGAATTAACACCCCTATGCATCATCTCCCTCGTATGATGGTGAAATTAAGAACATTTTTTGCAAAAAGGGTAAAATTATGAATGTCTTTCATAGTAATGGAAAAATCTTTAAAGACTTCTGCGGTTACAGGAAGATTTTGAACACCTTCCACAGTCAGGGGAAAAAGTGAACATCTTCTGTGAAATCGTGAATGTCTTCCGCCAACTGTTGGCTCGACCCAGCCAAAAAAATATTGGGAATAATGCCGGGTGGTAACCCCTATTTTCAGTGCAAGCAGCAGTGATTAAAGGTTTTTGAGCTAATTACACAAATAGCATGAATACTTTAAAATGTAATTATAATATTTTCAACAAGATGTTAGTAGGTACTGGTAATATATTTTTTCACCCTTACTTGCACGAATATTGCTGTTTTGATTGTTTAATTAGTATATTTAAATTTACAAAATAGTTTTAAAATTCCTCAGTCTACTTACCTGAGCCACAGGTATAAGTCTAGAACATCAAATATTGCTTCTAAATGAACTAAATCTAGAATGGTCTTGGGCATGGTGACAGGCCAGCCGACGTTGCGACACAACCAGTCAAAAGTCAGAGCTTCATTCTTGCTGTACTGACGAGCAAACTGAAATATCACAGGTCATGTCACAGCAAAGAAAATTACATTTTACTATTACATAATATTATATTAGTTTGAGTTATGCAGTAGCATTGAGTACATTAAGACAAATCATCTGGGAATCCCTGCATCATGCCCCCCCCCCCTTGTTTCAGAACATTATCACAACTGTGCACACTTGCAGTTTTACATGAAAATCTCAAGTCAAATGTAAATAATGTAGGGTGTGTGCTAAATGTGTTGAAATTTATACTTATCAAACAAAATAAATTCAGAGCATATTTTAAACAACACCTACATTCAGTATCACTAAGGAAAAATATGTAATATCCAATACATAACAATCATCATTGATAAAAAAATAAGGTTCTTGAAATGAAGCATTAACCTGCTTTAGATCTGCAAAGAAATACTCACTCAGGATACTAACTTCTCATGGCAATAAATATTATCTCCATCACTAAATAGTTTATTGATAAAATCTCAAATGTTTCATATGGTTGAATAAGGAATATATCTAAAATAAACAGTATTAGCAATCTGACACATACTTTCTCCCATAAGCTTGTCAACAACCTTTATCATGGGTAAGCGGTGGAAGTAACTATGATATTTTATAATCACAAAAGTTGCAATGGCTTTTTGAACCGTAATTTTTACGGAAATGGGATTTGAACCATTTGTTCAAAATTTAAAGGACTATAACATAACCTACTAAAATGTTATCAAAATTGTTCGGGCCATTTTAGAGAAGATCCGGTTTTCCCGTTTTTTTATGTGTTTTAAGGGAAAATAACCATTAAAATCAACGTTTCAAAAAAGTGAAAGTGCTCAGTAGCTCTGTACACATCCACAGATACACACATACACACACACGCACACACACATATCACTACAAAAAACCACTTTTTTGGGTTCAAGGGGACCCAAAACGGATGTATCCACGAAAACTCAAACACGGAAATTTTGACGAAAACAATACTTTCTCCATATACTATGTATAGGGGAGAAAGTAATATGCCAATTCCCAATGGTCAAGTTGGACGGGTATGAAAAGTAGGCCCTACTCACAAGATAAACTTTAAAACTTTTACACCGTTAGTTAATTATTTTCTTTATAATACATAAAATAATAATAATAATAAATACCTTGAGAAACATAGAGCAAACAAAAGGCATCTTCTTGTTGATAGGAGAGCAGCAAAACACATAGCGGGCTCGCAAAGGTAGAGGAACGTGTTGGATCATGTCAGCCAGAAATTTAAAATCCTCCACATTGCACATGAAGTAGAGGGAATCATCAACCGTTGACAGAGTCACAAAAATATCCTTAACATTAAAAGAAAACATTCAGTGTAATCAGTAAAACACTACGTAAAACTTCCTAAGCAAAAACATGTGTCTCGTATACAAATAGTAAAGATGGATCAGGGTCAAAAATGTCCATCCTTGGCTTTGGTCTGCACCGAGAATCAATAGCTTGCAGTCTTGTAAATTTGTAATTGAATATCAGTCATATAACATAATGATTAGTTGGAAAGTTTGAATATATCTTACATCAGTATCTTTTTACAGGATATGTGTGTCTCTTATAAATTCAATACACTGTATCGACTCAACTGGATCTCTAAGGGCCACTTTCCGCAAATGTAGTTTAACTTAACCTTAGTTAACTTTAAACGGCGGGTTAAACTTAGGATGGCTTTCCCCACTATTTTGTCATGGAAGTTTAGTTCAACCAAGCTTTTTTTGCAAGCAACAGTGTTGGCAACACAGTTATGCAGTTTTGTCTGAAATATTAGCTGTTTAGCTCCTCCCCACTATGACATTATCTGTCATTTATTTATTTTCTCGTGTTTTGGTTGTTTGTATTAAGTTTCGTGTCACTGTCTTCAACTGATGACATTAAAAGGAAACATATTTGCAGGCTACTTGCTGCTAATTTATAATCATTTATTGTGTTTGTTATGTTATTTAAACTTGTGTAGGCCTACTGTACACATAAAATACCTGCAATAATTCCAATCAAGGGAAAATAATTTATTTCCAGTTCAATTTATTTTGGGTTATGTTGAACAAACATCAAACAAGGATATTTGCCATTGCCGAACTTAACAAGTCAGCCAATCAAAATCAAGCTATTATTCTTCTCTCCTGGTTTAACCCATAGATCGCCGGATAAACCAGCCTCTAGCGATGGGGGTATTTTTGTCCTTTGACGCTAGGCACGAGCCCGGGATTGTTTTTCACATAAATTCAGGCTAGACCTAGGGGTTGCATCATTATCACTTAGATAAAATCCTTTGGTGATTTGGCGGGGTTTGGACCCAGGACCCCCGGGACCGAAGTCCCGTGCTCTAACCACTACAACAGCTTGCTCCCCACCCTGAGGATTAACTCAAACCTAGATTAAACCGAGAAATTATTTTGGAGAAAGTGAATCTGAGGTTAAACTAGATTTGGGGAAAGCGGCCCTAAATTTACTACTTTTACACCCCTAATGTCCCATAGTACAGTCGGAACCCATTTTGGTGAAAATTATTAATTTGATTTAACTTAGGGCTTTAGCGAAATAAAAAAAATTCTTGAGCAACTGATTCTGTTGAAAGAATAGAATTATTACCGTTAATAAGGATTATTCGTATGCATGGAATTGTCTTCGTTCATCTCATATGTGACTTAAGAGCATACTCCTAGTTACTGTAAACCTAAAAATATAGTAATACCATGAGATTGGCGAGTGTGGAGTTTGGTAAGTGGTAGGCGTACAGTTCTATCTGCTCTGCTGTGGGATGAAGACCAGCCTTGGTGATAGGCTCAGGTGTCTGAGACAGCAGGTTACGTAAGGTATGCAGATCCTCATGTTTGAACGTAGTAACATAACCCTGTAGGGACATAGTTATACCATGAGATTGGCAAGTGTGGAGTTTGGTAGGTGGTAGGCATACAGTTCTATCTGGCCTGCTGTGGTGGGTTGAAGACCAGCCTTGATGATAGGCTCAGGTGTCTGAGACAGCAGGTTACGTAAGGTATGCAGATCCTCATGTTTGAACGTAGTAACATAACCCTGTAGGGACATAGTTATACCATGAGATTGGCGAGTGTGGAGTTTGGTAGGTGGTAGGCATACAGTTCTATCTGCTCTGCTGTGGTGGGTTGAAGACCAGCCTTGGTGATAGGCTCAGGTGTCTGAGACAGCAGGTTACGTAAGGTATGCAGATCCTCATGTTTGAACGTAGTAACATAACCCTGTAGGGACATAGTTATACCATGAGATTGGCGAGTGTGGAGTTTGGTAGGTGGTAGGCATACAGTTCTATCTGCTCTGCTGTGGTGGGTTGAAGACCAGCCTTGGTGATAGGCTCAGGTGTCTGAGACAGCAGGTTACGTAAGGTATGCAGATCCTCATGTTTGAACGTAGTAACATAACCCTGTAGGGACATAGTTATACCATGAGATTGGCAAGTGTGGAGTTTGGTAGGTGGTAGGCATACAGTTCTATCTGGCCTGCTGTGGTGGGATGAAGACCAGCCTTGATGATGGGCTCAGGTGTCTTCAAGAGTGATTATTTGTTGTAAATAAAATTTGGAAAAATAGAAAGAAGCTATACAGAATAAGAGTACTCTAGAACTCCAACTATCCGAATTCATTAGGACCTTAACATAATAATTAAAAATTCAGATAATTAGATATTGCCGAAAGAGAGTCGAGCCAAGCTTTTACTATTGCAATTGCAGAATGCGTCTGCAAAGATTTTTAAATAAAAAAAATCAAGCTTACACCACGATAGTGGAATTAGAAGATGTTCACATGATCGCGGGGTATAATGATGATGTCAACAAGACCGAGGAAGATGTGCAAGATTTTGCCGTGATCGTCTAAAATGATGACCAGTTTCCATGACCAAGGGGACGATGATCATGGATAAACAACCGTGGGATGTATTTTACATTCTGCCGCAATTACTTAAGAAGATAATGATGTTTCCGTAACCACAGTATTATGCTCTACATTAAACAAGCAGCTCTACTTGGAGGTCACGAATTGTGGAGATTTATAGGCATACACGGTGGATGCGATACACCCTGGTATTGATTAACGTCCGCACTAGTGAGTACTACGACTATCCGCAGTACTATCCTGATAATTAGACCAATTCGTTATTACAAGGTAAAAATGTGGTTCGGATTCACTATAAACTGTAGGTCCCTTAGTTGCCATTGGCTGTGTGGGCTATTAACTAACAGCTGTGTCTAAGTAACATGTTGGCCTTAGTCACTAACAAGACTACAAGATCGGACCACTGATCCTACACTCATCTCCATTAATACTTGGCTTAAAATACCTACATTTGTATGGATGCCATCATATCATACTAATATTATAAATGTGAAAGTTTGTGTGTTTGTTTGTTTATTTGTTTGTTTGTTTGTTTGTTTGAAGTTCAATCACGCATTAACTAATGGTCGGATCACGTTGAAATTTGGTATGATGATAGCTCACATTCCCGATTAACATATAGACATATTCTTACCTCAAAAATCCTTTCGGGCTCCGCCCCAGCGGCTCTAGAGTTTCCCATGTTAACCTTATGAGTATTCATATTTAAAAGGAATGAAATAATTTTGCCAGCTTTTTCAACTACACAATTTGTTTCTATGATATTCAATAGCATTAAAAGGTTATAGGTACGGTTTACCAACAGGGTGCAGCACCATTAGTTCTTTAAACATTTATGACAACAGCTAATTTGAAGCAAGCAGCAACAAAAAAGCTGTGAGATTTTTACATTTTTCTATTGGTTACGTGCAGTGGTAGAGCATGGCTATGGTAAACGTGATGTATTATAGTATACAGTAGTAAATCATAGTAAACCAAATTTTTTTAAAACGTGTCCTCTCCCATTGAAAACGCAAAGCATGAGTATTCAACTACAATAAGCATTGTATACCAACCCCGTACGAAGGACGGGTACTCAGCTAGTTTCAGAATAAAGTATAAAAAAGTATAAGGTTAAATTAAGGTTTGTAATAACAAGGCCACCTTATCAAACTGAGTCCCATAGCGCCCAGCTCGGCCAGCAATCTGCAATGCCTGAGACACTGAGATGACGTCCATCTCCTTCTCTCCTTTGTCATTCATCACAGGCTTGATCAGCGAGTAAAAAATCACTCTTCTTATGCTCCTAGATTGTGAAAAACCCATTTAAAGTTATGAATTTTAAAGAACAGGAAAAGAAAAAGCGTTATATAAGTGTAAGGAATATTTACCTTGACAGATGATTTATAGTAACTGGACTTTGGTGGGTAAACCATAGTCCCTATAACTACTCCAGATTACTTTCATCAGACAAGCAAGGCGTTATAAATCAAGGGGTTATTTTAATAATCAATCACGAGTGTAATACTTTAGAAGCCGCTTTGCGAGTGACGATAACACCGCTATCGCGAGAGATGTTCACGATAGTTCCGCGAACGCAGGAGGCAAAGTCATTTCGACGATCGCGCCGTTACCGCGGAGTCATACCGACGATTGCGCCATGACCATGAGTCAAGTTTCTATACCTGTAAATTTTTACTCATTTTTTGGTTATGATAGATCAGTGCTACAAATGGTAAAAATTGATTTTGTTTGCCTTTTTTGGTAACTGCATTACTCAAGACTTTCTTTTTATGCACAGGAAGAAATCCCGTGACCGCGGAGTCATACCGACGATCACACCATGACTGCGGAGTGATACCGACGATCACGCCGTGATTGCGGAGTCATACAGACAACCACGCCGTGACCGTGAGTCTTAAGTTTCTATACCTGTAAATTTTTACCCATTTTTTGGTTTTGATAGATCAGTGCTACAAATGGTAAAAATTGATTTTGTTTCCCTTTTTTGGTAACTGCATAACTCAAGACTTTCTTTTTATGCACAGGAAAAAATCCCGTCCTGAAAATCGGGAACAAATTAAAAATTCAATCCCGTCCATCCCTAAAATTAGTCCAGCATCTAAAGGGGGTTGAGTATGCACTGCAGTAAAAATAAGAGAAAAATTCCATAAACCTAAAAAAAATTAGCACAACCGGGGAATTTGGTACAGATGTTGGGTGTACCTTCCTTTTGAACATACTAAAAGTCCCCTAAAATTGAAGCTGTGCTACGGCCGCCATATTGGAAAATGGCGGCATATTTCCGTATTTTTCGCTATAGTGACTTTATTATTAGAGATACAGGAAAAAGCTAAATATACAAAATGTAGGTAATCTAAAAATACACATTTTTTGTATTTACCATCTTTCTCTAAACCCAACGGTTTTTTAGTTATTTGTTATTAAGTATAGATAGTTTTTTCTATTTATCAAAAATAGGTGAAACGCATGGAAATTGTCCGTTACTTTCAAGGATTATGATAATTTATCCTATTTAGTTAAATAGTGTGATACTATAAAATCTTAAAATTTAAGCTTATTTTATGAGTAAAACAACTTTGCCACAGCAAACCTGCAGACTCAGCAAATTTCCTTTTGATTGGATGTTTTATTAATTGTATTTAAATAAAATCAGATTCAACAGGTACCTAGGTTTGCTGCTACAGGTAGGTTATTATAGTGTGTTTTTTTAGTAAAATATCAATAACTTAGTATAAAATAATTAATTTTCCAAGTTTGATCATAATTAATCTATAAACAAACAAACTGCAACAGTTAACTAATTCAAAATAATAGCATGGTAGCTTAAGATTTACAATTTACAAATTTAAATATACAAATTTTGGTTGTGTTTACTAAAAATATGGCGATTATTCGTCACGATTCGAATACTAACCGAAGGGGTTTTCAAAAGGAGATGAAGCAAGTAATTTAAGTACTGTAATATTAACTCGTACCAAGTATCGGAAATATTGTATGGAGTGAGGAAATCAACCATATTTTGTAAACTACGCAATAGTCATATTAATATTTTATACTCATTTGTACCCATTTAATAAATAAACATTTTAATATTTTGATAGAACTACCACTATCACTCTGATATCAACTAAGTGGGATGAATAATTGTCGTAAACCTTGAAAGCAACCGTCAATTGCTTCACCGATTTTTGATAAATAAAACTAACTATACCATGCTTAATTAGTCACCAACATGAACTAGACACGAAAAACACCCTTCCAAATTTACAATGGGATGTCAAGTATCGTTAGTTAGTGTGGTGGTGCCATCAAAATACTAAATTGTTAACTATTAAATGGATAAAAAATAAGATAAAATATTAATATGACTATTCCATACTTTACAAAATATGGTAGATTACCTTACTGCATACAATATTTTCGGTGCTTGGTACGAATTAATATTACTTAAATAACAGGCTCCATCTCCTTTTGAAAACCCATTTGGTTAATATTCTAATCGTGACGAATAATCGCCATCTTTTCAGTAAACAAAACCAAAATTTGTATATTCAAATTTGTTTATTGTAAATTTAAAACTCCCATGCTATTCTTATGAATTAGTTAACTGTTGCAGTTTGCTTGTTTATAGACATATTTTGATCAAACTTGGAAAATTAGTTATTTTATAGTAAGGTATTGGTATTAAAAAAAAAACACTATAATAACCTCCCTGTAGCAGCAAACCTAGGTACCTGTTGAACCTAATTTTATTTATATACATTTTTTAATAAAACATCCAATCAAATGGAAATTTTCTGAGTCTGCAGGTTTGCTGTGGCGGAGTTGTTTTACTTATAAAATAAGCTTAAATTCTTAGATTTTATAGTATCACTCAATTTAACTAAATAGGATAAATTATCATAATCCTTGAAAGTAACGGTCAATTTCCATGTGTTTCGCCTATTTTTGATAAATAGAAAAAACTAAATATACTTAATAACAAATAACTCAAAAACCGTTGGGTTTAGAGAAAGATGGTAAATACAAAAAATGTGTATTTTTAGATGACCTACATTTTGTATAATTAGCTTTTTCCTGTATCTCTAATAATAAAGTCACTATAGCGAAAAATACGGAAATATGCCGCCATTTTCCAATATGGCGGCCGTAGCACAGCTTCAATTTTAGGGGACTTTTAGTATGTTCAAAAGGAAGGTACACCCAACATCTGTACCAAATTCCCTGGTTGTGCTAATTTTTTTTTTGTCAAAACATATTTTTACTGTACTAAAAGTGTAACTGTAGTTTATATGGTAGTTAAGTTTTAAAATTAAGTACACCATTTCCAAGCCTATTTTAATATTCTTTTAATAAAAACCATATACATTTCAAACTGAAGCATTTTCATTGATATTTTTACCTAGATTGTTGTTTAAACTTTATATTTAAAATAGCTTAGTGATAAACAGCTTATAATTATTTTCCCGTTAACTTGAGAACTCCGTACACATTATTTAAAGGAAATAACACTTAATGTTTTGTAATTCATGTGTTGAACATAGAATGCACTCCAAACACAGTACTATTTATTGTTTTATGGGAGTTATATAGGTAGATTTAAACAGTATTTTTACTTTAAATTTGTAATTTAAAATTAAATGTTAAATAACTGAATTATTATCATTGATATGGGATTTTTCATTGTAAAATCTTTAAAGCAGATGCGGTTTGTAATACAATGCCGTTTAAAACATGTTTCTTTCGTGTCTAGTTCACGAGATATGAACGATGTTCTAGAACACGCCTCAGCGCTACTTCCCCCCTCCCGCCGAAGTTGTGCACTTGCTGGGAGGGCGACAACATTGGTTTTTGTCATCTCCAAGGTGCCCCCAACAACAATCAAAAGTCAAAATGCGTTACACTTTCAGTACATACGCAATTTTTACAAGTCTGTACTACACGTTGATTTCTGCCGCGCAGCAGCGTCACCAGCCTCACTGTGCCACTTCATCGGAAACCTCGCAAAGCTTTGTAATATTTCGATATAATTATCATATAAAGTGACTTTAGTGTGTTAAAAATACTATGCACGATTAAAGAAATGTACTGTTTGTTGTTTAATAGGGTTTTTAATGGATAGTTTAACGTTATTTAGGGGTTCTAATTCAAATTTTTTAATAAATTGTTAAATAGCTCAATTAATATCATAGATACGGGACTTTTCCTTGATATTGCTTTAAAGCAGATGAAGTTGGCAATACAATACCGTTTAGTGCTTGCTTCTATCGTGTCTAGTTCATGAGATATGAGCGATTTTCTAAAACGCGTCTCAGAGCACCTTCACCCCCTCCCCCCAAGTTGTGCACCTACTGCGAGGGCGACAACATCGGTTTTTGTCATCTCCAAGATGCGCCCAACAAGAATCAAAAGTCAAAAAGAGTTACACTTTCAGTGCATACTCAACCCCCTATAGATGCTGGACTAAATTTGGTAATCCAAGTTTCTGTAAGCAATAGGGATGGACGAGATTGGATTTTTAGTTCGAGACAAGACGAGACAAGATTTTTTATTTCTCATAAAATTTCGAGACGAGATCGAGACGAGATTTCTCTTCTCATACACAACGGGAAATGCACGTTCGAAATTTTTACCTGATTTTGTAACATTGTTAGATGACTGTTTAAATACTAAAATAATGATAATAGGCAAGAATATTTACAATCTTTCATTAAATAACATCAGCATAACATTTTTTTATTAATCACGCCTAACTTATTAAAAATGCCTACGATTAGGAAACATGGTGATATCAGTTAGGATAGAGTTCAACTTATCCTAAAATAAAATAAATCATAAAATAAAAGCAATATTAATTTTTATAAAATAGTTACTTGTTTTGAATTTTTTTATAGTAATAAAACATTCCTCACACTGCTTACACTTAACAAAACTTCTCAAATGTTATTAAAGTAATATTATTAAAATAATGAAAGTAATATTTACATTAAAAGAATTAAAGTAATATTTACATTAAAAGAATTAATTAAATAAGAACGCCTACGAAAAGGAAACGCAACTACAACACGCTCCTGTATTGCGGGTATTGCATTGACTTTCTGCAGGCGTTTTTAATTTTTTTTTTTTTTTTTTTTTTATTCTCGTCTTGATAAAAATCTCGGCCAAAAAGTAATCTCGTCTCGTGTAACGAGATTGAAAATTTCCCGAAAATTTCCCGAAATTTCGAGACTTGACCATCCCTAGTAAGCAATTATGGCACATCTTGATTGCATAGATATATTTAAGTCAACTCTTCCTAACTATAAATTTACTATTTTGATCTTGTTGTGTTTGATTGATACTGACCAAAGGTTTATGATTAAATGAAAGGATGAGGATTTCCAGCCTTTTTTTTTAGTTCTTACTACCCATCCTTGTGAAACATATTAGTTGCACTCAATATGACATATCACAATCAATAGTCAAACTACCATAATATGAAAATCAAGAGAATTATGATGTTGTGGTTTCAAGCATTCCGACAATGTTGAGTGTTTCAAGAAGCGTGGACAAATGTAATTTAAGTAGCTATTTGGAGCCATGTGTATTTTTTCTTTCTGTAAACTTCAATTGAGATTGTCTACAACGGTGTACATATTTAGTAAGATCCTCCACTACTGTATTCTCTATCACTTACAAGTTGAGTCCCATTCCAATGGCATCTGTAGCTACCAGGACCTTGCATGAATTGGCCGGGTCATTGAACTTCTGTGCTTGGGCCAGCTTGGTGCCAGGCGGTAGACCTCCATAAATCACAGCCACCTCCATACCTCTAGCTTCTATGCCTCTGCTTACCTATACACGTTCAATTAGTTGACTTGTTTTGTTGGGTATGCAGTCATGAATGTTACAAGAACATCATTTGGTTGAGGACTCTTTCATTCAGTCTCTGTAATATTGTCTACAAATTAAACCAAAACTTTATTTAGTTAAAAATGGGGCAGCATACACTTAGGGCCGTCGCGTGGTTTATTGGCGCCCGGGGCAGGATGTTGTCAGGTGCCCCCCCCCCCCCCCCATGATGAGTGATGCTCGTTATAAAAAGTTGTGTGGCGGGTTGCGTCGCTATCTGCATTTTATTCCCCAACAACAGACACCCAGAGGATATAATACAAAAATTACAAAAATACTAGAGTCAAGAATCAGGGATTAAATTACTTAAATTTTTGATGAAAATCTTTTTTTTTACCTATAAAAAGTACTATATATGTTATAAATTAATACAGTGCAAATTGGATGTACACTGACACAATATTCACGTAAATAATTCGTAATAACTCATTAAACTAAGCTGACAGCTAAGCTGAGACTGCCGTAGGAGAAAGGAGTGATTGGGGTAGGGGTGACTTGTCAACACTTATATATTTGAAGTGATTGACTCTACCACGAGTCATGTCAGAGTCCCAAGGTCGGCTGTCGGCCGGTCGGGTGAAATAAGACATTGCAATATTGATTTATATTAAGATAATTTAAGTTCGGACAGGGCCTACAACTCCGCAGCGGGGTTAAATATTAGGCTATTATTACTTAACTGAATAGTATACAAGAAAATCCAGCTACTCCATTTTCATAAAATATTTACTTTTGGAAAACATTGCATATACAAAAAGTGATTGGTGTCAAATAATATGTATTTATTCAGTAATATTAAAAAATCGTAATATTCAAAATTCAAATATACATAAACTTTAAACTTTCCAAAATACGTTATGTACATCTAACATATTTTTTCAATTTTGTTGTATTACTTTTTCCATGGCACCCACGGCGCCTCCAAAACCCAGGGCTGTCGCCCCAATCGCCACACCCATGTGACGGCCCTGCATACCGTTACCTGCTTATTGTCACTTTTATATGTATTTAACATCTATGGTGATAAGAATTTGATATGAATGAAAAACCATCAAATTTCATTTCACACTGATGATCATTTTAAAGATGTTTTGTTGCAAATATAAACTTAAATACTGAGGGGCATGGCGCAATTTGCACCATCAACATTTTTGGGGGGCGTGATTTTTTTGGGTAGGATTTTGGTTTTTTTGTAAGGGATTTTATACCAGCAAAAATTGATAGGAAAATTACAAAAAAAATTATCATAAGCAACAGTAAAAAGTACTGTTTATTTATTTAACCATTCAATAAGGAGTTTAGACTTTAGACCAACACCAGAATTTTCCTGTCAATCCGTAAATGTATTGCTCTGGTTAAGAGGACGGTTGGTAGGCCTAATGGCTCGACTTGCAACCATGTCTGTCACAGCCATTAGTTAGAGGATGAGTAAGGAAATAGTCATCTGAAGCGTGCTTTTATTACATTGTACCTTTTTATTTTGCATGAATCGCAATTAATCATACTAGGTAGATAGAGCCTATAAAATATACTCATTCAAATGGATATTTTTTAATCAGGCAATTATTTTTATTTTATTAGCATTTTTGTCATACTCTTGTAATTTTAGCCTATATGATACAACTTACAACATCAGTAATAACCTGTTCCAATGTTTAATGATGTAAGATAACGATATTAGATATATTAATGCTAAGTTTATTAATTTCCTAATTTATTTAGGCCTAATGCAAAATATCTGGTTGATTTAATTTATTGTTTCCATGATGGTGGGGGTTATCTTTTTTACTAAGATAACCCCCACCATCATCAAAACAATAAATTAAATCAATGCATTACTAAAC
Source organism: Macrosteles quadrilineatus (assembly GCF_028750875.1). Classification (NCBI taxonomy): domain Eukaryota; kingdom Metazoa; phylum Arthropoda; class Insecta; order Hemiptera; family Cicadellidae; genus Macrosteles; species Macrosteles quadrilineatus. The sequence continues at coordinate 36,262,864 of NW_026542595.1, forward strand.
TTTGTAAATTAAGAATGCATGTTGGATAGGTTTGAAAAATATACTACAACACTTACCTACAACAACACAACACTGAACTACAACTGATTCAACCTGTCAAAAGTCAATGATGATATACCTCAAAATGTACCTCATTAGTTTTATTGTTTTATTAATTAGAAACAAATTAGTTACTATTTTATTCATACTATTGAAAGTTGGCTCTGGGCTGGTGCAAGGAGTTTTTTTGCCAGGCTTAAGAGCGTCATTTTGGTGCCCCCTGATACAAACCCACTCCTATCTATATTAAAAAAATATATATATCCTACAAATCTATAAAAAATAAAATATCCTTAAAATGAACAAAGGTTACAAAAGTAAATCAGGTAGGCCTATAATTACTTTTTTGTCTATTTATACAGGGTGTCCCAGAACTCTCTACCAATATTTTAGGGCATTGCTCCTGGGTAAGAAAAATACCTAAATATCATATTTAAATTGTCCGGAAGTCCTTAGTTACTCACACAGCCGCCATTTTTTTTTTCAGTTATTAATTTTTTTCTAAAGAATGGTTAAACATACGAAATGGAAACTTTGCGCAAACATTTATGACAACTAGACAAAGCTACCAAAAAATTATGAAGATTTTTCAAATTCATAAAACAAAATGGCGGCTGTTTAAAATTTTGTTTCTTAAATAACTCGAAAACCGTTGAAAAACTTACATTAACCAAAATGTTGATACACAAATTTTTAGGGTAGTTCAGCCCTATATATATATATTTAACATCCCATCCTTACACCTAAAGAATTTGATTGTTTGTTGTTGTTGAATTGATTGTTTGTTATCAATAGTTGGCGCTACTGATGAACAAAGAATTGTAGGCCTACTTAAAATTTTGATCAATGGGGAAAGGTTTGTGAATTGTACATACATTTATTATCCAAGAAATTAAAACTTTTTAATGAATACCAATAAAATTCACCACAAATCACCATTCTCTATCCACTTAGATGTCTCACAAAATGAAGTACGACGATGTTTCTGTAATCCATGAGAAATAATCTCAACCTTGTCGTGATTGAGGGAGGTAGCCACGACTTTGCCGTGATTGTGGGATACGACCAGGAAGTCGCCTTAATCGCAGGATATGACAAAGACAATGTTAGCGTCAAGTATGTGCACAGAGTTTTTGGGTGCTATCTAGAGAAGAGAAATATGCTAATTTTCTGTGAACTTAGGAAAATGACACGCTGAAATCCAGTAGCAAAAGAAATTCTGCATCTAATGTGCAACTTCATATGTTTCTGATATAGTCCTTTAGTTGGAGTAAAGAAGTGTGAAGCCTACAAAACCGCGGTAGGTGTGCGTTTTTACTGACATACTAATGTTATAATTTAAAGGGTGGAGTGTAGATGTCATGCTTTGGGAGGGTGGCATTAGGCTTGGTTTAGGGGGGGGGCATGCACCATTGCCCTTGGGGGGGGGGGGGGGCTGGGCACCCCAGCTTAAAAAAGCTTTCAAATTTTAGTTTTTAAAACGTTTTTTTAGCCATAATTCTTTGAAGAAAAAAATACCCGTTGCAGTTGTCTTTATGGTTAACCCTCGGACCTCTTTACCTTTTGTTATTTGTAACTGTACGTGACTGTTTCCATTTACAACTGGCTTATTATCATGCTATGTTTTTAAGCTGTAAGAATAACAGTTGAATATTCTAATAATGGATTATTATTATTATTTAATATTTAGGGATATAAAATAGTTAGTACAATAGCAAATGTGATTTTTAACCACCAACATGTAACAGCATTTTGTGACTAGTCCAAATGATGAACTTACTGTATAGACGTCGTTTTTACTGAAGCACACAATGCAGTCCCCAGGAAGAACATTGTCAAGGCTTCCTAGGCCATTGGATTCAATTGTGAGTTCTGTCAGTCTTTTGTATTTGCAAACCTGGTAAAACCAAAATTAGAGCCAATTGATACTATATTACATGAAGTATTACATAAAGCTTAGTTACTAGTTATAATAAAATAATAGTACATTTTATAAATGGAAAAGTCAATTATTGATGGGAAATTCAGCAAACTTTGCCCACAACCATAGTTGAATGTGTCTGCTGTATTCTGGTGGATATATATAATAATAAAGTTATATTTGTTGTACCTACCTCAATATCTTCACCCGTGGTGACAGCTAATGCTTTGACCAGGTCTACTGCTCCTTCCTCCCCACACACATGGATCTCCTCAGCCATTACTCCCAGTAGTGTCCTGGTCTATGCACAACCTTATCCTGGATCTCTCATCATCTGAAGCATAGTTGTTGTACCTACCTCAACATCTTCACCCGTGGTGACAGCTAATGCTTTGACCAGGTCTACTGCTCCTTCCTCCCCACACACATGGATCTCCTCAGCCATTACTCCCAGTAGTGTCCTGGTCTATGCACAACCTTATCCTGGATCTCTCATCATCTGAAGCTTAGTTGTTGTACCTACCTCAACATCTTTATCCGTGGTGACAGCTAATGCTTTGACCAGGTGAACCATGCCCTCGCGCCTGCACCCAGACTAACGAAAAGGAAGCGTGATCCATGCGCAGGCCCGAGGAGCGGCTCACAAAACTTTACTTAACAAAATGAGAACCATGGATGGAGGCTCAAGAACAACACGCCATTTGAGAGAAACGAGCTGTAATTAACCATTTAAAAAAATAACACAACAATAACATCAACAACAATAATTAACAATAATACATGAATTAAATACTCTCAATTAAACTTTAAAAATTTTGATACCCGTTTACCCTACTAACTTACATTTATTTCATTAATCATTTTCAAATAGGCTAAATTTCAAAATAAATCTTACTAGCTTTTACCTTTCAAAAAACTTTTAAATTAACAAATTACAACATGATATATATAATGACTCTTTTAATAAATTCATTTCATCTGGTAACTATAGAAACTTTAGGGGCCCCAAATTAGAATTCAATAGAATATTTAATAAAATTATAAAATTTAAAAAAGATCAACAAGTAGCCTAGGCTAAAGAATTTAAAATTTAAAAAGAAAAACAATTAATAAATCTCTGTGCACAAATTAACAAATAGGTAACGAAATCTCCAAGTCCAGGACGGTGGTTAGCAATAATTAATTAGGCCTAAAACTTGCGGAATTTGCGGTACTAGTTCATGTTTCTGGGCGAGCAGCACCGGAGGGGAAGCAGGCATGACGGAAGAGGGGGGCCAAGATCCAGGGGTGGCCAAGAGTTGTAATTCCCACTCCGCCAAGGCTGATGCAGACTACCGGTACTCCATGTTCCTCCTCACGGGCCCCAAAAGGCGCGCGTGGCGCACTTGACTTACTCCATAACCTCGCAGACTAAGCACAAAGTAAAAAACTTACACAACCTTGTATAAATCATGTGCCAAAAGGGCGATTTAAAACGATGAAAAATGTCTGCGAGGTTAACTAGTTGATTGTCACGCAACCTCTGAAGTGCTTGGCGGTGGGAGTAAAAAGAACAAAACCCACAGCCTTGTTCGGGGGGCCGTGGAGTGAGAAACACTGAACTAGCCTACTATAAAAAAAACACTTGAACCATTGATCATGAGTCGTGACATTCGCCCGGTGGAAATAGTCACGGCTCAACCTCCCTCCCCAAAAGAGGACACTCCTCTCCAAAAGGGACAAACAAACAAGCCTCTCCCCCACTTCCTGAAAAGAGATTGACCTGAAAGACAACTCAAGTGTCTGTGGTGGGGAACGCCAAGGGACTTCCAAACTGAGGGGAAAACTCACCCCCAGGGTTTGCTCTGGCCAGAGCTGGAAAATTTTGTGAGGGAAATTCCTTCGCAGAACACAGGGGACAGGAGAAGTGATCAGGTTCTCTGGCCCAGTGCACTTCCCACCCAGACACAAGAGGAAAGAAAATTGCCTACGGAAGAGTTCCGCGGAAGGGCTTGAGATGAGAAATGTGCGCCCTCCGGAACACTTTTCCAGTCCGCGGATCTCCAAGCTCCGCCGTGACAGGCGTCAAAAACCTCAGGATGCGGTGGGGACCTGACCACCGATGACACAACTTTGCAGCTCTCTTGTCCACAGCCGAACTGGCTGGATGAGCTTTACAAAACACCAAATCCCCCACCTGGAAAGGGTTGTCTACTCTACCACGATTGTGCTTCCTCCGGACCAATTCCCTAGCTCTGATCAAGTTTCTCCTGGCCGCTTGCCAAGTTGCCTTGACATCAGCCGCACCAGGAGGTGGCAGAAGGTCGCCAATTCCCCACACATTCGCTAACGGGTTGTTAGGCGGATAGCCTAGAAACAGCTCGAAAGGGACCGCCTTGTGACTCTCATGGTGAGCAGTATTGAAAGCAAACTGAAGCCAAGGGAGTTCCTGATCCCAGGTGGTCTGCTTGTCAGCATGGAAAGCTATGAGAGCGGAACGAAGATTGCGATTGAACCTTTCAGCATGAGAAGGCTGTGGATAGTAAGGGGAAGTAGTCACATGGCGGATTCCGTGCCCAAAGCACATTCTTTTGAACAGATGGGAAACAAACTGTGTTCCGTTGTCGGAAACAATGGTGGCGGGTATTCCAAAATGTTGGAAGAGGTGAGTTCGAAGTACCTGCACGGTGAGCTGTGCAGTGGCATTCCTTAAGGGGAAAAGCCAACAAAACTTGGAGAAGGCATCCACACAAACAAGTAGGAACTTATTTCCTGACTTGCTACGCGGGAGAGGCCCTACATAGTCAATGAAAACCTTCTCCAAAGGTCTTTCCGCCACCTCAGATGACAACAAACCAAACTTAGAGTTTTGAGCGGGCTTGCTCAGTGAGCACGTTTGACAAGAACGCACCCTAGCAGCAAGATCCCGATCCATACCCTTCCAGATGAACATTTCCCTAACCTTCGCAATGGTCTTGTGGATACCTAGATGCCCACCCACAGGAGAAGAATGAAAATACTCAAAGACCATAGGTATTAGAAGACTAGGCAGCACAACTTTAGGTTTACCTCGCTGCCGAGCGCGACAGCAAAGGGCACCCTGGGACAGAAAATATGGGGGGTGGGCTCCCCCATTTTGAAGCTCACCAATGATCTTTGCCAGCTCAGGATCCTTCAGCTGATGGGGAATGAAATCAGAAAAGGCGAGTGGAAACTCCAAGAGCACGGCACAACCCGGTTGCTCTTGGTCAGAAGGAGGATCGTCGGGTGAATGGTACATCCTAGATAGTGTGTCAGCAATCACATTCTGAGTGCCTCGAACGTGTTGCACTTGGAACTTAAGGGACGATATTTGGACAACCCAACGACCAATTTTCCCAAGCTGGCGTGGATGTGCAAGAAGCCACGAGAGTGCCTGGTTGTCGGTTTCCAATAAAAACTCCTTGTGCTCCAAAAAGCGTCTGAATTTATTGACTCCAAACACGACAGCCAAACACTCGAGTTCATACACCGAAGAGCTTTTCTTTTCGCAGGGACTCAAAGTGCGTGAGGCGTACGCAATTGGCTGCCTAACACCATCCACCTCTTGTGACAACACAGCCGCAATTGCGACGGAGGAAGCATCTGTTTGCAAGACAAAGTTTTGATTGAAATCCGGCATCGCCAAAACAGGGGGCTGCATGATAGCCTCCTTGAGAAGATCAAAAGACGTCTGCTGCGCTTCACCCCAGACAAACTTGGCGCCCTTCTTCCGAAGCTCATTGAGAGGAGCCGCCAATTCAGCAACATTGGGTATGAAGCGTCGGTAAAAACCTACCATGCCGATGAACCTAGCAATACCCTTGACATCTCTGGGAGGAGGAAACTCCCTGATAGCCTGGGTTCTAGCGGGGTCGATGCAGACGCCTCTATGAGAGATAAGATGACCAAGGAACGAAATTTCCGGCTTTGCAAAACTAACCTTGTCAGGATTCACGGTAAGGCCAGCCCTATTCAATCTACTCATGACTTCTTCAAGATGAATCAGGTGATCTTCGAAGCTCTCACTGTACACCAAGAGATCGTCGAGGTAATTGAACACAAACTTGAACTTGACATCATGAAAGATGGAATCAAGGAGTCTGGTGAGAGTCTGGGCCCCCACAGCAAGACCCATCGGAACTCTTGTGAACTGATACAAATTCCACGGAACGCAGAAAGCAGTGAGAGGTCGAGACTCAGGTTTCAAAGGAATCTGATGATAGGCCTGATTCAGATCAAAAACAGAAAAATACTTGGCCTTACCGAACCAATCAAACGCAGAATGCAAATCGGGGAGAGGCACAGAGTCGATTTCAATTTGCGCATTCAATTTGCGATAGTCCAAAACCATTCGGGACTTGCCATTGGGTTTTGGGACGAGAAAAGCTGGACTAGCGTAGCTCGAACGGGAAGGTTCAATGACACCATTTTCCAGAAGTTCGTCAATGATTTTTCTGAGAGTTTCCATTTTGGGTGGAGCTAATTTGTATGGGTGAGAGCGAACGGGACGGGTATCTGTTAGACGAATCTCGTACTCCAACAGGTTAGTGACTCCAAGCTTTGGCGTCAGCACATCTGGGAAACGAGAACACAAGGTTCTGATGGCTTCAGCCTCGCAAGTAGTCAGATGCCCTAACGGATCAATTGTTGGCTTGCTGGGTATCTCAGGCTCGACTACCGCAGCACCACCACCAATTTCATCAGCAAAAGATATTAATACCCGTCTCGCAAATCGGAAAAAACACTGACCTCTGCCTAAATCCAAAATTAGGCCAGTGTGCTTGATAAAATCCGCTCCCAAAATGACAGGGAAACAAAGGTCCTTAGCCACCCAAAAACTCCAAACCCAAGAAAAATGTTCAATTTTGAACTTGAAACGGGCTTCATAGATGATGGGAAGGGGTGAATTTGACGCAGTCCAGCAGATAGGGGTTTTTCGCTCAACTTGCTTGATAAGCCCAGACGATTCAAGTTTTTCAAAAAGGGACAAGGAAATGAGGCAACGGGCTGACCCAGAATCCACTAGGGCCTTCTGCACCGTGGAACCTATGAAGATGTTGAGACGTGGGCAAGTTGAGCGCGCCGCTTTCACGCCCATGGAAGCAAGGCCCGCAATCCCCCGCAGCAGAGGCTCGGTCACAGGCACAACACTCCCAGAAGGGGAGGCAACAGAAACATTAACTGACTTTAACTTAGACTTTGACTTACTTGAAAAAACATTCAAATTATTGCCCTTTACATTATCACCAACAACCTCACAGGAAGGATCGGGCAATTTTTCCTCCTGTGAGCAAACTAGTTTTTTGGACCACGTCCAAAATTTCCACCTTGACGGCAATGCCGCCGAATGTGACCTGGTTGCCCACAACCAAAACAAACAACAGGTTGCCTCTGCCACTGCGGCGGTTCAGGACCCAACACTCCCACGGGTGCTACGACAGCATGATGACCAGCTAGGGGAAGATGCCCCGCCGCTTGGTCTCTCTGAAAATCAGCGTCCTGGACAGATCTCGAAAGGATGGAAAGTCTGTCCAGATCCGCAAAAGAAGAAGGCCGTGGTGCAAAAACCAGACGGGAGCGTTCCTCAGGCTTCAACCCCTGAAGCACAATGTCAATGAGCTCAAGCTCACTGATCCCCAAACGCAAGACCCTTTCCACCGTGCGAATGTCCCCCACGTACTGGCTGAGAGACTCGGCTGGCTGCTGAGGACGAAAAACTCTCTCAACTTTCAGCTTCTCCATGACCCGACGGGGCATGAAAAGCTCCAAAACTTCTTTATGGAAAACATCAAAGGTGACGCCTCTGCGCAAACAATCAAGCAATCTGTCCCCCAACGGTTTCAGACAGTATGGAGCAATGAGTTCCATCAAAGTTGCGTCTGACATGCCAGGGTATTCACGCATGCGCAAAACACTCTCCAGAAAAAAACAAAGACCATTCACATCTAACCCGTCCACCGGCCGGAAACCACTCAGGACAGAGGCAAGGGGATGGGGAAGTTTGCCAAAGGAGTTAGAGATGGAAGGGGAACCATGAACTTGAGAAGGAAAGGGAGATGGGGACTGGACATTCAGCGTAGCCGCAGCCAAGGTGGACGTGTGAGAGGGGGACGGTGTGACATTTGCATTTGACATTTGAACATTTGCAGGCAACTGGAGCAGTGTACTTGGCGTAGGCGGAGCCTGGGGGGTACCCACTGGAGCCACAACTTCAACAACAGACTTTGGCACTTCGTTTGAAGTTTCCGAAGAACGGTTGTCTTCAAAAATTTCAACTTTCTCCTTGACAGACTTTCCTGCCTTAATACTCTCCAAAATTCCTTCCAGCTCAAGAATTCTGGCTTCCACCCAGCTCTTGTCCTCATCTTGGATTTCAGGTTGCCCTGAAACCAAGAGCAGACGCTTACGCCAGTGCGTCAGCTGTGTGATAGCCGAACTCTTAGCTGAGCCCATAGGCAAACTACTCCAACTATCAATTTCCCCACTTAGCTCTTCCATCCTCTCTTTACATGCCTCCAGTTCCTCATCCAAACTGAGCGACTCAACCCAAGCTTGAGGCATGCTAGCAATTTGTCTGAACTGTGTACGCAAAGTGCGTACATCAGTTCCAGGAGTCTCCCCCCGGGACCGCACCTCGTACACCAGCTCCGGCTTCCTCAAATATTCCGGCACAATTGACGCCATACCGAGTCTCAACCAGCACTTGACTCAAAATAACAGCCAACAAAATTTTTTCACAAAACAAACACAGAAATTTAATTCCTAAGGCTTCTGGACGTTGATGCCTACGCACCTGATGGGGCCCAAAAGAAGAACCTGCCCATTCATACCGCAAGTACCGCAAGAAAAAACAACAACAAATGACCCACGAACATACACACACACAAACATACACCGATACATACACTAGACAACACCTAACACTTGTGTGATGGGGTGTACACACAAACCCCTTTTTTTTTTTTTTTTTTTTTTTTTTTTTTTGACACATGACCATGCTTTTGACACTCTTGCTCCCGAAGGATGCAAGTCATTACCACCGATTCCACCCGGTGCCTCGGCCAAAGGGCGAGCTCCTAATAAAAATGTGTTTACGCCCCACCACAACAACAACAAGACCTTTTTCCAAAACTGCCAGGCCAGAACATTTCCAAGAAACCAATCCATCCACGGCTCTTCAAAACAAAACAAAAAACAGAACGCGGACAGTGATCGCATCTCTAAGTATCAGAGTCGTGAAACCAAGTTTCACGACAAGGCACCCAGGACGCAACCCACTAACCACGCTCTGCTACCAGATGAACCATGCCCTCGCGCCTGCACCCAGACTAACGAAAAGGAAGCGTGATCCATGCGCAGGCCCGAGGAGCGGCTCACAAAACTTTACTTAACAAAATGAGAACCATGGATGGAGGCTCAAGAACAACACGCCATTTGAGAGAAACGAGCTGTAATTAACCATTTAAAAAAATAACACAACAATAACATCAACAACAATAATTAACAATAATACATGAATTAAATACTCTCAATTAAACTTTAAAAATTTTGATACCCGTTTACCCTACTAACTTACATTTATTTCATTAATCATTTTCAAATAGGCTAAATTTCAAAATAAATCTTACTAGCTTTTACCTTTCAAAAAACTTTTAAATTAACAAATTACAACATGATATATATAATGACTCTTTTAATAAATTCATTTCATCTGGTAACTATAGAAACTTTAGGGGCCCCAAATTAGAATTCAATAGAATATTTAATAAAATTATAAAATTTAAAAAAGATCAACAAGTAGCCTAGGCTAAAGAATTTAAAATTTAAAAAGAAAAACAATTAATAAATCTCTGTGCACAAATTAACAAATAGGTAACGAAATCTCCAAGTCCAGGACGGTGGTTAGCAATAATTAATTAGGCCTAAAACTTGCGGAATTTGCGGTACTAGTTCATGTTTCTGGGCGAGCAGCACCGGAGGGGAAGCAGGCATGACGGAAGAGGGGGGCCAAGATCCAGGGGTGGCCAAGAGTTGTAATTCCCACTCCGCCAAGGCTGATGCAGACTACCGGTACTCCATGTTCCTCCTCACGGGCCCCAAAAGGCGCGCGTGGCGCACTTGACTTACTCCATAACCTCGCAGACTAAGCACAAAGTAAAAAACTTACACAACCTTGTATAAATCATGTGCCAAAAGGGCGATTTAAAACGATGAAAAATGTCTGCGAGGTTAACTAGTTGATTGTCACGCAACCTCTGAAGTGCTTGGCGGTGGGAGTAAAAAGAACAAAACCCACAGCCTTGTTCGGGGGGCCGTGGAGTGAGAAACACTGAACTAGCCTACTATAAAAAAAACACTTGAACCATTGATCATGAGTCGTGACATTCGCCCGGTGGAAATAGTCACGGCTCACAGGTCTAGTGCTCCTTCCTCCCCACACATGTGGATCTCCTCAGCCATTACTCCCAGTAGTGTCCTGGTCTATGCACAACCTTATCCTGGATCTCTCATCATCTGAAGCTTAGTTGTTGTACCTACCTCAACATCTTTATCCGTGGTGACAGCTAATGCTTTGACCATTTCTAATGCTCCTTCCTCCCCACACATGTGGATCTCCTCAGCCATTACTCCCAGTAGTGTCCTGGTCTATGCACAACCTTATCCTGGATCTCTCATCATCTGAAGCATAGTTGTTGTACCTACCTCAACATCTTCACCCGTGGTGACAGCTAATGCTTTGACCAGGTCTACTGCTCCTTCCTCCCCACACACATGGATCTCCTCAGCCATTACTTCAAGTAGCGTCCTGGTCTATGCACAACCTTATCCTGGATCTCTACTGAAGCATAGTTGTTGTACCTACCTCAATATCTTCACCCGTGGTGACAGCTAATGCTTTGACCAGGTCTACTGCTCCTTCCTCCCCACACACATGGATCTCCTCAGCCATTACTCCCAGTAGTGTCCTGGTCTATGCACAACCTTATCCTGGATCTCTCATCATCTGAAGCATAGTTGTTGTACCTACCTCAACATCTTCACCCGTGGTGACAGCTAATGCTTTGACCAGGTCTACTGCTCCTTCCTCCCCACACACATGGATCTCCTCAGCCATTACTCCCAGTAGTGTCCTGGTCTATGCACAACCTTATCCTGGATCTCTCATCATCTGAAGCTTAGTTGTTGTACCTACCTCAACATCTTTATCCGTGGTGACAGCTAATGCTTTGACCAGGTCTAATGCTCCTTCCTCCCCACACATGTGGATCTCCTCAGTCATTACTCCCAGTAGCGTCCGGTTCTATGCACAACCTTATCCTGGATCTCTCATCATCTGAAGCTTAGTTGTTGTACCTACCTCAACATCTTCACCCGTGGTGACAGCTAATCCTTTGACCAGGTCTAATGCTCCTTCCTCCCCACACATGTGGATCTCCTCAGCCATTACTCCCAGTAGTGTCCGGTTCTATGCACAACCTTATCCTGGATCTCTCATCATCTGAAGCATAGTTGTTGTACCTACCTCAACATCTTCACCCGTGGTGACAGCTAATCCTTTGACCAGGTCTAATGCTCCTTCCTCCCCACACATGTGGATCTCCTCAGCCATTACTCCCAGTAGTGTCCTGGTCTATGCACAACCTTATCCTGGATCTCTCATCATCTGAAGCTTAGTTGTTGTACCTACCTCAACATCTTTATCCGTGGTGACAGCTAATGCTTTGACCAGGTCTAATGCTCCTTCCTCCCCACACATGTGGATCTCCTCAGTCATTACTCCCAGTAGCGTCCGGTTCTATGCACAACCTTATCCTGGATCTCTCATCATCTGAAGCTTAGTTGTTGTACCTACCTCAACATCTTCACCCGTGGTGACAGCTAATGCTTTGACCAGGTCTACTGCTCCTTCCTCCCCACACACATGGATCTCCTCAGCCATTACTCCCAGTAGTGTCCTGGTCTATGCACAACCTTATCCTGGATCTCTCATCATCTGAAGCTTAGTTGTTGTACCTACCTCAACATCTTTATCCGTGGTGACAGCTAATGCTTTGACCAGGTCTAGTGCTCCTTCCTCCCCACACACATGGATCTCCTCAGCCATTACTCCCAGTAGTGTCCGGTTCTATGCACAACCTTATCCTGGATCTCTCATCATCTGAAGCTTAGTTGTTGTACCTACCTCAACATCTTTATCCGTGGTGACAGCTAATGCTTTGACCAGGTCTACTGCTCCTTCCTCCCCACACACATGGATCTCCTCAGCCATTACTCCCAGTAGTGTCCTGGTCTATGCACAACCTTATCCTGGATCTCTCATCATCTGAAGCTTAGTTGTTGTACCTACCTCAACATCTTTATCCGTGGTGACAGCTAATGCTTTGACCAGGTCTACTGCTCCTTCCTCCCCACACACATGGATCTCCTCAGCCATTACTCCCAGTAGCGTCCGGTTCTATGCACAACCTTATCCTGGATCTCTCATCATCTGAAGCTTAGTTGTTGTACCTACCTCAACATCTTCACCCGTGGTGACAGCTAATGCTTTGACCAGGTCTACTGCTCCTTCCTCCCCACACACATGGATCTCCTCAGCCATTACTCCCAGTAGTGTCCTGGTCTATGCACAACCTTATCCTGGATCTCTCATCATCTGAAGCTTAGTTGTTGTACCTACCTCAACATCTTCACCCGTGGTGACAGCTAATGCTTTGACCAGGTCTACTGCTCCTTCCTCCCCACACACATGGATCTCCTCAGCCATTACTCCCAGTAGTGTCCTGGTCTATGCACAACCTTATCCTGGATCTCTCATCATCTGAAGCTTAGTTGTTGTACCTACCTCAACATCTTCACCCGTGGTGACAGCTAATCCTTTGACCAGGTCTAATGCTCCTTCCTCCCCACACATGTGGATCTCCTCAGCCATTACTCCCAGTAGTGTCCTGGTCTATGCACAACCTTATCCTGGATCTCTCATCATCTGAAGCTTAGTTGTTGTACCTACCTCAACATCTTTATCCGTGGTGACAGCTAATGCTTTGACCAGGTCTAATGCTCCTTCCTCCCCACACATGTGGATCTCCTCAGTCATTACTCCCAGTAGCGTCCGGTTCTATGCACAACCTTATCCTGGATCTCTCATCATCTGAAGCTTAGTTGTTGTACCTACCTCAACATCTTCACCCGTGGTGACAGCTAATGCTTTGACCAGGTCTACTCCTCCTTCCTCCCCACACACATGGATCTCCTCAGCCATTACTCCCAGTAGTGTCCTGGTCTATGCACAACCTTATCCTGGATCTCTCATCATCTGAAGCTTAGTTGTTGTACCTACCTCAACATCTTTATCCGTGGTGACAGCTAATGCTTTGACCAGGTCTAATGCTCCTTCCTCCCCACACATGTGGATCTCCTCAGTCATTACTCCCAGTAGCGTCCGGTTCTATGCACAACCTTATCCTGGATCTCTCATCATCTGAAGCTTAGTTGTTGTACCTACCTCAACATCTTCACCCGTGGTGACAGCTAATGCTTTGACCAGGTCTAATGCTCCTTCCTCCCCACACACATGGATCTCCTCAGCCATTACTCCCAGTAGTGTCCTGGTCTATGCACAACCTTATCCTGGATCTCTCATCATCTGAAGCTTAGTTGTTGTACCTACCTCAACATCTTCACCCGTGGTGACAGCTAATCCTTTGACCAGGTCTAGTGCTCCTTTCTCACCATATATATGGATCTCCTGAGCCATTACTCCTAGTAGCGTCCTGTTCTATGCACAACCTTATCCTGGATCTCTCATCACCTGAAGAATAGTTGTTGTACCTACCACAACATCTTCACCCCTGGTGACTGCTAATGCTTTGACCAGGTCTACTTCTCCTTTCTCACCACACACATGGATCTCCTCAGCCATTACTCCCAGTAGTGTCCTGGTCTATGCACAACCTTATCCTGGATCTCTACTGAAGCATAGTTTTTGTACCTACCTCAACATCTTCACCCGTGGTGACAGCTAATGTTTTGACCAGGTCTACTGTTCCTTCCTCACCACACACATGGATCTCCTCAGCCATTACTTCAAGTAGCGTCCTGGTCTATGCACAACCTTATCCTGGATCTCTACTGAAGCATAGTTGTTGTACCTACCTCAACATCTTCACCCGTGGTGACAGCTAATGCTTTGACCAGGTCTACTGCTCCTTCCTCCCCACACACATGGATCTCCTCAGCCATTACTTCAAGTAGCGTCCTGGTCTATGCACAACCTTATCCTGGATCTCTACTGAAGCATAGTTGTTGTACCTACCTCAACATCTTCACCCGTGGTGACAGCTAATGCTTTGACCAGGTCTACTGCTCCTTCCTCCCCACACACATGGATCTCCTCAGCCATTACTCCTAGTAGTGCCCTGGTCCATGCCCAACCTCGCCCTGGATCCCTCATCATCTGGATTTCGTCAATTACTGCTACTTCGTCTAGACAACATATTCTGTTCAATCACATTATTTTAGACAAGATTTTGAAATTCTTAAAACTGAACAGTAAATAAGATGTGGTAAGAATTATAACATGACCTTCAAAGTCAAATGAATCAACAAAAAGTTTCCTGTCATCCAACTCCACATTTCAACTGGTTCCATACTCACATGAACTTTTTTGGCATTTACTTAACACAAATCTTTTCTTTTGCAAACTCAGACTGCGAACTAATTCTTTGTAAAATCCTACACTACAATTTTAGAAAGATACTTAATCAATGGTTTTAGTAGGAATTAAAAAAAACAATCATACATGTATCTTTTTATATTAGTTTTTGAATGAATTTTGCACACACTTGACCATCTTGCAGCTTAAGTGTCTGTCTGTGCTTCAGACTGAAGATGTTCAGCTTGCAACAAGAATTAACAGTGATAAATCTTTCAAAATTGTCTTTTTTAACATTGCAAACATGTTTGAATTCTAAACTTATTTCTAAATGCTTTAGTAACAGCATAGACAAATAGAATAAATATAGACTATCAAAGGAAGGTTCCGGCGCCCACCGCTAGGTTTGCCATGTAGTTACGGCACACACCGCTGCAAGCGAGGTGCTCAGGAGCCGTATGTGACCAGCAGACGCTGCAGCGGTGTGCGCCGTAACCACACGGCAAACCTAGTGGTGAACGCCAGAACTTATGCTAACCGCAGCACAGCTGACGGTCTATATTTATTCTATTTGTCTATGTTAACAGGTACTGGTATTGTAAACCTACAAGGTGTGTTGACTGAGGTCATCTCTACAGTGCATGACACATGAGCAGCAGGGCTGTCTTCACCAGAGACATACTTCCGCTCCTCTCCCGTTATAAGATCACATGGTGTTCCCTGAAAGTAACTTATCTATCTTACTTATGCTCTTTAAGTCCGTTCACAAAATTCAGGCAGTTTGAGGGGAAGTTTTTCTATGTGTTACAGCTGATTGATAGTTTGAATAAATCTATATATTTAATAAGCAACAAGGAAAGTTTTTTCCCCGATAAAAAGACTGAGCCCACATCATTTTATACATAAAAACACGCGTCTACGCAAGTAGGCCTAGATTTGCTAAGTCTTAAAACTTGCAAAAAAACACCGTGATTACATTTATAATTTTAAATTCAGAAATCTCAGCTGTTTTAATAATATAAATTGCAACTAGGCGTATTTTAACTGAAATATGAGTGAAAAATGAAGTTAAAATTACATATATTTATTGTTTGATTATTTAGTAGATTACTCTTGATCTATACAATTGTTATAAGTCATTCCATTGTTTGAGAAACCATGAATGTCTAATAATTTAAGCTACCTTTTATTATTTAACTAGCCTACTTAACTTATTTTGTGCAACAACAGAAGACAAGCATGCTTACCCTGTCATTAGCTTTCTTGAAAACTTCAGTTGCAAGGAGTTTCAATGGACCACAGTAGACTCCTGATTTTGCTGAAATATATCTTTCTAAGGCATGATATGTTTTCCCACTATTTGTTGGTCCTGCATGGAAGATTATTCTTCTATTTATTGATCTTGCATTCGGGTACCTAAGAGGTTTGTTTAGTTGTAATTATGTTTTTTTTTTACCACACTACTCTATTTTAATGGACTTTCAACACCAGGATATAGTCCGGAAAACAGCTGTTTGCAGCCTGCTTAATCAAATGAGATTTCATTATGTACTACTGTACGGTAATGAAATTTACTGAACACCAGCTGATCATAATTAGCCTATTTCTAGTTATAAAAGTAATAATGTAGGTCTGATAAAATTAAAAAATCATATCAAATGAACAGCGTCAAAATTCTTAATCTAAAATACAAAACAGTATCTGATAATGTAATAATAAAGCACTTGTTCACATGAAGGTTACTGCACTTACTAACCAATGTTTATGTAAAATTTTCCTCGCTCATTCGCTCATAACATTTATTTTTTCACACTATACTTAGGCCTAATCGTTAAGATGATATAAGTGATATAGTTAAGGAATCTAACTCTAATATTTTACGGGTAGTAACTTAAGTGGTTACAAACAAAACATAAACCTCAATCAGAGAAGTTATGAGTACCGTAGTGATTGTTTAGTTCTCAAATTAGTGAGAGCATAACTGATTTTGAAAGTTTTTCTATTCTTAGGATAGTTAAGGGTAGTATGTCTAATGGCAAAAATACAGGAGGTACTTCACTTTTCCAAAATATGTTTACCGGACTCATCCGGTTAGCAGGTTATATTTTCCGGACCAATAACATCCTATTACAACATTGTTTTAAAATCAATAATTAGGTACTTGTTTATGTTCCGAGTTGCATTAAATAATACGCTTTAAGTAATCGTCTATTTTATGTCTCAATATTTACATTTAATCAGTAGTTTACCGTTTTCTATGTCCATTAATTGTATATTTTAAAATACATGTCTAAAAGAAAGGTAGGCTATTGCAAGAAAATGGCATGGATAATAGCTCACATTATAGTGGGGGATTACACTCTTCTTTAAAAAAAAGCAGAGCAACACTTGAAGAACAGCCCACACAAAAATAGTAACAAAATTTATAACAGATTTTGATCAAACCTATTGCATATTTCATCAAAATAAAAAATTAAAATTTAACCCTCCGAGCGTCACTTGTCGAAAAATCGACGCGCGACACACTTTGTGTAGTGTCACGCGTCGATTTTTCGACGCACGAACATCGTTTACGGCGAAGGCTCTATGACTGACTGAATCGGATTGAACTGGATCGAGTTAGGTATAGTTCTTTTCGTTAGATTCTACGCTTTCTCCAGAGGTCTGTCTCTAAGCGCTTTATGTTCTCCGAGCCGATCGTAATTGTAGCAGACAGCTGACGTGCGTATTTGTAAACAGCTAGGTTACCCTCGGACCGATGACTGATGTGTTTTATTACGTTTATCATTGTTTTAGTGTTAAAAATCAAAAGTAGTGATATACATGGTGCATTATAAGAAGATTATATATATAGATTTAAGTGATTTTGAAGGGCTGGTTGATGATCCTGAAGAAGTAGGTAGTGATATTGATGTAAATTATCAGCCAGATTCCTAGCTATGGTTAGGCTATGCATTCTTAGCTAAACGCTATGTACTGAAATCTGTTTTTTGCCCATAACTTATTTATTTGCAAATCGACTTCCTTATATTATTATATATTTGTAATCCTCATAAAATTTAGAACAAAGTGGCTATTTTCAAATATTTATAGGCCTATAATCTATACAATTTCATTGAGCGCGAACATATTTTTTTTTGAAAATTTTTCAAAATATTTTTTTTTAACTAAAAAAAACTTTTTGAAACAAATGTTCCTTATGTTTTATGTATAATATTGAAGCCCATGATTTTCCAAACAAAATGGTATATAGAACAGAATTAACATTGTTTTAAGCTTCTCAGATCCGTTTTAATAAAACCTTGCAAATGCGCCAAAAATAGGTGGACATTAAGGCCTAAACTATGGACACTCGGAGGGATATACCCCCGTAGCAGCAAACCTACAGACTAAGCGAATTTCCATATACCTTATTTGACTCTAGCTTAAATCTATTTTAATAGCATTAGGTTTAACGAGTACCTAGGTTTGCTACTACAGGGGGGATGGGGATAATAAAGTGTGTTTTTTAGTAAAATAATAATAGCTTAGTATAAAATAAAGAAATTGGCCGGTCTTGCTTGATCAACATGTATCCAGAAATAAGCAAAGTACAACAGTTTAATTATTCTCCATAAGAATAAAATAGATGAACTTTACATTTAGCCTCACTTTATATTTACAGTAACCGATAACCGCACAAAAACAATTCCATATAGGCCTACTAAATTATTTGTTTTTTTTTTAGCTCTTTAAAATGGTTTAAAAATAAACGGTATCAGCATTCTGACACATACTTTCTCCCATAAGTTTGTCAAAAACCTTTATCATGTGTAAGCGGTGAGAGTAAATATACGGAAATGGGATTTGTAAGATTTCCTTCAGAATTTAAAGGACTATAACATACTAAATTTTTATCAAAATCGTTCGAGCCAATATTGGGAATATATGATTTTCCGTTATTTTATGGGGTTTTTATGGGGAAATAACATAATTTACAATAACTTTTGAACCGTACTTTTTACAGAGATGGGATTTGTACCATTTTGTTCAGAATATAAAGGACTATAACATACTAAATTTTTATCGAAATCGTTGAGGCCATTTTTGGGAAAATCTTTTTTTTCCGTCATTTTATGGGGTTTTATGGGAAAATACCCATTAAAAATAAAAATTTCAAAGAAATGAGAAAAACTATCAAAATTTTAAGGATCATAACATACTATGTTAAATAAAAACGGATTTTTTTTGTCTAAAATCCTATTTTTCGTTATTTTATGGGATTTTTATGGGAAAATAACATAATTTACCATAACTTTTGAACCGTAATTTTTACAGAAATGGGATTTGTACCATTTTGTTCAGAATTTAAAGGGCTACAACATACTAAATTTTTATCAAAATCGTTCGGGCCATTTTTGAGAAAATCCGATTTTTCCGGTTTTTTATTGGTTTTTATGGGAAAATCCCCATTAAAAATAAAAATTTCAAAAAAATTAAAAAAACGCCTGGAGATACCATGGATTAGAACCTACATACCAAATTTCATCGAAATCGGACCACAGGTGTAGTCTCTAGCTCTGTACACATCCAGACACACAGACACACAGACACACAGACACACACACACACACACACACACACACACACACACAGACATCACTTCGAAAACCACTTTTTTGGGTCCAGGGGGACCCAAAACGAATATATCCACTCAAAACTCAAACTCGAAAATTTTGACGAAAACAATACTTTCTCCATATACTATGGTATAGGGGGAGAAAGTAAAAATTGGGAAATTTTGTGTTTTCAGGGCAAAAAATTAGATAGGCCTTTAAACCAGTTTTACCCCATAAAACCCCCCATAAAGCCCCGTTCCCATGGTCTGATCATGCTGGTTTGTAAACTCATTCAAGTTTACCCCGCATTATATCTTCAAAATCAAATCATATCAAATTTCATCAAAATCGGACAAAAATTACTCAATTTATCGCTTTCACGGATATATACATACAGTATATAAAAATTTAAACGAATGGTGTTTATGGCTTCTAGGGACATCAAAATTAAAAATTATATCGGTCCTGTGTCCAGGTCTTGCTGTGCCACCTACGGTAATAGCTCCTTACCTATAGGGAAATTCGCTATAACATTGCTAAAACTTTGTTGGATTATTTTGATGTGATCTAGGCTATTATTTCAGTTGTTTCGTCAACAATGACATCACTAGAATATTGTATAAATAGATCTAGTACCATGCACTTTGTTTTTGTACACAGTTAGTTATTAAAGTATAGAATTGACTTATTTATTTTGTTACTTCAAAAAGAGTTTTGTTTTTAATTTTTGCTTTTGTGAATATATTGTAATTTTGCACATCAAAGTAAAGCTTTGTAAGGAATGTAAAGTTTTAATCACAGTAGAGGTTAGGTCTAATTTTACACACAAATGTAAATGTTTTCTAATTAAAATTTCCAGTTTAATTGGGAGTCTATTTTTACCCAGATTATCAGCCAAATTTTGAGTATTTAATTAATTGTCAACATTTTTGAGTTTTGGGTGGATACCCGTTTTGTCCACCCCTGAAAACAAAAAATTAATTATTGAAGTGATGACTGTCTGTTTGTGTTTTGTTTCTGGATGTGTAGAGCGCTATAGATGACACCTGTGGTCCAATTTAATGAAATTCAATTTGTGGTAACTCCAGGTTTTTTTTATAATTTTTGTTTAACCCTTTTAATTCTTAACAAAATGGTACCCATTGCTGTAAAAATTAAGTTTCAAAAGTTATTGCTACTGATGTGATTTTCCTCCATAAAATATCATCTAGTTACTCCTGTACCACTTACCTATAAGGGTTGTTAACCACTTGTTGTTGATCACTAGATAACCCCTGTAAATACAAAACTAAATTTTAAGCTTAGCCTATTGTCTCATACCAATTAGCTGGAGAGCGAAGATCACTAATTTTCTTCAAATCGTCCATACATTCTAAGTGGGGAAACATTTGACGAGCATGTCTCAAATAGTAAGGGAAAATGTCATCAACATGTCCTGCTCCTTGAATAATGTCACTGAATACAACATGCAAATCTGCTGGGAGGGTTTCAGCTTCTAAACAGTATTTTCTAAAACTGACATATACTTGATGCTGCAAATAACCTGAAAAATTATCCACAACTTAAGGGTAGGCCAAATTGTAGTTAGATCTATAAATATAAAATTCCTACAACAAAGCGGTAAGTACAAAGAGCATGATGTACTAAATTGAGCAGTGTTGCGGTTTTTTCAATAAAGTATCAATTTTGTCCATTGTCCCAACACATGGAGGTATTTAGGAGTCAGCCCCAAATTTTACAATGTAAAGCACGTGAAATCTCATTTTACTCTTTTAGCTTAACTAACTCCATGAAATATTTGGTGAGTTAAATAAGCATATAACTAAAGTATTTTTATTATTATTTTTCCTCCCCTAATAAATTTTCAAAAAATATATAAAAAATTCAAAATATTGTAGGCTAAATGATGTTGTTGGCAGACACTAACTTAACACATCTGATAAAGAATCCACAGATCCTGTCAACTTTCACCTGGAAGCTCTCTACAGTATGTTTAAGGAGGGCCTCTCTCCTACCAAGCTCTGCCACATGCAGACGAAAACTGAAACTCCTCATGAATTACAGTAAGCCTAAGTTTGAACCTCAGAGAGACATCATTTTAACTCTCTATTCGTGCCGTCTCCTAGCTGACCACTGCCTTTTCATGGCCCAACCCTTCCCTGGTGAGTACCGTATCTGCAAGGACCAACCTTGGCTTTTCCCTTCAGTAATGACCAAAATAGTGTACATTGGTCTTTTCCACTGACATGCGCTGCCTGGATTGTTAAATCATGTAGTTATAGTATTTTTAAGCAAGCATCTGCGCTACTTAAATAGCCTACACCATACTTGGCTGCCTCAAACAATTCTTACCAAACTTACTGTAGGCACGAATTGTCCTAAAAATAATTTGGACCGTTCCCTTTCAAAACGTAAAGAATGCAACTGGCTTGAAAACACACAAAATAAAATAAATATCAACAAAGTACCTAGTCAAATTAACTTGAGTTCCGTTTCTTAAATGTACAGCAGAGATCCAACTAAAACGGTAATTGTGCAAAAACAGTTTTCACAATTAATTTCAACTGTGCAAAAACAGTCTGGAGGTAACGTATATTAATAAGTCTGTTCATTAAAACCTAAACTTTACCTTCCTAATCCAACCTAACTTTAAAACACTTAATACAGTACGAATCCGCATAAAACCCGACCTACCTTCCCCACATATGCCTAGGTTAAATAAGGGCAGATTATTTAGATTCAAAACTAATTTATTTCATACCTCATTGTTAAGTCGAGTAGGCTATATAAACAGCTGTTTGCTCTCCTCACTCAGTCCTCAGCCCACATACAAACCCGTCCAGACCACGCAATATTACCATCAGTACCGCTATAGTAAATAAACCATAGATTCGTAATTTTAACCTTTGTTTTACAGCCACTTAGGAATCTCTACGACAAAAACTGATTTCATTTTTGGATTCAGAGTGAATAAAAACTGTAGGCTAAGTAGACATCTAAAAATTACATCATATCCCAGTGTAGACATAGCTTAGCCTATTAAATATGTCGTCGTAATTTTAACCTTCATTTTACAGCCACTTAGGAATCCCTCTAACAAAAACTGATTGCATTTTTGGATTCAGCATAAAAAAATCTGCAAGTTAAGTAGACATCTAAAAATTACATGATATAAGTTAAGTGTAGGAGGAAGAAGAAGTTGGCTGAGCACAGGTCGTCTCCTGTGCAGCTCCTCAGCTTTTAACAGTTTATTACATTTCCTTTTCAAATTAAACCATAAATACAGTCTCAAAGTGATTTAAAAAGTGCATTTTATCTGAAAAACTCACAACTTTATAATATACCGGCATTAATTGACACGAAAAAGACATCGCAACATATTGGTAAGACCAAGCCATTTTCTCAACCATAGGAGCTTCACTCAGAACTTTTATTCGCATTTCTAAATAAATATCTGCAAATTTTGTATTACTCAAGACTCTACAAACTCAAATAAACCAAAACTCTGAAAATTTAAAGTGCTTTCTGTGATTTCTGAACTTATTCATCATTAACTTCTATTTAAAAGTTAAATATGTAACTGTGATCCGCCATCTTGATTCAATCAAGAAGCCAAGCTCAGAAAGCAAAAGACCTCGACCAATCAGAGGACAGCTTAGGAAAACTTCATCAAGCTCAGCCAACCAATCACACGTCACATACATACATCATTAGACCATACACAAACCATTTCTACAGAACACGAATCTACAGTTTTCTACCCAATTAACCAAAAAACTTCCAAAATCACATGAAACACACAATTAAACCTACATACAAACACATAAGCAACTCTTCCCCCACCAAAGTGACATTCTACCTAGCCTACCAATCTCTGACCCCCAAGCTAGGCCTAGACACCCACTGTCTCTCTTCTTTGAATTTTTACTGTCTCTTATCTATTTAATTGTGTATTATTCTTGTATAGCATATGTAATATTTTGTATTCAGTATCATCTTGCTCATCTTTCACATCATCCTGCCTCACATCTTGTAAACCCATACCATCCCATCTGCCCACCAAATCATACATCCTATGTCATTCACCCCACCCCACACATACTACATATCATTGCCTATCAACCACAAGTATTAAATCGCACCTCACCTTGCATCCACCACGCTCACCCATCACCTACCATAGCATCCATCAATCCTCCTTCAAACCTAACCTAACCCTACCAACCTCTGAAACAACGAATTAACAACCATGACAAGATCATCTCAAACCAACAATCAGGGCCCTACCCACCCCTGTGCTATATGTAAAATAGAAGTTCAAGAAAACGACAAAGCAATCGAATGTGATTGCCTAACATGGTACCATATAAAGTGTGTAAATGTCACCGACAAGCAATATAGGGCGCTTTCCCTAAACAATCATCTCTTTGATTGGATGTGTAAGACCTGTTCAAGTAGGACTAGACCCACTAAAAAAGATACACCTGATAATAACGCAAGCCTAGACCCAGCACTGACACAGCTGGAAGTTTCTCAAAGCCAAACATATACAAAAACTGACCAAACAAACAAGATTGTGGAACTTCTGTTAGAAGACATAGACACCCTAAAAACCCAATTAGACACAAAAAATGAAGAAAACCTAAAACTATCTGACATAATAGCCCGCAAAATGGAAGTCATATCCAGACTCGAGGAAACCATCCACGACCTAGTCAAAGATACCTCTAAACTTCCCTCAAGCCCTGAAAATAACCAAGTATCTACAAACCCGATTACTGACAAACCCTCCGAGAGCGCCCGACACACAAACCCAAATCAGGAAACCCGCCAACAAAACCAGATTCATAAACCAAACAAACTCAACCCAACCACAAACAAGCCTAACTATAGGCCTAAAATAAATGTGCCCAACCCAGATGCTAGAAACCTAAACCAACCCAAAAAAAGTACACTACTGATCGGAGACTCAACACTAAGAGCTGCAGCAAGCATTATAAAAGAGAACCACAAGATTGATATCTTAACCAAAGTCCGATCTGGAGCCATCATAAGAGACCTGAGTCAGTACCTAAGCGAAGAAGATAAACTACCTGACCAAATAGTTATAAATATTGGATCTAATAATATGGCACACTCAAAAACGCCCAACCATGTTATGAGGCCGTTATGGCTGACAATAGAGGCCGCCAAAAAGAAATCACCACACACTAAATGGTTTGTAAACGGCATAATGTATCGAAGGGACATAAGAGATAAACATATTGAAGAAACAAATGCAGCACTAAACTACATGTGTAATGAGCTCAAATTGAATTTCATTGACACCAGCCCAGCATGCCAAGAAGACTGCTACGGACCCGACAACATTCACCCCAACCGTAAAGGCGCCACTATTCTTTCTAACATTATCATCGAAAAAGCCAAACTTCTCGTTACCAACCCACCTCAGCCTAGCATAGAAGCCGATCTCACCACCCATCCTAGCCATAAACAAACCAGTGAACACCCATGCCCTCAACACCAGAACAACATCCCTCAGCCAACTGAAGAAACCCAGGAAGCCTCCACCGGCCAACAAATACCCAACAATTCCCAATCAACCACAACAAATACCAGCAACCTAAAACCGACCCTGTCCTCAAAAAACATACAAACTCCCCCCCCTCCAGCTCCAAGCTAAACCTAAACCCGCCACCCCAAAAACCCCAAAACCATCCAAGAAACAGCATCCACCAAAAAAATCACTCCAAAAAAATAAAAATCTTTCACCTCAACATTCAACGAGGGCTCCACAGTAAACTAAGTAAATTAGAATCAGAAATCAGCTCAATAGACCCAGACATTATCATTATATCCGAACACGGCCTAACAGAAGAACACATAAAGCAAATTAATCTACCTGACTACTCCCTAACTACGAGTTTCTCAAGGATATTGCATAAATGGGGAGGGATAGCCATCTTCTCAAAAAAATCAAGTAACAACTCCTACTCAGAAATCGATACCAAGCCACATTGCGAGGAACTTGCCTCAGAACTGGTTGCCATACACCTGCCTAAACAACAACTAACGGTCATTGGAGCCTATAGATCCCCCTCTAAACCCATCGAAGAACTCACCAAACACCTAGATCCCTTTCTGGAAATGTACTCCAAAAGAAATAAGGATATTATATTTTTGGGAGACATAAATGTAAATATCCTGCGCCCACACGAACCGGACACATTGAAATTAATAGCTTTTGCAGACCAACACAACCTAGAGATCGGAAACATCTTGGCCACCAGAATCACCCCCACCTCGGTCAGCAGTATTGACATCTGCCTTACAAATCTTGGACTCCACAACACCGCCCTAAAAACCCACAAAATGTCCTTCTCAGACCATCTGGGAATCAGCTGCACCATAACAAACCGCCACAACCTAAGAAACCAACCCATCAAGAAACAAGTCAGGCCTATCACAAAAACCAAACTGGACCAGCTCAAAATAAATCTCAGCCAATGTGACTGGAATGAAATCTACACTGCTCAATCAGTAGACGCTAAATACAATGCCCTTGTAAATATCCTAACATATGAAATAAATAATACTATGCCGAAGATCTACATAAACTTAAGGAAAAAAACCAATTATACCTTCTGGGATGAAACCACAGCCAAACTTAAAAAACTACTTGACACCGCCCATGACAAATATCTGCTCAGTGGCAGTGAGGAAGACAAAAAAATCTACAGTAACTTCAAAAGAGCATACGACTTAGATGTAAAAAAGAAGAAGTCTGAACATACAATGAGCATAATAAACAATGCCCCCAATAGAAATAAGACGATATGGAACATCATAAATAAAGAAAGGAAAAATACGGACAATGAAGTGAATAATATCACCCTCAACTCAGATGGACACCAAATAACCAACCCAACATCGATCTGCAACACTTTCAACAACTATTTTATCAACATCGGTAACCACGCACTACAAAACCCAAACCTCAGCAAAGCACCTGATCCAACCCCACTTGATATGACACAGAAACCACATCTATCTGCCTTCAAAACAATCACCGAACATGAACTCGATAAGCTCTTCAAAATCCTTCCTCCAAAATCTTCGTGCGGACTGGACGAAATCCCAAACAAAATCCTAAAACACTGCAAGAATGAACTGATCCCTCCTTTGACAAATATTATCAACACTTCCATAATACAAGCCACAGTTCCACAAGCCATGAAACAAGCTCTGGTCTACCCCAAATTCAAGAAAGGAGATACCACCCTAACCGAAAACTATAGACCAATTTCAATACTACCGGCCCTATCCAAATATCTAGAAAAAATAATCAACTCCCAAATAATAACTTTCCTGGAAAACAACCACCTCCTAAGCGACAACCAGCACGGATTCAGAGAAAAGAAATCCATAAATACCGCTCTGGCTCAACTCTGCAACACTATAACCAATATCTGGGAGGATAAAAAAACAGCAAACGGCGTATTTCTGGATCTCCAGAAAGCGTTTGACAGCCTAGACCATAAACTACTTCTCCAAAAAATATCAGCCCTAAACATCAAAAACAAAGCTCTAGACTGGATAAAAAGCTACCTCTACAATAGACAACAACTCATTGAAATTGAACACCAAAGTGGAAACTTCATTACCAAATCCAGATCAAAACTGCAAACCATCACTCAAGGCATACCTCAAGGCTCAGTACTAGGACCCCTACTCTTTCTGATCTACATAGACACCTTCCCCACCCTCCTACCAGCAGACAATACATGTATAATGTTTGCTGACGACACGACCATTATAGTCCCGGGCATACCAACACCTAATCTAACAGAAAAAACAATAGACACAGCAAAAAAAATCTGCAATAGCCTAAATCTCCGAATCAATGAATCTAAAACTGTCTGCCTGAAATTCACCCCAACAAACAAACCTCTAACTCAAGAAGACACAACAAATGCCAACCCCACAACCAGATTCCTTGGCGTCATTCTTGACCAGCAACTAAACTGGCACCCCCACTTGGAAAGGCTCCAGCGAAAACTCTCATCAGCTATCTATGCCCTCAGAAGAATCAGGGAAATCACCAACGAAGAAACTACTAAGATGGCTTACCATGGAATCTTCTCTTCACACCTGAAATTCGGCTTAATTGCATGGGGAAGTGCCAGCGAAAGCCTATTAAAAGAAATACAAATCATTCAAAAGAAAGCAGCCAGAATCATAGACCAATCCCACTACCTCGAACACTGCAAGCCCCTTTTCATAAAACACCAAATCCTAACCCTAACCTCTCAATACATATTTGACACCATCAATTTCATAAAACAAAATCCGCCTGAAACCAGACAAACATGCCACAACCACAACACCAGATCAAAATCGAACTATAACACCCAACAAAACAGATTAAACAAAACCAACAAAACTCCCACTGCAATGGGAGCAAAGCTCTACAACCTACTTCCACAACAACTCAAAACAATAAACAACACAAAAAAATTCACTGCTGCACTAAAAAACTACCTCCTTCAAAGACCATACTACACCATCAAAGAGTTCTATGAAGATCATAACTACCACATAGGGCTATTATAAGAAGAGAAGGAAGGAACTTAAATGACGATTCTCCAGTCTCTACGACTGCGATGAAGAGGACCTATGTAAGATGTAAGTGTAGACATATTAACTTAAATAATTGCCAAACTGACTTAATTATTTTCTTCTACAGCCCCTTCCCGTTGCAAAGCCCTGGTATGACTTAGTAAGCGACTAAAACTTAGTTGAAAATTAAATCTAGCATGTACCATGATATTTGATTAAAAATCAAATCAGGAAAATGGAAATTTGCTTTGCTTTGTCTGCAGGGAGGGCAGGAAGTTGGAAGCTAACTTAGACTTATCACCTTGACAACATGGATCAGGATAACGGCTAATCCTCCACTAACTTAAGTTGCTGTGGCTATCAAGACACCTCACTCGGCCAATAAGTTAAAATTCGTGACCATTAACTTACGAAGCAGTCGATGATGATACTGTCGATTTGGCTTGATGCTGGAAAGTACTGGTTAACTTAAAACTTATTGATTCACAGCCCTAGTGGCAGTAATTTTAGCTTAAAAGGGTACAATTTCTTAACTGGGCTAGGCCTATGCTAATATCGATTAAAACTAATTGAAAATATTGATTAACCCTCCGAGTGTTATGTGTCGTAAAAGCGACTCATAACAAATCCGCTGTAGTGTTGTGTCGCTTTTGCGACTCACAAACACTGTTTACGGCGACGGCTCTGGGACTGACTGAATCGGATTGAACTGGATCGAGTTAGGTAGCCTATCGTTTTTTTCAGCAGATTCAGAGCTTTCTCCTGATGTCTGTTTCTATACGCTTTTCATTTTAGTTCCAAAAATATTGTAGCAGACAGCTATTTGTAAACAGTTTGGTTAACCTCGCACCGATGTGTTTTATTACGTTTATCATTGTTTTAGTGTGAAAAATCAAAAGTAGTGATATACGTGTTGCATTATAAGAAGTTTTAAGTGATTTTGAAGGGCTGGTTGATGATCCTGAAGAAGTAGTTAGTGATATTGATGTAAATTATCAGCCAGATTCCTAGCTATGGTTAGGCTATGCATTCTTAGCTAAACGCTATGTACCGAAATCTGTTTTTTGTCCATAACTCATTTATTTGCAGACCTACTTCCTTATATTATTATATTTTTGGAATCCTCATACAATTCTGAACAAAGTGGCTATTTTAAAATATTTGTAGACCTATAAATTATAACAATTTATTGAGCGCAAACATAATTTTTTTTTTCATTTTTTTAATAATTTTTTAGAAATGTTAGGCTAACCCCACAAAAATTGTTGAACTTTTTTTTGTGATGTTTTATATGTTACATTGAAGCCCATCATTTTCCAAACAAAATGATATATAAAACAGTATGCTTTACATTGTTTTTAAGTTTCTAAGATACATATTAATAAAACCCTGTGATTGCGGAATAAATGGGCGAACATTAAGACCAAAACTAGAGACACTTGGAGGGTTAATGGGTACAGTTTCTTAAATGGGCTATGCTAAATCGATTGAAACTATCAATTTGATTAGTAAACCTTCATGCGATTTTTTCACCATCAGCAAGTTTGGTTGGTTAGGTTAACTTAGGTCATGATAGTTTAATTTGATAATAAATATATTTAAAAATATCGATTAGGCCTATTAATCAATATTTTCAATTCGATAGTTTCAATCGATATTAGCTAAGAAACTGTATCCGGGTTAATAATCGATATTTTTAAATATATTTACTATCAAATTAAACTATCATAACCTAACCTAACCAACCAAACTTGCTGATGGTGAAAAAATCGCATGAAGGTTTACTAATCGAGTCGATAGTTTCAATCGATTTAGCATAGCCCAGTTAAGAAACTGTACCCGCTTAAAAAAAGAAAGTACCTATTTCTAGATTAGGCCTAGCTGTATAACTAGACTATCCTGTAGTGTAACTTAGAGTAGCAATAACTTACTGTCAATCCCATTTTCCATTGCAAGTATTTTAATCTCCTGCTTTTGATAAAATGAACTTAAGATTTTTAATAGTTGGCTTTTGTCTAATTTACCAGTTAATTCAGCTCCTATATTAATTTCATCTGAATTCGGTTTAACGTTAACCGGTACAAATAAGGTGGACACTGGTGCTGTGCTTGTTTTCTTAGATCTGGATTTCACTCTTTTGTTACTATAATGTTTTATCAAGTAGAAGTCTTCACTTACATTATTGAGAAATGAGTTGCAAGTAATTAATTTAGAGCGTGAGCAAATAATGAAAGCAAATGTTTTTCTTATTTGAATCATGTCTATTGTCGATAATCAACCCTAACAAAATGATATTGTAAGCAAGCAACCTTAATCCTGACAACTTGAGCTTGAGAAAGCATAACATAACCTTTAAACATTTGTTTTGTTTTGTTATGATCATTTCGCCGACTTTTTCGCCGTCGTGAAATGGTGTCCGGTCGTCCGTCACCCGGTGGCGCACACGGGAGGGACGATGGCTAACATAGTGTCAGCGTTCGCCGCTAGAACCGCTAAGTTAAATTTTAAATTAAGTTAATTTTATAATTTTTAGTTAAAAAATTAACTTTTTAATTATAAAATTAAACTGTCATATCCTAACCTAACCAACCAAACTTGCTGATAATATAAAAAAGATATAAGATAAAAATCAAATAAAGCAAAATCTTTGACAAAAAATTAGTGTCCCCGACGGGTTTCGAACTCGAGACCTCCTGAACTCTCGTCCAATGCGCTATCAACTTACACACGAATGCCGCTGGAATCACATCGTCTCGTTATAGTAATCGTGTTGCTTCAAGAGAAGACATTAGCATAGATAAAACATACTCCCTTAGTTGTATGTTAGTTAGTTAGTAACTTGTGTTGGTTAGTCACATTAGCCACTATAGATATGACGTCACCACACCTTTAGCCATCGTCCCTCCCGTATGCCCATTCCGTCCACCACCTTCGTGAAGCGGTTTTCATCCATGGTGGAAGGAAAAAACATAGGTGTGCTATTCCCACATATTCTGACGTCACTCGGATTGCAAACAAAAGATTACCTGATTGTAACTGTCAAATTAGTATATGTATTTGTTTTGATTTGGTTGTTATTGTTTTTATTATTATAAAAACAATAACATTCAAATAAAAACAAATACATACTAATTTGACAGTTACAATCAGATGATCTTTTGTTTGCAATCCGAGTGACGTCAGAATATGTGGGAATAGCACACCTGTTTTCATCCATTTCATCGGCGCTTTTTCGAATTATTTAATAAAATACATAATAAAATACTGGTTCGTTTGGGGGTTGAGTTCCCGCAAGGCTCACGGGACGCTCCGTGACGTCATAGTGATGGCAGGTTTCCCATATTCCAGCTTTCCAAGATTACTTCAGATCAAATCATCTGCACTGTCTGTGACAGTTGACAGTATCGTTCGTACTCGTAGTTGTCGTCTGCCTTTGCAAATGTAAAATTGTCAAATCGCCAAAATTGGTTGCTTATTTAAAATGTGTTCCACTTGAGTCAGATATCGTTCCTAGCTCATCACGAAAGAGTTCGGAAAACTCCTGGGTTAATGCCTCAACTTCTGTTTGTAGCTCTTTTCTATAACTTTCTTCATTCTTATATGTCTCTTTATATTTGTCTTTCCATTGTCTATTTTGGAAGAGCTCATCTATTTGTAATCTAGATAACCATCCACTCCATCTCCACTTTTAGTTTTAGGGTAACAATAAGCTACTATAAATATTCGGTAACTTAGCCCTAGATGTGATTTTGCAAAGCCTATGACGCTTGATCTCTGTTATGTTCGTAAATTTTTACCAAATTTATTAAATATTTCATATTAACTCATAAGTTGTTTACAAACTTAAAGCGTTAATTCACTCATACCCCCCCCCCCCCCATTAATATTAAGCAAAATTCCTTTCTACTCCCAACTCAGGTTATTGACTTTCATAAAATAAATGAAATTTGAAACAAAACTTTGTTTTTTGTATTTCAAAACTATCCAACTACTATATTATTTTATTATTTATTTTTCTCAGTTGTTATTGGTTGTTAGCTTGTGGGTTTGTTGCTGTTGTTTCAAATTATTTATTTATTAGTATTCCTTTGGTTATTTTGACGGTTTTTGTTCTTGTCTGGCTGGTAGGTTTGTCATTGTTATTGTTGTTTTGTTATTATTAGATCATTATTATATTGTTGATTTATTATTTCTAGTCCATAAGCACAAAATTATCAATTAATTAAGCCATCCTGAGTTGTAATGTTTTGATTTTTATGGCTGTAAAATGGAAATGTCCGTTGGAAATAAATAAATAATATCATATTAATCAATTATCAATCATTGAGATGGGTACGCCACCTTGGTCCGTAATTGAACCCAAAAACGAGTGAAGGATGAGCGTAGAATATGTTGTGAGATGATCCAGGATGATCTGTGTAGCTTTTGTTACTGACTAAGATCAGTGGTTTCATTAGCCAGGATCATTTATTTAAGCACAATGATCAGGAACAGCTGGGCGCAGTTTCGAACCATCAAAAAGCTAGGGTCTGACCAAGGCCACACTAAGTCTGGTCTGACTTAAGGGAGGTATAAATGAGGCAACGATCACATCATAGTTTAGTTCAAAATTCCTCCGTCAACAGCGTTGTAGTAGAGAGCACAGCGCGTAATTTTTACTTCATTGATTCAATTTTTACATCAGGCCTAGTTAATTATAAATTAAGAAAAATTATAAAATGAATCTTAAAAATTTTCAATTATTAAATTAAACTGTCATAACCTAACCAAACCAACCAAACTTGCTGATATGAAAAAAAATTGTTGACAAAAAGTTAGTGCTGCCAGCGGGATTCGAACCCGGCAACTTCGAATTGTCAGCCCGACACGCTATCCATTACATCATGATATGCATTACACCACCGAGGCCGATGACTGAATTCCGTATCGTTGCGGTAATGGTGTTCCCTCAAGAGATCTGACAGCTGAAATTATCGAAGGCTTTCCTGTACCTCCGGCCCTGGAGTAAATACCAAAAAGCTACTGGCTTTTCTAAGGATCGAACCGGCGACTTTTTGATTACTAGGCGAGCACTATAAACACACAGTTACCCAGCCACAATATGGGTTTATGGGGTTTTATGGGAACATCCCCTTTAAAAAAAAATAAAAAAAATAAAACGCCTGGATTTACAATGGATTAGAACCTACACACCAAATTTAATTAAAATCGGACCACAGGTATAGTCTCTAGCTCTGTACACTTCCATACACACACACACAGACATCAATAATTATGAATTATTATTATTACAATTATGAATGTACCTATTTAAACGTATTTTTGGATAACTGTGCATGTTTTATATTTATTGACTGTATAATATTATTGACTGTAAAAATGATGTTTACCGTATAAATAAATAAATGGTTGTAAAAAAAGAAAGAAATGTTATAGATTGTTAAAAGTGAAAAAAGTGATATGACATAATATTAACCTGAAACAATACATATTATGATGATTAAGGCTGCCAGACAGCTATTCTGTACTAAACAAAATGTACTTTTTTACGTACGAACCCTGCGTGGTTCATGGGAGTATTTGTATTTACATCTTATCCAGAAAATAAAGAATTTTGAACTGTGAACATCACTTCAACAACCACTTTTTTAGGTCTAGGGGGGCCCAAAACGGATATATCCACACAAAACTCAAACATGTTGACGAGAAAAATACTTTCTCCATAAATATACTATGGTATAGGGGGATAAAGTAAGAAGGAATGGAACTGGAAAGTCATTAAATCTCAACGTCGGGGTCGAGCAACGTCAACTAGCGTCTAGATACTCAGAGCAACGAGTAGGCTCACCGGAGCAAATGTCGCGGTGGGGAGAGGGGGAGGAACGATGACGTAATTACTTAATTCAAACCTTCACCATGGGTAGCGCTCTTAGCGGTTAGCTGTCAAGCTGTCTGCTGGCATTGACTTGTGACTTTATATCTACACGTAGGCCTAGATATAAAGTCAATGCTGCTAGCCCTGTAGCGAGTCCGAATCTGGTAAACCAAATTAAAATGGCAAATAGATTTTTAGCGATTGTTTGGAATAAACGTTAAACTGAAAAGATTAAATAAGTTGTTCAAAGAATGATTTTTGATGTCATCTAATAATAAGGAATCGTAATTGTTTTCTTCTTGTATTCTTCTTGTGTGTCCAGTTCATTGTCCAGATCAGCATCAGAAGCATCTTATGCATTTCATCAGAGATTTTTCCATCCATTGCCATTAATGCTGTTATTTTATCTTCAATTTGAGAAAAGTTTACTTTTATTTGAGTTTCTATATCGTTCATCGACAGGTCTTCATTATTAAATGCTTCTTCCAGTTCATAATAAACTTTGGTGAATAGCCTCTTCTGATCTGCGATCTTTTCTTTTTCATAATTTCTAGGCTTTCCATATTGTTATAATCTATTAAATAACCCAGATGTCTTAATTAAAGAAAAGGTCCTGTCACGGTCGCCAAAATGTTTTGAATCTTGAAATAATTACCAGAAATTATAAAATAATTATTTCACAAACAGATTAGTAGGCTTCTTTATTTTATTCCATTTTCGTCTTAACTGAACCTTTTAAACAATTAAATTAATTCAATACAAAATATTTAACATGTGGTAAAACAAAACACAGTAGTTTAGAAAAAATATAACAGTCAGATCAAAAGGAAAATCAATGAAGTGAAAACATATTCAATAAAGTTCACAACATCCTCCCCCCCCCCATTTAAAATTGCTAAACAATCATGTGCAATTTTAAATCAGTAAAATCGCTGGGGCACTTTTACTTCTCTTCCACATCTGGCTTTCTTCTTAGCGAAATCAAAGACTTTGTTTTCAACTATACCTTCTTCTTCCTCTTCAAGTGGTTATTTTCTTTCATACACTTCTTTTCACAAGCTGAGTAAGTAGTGTGCAGGTCTATCAGTTACAGAGGACTCAACAACCCTTTCAATAATGTTTGAATTCAACCACTCTGAAAATACCTGATCATACTCATTGAACTTTTTCTAACTTAATCAACTTCTTGGTCACTGCATTTAGTCGCTTCTCGGCTCTAACTTTGTTGTTCGTAAGCACCGGATGGCCTTCAATCAATGGAAGAGTCACCTTGTACCTATTTTTACTATTTACTACAATAGTTATGTTAAAATGCTCCATGACATCTGATGCATTCGCCTCCTTTGTTTTACTACCCCGATGGATCAGAAATGCCCAAAACATCTAAACGCCGTAGATCTGAAATGTCAATTTTAGCAAAGCAACTAATGCTAATAAGTGACTGGTTACTTTTTCCACATATTTACCCATTACTGTCCATCCTAACACAGTCTGAACAGCAACCAGAGTGTGATCTAGCTGTTCGATTATTTATTCCAAAGTCTTAACTGGACCTTAAATTAATTCAAAAACCACCTCAAAATTTCTAAAATCTTTAAACGATGTTCCTGGTGCATTAACTTTTCATCTTGGTGAAGCAACTGAGAACAGGAGGCTACGTCGAAGGCTCCCTCAAGATCTATTGGATGAATGAAGCCTAAAGACGATTAAATTATTCTCTAAATTAATTATGTTACAGGGTGTACCAGGTTTGGGCAAACCCACGATGTTATTATAGTTAATTTCTTTTTAATTTTGTTAACACTTCTGTGTATAATGTCTACATTGAACCAGAAATAAATGCTGTAAAAAAAAAAAAATAATTCAATACAAAATATTTAACATGTGGTAAAACAAAACACCGTAGTTTAGAAATAATATAACAGTCAGATCAAAAGGAAAAATCAAAATTCAATGAAGTGAAAACCTATTCAATAAAGTTCACAACAGTAATTATATAAATAACAACATATTATATGTTTGTGTATATCTATCTGTCTATAGCTGTAAAATAACTTATTGGCAGGCTATTTTTGAATAAATACTATTGTGTAAATTCTCAGATTTATCTTACGATTAATATATTTTTATTAATTGAAGATATTAGGTTGAAGAACTCATGACAAACCCTTTACAGGTTTATTCTCTGGTTAGTAGTGGTGAACCCAGAAAGAGCCATCACTTTAGGCACGTTTTCCCCATGTTATTCTTATGGGGATCATTTTTTGGCCACTAATTGCAAAAATCCTGCTCTCGACCTATACATATACAAGCCTATATTAATGTTCAATACCATTGTATAACTTTATTACTATTTCAAATCCACATGCATTCACATGTATATTCTCAAAATCATCAACTTGACAGTGCGAGGTTTGTGCGTAAACCATTGATATATAACTACTGCGTAAACTCGGGCATGCTGCTGGCCTTGAGTGCGACCGGTCTTCTCACTTTCAACAGCGACACTAACAACACATCAAGGCTACTTCGGGTACCTCCGCCAAGGTTCGGTGAACCCCACACGACCAAGCGAGGAAGCGTCCATACCACTGCAACTAATTATGCAGACAGCTCACTCCCAGACATTCTATTCAATGTCGAGAGGGGGGGTATTGAAAGAGAGAGAGAGAGAACGCGGCGCGGGAGAGAGTGGCGACACATGTCTAGACAGGTCCCTGGCGCCAGACACATTGACCTGATTGATGTGATGACAGGTGACAGGTGTCAAATTAAATTTGTACTTTCATATTTTAATTTTCTCCAGAAATTGTTAAAATAAATTTTACAAATACACTGCAATTGTTAAAAATTATTTTATGAATTGTAAAGAATTCACTCGCTGGGAATTATATAAAAAGGCGGGGAAAACCGGTTCCTTCAGTCAGTCCCCTTCCGTCGCAGCGCAGCCATCTTGGTCTCTAGCTCCTCCTCCTCTGGTAAGTTTTTTTTGCACATGCGGGGCTGGGCTAGTGGAAGGCGTCAGCGCCAAGGACCTGTCTAGACATCCTACGCCACCACGCCCCTGTATCGGTAGCGAATATAATGTCTGGGAGTGAGCTGTCTGCATAATTAGTTGCAGTGGTATGGACGCTTCCTCGCTTGGTCGTGCGGAAATGACAGTTAGGTGACTGCCTGTCTGTGTATTTATTATTTGAAACTTAGAGTATTTCTCAAAAGACTTGTGACAGTGAAACTTAAACATTAAAGTCCTAATTTTTGAACTTAGAACAATTTTACAGGATTTTTCTTTAAAACTTACATTTATTTTTCTCTAATGACACTTGGTCATTTTTGTATAACTTCCACTATGTTAAAATTTAACAAGTCCTGATTTTTATACACTTAGCTGAATTTCACTCACTGAGGTAACATAGGTAGTTTTCTCTATAACACACACTGTATAAATGTAGACTCAGCATTCTGAATTGCTAAAAAGTATTTTTTTATTTAACAAATTTAATTTTTGATTTCATATTTGATTTTGAAAATTGCAATTATAAAATCTTATTGTATAAAATTGTTTTGAATTTTAACATTTAAAATTCTGATTTAAATTATTATCTCTCACTAATTGAAATTGTTAAAATGTAATTTCAACTATATAGAAGATGCCAACCTAGTTTTTAGTTACATTTTATATAAAATGAAGACTACAGGAACACTGCTCCATGTCACTCCACTCAGCATTCTGAATTGCTAAAAAGTATTCTTTTATTTAACAAATTTAACTTTTAAAATTTAGTTTTGATTTTGAAAATTGCAATTGTCAAATGTTATTGTATAAAATTGTTTTGAATATTTAAATTTAGAATTCTGATTTAAACTATTATTTCTCATTAATTGAAATTGTCAAAATGTAATTTATACTAAAGAGTATTTCTCAACAGTTACTATGGTAGTGAAACTTAAACATTAAAGTCCTTATTTTTGAACTTAGAAAACATTTTACAGGATTTTTCTTTAAAATTTACATTATTTTTCTCTAATGACACTTTGTCATTTTTGTATAACTTCCACTATGTTAAAATATAACAAGTCCTGATTTTTATACACTTATCTGAATTTCACTCACTGAGGTAACATAGGTAGTTTTCTCTATAGCACACACTGTATAAATGTAGACTCAGCATTCTGAATTGCTATAAAGTATTTTTTATTTACAAATTTAACTTTTAAGATTTAGTTTTGATTTTGAAAATTGCAATTGTCAATTTTTATTGTATAAAATTGTTTTGAATATTTAAATTTAGAATTCTGATTTTAATTATTATTTCTCATTAATTGCAAATTCTCAAAATGTAATTTCTACTATATAGAAGATGCCAACCTAGGTTTTTAGTTACATATATAAAATGAAGACTACATGTCAACATTGCTCCGTGTCATTCTCCACCAAAAGTAACCTGATTCGCCACTACAACTTAAAACATCAAATGAAGGTAAAACTGTGTAAAGTTTGTAATTTAATCTGTGATAGTAACATAGCTCTAAAATCTCATATATTACAAACTCACAAGACTTGTAGTTTCTGTAAAAGAAATGTTGTTGGTCATTTTAAAAGACATGTAATTTCTTGCAACAAATGTCCATATACAATGATTAAATTTGTTGGTGAATCGATTAAAACTAAACTTAAAAATACTCTTCAGTCTTGTCCTCTGCCAATAAAATGGACTTTAATAAGGAGAATCAAATTTATTAAATATACAATAGATCAAAATGGAAAATTAATTAATGAAAAAGAATGTATTGCAGATTTTAGAAGCCTTGCCATCCTAACCATTGAGAAGAGAGATTTAAAGTCTCAAATAGAAAATGCACTTTTAAAGATTGACACGTCGATTCATAAATATCAAGCCCAAGGCAGTGGATGGATTTATGACCATACTAAATATTGGCAGTTACATGTTTACAAGTATAAGCCCCTAACTCCAAGGTCATACATTCCTACACCAGAGAGTATTAAATCGAAACATGCAGTTTTAAATATACAAAATTCAGACAATAAATGCTTCCTTTGGTCGATATTAGCAGCTTTATATCCAAGGAACTCTAATGAAAATGCTAATAGAGTCTCCAGCTATACACCCTATGAAACACAGTTAAATATGACAAACATAAAGTATCCTGTGAAAATATCCGATATACATAAATTTGAAAGACAAAATAATATAAGTGTTAATGTATTTGGAGTTGAAGATGATAAATGTATATATCCATTAAGAACAATCAAACTGAATAGTAATACTCACGTAGATTTATTATTATTACAAGAAGGTCGTAAATCACATTACTGTTTAATTCGTGATTTTAATAGGTTAATGCTGCGGTCTACAAAAGATAACAATACAAAGTATTTTTGCAAGTTGTGTTTACAACATTTTTACACTAATGATATATTGGAGCGTCATATAACATATTGTAAAAACTTTGATGCCCAACGAGTTGAAATGTCTAAACAAGATACATTACAATTTAAAAATTTTAAATATCAACTTAAAGCCCCATTTGTGATTTATGCAGATTTTGAATGTTTTATAAACTCAAACAACCATACTCCATCTGGATTTGCATTCGTAGTAGTGAAAGAGTCTAAGATTATTTCTGAAGAGTTATATAGTGGCGAAAATGTTATGGATGTGTTTTTCAAAAGGTTGTTTGAGACTTATGACTTCATTAAAAGTCAAATGGCGATATATATTCCCCTTGTAATGACTCCAGAACAAGAGGCATCTTTTCAAAACTCAACACACTGTCACATTTGCGAAAAGCCCTTATATTTTGATAGGGTGAGAGATCATTGTCATTCAAATGGCCAATACCGTGGAGCTGCCCATAATGATTGTAATTTAAACTATAAAGTAACAAAGAAAATACCAGTATTCTTCCATAACTTGAAAAATTATGATGGCCATTTAATAATGCAACACTTGGGAAATTTTAATCGTAAATTAAATTGCATAGCTAAAGATATGGAAAAATATATATCATTCTCTATTGATGATTTAGTATTTTTAGATTCATACAACTTTCTGTCCCTTCCATTATACAAATTAGCTTCCAATTTAAATACATTTAGATTCATAGACGATCCACTACTACAACGTAAAGGTGTATTTCCCTATGAATATATGACGGGACCAGATAAGTTTGCAGAGTATCTCCCTCCTATAGAAGCATTTTACAGTACTCTAACTAAAGAACATATCTCTCCCATTGAATATGAACATGCTAAAAATGTCTGGACTCAATTTAATATAAATAATTTTCAAGAATATCATGATTTATATCTTAAAACAGACGTATTACTATTGGCTGATGTCTTTGAGACATTTAGAGACCTGTGTTTAAAAGATTACAAACTTGATCCCGTACATATGTATTCACTCCCTGGACTAACATGGGAGGCCTGTCTTAGAATGACTGGTATAAAATTACAATTATTCCAAGATATTGACATGCATTTGTTCATAGAAAGTGCGATTAGAGGAGGAGTCAGTATGATTTCCACACGTTACGCTAAAGCCAATAATAGATATATGAGCGAACACTATGATCCCAATCAAGAGAGTGTGTATTTAATATATTTAGATTGTAACTCGCTATACTCCACAGCAATGTGTGAGCCACTCCCCATGGATGGATTTCGTTGGACCAATGAGATAGACTACAAAATATACAAAAATAACCAAAATAATGAGTTTGGATACATTTTAGAAGTTGATTTAAAATATGATAAAAGCTTACATGTTTTACATAATGACTATCCATTAGCACCAGAGAAAATGAATGGCAAATTAATACCTAATTTAAATGACAAAACTAAATATATTTTACATTACAAAGCATTACAAAAATATGAGGAATTGGGTTTAATTGTTACAAAATACCACAGAATTTTAAAATTTAGACAATCAAAATGGCTTGCGCCCTTTATTAATTTTAATATTGAAAAACGAAAATATGCTAAAAATGATTTCGAAAAAGACTTTTACAAATTGTTAAATAATAGTCTCTTTGGTCGAACAATTATGAATCAACAAAAGTTTCGTGATATATATCTCAGGGATGAGTCACTATTAACAAAATATGTCACTAATCCAAGGTTTGATTGTAGCAAAAAGTTTGATAACAATTTACATGCTATACATTTAAATAAATTAGTTGTAAAGTTTAATAAACCAATATATTTGGGAATGGCCATTTTAGATATTAGTAAAGTAATAATGTATGATTTCCACTATAATTATATGTCAAAATTTAAGAATAAAAGATTTCTAATGACTGATACAGATTCTTTAATGTATGCTATAGTTACAGAGGACTTTTACAAGGAAATAGAATGTGACTTACACTATTTTGATACCTCTGGATATAGTAAAGATCATTTCTTATACTCTGATAAAAATAAAAAAGTCACAGGCAAGTTTAAAGACGAATTAGATGGTCATATTATGTATGAATATTGTGGTTTAAGACCAAAGTTATATTCTTACATTCCTTTAAAATGGTTATATGAAGAAGACAAGCAAGCTTTAGAGGTCAAAAAAGCTAAAGGTGCTGATGTTGCTACAGTTAAACATCTCCTTAGACATCAACATTATTTGAACTGTCTTGCAACTGGGCAAGATTACTATGAGAATGTGACAAGAATTAAATCTACAAACCATCATCTTCAAACATTGACCATGAATAAGAAAGTACTATCGTTTGACGATGACAAGAGGTTTATTCTAGAAGATGGCATCAACACCCTTGCTCTTGGTCATTATAAAATTGATCAAACATAAATCTATATTTGCCATTATTCTTTGACCTTTCTTTGTCTATTACAAAAAATCCATATTTAGTTTTATCCCAACATTGATGACAGAGATTTCTAAATTGGTTAAACGAAAAGTCATTACCAACATGATTGTTATATACATGTTTTAA
This sequence comes from Macrosteles quadrilineatus, assembly GCF_028750875.1. Classification (NCBI taxonomy): domain Eukaryota; kingdom Metazoa; phylum Arthropoda; class Insecta; order Hemiptera; family Cicadellidae; genus Macrosteles; species Macrosteles quadrilineatus. The sequence continues at coordinate 36,304,545 of NW_026542595.1, forward strand.
ATTTAAATCATCTTGTTTAAATAATATTAGGAAATTTACATTATCACGTAAATGTTTGTGTACTTTGCTGTAAGATTGACACAAGTAAAAACAGTTAATATTTTTATGTCGACCCATTGAGAAAAATTGTGTAATATTTGGACTATTTATATCATCAAATACAACAATTGACTGTGATTTTACATCATTTGGTGTGATTTCACAGTCAGTAAACGTGTGTAATTTCACTTCGTCACACAAACTAAATATTTCAATTATTTTTTTATATTTTTCTTGTTCTAAAGATTTAGATATTAAATATAAGTTTGTAAATTTTAATCCTTCCTTTCTTAAAATTAAATTGTAAATTACAACCGTCTTCCCACTTCCACTTGGACCACAAATAACACATCGAATATTAGTAGGAAATAGACCCAACTTCTTTGGTATTTTTTCCTTAGTATGTACTATTTTAAATTTATGTTTTTGTTGAATAAAAGACATTTTTTATATAATAAAAATGGTAAAAAATGATAATAAGAAAACATGTAAAAAGGGCAAAGGTTTATTCCTAAAGCCCTATAGGGGTCGAGGGTTATTGAATACTCTTATAAATAACCTTCCATTTCCACTTCACATACCATCATATCAATACTGTGGACCTGGGACGAATGTACGTGAGAATTTAGCTAAAAATGTACCTCCAAAAAATAAACTAGACTCTTATTGTAAAGAGCATGACATATTCTACATGAATAATCCCGATACTGCTGCTCGGAACAAAGCAGACATGAGATTAGCAGACTTAGCTTGGACTAGAGTAACGGCCAAGGACGCAAGTCTTGCTGAAAGAGCTGCTGCTTATGCCGTGACAAATTTGATGAAGGCAAAAGCAAAAATGGGAATGGGATTAAAATTTAACTAGTATCCCTGTTGCTCGAATTCGAGCAATTTATAAGTATTAGAGTCGTTATTTTAAAAGGAATAACGGTCATAATTTCTGATATTTTTAAGAGATTCGACCCTAAGATTATGGAAATATTCAAAATGTACATAACAGAATATATCAATTTATCCAGGTTCTCTCGCTTTTTCCATTGTAATATTTACGCCAACCTAAATTCAAATAGTAAATATGTACAAGCTGCTATACCCGTGCTTTGCAACGGGAAGAAAAAGTGACCTAGAGAGTTATTAAAGTGGTGCTGATGTGTGTTTTAAAATACAGCAACTCTATGATTTAGTTTGAAAATATAAACTGATTTAAAAAGCATAACCCTACTTACTTTCAAACCCCTACTTTTGATGTTAATAGATCCCTAAGAATATGACAACATACATTAGTGTAGCAATAGCATCAATTATTGCTTCATATTGATGATTATGAATGACATGTTTTACCATTTTCTTCAATTTTATTCAAGCCTCTTCACATGTAGCTAACTATATAAATTAAAAAATGAAACTTTGAGCAATACTTTACAAAACGTATACAACCTCACTTTAAAACCAAACATAACCTTCCTCAATCTACATAAAAAGTCACAAACATCTTATTTGAGTAAATAAACAAACACCAGTTCATTGTACTGACCAGCTGTTTCATTAAATAAATTAAATTAAATCATTTAAATATTAGAAGCGTGCCAGGCGTAGCCCTTTGGAAATCAGCCTGTGGGGCAGAGACCTCAGGACATTCGTCCATATCAATACTTTTCGGCAAATCTACACACTCTAAGCTTCATTTTGATGTGCCATATGCCTATATTTTTATTTGGTAAATGACCTTAACCGTTTACATAAAATTTGATTGTATCACTTTAATAATATAATAGATTTCATTTCAACCAAGTCAGTAAAATGTTTGTAGCAAACTGTTAAATTAGCAAACTTTTATCATAAAGAAAATTAAGTAAAAGTTACTTGGCTTGGCGCTTTCATAACTGCAAACTCAAAATACACCCACAAGTAAAAAAGAATCAATTTAATGGAAAAAAAAACTATGTTTGTGTAAAGACATTGTTCACATGAAGTAGGTGATTTGTTTGATTTCTCGATCAGCTGTTTCGTTTGTGATGAATTAATAATGTCAAAGATTTGTGATTTTAAAATCATAAATTATTATAGTAAAGTTTTCAACATCATGGTAACTTAGTCTCAACTACATTTTACTATTCCCAGCATTAAAATAAAGTAGTGAGATCCATTATGAGTAAACGTTAAGGTACACAATTCTTGATTGAAATGTAGTATACATTAACAGTCATAATACACAGCAATTATTATGTAGTAGACTTTGACTATTTTCAATTAACAAACATATGTTTCTGTAAATAAAAATTATCTCCCATGTTATCCTTATGGAGAAATACGAAACTTTAAAGGGCCCCAGGGCCTCACTCTCTAACTATTTCCTTAAAAAGAAGGTTTCCTGCACAACTTCACGTTACGCTCTTTCCAATGACACCAAAAACATCTCAATCGGTTCAGTAGTTTCGGAGGAGTAATTGTCACAAAAAACCTGCTTGCGTATTAAATAAGTAATATAGATATAGATAAAAAAGATGGACAACTACCAGCTGTTAGAGGCCGCAAAAGACGTGCCTCACTTCAGGGGGGTGTACCTAAAAAACGAGCTAAAAAATCTAACACCAAGAGTAAAAGAGTGCGGAATAGTTAATTTAGACAGTTCATCTGGCACACATTGGACAGCATATCGTAAAAATAAAGATATGGTAATTTATTTTGACCCATTTGGAATCCAACCTCCAAAAGAAGTAATTAAATATTTTGAGGGACATAAAATATTCTATACAACTGATCAAATACAAGATTTAAATAGTTCTATTTGTGGAATTTTATGTTTATCATTCATAAAAAATTTTTGTTTATAAAAATGGATTCATTTACTATAACATTTTCGGGTACAGAGTCAGAGCTAAAGTCAGTGTTCTTTCCTCCCATAGAATTAAATGATGATTATGTAATTGGATTAGTAGATTTTCAAAGTTATAATTCTATATTTAATGTTAAAAAACCTCTAAATACTTTAACATATTACAAAGTAGAGAAAATGACATTACCAAAAGGAGAGATCTCTGTCGATGATTTAAACCAGTTATTAAATGGTAAACTTAAAGTTATAATAGATAAAAATGGAGAAGCATTAATTAATACTAAATCCAAACTTTTATTTAAAGGGCTTATTCCAAAATTAAATCAACTTAAGGGCAACAAATTAACCATTAGAGAAGGTAATGATGTTTTCTATTATGACCACAATGCTCCAGTTACAATAGAAATTTCTGAAGGAACATATGAGGTGGTTGAGCTTGCAAAGGAAATTCAAAAGCAAATCCCAGACTTTTTCCTTACAGCTAAAAATAAAACTATGAAAGCTACACTACTTTCTAGCCACGTGTTTGATTTTACAAAACCATGTTTAGGGTCTGTTTTATTGGGATTTAAAGGTGTTTCTACTCCTGGTGTTCAGTTTGAATCTACAAATAAAATAAACATTAATAATGTAAATGTGATTAGAGTAAAATGTAATATTGCAAATGGGTCCTATTTAAATGGCAACAAATCACACACCATACATAGCTTTTATCCAGAAGCTCCTCCCGGATACAAAATTATTGAAGTTCCAAGAAATATTATATATTTTCCTGTAAATAAGAGAAGTTTAGATGTTGTCAGTATTACATTTGCCGATCAGCACGACAAGGCAATTGACTTTAACGGAGAAGAAACTACAATTACTTGTCATATAAAAAAGATATGAGAATTTATAAGAGTGGGCAGCTATCTATAAGTGTACAAAATGCTAGGTTCCTAAAGTCAATAGGACTAAATTTAAAAATTTCTATTAATAAAAATGGAAGATTTTCTAGATGTTACAGGGAAATCCCAATTCGACGATAGTGTGGTTAAAATTACAAATCACTCCTATGTTCCCCACAACACTTTGGCAATAAATAATTCTGATGAAATTCGAATATGTATTAATAATCAAGATTTGCTAACTCTCCCATGTAGGAGTTATCTGTATATTAAGGGAGAAATTGAAAATCATGATAAAGGTCATTTTATAAATAATGCATTTGCGTTCTTATTTGATGAAATTAGATACGAAGTTGCAGGTAAAGAAATAGACATTATAAGAAACCCAGGAATTTCTAGTCTTATGAAAATATTGAGCTCTTACAATAAAACTACTAAATTGTCAAATGTGGCATTTGATTCTGACACAAATTTAAAAGAGTTCCATAAAGGTGGTAAGTTTAGTACATGTTTGCCATTAGAGCTGTTAATGGGTGTATTTGAGGATTTTAATAAGGTATTAGTAAATGTCAAACAAGAATTGGTGTTGAAAAGATCCAAAAAATGATTTGAATTGTATATTAACAACCGCTAGTGCTCCAGCCAGTGGCACTGCTGATATGATTCCCAAAATTACACTTAACTCAATTCAATGGGTGATGCCACATGTGACACCATCAGATGGGGAGAAGTTACAATTACAAAAGATGTTATTGCAAAATAAAAATTTGCAAATTGCATTTAGAAGTTTAGAGTTGCATGAACTTCCATCATATCCCAATACTACAAGACATACATGGTCAGTAAAGACATCTTCAAGTTTGGAGAAGCCTAGGTATATTATATTTGGTTTTCAAACAGCTAGGGATAATAGTGCACGAAAAAGAACTGATGAATTTGATCACTGTAAGTTAAAAAATCTCAAAGTATTTCTAAACTCTGAATATTATCCTTATAGTGATTTAAATCTCGATTTTGAAAATGGAGATGTCTCTAAAGCTTATGAGATGTTTATGAGGTTTAGAGAGACTTACTACAATACTATCCCAGATCCTATGATTAGTAGGGCTGAGTTTATGAAGAAATATCCACTAATTGTAATAGATTGTTCTAGGCAGAACGAAACAGTGAAGGAAGGAATTGTTGATATTAAATTAGAGATTGAAACTGCAGAAAATGTACCAGCAAATACATCTGCATATTGTTTGATAATACATGATAAAGTGTTTGAGTACAATCCTTTGTCAAATGAGATAAATAAAATTTTAATAAAAGATGAAAAACATTCAACAAGAATTGGTTGACTCTGAAAATCAAATACGAGAGAAATATAGAGCTTTAAAACGTGGCAAGTTTCTAGAGGCTGAAGAGAGGTTCCAAACATTCCAACCTTTAATAGAGCCATTACAAGAATTAAAAAAAATCGCCAAAACAGAGAGGCCTCGAATGGAGATACTCCCAATGACTCCATCTAGAATATCAATGATACCAAGATTACAACAATCCACCCCACAGAAATTAGATTTTGGTCTTTTAGCATCAGACTATTTAGGAAATTACCTCAGTAAAAGTAGTATGACAGACACTACATATGGTATTAGACGAGAAGCAAATAAATTTTTTATTGGAAATAAGGAAGTTGATATTGCCAATGATGATGTTACAGTTGCAAATAAAACTTACAAGGGGACAAAAGGCTTGTGGCAATTGTTAACTTTAAAAGAACCTGAGGATTATACTCCGGCTGATTTGCAAAATTATAAAGAAATTTTGGAAGCTACAAATGGGCATTTAAAGAGTTACAAAGATGGTGCACCAATTTCAAGTAATAGACATACTAAATATCTTAATATAATTAAACCTCTATTTAAATCTGTTGGTGAAGGTTTGAGACAAGTGACTGGTAATAAAATAGACTATATTTATTGGGATGATCCTAATGAGCTTGTAGATAGGTTAAGACTTCTTTGGCTAAGTCGCCAAGCCGGTAACTCAGGAGTGGATAATGAAATAGATTCCATTATTGAGGAATTGAGAGAAAGTGGTATTATTTATTAAATAAAAATAATATATTTAATACACAGTTGTAACACTGTTTTCTCAGTAATTACTGGACCGATCTACAAGATTTATGTCTCAAATTAAAGGGGATAGTGTGTAGATTTGCCGAACTTCCTTAGAATTTACGTTTTTTCTAAGGGCTACGACCTACAGCCCTTTAAAGGTCGAGTCAATACAATTCTTATTGAAGAATATAATACACAATTTATAAATTATTCGTCAGCTGTTTAATGTTTGTCAGACATTTGTTAATATTTTTATAACCTCACTTTCAGAATGCAATTATTAAACTTGGAGTTTCTGTTTATAAACACACGATTTTGACCAAGGAAAGTGTATTTGTTAACTTATTTTTGAAATGTTTTAGTTTTCCTGCAAAGTGATCTGAATGAAAGTGGTAATTGAGTTTAAGTTTGAGTATGGAATGTGAAATAATATCTATAGTAGGGAATGGAAACTTATTGTTTGATCAATAGAATTTATTCTCTACGGCCACCAGAATAATCATGGGGAAATCCGCTTGCAAGTTGTACATATAATTGCTAATGAGTGGGAAACATACAAGCATTTTATAGTAGGTGACGAATCTTACTCAAGATCAGTGTTAGACGTTCAGTGGTACCAAACTTTACCTTCTCAAGATGGCGAGTACGCTGGGATATACGTGGAACTACAATATATCAGTGAATTTTTTCAAGTACACAGGGAAGTTGCTTGAGAAACTGTGACTTACCATTCGGTTCTGGCGAAGAAGTATGTGACTTGATGTTTAATGGCAATGTTGACTCGGGTCATTATAACTTTATAAAACTTTATCATTAACACCAGGGTGTGAAAAGTACAAAATGAAAAAGAAAAGGTAATCATTAACCGGGCGTAAAGAGACATACCGAACGAAAAAAAAATGTAGAGAACCATCGAACTAAAAAGGTAAAGAGCAGTGTTGGTGTTAAATGTGCTGTGGAAGTCCCTAAACAAAATACCATCTCTTTTGAATTGGGGTCGTTAGATTGGATTTGTCACTACGGTACTTCAAATCTATGAATTTCGACTCAGAACAGACTAACTGGGACAAGTTGTACAGATAATTGCTAATGATTGGTAAACATACAAACATTTTATCGTTAGTGATTAATCTTAGGCTTACTCAAGATCAATGTTCGACGTCCAAATTTTACCTTCTCGAGATGGTGAGTACGCTGGGATATTTGGAACTGCAATTTATCAGTGAACTATACCCTAACTATATTTTTTCGAGTAGGCCTACACAGGGAAGTTGCTTGAGAAACTGTGACTTACGATTTCGGTTCTGGCGAAGAAGTATCTGACTTGATGTTTAATGGCAATGTTGACTCGGGTCATTATAGCGTTATAAAACTTTATCATTAACCCCAGGATGTGAAAAGTACAAAAAGAAAAAGAAAAGGTAATCATTAACCGGGCGTAAAGAGACATACAGATCGAAAAAACACGTAGAGAACCATCGAACTAAAAAGGTAAAGAGCAGTGATGGTGTTAAATGTGCTCTGGAAGTCCCTTCTAAAAAATACCAATTTTTTAAATTGGGGTCGTTAGATTGGATTTGTCAGTACTGCAAATCTATGAATTTTGAGTCAGAACAGACTAACTGGGACACAAATATTTTTTCCTTATGTTGTGACAAGGGGAAGGTAAAATGAACTCCTTATAAACATTGTGAGTTTATGGAAAATCTTATCAACAGCGACTATAAAAAAAGTATTAAGGGTCAAAAGAGACAAAAAACTATTTGAGTAAAATATAATACAAATCTGCATTTGAAATGGCCAGTTCTGTCTCACTTGAATCAACATCTTTCTGGTAGTGGTAGTCTACATTTAAAATCCACGACTCCTTTTCCATCAAATTGGACCGTTAATACCCTCTAACATTGAACAAAGTATGCCCAACTTTATATATACGACGTAAACACAGCTTTTACTCACCGAATGGGTCAAAGATTCGTGAAATGCGACCAACTGCTGATGCGTGATTTACATGTAGGCTAAGTGACTATCTTTATTCAATACAACAAATGTAATGAAAAAAACGACGAATATAGGAATATACTTGAGCAAATTATCTAAATAGCATAAATAGCTGCTTATTAGGTTATCAGCATTGCCCAGTTCGTATAGGTACTATTTATTTTTCAAATGAAACTCGAATTAATATAAACATTAATTTGGTTAAAATAATATATCGGTTTGATTAACATAAAATAGTTTATACAGGCAAACTACCAGTTATATTTCAAAGATACATAAAGATAATACAAAGATAAACAGTATTTGTTAATTATTATTTCTTTTATTGCTGACAATATTCCCGTGGCGGAGCACGGGCGGTTAACTAGTTTTTATTTAATAAATAATACCACTTTCTCTCAATTCCTCAATAATGGAATCTATTTCATTATCCACTCCTGAGTTACCGGCTTGGCGACTTAGCCAAAGAAGTCTTAACCTATCTACAAGCTCATTAGGATCATCCCATGTTGATATTAAATTAGAGATTGAAACTGCAGAAAATGTACCAGCAAATACATCTGCATATTGTTTGATAATACATGATAAAGTGTTTGAGTACAATCCTTTGTCAAATGAGATAAATAAAATTTAAATAAAAGATGAAAAACATTCAACAAGAATTGGTTGACTCTGAAAATCAAATACGAGAGAAATATAGAGCTTTAAAACGTGGCAAGTTTCTAGAGGCTGAAGAGAGGTTCCAAACATTCCAACCTTTAATAGAGCCATTACAAGAATTAAAAAAAATCGCCAAAACAGAGAGGCCTCGAATGGAGATACTCCCAATGACTCCATCTAGAATATCAATGATACCAAGATTACAACAATCCACCCCACAGAAATTAGATTTTGGTCTTTTAGCATCAGACTATTTAGGAAATTACCTCAGTAAAAGTAGTATGACAGACACTACATATGGTATTAGACGAGAAGCAAATAAATTTTTTATTGGAAATAAGGAAGTTGATATTGCCAATGATGATGTTACAGTTGCAAATAAAACTTACAAGGGGACAAAAGGCTTGTGGCAATTGTTAACTTTAAAAGAACCTGAGGATTATACTCCGGCTGATTTGCAAAATTATAAAGAAATTTTGGAAGCTACAAATGGGCATTTAAAGAGTTACAAAGATGGTGCACCAATTTCAAGTAATAGACATACTAAATATCTTAATATAATTAAACCTCTATTTAAATCTGTTGGTGAAGGTTTGAGACAAGTGACTGGTAATAAAATAGACTATATTTATTGGGATGATCCTAATGAGCTTGTAGATAGGTTAAGACTTCTTTGGCTAAGTCGCCAAGCCGGTAACTCAGGAGTGGATAATGAAATAGATTCCATTATTGAGGAATTGAGAGAAAGTGGTATTATTTATTAAATAAAAACTAGTTAACCGCCCGTGCTCCGCCACGGGAATATTGTCAGCAATAAAAGAAATAATAATTAACAAATACTGTTTATCTTTGTATTATCTTTATGTATCTTTGAAATATAACTGGTAGTTTGCCTGTATAAACTATTTTATGTTAATCAAACCGATATATTATTTTAACCAAATTAATGTTTATATTAATTCGAGTTTCATTTGAAAAATAAATAGTACCTATACGAACTGGGCAATGCTGATAACCTAATAAGCAGCTATTTATGCTATTTAGATAATTTGCTCAAGTATATTCCTATATTCGTCGTTTTTTTCATTACATTTGTTGTATTGAATAAAGATAGTCACTTAGCCTACATGGAAATCACGCATCAGCAGTTGGTCGCATTTCACGAATCTTTGACCCATTCGGTGAGTAAAAGCTGTGTTTACGTCGTATATATAAAGTTGGGCATACTTTGTTCAATGTTAGAGGGTATTAACGGTCCAATTTGATGGAAAAGGAGTCGTGGATTTTAAATGTAGACTACCACTACCAGAAAGATGTTGATTCAAGTGAGACAGAACTGGCCATTTCAAATGCAGATTTGTATTATATTTTACTCAAATAGTTTTTTGTCTCTTTTGACCCTTAATACTTTTTTTATAGTCGCTGTTGATAAGATTTTCCATAAACTCACAATGTTTATAAGGAGTTCATTTTACCTTCCCCTTGTCACAACATAAGGAAAAAACATTTGTGTCCCAGTTAGTCTGTTCTGACTCAAAATTCATAGATTTGCAGTACTGACAAATCCAATCTAACGACCCCAATTTAAAAAATTGGTATTTTTTAGAAGGGACTTCCAGAGCACATTTAACACCATCACTGCTCTTTACCTTTTTAGTTCGATGGTTCTCTACGTGTTTTTTCGATCTGTATGTCTCTTTACGCCCGGTTAATGATTACCTTTTCTTTTTCTTTTTGTACTTTTCACATCCTGGGGTTAATGATAAAGTTTTATAACGCTATAATGACCCGAGTCAACATTGCCATTAAACATCAAGTCAGATACTTCTTCGCCAGAACCGAAATCGTAAGTCACAGTTTCTCAAGCAACTTCCCTGTGTAGGCCTACTCGAAAAAATATAGTTAGGGTATAGTTCACTGATAAATTGCAGTTCCAAATATCCCAGCGTACTCACCATCTCGAGAAGGTAAAATTTGGACGTCGAACATTGATCTTGAGTAAGCCTAAGATTAATCACTAACGATAAAATGTTTGTATGTTTACCAATCATTAGCAATTATCTGTACAACTTGTCCCAGTTAGTCTGTTCTGAGTCGAAATTCATAGATTTGAAGTACCGTAGTGACAAATCCAATCTAACGACCCCAATTCAAAAGAGATGGTATTTTGTTTAGGGACTTCCACAGCACATTTAACACCAACACTGCTCTTTACCTTTTTAGTTCGATGGTTCTCTACATTTTTTTTTCGTTCGGTATGTCTCTTTACGCCCGGTTAATGATTACCTTTTCTTTTTCATTTTGTACTTTTCACACCCTGGTGTTAATGATAAAGTTTTATAAAGTTATAATGACCCGAGTCAACATTGCCATTAAACATCAAGTCACATACTTCTTCGCCAGAACCGAATGGTAAGTCACAGTTTCTCAAGCAACTTCCCTGTGTACTTGAAAAAATTCACTGATATATTGTAGTTCCACGTATATCCCAGCGTACTCGCCATCTTGAGAAGGTAAAGTTTGGTACCACTGAACGTCTAACACTGATCTTGAGTAAGATTCGTCACCTACTATAAAATGCTTGTATGTTTCCCACTCATTAGCAATTATATGTACAACTTGCAAGCGGATTTCCCCATGATTATTCTGGTGGCCGTAGAGAATAAATTCTATTGATCAAACAATAAGTTTCCATTCCCTACTATAGATATTATTTCACATTCCATACTCAAACTTAAACTCAATTACCACTTTCATTCAGATCACTTTGCAGGAAAACTAAAACATTTCAAAAATAAGTTAACAAATACACTTTCCTTGGTCAAAATCGTGTGTTTATAAACAGAAACTCCAAGTTTAATAATTGCATTCTGAAAGTGAGGTTATAAAAATATTAACAAATGTCTGACAAACATTAAACAGCTGACGAATAATTTATAAATTGTGTATTATATTCTTCAATAAGAATTGTATTGACTCGACCTTTAAAGGGCTGTAGGTCGTAGCCCTTAGAAAAAACGTAAATTCTAAGGAAGTTCGGCAAATCTACACACTATCCCCTTTAATTTGAGACATAAATCTTGTAGATCGGTCCAGTAATTACTGAGAAAACAGTGTTACAACTGTGTATTAAATATATAGATATGTTTATAGATAAATTTTATCGTTTATATAATTGTTATGTATCAAGAAATAAGTCCATATGTTTTATTTATAACATCTGTCAGATGACTGTTAACATTATTATGTTTTGTTTACTTTTTAGTTTAGTCTGATTTGTGAGTTCAATAAATTCAGTTGTGTTAATTATGTTTTAATTTACTAAACTGGCGACGAGGATAATTGGATAATGGATCTCAATAAGCCTGATCGTTTTGACCCCCATACAAATCCTGCAAGTGTCGCACAGCGTTGGGGTACATGGATTAAGCAATTTGAGAGGTATGCTTTAGCTGCAGACATTACCAGTGATGTAAGGAAAACTGCACTAGTACTTAATCTAGCTGGTGAGGAAGTGGCTTACATTTTTGATAGTTTACCACAACCTAATGAAATAACGTACAAAAATGTTATAAAACTATTAACTGACTATTTCGCTCCTACCAAAAATGTCCTTTTTGAAATATTTAATTTTAGGAAGTGTCATCAAGCAGAATCAGAGTCGTTTAACTCTTTCTATTCTCGACTAAGAACATTAGCTGTGAACTGTGAATTCAAAGACTTGGATAGGGAATTAATTATGCAAATTTTGATTGGATCTAGAAGTGATGAGTTAAGGAATAAAATTTTGAAAGAACCTACTATTAAACTTCAGGATGTTGTTATTGCAGCTAAGTCAAATGAATTATTTCAAACTCAAAGTAAGGAACTTTCTTTCAGTAGCTCAAGTTTTGCTAATGCACATAAAATTGACCATTCAAACAGGAAATTTGTTGCATTTAACAACAATCCAGCTCACTCTGTTACACCTAATGTTTGTCTTGGTTGTGGATTAAGACATTTTAGAAGGGATTGTCCCCATCTTCAGACTACTTGTAATATTTGCAAGAAAATTGGGCATCTAGCACGAGTTTGTAAAGGAGGGAAACCACGCCCCAAAGAATATTTTAGCCAAAAACACGGATCAAAGGGACAGCGGGCTCATGAAGTTTTGTCAGAGGAAACCAATTATGAACAAGAAGAAACTATTCCGAATGCTGATGGTTTGAGTCGTCTTCCATGTTCCTCCAATGTTGTTGATCAAGAGATAAATGAAGTCTTGAATGACGTGCTATACATTGAATCCGATGAGGTTAAACCAATCACCGCTAATATAATAGCAAAAGAAACAGAAAAGGATCCACTTCTATCTAAAGTACTATTATGGACTCAACGTGGTTGGCCAACTCATAACTCAGATATCAACCTTACGCCTTTCATTTCTCGTCAAAATTCAATTTCTCAATGCAAACAATGTTTACTTTGGGGAACTAGGGTGATCATTCCATCCACTCTCAGGCAACAAGCTCTGAAGCTTCTACACATGGGACATGAGGGCATTGTTCGAACAAAGGCGTTGGCTCGAAGCTATTTCTGGTGGCCAAAACTTGATCAAGACATAGAAAACATAGTGAATTCTTGTCAAGCATGTCAACAAAGTCGTCACAACCCTCCAAGAGCAACAGTTCTTCCCTGGGAGAAAACGAAACAACCCTGGTCTCGTCTCCACATAGATTTCGCTGGGCCCTTCCAAAACAAGTTGTTTTTGATTGTTGTCGATTCTTTCAGCAAATGGTTAGAAGTAGTTTTGGTGCCTTCTACAGATTCAAGATCAACTATAAAGGTCCTCAGAAGCCTTTTCGCAACACATGGTGTTCCAGACACAATAGTATCTGATAACGGGTCGGCTTTCACTTCACAAGAATTTCGATCGTTTAATGAAAGCAATGGCATCCGCCACGTCGTGGTTGCACCATACCATCCGTCATCGAATGGTCAGGCAGAAAGGATGGTCCAAACGACAAAAAATTCTTTGCGACGAATACTTCAAGGAGATTGGCAAAAAAGATTGGCTCAGTTCCTAATATCATCTCATATAACGCCAAATTGTTCTACTAATATGTCACCGAGTGAACTGCTGTTCGGAAGGCGTATTAGAACCATCTTAGACAGAGTTCACCCAGATTATTCTTCAAGTGACAAAGAAGAGAAAATCTTGGATAAAGCGCTTCACGATTACCAACAGTCACCTCAGAGGAAATTTAAAGAAAATGACTCCGTATTTGCAAGAAACTATAATCAGCGAGGACCAAAGTGGATTCCTGCTAAAGTCACTAGAATAACCGGGCCACTGAGCTACCATTTGATAACAAAAGAAGGCATTGAAATACGACGTCATATTGACCAATTGAGACCTCGCTCAGAAACATCAAAAGCATCTACTAACTCACACTTGGATAATCCTGAATCTCCAGTAAACCCACCATTCCACCCACTACTCCAGAATCCTATTCAAATGAGAACACCAGAAGCACATCATATCACTCCAGTGCAACCACCATCAATGGTTCGCAATCCTATTATGATGAGAACACCAGACGTACAACCAATGCGACCATCAGTGATGCAACAATCTCGCAATTCCTTTAGTGGTATAGAAGGTTCAATTAACCCTCATCAAGAAGATGCTGGTTTAATTCAAGACTCCACTAGCATGAGCACGAGTCCACAACCTGTTCGGTCACGTGTCTCTAGATCAAACTCCCAAAACACTTCAATGAGCATGAGTCCTCGACCTGTTCGTATCCGTCGACCACCGGCATATCTGAAGGACTACCTAACGGGAGGAGGAGTGTTATGTATCAAGAAATAAGTCCATATGTTTTATTTATAACATCTGTCAGATGACTGTTTACATTATTATGTTTTGTTTACTTTTTAGTTTAGTCTGATTTGTGAGTTCAATAAATTCAGTTGTGTTAATTATTATGTTTTAATTTACTAAAATAATCCATATAATAAGCCTGCAGAACCCAGGGCTAGTCATGAACCTACTTTAAATTTAAAAGACGATAGTTGGAATTGTTTAAACCGTAAAATTGGTAATGTTAAAGATGGGGAGATTGTAGATGATGTATCAACTTTGGGACAGACATTAACTAGAAAAGGTGATGTCTTTTTACAAGGTAAAACTAAATACGAGTTTTTAGAATCTAAGAATAAAAATTGGAATGCTAAAAAACAGAAAATTACTAATGTGAAAAAGGGTGAAAGTTTAGATGATGTGCCCACTTTACAACAGACTTTAATACGAACAGATGGTGGTAAATTTATACAAGACAATAATAATTATGAATTTGTAGAATCAGAGAATGGTGTTTGGAATGCTAAGAAACGGAAAATTACTAATGTAGAAAAGGGTGAAAGTTTAGATGATGTGCCCACTTTACAACAGACTTTAATACGAAAAGAAGATGGTAAATTTATACAAGATGATAATAATTATGAATTTTTAGAATCAGAGAATGGTGTTTGGAATGCTAAGAAACAGAAACTTAGCAATTTGATGGAAGGTACAGATAGTAAAGATGCTGTGAATGTTTCACAAGTTCCAAAAATGGAAGCAGGCTATTGGAGTTTTTATAATAAAAGGTTAGTACGTGTTAAACCTGCCATTGATGAAACTGACTGTGTTATAAAAGAACAGACTATAACTTTTGATAAAAAAGAAAAATGTTGGGATGCCAAAAAAATATTTATAAGGAATCTACCAGAGGGGGAACATTCGAATGATATTTGTCTAATGTCACAATCTATGCATTACGATGGATCAAAATTTGTATATGGGGAAAAAATTTTTAATTTGATGGAATATAATCCTGATTTATTAGTTGCTGACCCCACATCTTTGAGTGGATTTAAGTATATAGATAATAGACCATATATACCAGAAAACTATGTATTTAAAAGAATGGAAGATAATCTTTTGATTGGGGCTAATGGTGATGTATTTAGAGTTACAGGAAAAAAGGATGATGTTATAAAAAATGAATGAAATTGCATACGAACTTCATAAGCCTGCAAGAAAGAATTTCATTAGAAGGTCTTTTAAAGTATTGGGTATAAACGAAACCATACAAATAGATTTAATTGATATGCAAAACTATGCTAGAGAGAATTCTGGCAATAAATATATTTTAACTTTAATAGATACATTTTCTAAAAAAGCTTATGCTGCTCCACTAAAGAATAAGACAGGGTTAGTGGCTACAGAAGCCATTAAAACCATTCTACCAAAGGGGGTTAAAAACATTCAATCCGACAATGGAAAAGAATTTTTTAATCAATATTTTAGCAAACTAATGAAAAAATTAAATATTAATCACTATCACACATTTTCTACAACTAAGGCTGCAATTGTGGAGAGGTTTCAGAGAACTTTAAAGAATTGGTTATATAGAGAATTTAGTGCTCAGGGGAGTTATAAATGGTTGGATTTACTTCCAAAGTTAATTCGAAAATATAATAATAAAGTGCATAGATCTATAGGTATGAAGCCTAACCAAGTGAATATTAAGAACAGTAAATATGTGCATGAGAGGTTGACTTCTAAAGTAGTGCAAGTTAAAAAGCCAAGATATAAGGTAGGTGATAGCGTGAGAATTTCCAAATATAAACATGTGTTTAGTAAAGGATATACCCCAAATTGGACAGGGGAACTATTTACAATAGCAGAAGTTAAGAATACAAAGCCTGTGACTTATATCTTGAAAGATGAAAATGGTAATATAATCAGAGGAGGCTTCTATACAGAGGAGTTGTTAAAGACCAAGTATAAAGACATGTATTTGATAGAAAAGGTAATTAGGAGGAAGGGTGATTTATTGTATGTCAAATGGCTTGGGTTCCCAAGTAGTCAGAATTCATGGATTTCCACTAAGGATGTCCAAGGGAGCGCGCCATGAGCCGGGAACACGCCCAATTTTGCGTACAAACCTCGCATTGTCAATTTGATGATTTTGAGAATATACATGTGAATGGATGTGGATTTGAAATAGTAATAAAGTTATACAATGGTATTGAACATTAATATAGGCTTGTATAGGTCGAGAGCAGGATTTTTGCAATTAGTGGCCAAAAAATGATCCCCATAAGAATAACATGGGGAAAACGTGCCCCAAGTGATGGCTCTTTCTGGGTTCACCACTACTCTAAATTTACACTTGTAAGGGTCAATAAATGTAAGAAATAGCTTTTTAGCTTAATATCAAATATATTTATGGGGAATAAGTAAGAAATAAGGTTTGACAATTATATAGGGATATTTAGGCAAAGATCAGGATTTTTGGTTTTGGTGGCCAAAAAATGATCCCCATGTTATTCTTATGGGGAAAACGTGCCTAAAGTGATGTATCTTTGCTAGTTCGCCACTACTCTGGTTAAATTATGCCCAAGCTGTTGATAAAAAAAATATTTAAAATCATTTAAGATTAGATAATAAAAATATATGCATGAAATCTAGAACTGCTCAAATTGTGTAGTAAATAAGTCCAAGATAAATGTTCAAATTAATTCTATGATATCTGTTGTAGGCCAACTGGTTTACCAACCATAAGCACAGAAAACGTACTACTATAACCCAAGTGATAATACCAAGTGATAATCAAGTAAGAGCAAAGGTTAGTGTCACATTACCTTTTATAACATACACATACAGATTACAGCTATCCTATATTGACCATGATGAGCTCATACCTCCTTCAGGAAATAGTTTTAATCCATAAATATAAATTAAATCACAATTAATTAATTAATTATTTTAGACATGATAGAGAAATCAGTAAAGCGTAAAGCTGGAAGTAAGTGATGACGTCATCGTTCCTCCCAGCTCCCCACCACGACTGTTGCTCCGGTCCGGTGAGCCGACTCGTTGCTCTCAGTATCTAGATTCTAGACGCTAGTGCAACGTCACGGAGCGTCCCGAGAGCCTTGCGGAAACGTGGCCCTTGGCTGAGTGGCTGGAGGCTGGAGTTTGGATTGGACTCTTTTTGGAGGCTCAGGCCCAGGCTGGCTAGGCTTGCTAATAAAAAACTCAATCCAATTGGGTTGGGAATTGGAATTGGGAGCGTCGCAAATCGCAATCGCAACGCAACATCCTCCTACGTTACGTATACGTACGATCCTACCTAACCTCAATGTTGTAATTGTAAGTAGGCCTAGCCTATGTTTATTCAGCACAAAATTATCTTTTAAGAATAAGAATCTTTTATTTTAGGGACACAGTTGTGTAATAGACATTGTCAATGCTATAAAATAAAAGAAAAAATAGTTGTCACACGCGGAAAATTGTAAAATGTATAACATCGCTACCTACCTAGGCCTAGTTGCACAAATGGGTACAGTTTCTTAACTGGGCTAGGCCCTATGCTAATATTGATTGAAACTATCGAATTGAAAATATTGATTAATAATTGATATTTTTAAATTTATAAAAAAAACTATCATAACCTAACCTAACCAACCAAACTTGCTGATGGTGAAAAAACGCATGAAGGTTTACTTAATCGAATCAATAGTTTCAATCGATATTAGCGTAGCCCAGTTAAGAAACTGTACCCGCACAAATAACTAATGCGTTGCGAGTAGGGTGTTGTTGTTAAATAGGCTAAATAAAGTCTAGAAATTCTGAATAGGGGTACAGTGTCTTAACTGGGCTACGCTAATATTGATTAAAACTATCGAATTGAAAATATTGATTAATAATCAATATTTTTAAATATATATCTAGGCTATTATAAAATAAAACTATCATAACCTAACCTTAATAACCAAACTTGGTGATGGTGAAAAAATCGCATGAAGGTTTACTAATCGAATCAATAGTTTCAATCGATATTAGCGTAGCCCAGTTAAGAAACTGTACCCGTGAATAGGGCTATGTTTTGGCCTAGGCCTACTTCTATGAGTAAAGCCGCGTTTACATGGGAGTTTTTGACACATGCCAGCGACAAAAAGTCTGTTTTAAATCGAGAGTCAAGAAGATTAAAGTAGGCCTACTGTCACCGACAACATCCACAGTAATTAACTGGGTAGACTTTTGTATCTGTTGTCAAAAACAACCAAATGAAAATATCGATCGATTTAGCGATTATTTCATTTGATATGCTGTAGTGACTTTTGTCTGTGGCAAAAGCTTCCTATCTCGTCCGCCAAGTGGACCTACCGGCACACTCAGTACTGGTAGAACAGCGTTGCGGGCAGAATGTGAGATATAATAACTTACTATGTCACTGACCAAAACAAAAGTACAAGATTATCTGTCAGTGACTTATGTCAATAACTTGTGTTTGTATCTTGTGATCTGCGACAAAATTCTAATTAAGAATAAGTAAGTTATGACAATTCTGCCAGTGACTCCGTTGTACTTAGCGTAAACACAGCTTAGCCTTACAAATTTTAGAACAAATGCTTGTAAGCCTAGCTATATTTATGAATCAAGGTGCAACCGGCAATAGATCAGACCCATGGACCATGGCAACGGGGTTTTACTGAGGGTTTTAAGTTTTGGGGTAAAAAATGGGTTTTCTCATTTTTGACGCTCAAAACACAAAATTTCCCAATTTCTCTTTAGACTTTTTTAAAGAACCAACTTAAAAAACATAATTTAGTAGGCCTATATTAAAGTGTTTTTCTATGGTTATTGGCACCTAACAGAGAAAATTAAAAAAAAATTAGGCCTAAATTTAAAATTAGTTTATTATTTTTATGGAGAATATTGTAAAATTCTGTAGTTTTTAGCAATTTAAATTGAGTAAAAATCATCTGATTTTAGCGAATTTCCCAGATAGGGAATAAGCTATTTTCATAGGTCTCATGGTAAGACCTAGACCCGGGACCAATTTACTTTTTCGTTTTGAGGTCTTCAGAGGGCAAAAACACCCTCATATAGAAGGCTTATAAGTTAGCCTATAAATATATATATATATATATATATACACACACACACACGTGTCCGTTAGCGTGATAACTCGAGCAAAACTGATCCGATTTTGATGAAATTTGGTACAAACGTGTAAACCTCCGTTTATTCAAACGAGTTCGCGAACCAGTATGATCGGACTATGGGAACAGGTGTTTAGGGGGGGGGGGGGTTATGGTGTAAAATTTGGTTTTTCCCATTTTTGACTCTAAAAACATAACATTTCAAAATTTATTTCCAGACCATTATGTAGAGCTTAAAAAAAATAATTTTGTTTATTGAAGTGTTGTTGTGTGCCTAAAGTTTACGGAGATAATTAAAAAAACTTAAAATTTAAAATTTCCATGTTATTCTTATGGGGAACAAATAAACTGTTGTAAGCTAGTTTGCTTGTTTATAAACATAGCCTAGGCCTACTGTACTATGTTTTCAGAATCAAATTTGGTAATTTTTTATGTCATACTAAGCTGTCAATATTTCAATTTAAAAAAACACCTCAATACCTTCCCTGTTGCAGCAAACCTAGGTACTCATTAAAATTAATGTTATTTAAATAGGAAATAAATCTGACAATTTTCTGGTAGGCCTAATATTTGAATAGAAATCTAGCCAGGTAAATGGAAATTCGCTTAGTCTGCAGGTTTGCTGTGGCGGGGGTATTTATGAAATCTGGTATACATATAGGCCCATGCAAGTTAACCAAACCTACATTTACCTACCTATACCAACGAGTTCGCAAACCTGCCTCGTAGAAGCAAATCCAAGTAGTTTGATTTGATTTGATTTGATTAGCCCTTCTCATAACAATTAATGTTAGGCCTATTAACCCTTTGAGTGCCAACGTCCGGGGAACCGGACGTTTTTAAAACAAGCCAAAAGTGCCGACGTCCGGCCGACCGGACGTTTTTAGAACGAGCCAAAAGTGCCAACGTCCGGCTGACCAGACGTTTCGTAATGATCGAACAGTTGTCATAACAACCGAATGGATACTCGGATTCTTTTTACCCATATATTAACATTGAGTCTAAAGTTACTAGATGCGATACATCGATTTTCGTTGGTCGAAATATCGAAAATTCTATTTTTACGAAATTTTAACCTAAAAATCGCCAGATCGCGCTCGGCATTTTTAGCGCGACCTTCGGGAAAAATCATCGGCATTTTTTGAGTGTTACTTTTATTTCTCGCCTGGCACTCTAAGGGTTAAAAAAGAAAATAAAGGTCTCTTACAATCTTAAGGAAATAATCCAACCAGATGAATGTAAATTCGCTTTGTCTGGAGGTTTCCTGCTGCGGGGGTATTTTATTATTCTATGTATATTTGCAATCATTTACTAAATCTGAGTTTCTTTTTGTATGGCTTAAAGGAGAATAATTTTGTGTAATTTTATTTTAGATTCTACCGTAGGCTACATGGATTCTTCAGCAGGCTTCAGACGATCAAAACAAAGTGAAATAAAAAATGAAAAAGAGAATCCCAGAACTAGCAGTGGATTAGCTAGTCAAAGAAGTTTTAGTGAAGTTTTAGTAAGAGGGAATAAACTAGACGAAAAGTGTGTGAAAGGTAAGTCCAATTAATCTTTGATTAGATAAGAAGAGCATCTAAAGAAGCCAATTGTCATGGCCTAGACAAGTATAATCAGTACCGGTAGCTTATTTATTTCCAATAACATGAAACCTATTGCAATCATCCCCATTGAAGAACATTAACGGATGAAAAACGACTCATAATTAATTATTAACTTAAACTTACTGAGCTACAATCTTTTCATAGCCACCTCATGTATGGCTTGGTACTGTGGGGCCATTTTAAAACGTTTTTATTAGCTCGCTTCCTTGTCCGGTACAAATTTTGCAATCAATTTTATACTAACTTCCCAATGAGCTAGAGACTTGAAACTTGTAACATAGCTCACAAATGGAAGACAATGCAATATTATATAATTTAATTTTCATAATTTCCCTTGGGCTACGCCCCATGGGCTTGTTTTTATTAACTCGCTTTCTTGCAAATTTTGATACTTCCCGATGAGCTAGAGATTTTAAACTTGAAACCTAGCTCACAAATGGATGATCATGCAATATTATATAATTTAATTTTCATATTTCCCTTGGGCTACGCCCCATGGGCTTGTATTTATTAGCTCGCTTTCCTACAAATTTTGATATCAATTCTAAATGAAGTTCCGGATGAGCTAGAGACTTGAAATTTGAAACATAGCTCACAAATGGATGACAATACAATATTATATAATTTAATTTTCATATTTCCCTTGGGCTACGCCCCATGGGCTTCCAAATTTTCCATGTTTACATTTTGAAAGAATGTAAATATCAATTAATTTAAGTCAGCTGAAAAATACTTAAATTTGACAGTTCGAAGAGCAGAGGTTAAGAGGTACAGGTTTTGCTCCCAACAAATTCATTATACAAACAAACATTTCAAAAAATTTCTTGCTTTCTTGCAAATTTTGATACTTCCCGATGAGCTAGAGATTTTAAACTTAAAACATAGCTCACAAATGGATGATAATGCAATATTATACAATTTAATTTTCATATTTCCCTTGGGCTACGCCCCATGGGCTTGTATTTATTAGCTCGCTTTCCTACAAATTTTGATATCAATTCTAAATGAAGTTCCCGATGAGCTAGAGACTTGAAATTTGAAACATAGCTCACAAAAGGATGACAATGCAATATTATATAATTTAATTTTCATGTTTCCCTTGGGCTACGCCCCATGGGCTTCGGAATTTTCCATGTTTACATTTTGAAAGAATGTAAATATATCAATTAATTTAAGTCAGCTGAAAAATACTTAAATTTGACAGTTCGAAGATCAGAGGTTGGGGGCTAGCCTAGCAAAAAATTTCAAATTTTTAAATTTTTTTAAAATATATTTTTTTATTTTGTGAGTTCTTTCTGAACAGTTTGGTACCAGAATTATAAAGATATCTATTTTTTTAGTTGAGATATGACCAAAAACATTTATCAGTGCACATGCCTTTTCATTGTTAGTCCAATACTTGTCCGCGACTTGTGGCAAGTGTCCGTCGATTTTCCGAAACTAGTGTTTTTTTCTTACTATTTACATGATATCTTCTAAGCCAGTTGAGATATCATTACCAAATTTTTACAGGATGTTTATACCATCAGTACCTATGACCTGAACTAGAATTGTAGCAGTAGGTATGGTTTAAGTAATAAAATATATAAATTTATCAAAAAATAAAATAAAATATTTTTTTATAATCTAATGTTAAGCCAACTAACCAATTTCAATTATATTAACATATTTTTAGTTCAGGCTATAGCCCTAGGCATAAGGAAAAGAACCATACCAAATTTATTTGTGTAAATTAAATACAAAAAAGCACAATGTGTAAAATGGTTACCTAGGTTTTTACAAATATAAAATTTAATTTTTTTATCATAACTCCCGAACACATCAACATTTTTCAAAATATTTTACATGATTATATGCCCAGATTTGTGCTTAAAATGCCCTGAAAAATTCAAAATCCTAGGTCAAAAAGTGTATTCACAGCAAAATGTTTTCTATAAACGTGCGTTTTTAGCTAGGCTAGCCCCCTTTTAAGAGGTACTGTACCAGTAACAGGTTTTGCTCCCAACAGATTCTTTATACAAACAAACATTTCAAAATAAAGATAAACAATCTGATTGCAGATATAAAGGTGTTTGTTAATAATGTCAATTGTTATTTATTTAGTATTCTATAAAGTAAACAATAAATTAAATAGATTGATATATTTATAGTTAGTAGGTAGGCCATACATTCAATCTAATACATAATTATATGAAAAGAAATTCAAATAAACCTTAGATTTCCCAAATGCCTCTGTCTTAATCTGATACAGATGCTTGAAATAGATTTAACATCCACACAAATTAAAAACTAAAAAATATAAAATAATTTATAAATAAAAAAAAAACTTTTTAAAACAAAACGTTTTTAAACGCACTAAAAAGTATAAATTAATTTAAAAATATGTGGAGATTATAAATACTTGTAAGATTTAAAACAAAAAACGCGGGGTGCATGCAATAGATAATTTCTTTTTAGTGCGTTTAAAAACGTTTTGTTTTAAAAAAGTTTTTTTTATTTATAAATTATTTTTTTGTCTGTAGACATGTTGACTGTTGTCTAGGAGAGGGCCAAATGGTTTGGATGATACTGAAGCTTAGAGATGTATTTTTTACTGCACCTCGCAACTTCTTCAGAAACAAATGGAATTTTGCAATCATTGTGAATGGGGACGTTGGATACATACCAAAGGGGCTTTCAGGATGGTTCTTAGTATTTTTGACTGAAAGCTTTGTAATATTAGTAATTTTGACTGAAATCTTTGTAATATATCCAAGTATGATTTTGAAGCTGTTCCCCACAAAGAAATGCCATATGTCCAAATTGGTTTGAGGACAACCTTGTAAAGCAATAATTTATTATTGCTCCATAAGCTGTAAGAATAATATCCTCAGCTGAGTATAATGCACATTAAAGATCCTTTTCAAAGACCTGGGAATTCATGCAGTTTTCTAAATTACTTCTTGATCAAATTTACCCGAAAGTGCAAAAAATACATCTAATAACACTTGTATTTATACTTCTACTGTTGATTCACAAGACGGTAAGCTAAATACAAATAAAAGATAGTAAATGGTGATTGATTTCGATTGAAAACTCCAATCATCATCAGACCCAATAGGCGAATTCACGTTGAACACATCCTTGAAACTACTCTTCCAAAACAAAATTTCCACAAATAAACACCCGCAATGACAATCAGCAAGCCTACTTCTTGATTTGCCGTGATGTCGTCTTGCCCGCATCCTCAAGAGTTGAATTTCAAACATTTTGAACATCAAACATTGCGAGAATTATCCCCGGTACGCCATATACAGGGTGGGGCAATGAAAGCGCCCCAATTTATAAGCAGTACAAACTCAATAATATTCACCCTATGGATAATGCCAAATATATCGAAGAAAGTAAAAATAAATGTAAAGCGGCCTGGAACATAATTAAAACTCATAGTTGTGGTTTACATAAAGCAAACAACCATCACATTGCACCAGATGTCTTTAATACCTTTTTTGTAGAAAGTGTAGCAAATATTAAAATACCCCCGCCGCAGCAAACCTGCCGACTAAGCGAATTTCCATTTGTCTGAATTGATTTTCAGTTAAATATATTTTAATAACATTAGGTTTAACGAGTACCTAGGTTTGCTGCTACAAGGAAACTAATAAAGTGTGTTTTTGAGTAAAATATTGATAGCTTAGTAGAAAATAAATAAATTTGCCAAGTTTGATCAAAATATATTCATAAACAAGCAAACTACAACATTTGACAATATTCTCCATAAGAATAACATGGGAATTTTAAATTTACAATTTTTTTAATTTTCTCCGTTACTAATAATCGAACAAAAATACTTTCATATACTAAATTATTTGCTTTTTTAAGCTCTTTAGAAAGGTCTAAGGAGAAATTGGGAAATTTTGTGTTTTGAGGGTCAAAAGTGAGAAAAACCAATTTTTACCCCATAAAACCCCCGTAAAGCCCCGTTCCCATGGTCCGATCATGCTGGTTCGGGAACTCATTCAAGTTTATCCCGCTTTACACCTTTAAACCAAAATCGGACAAAAATTACTCAAGTTATCGCGTTCACGGACGTATATATATATATATATATAAGTCTATATATATATATAAGTCTATATATATATATAAGTCTATATATATATATATATATATATATAAGTCTATATATATATATATATATATACATATATAAAAATTTGAACGAATAGTGTTTTTGGCCTCTGGGGACATCAAAATGAAAAAGTAAATCGGTCCCGGGTCTAGGTCTTACCGTGCCACCTACGGTAATAGCTACTTCCCTATAGGGAAATTCGCTAAAACAAATTGGTAACACTAAATTTACTTCCAGTGATTTTCTAAGAAATACAGTTATAACCCCAGATATTTTCCAATGGAAACTTGTAAATTCTGAAGATATTATACGGGTTGCTAAAAGACTTAGTAATTCAGACAGCTGTGATGTATATAATATGAGTAACAATTGTCTAAAAAGTATTATTCCTAGTATTTCAGTACCCTTGGCATATTGCATACATTTTTCATTGATTGAGGGAGTCTTTCCAGATCAGTTAAAAATATCCAGGATATGCCCAGTTCGTAAGAAGGGCCCAAGGAACGAACCTTTAAGCTACCGCCCAATTTCAATAATTCCAGTAATTTCAAAAATATATGAAAATATAGCTCATGATCAAATCTATTCCTTTTTTGAAGACAATAAAATTTTCAATCATTGTCAATTCGGGTTTCGAAGGGACAAATCAACAGTCCAAGTTGTAGACAAACTAGTTCGTGAAATTATTTCTTCCTTTGAGACCAAGTCATACGCCCAGGCCACCTTCTGTGATCTTAGCAAGGCATTTGATTGTGTTGATCCAAATGACCTAATAAAAAAATTAAATTACTATGGAATTACAGGCTCTGCTCTAAAGCTCATAAAATCTTACTTATCTAATCGAAGACAAAGGGTTTACACTGATGGTCTCTGGTCTCAAGAAATATCAATAAATGTGGGTGTGCCCCAGGGTTCGGTCCTGGGTCCACTTTTGTTTTTAATATGCATTAATGATCTCCCAAATTCAGTTAATTCCTCAACTATTCTTTATGCAGATGATACAACCTTTTTCCACAGTAATAATGATTTTGAACAGCTAAATTTATTATAAAAAAATACCCTCACCACATCAGACTGGTTCAAAGCAAATGGATTTCTCTTAAATGAAAGTAAAACACAGAATGTTGTTTTCAGCCTAAGACCCCTCCCTAATAGCGGGACTGATATTAATATCGCAGTTAATTCGGTGAAATTTTTGGGCATAAAAATAGATAGTACTCTTACCTGGGGATCTCACATTGATTATATAACACCAAAACTATCAAGAACAATATTTCTCCTAAGACGCCTGGTTCATTGCTTGGAAACAAATTCTGTTAGAACTGCCTATTTTGCCTACTTTCAATCAATAATTAGATATGGATTAATTCTCTGGGGTAACTGCAGTAGAGTGGATGAAATCTTAATTCTCCAAAAAAGAGCCGTTAGGGTTATCGCTGAATCTGAACTTGATGAACATTGTAAACCTCTTTTTGTTTCAACGAAAATTCCTACTATTATTAATCTGTATATCTTTGATTTAACTGTATATGTAATTAATAACACACAAATACTAAAATTCCATGAACACAGATATAATACTAGAAATAAAAATCATACTTCCATTGACTACCACAGGCTCTCAAAATCTATAAACAGCCATGTTGTTGTAGCTCCAAAGGTTTACAATAAACTCATTGGCCTTATCTCAAAATATGATGTCAAACAATTCAAGAGAAAGTTTTATAACTGGTTATTAATAAACCCACTTTATTCACTTAATGAGTTTTTTTCTTGCCAAATTGCTTTCTAGATCGTTCTATACACTTAAATACAAATCCCCTCACTCTATTAATTAATAGTCTCTAAAAATCATTCTTCACATTAAAACTATTATTGAAAACTAATCCTCTCTTTTTTTTATTAAGATATGATGTTATCAGAAATTATTTTCTATTTTATCTGTTATTGATGTTCCTGGCCAGCTTGAAGGAGAAATTGTTTTGTTCTATATACTATATAATTTAAGTTTAATTTTATATTTACATCTACTTTAATTTGCTTCATGACAATTTGTAAAATGCAATCTGACCTATCCTATTGTACTTTATTGTACCGAATGGAAATAAATATATTTGATTTGATTTGATATAAATAGCACATCAAAACACAGCTTATCTTTTGCCATTTTAACTTAACAAAGTCATTTTTCAATTTCTTGAGAACGAAATCCTGCAAGTGGCGTCCTTGTCCTACTTGACATTAGGCACTTGAAAACTCCATCAAATACTCCTCCAGCATTTCTTCAGGAATCACTTTAGTTTTTGGACAATTCTTAGCTTCGGTTCAAGCAAATCTGTGGGGTGACTTTGAAAAACCTCGAACTTCAAATAGCTTATTAGAAACCCCCCCCCTCCCAAAAAAAGAGCCAACGTAAAGCTTTCAACAACAACAGCTTCCTGGCAAATCTCTTTGGACTTTGAGTTACTGCGACTTGCACTCTTTCAACATTTGCTGGTGTTTAAAGAGTTTTGCGGCACCCACCGATCATTTTTAAGGTTTAAGCGTTTATCCTAAATAATTTTACCCAGTTCACCATTGTTTTCCAATCTGGAACAGTGCCATGTTGACCAAGGATGGAATGTGGTCCAAACAATCTCTGGGTTTTTGCACAAGAACCACTATTTTAAAAATAGGTTTGCACATCAAAATCTCAGTGTTAATAGCCTCGGGCATAATATTTACTAAAATGGCATAGTTTAATTGATGTTTTAAGCACAGCTGATCATTCGTTGTTGCAACAATTAACATGTGACAGCTAAAACAAATTGTGGCGTTCTCATTGCCCCACCCTGTATTTGATTTGATTGTTATTGTTTTTACAATTTTTCTCAATGGTAAAATGGTATTTGCAATCTGAGTGACGTCAGCATATGACGGGAATTAGCACACCTATGTATTTTTCTTCCACCATGCAGGCCTCCCTGCCTTTGATAGTATAGTGAGTGCGCCCGGTTCACACTAATGCCTGCCTTTCCCTGACTACACGAGGTATAACCTGAAAGTTGAGTATTTTCAATTTTGTTGTATTTATTTACTTTTGCAATAAGGGAAAATCACTTAACTACAAGTTGAAATCACCCATTTTATTTTTGAAATCCCGGCTGATAAAACCCTATTTTTCCTAGTGCGGGCGGTGGTTCAGGGCGCCCCCCAACCACCGGCGCCCCTGGGTATATGCCCAGTCTGCCCGTTAATAAAAGTGGGCCTGGGTTTCGTTATTCATTGCTTAAACAACACATAAAAAAGTAATGAGCAATTACTGATAATCTGAGAAGATTTTTCTGATATTGTTATTAGGATCACTCCAAATATCGGACACTCAAATGCAAGCCTTTTAGATAAAGACATGACGCTGGTGTTTGCACAATACACAAATGTTTCATTGCAAGTACAACTACGCACAAATAGTAACACAAACACAGATGATCAAACACTTGCACGGATCAGTGTTGTTGAGACGGCAGTCTGGTGAGAACTGAACAATGGCGGTGTGATGTTCCACTTAAATTGGTTTTTTTACACCAACCTAATTGTTATGCACATTATTCAGATAAGGTAGGTAAGTTTAATGTTAAATGGGAAGAAGTCAAATATATAGCAATTATTTTTATGTATTGTAATAGTTTGCAAAAAATGTGTTTCTTTTTGTGTAGCTTGAAGGTGAATAATTAATTATTTGTCTTTTAATTTTATATTCTACCATAGGCAGAGGCTACACAGATTCTTCAAAAAACCCCAAAGGATCAAAACAAAGTGAGTTGAAAAATGAAAGGGAGAATCTCAGAACTAGCAGCGGAGATTCCAGTCAAAGAAATGCGGTTCTTTTTAGTGATAAAGTTAGAGGAAATAAAGTAGACAAAGG
This sequence comes from Macrosteles quadrilineatus, assembly GCF_028750875.1. Lineage (NCBI taxonomy): Eukaryota > Metazoa > Arthropoda > Insecta > Hemiptera > Cicadellidae > Macrosteles > Macrosteles quadrilineatus. The sequence goes on from NW_026542595.1 coordinate 36,333,675, forward strand.
TAAGTCTAAATATTTCAAATTAAAATACTTGTAACAACCAAAGTAGGCTAGAGTAACTTGAGAACTCAAAGGAACCAAATTTCATTACCACATCATCATTAGACATCATTCGTCATTAGACAAGAAATCAGTAACTTAATCATCATATATATATTAAAACCTGACAGGGTTTTTTTATTTCACGATTTCTGAATTCATCACTTGACGGATTTTCACGATTTTTGTGTTGAAAGAAAGACAATTTAGAGAATAGGAAATGTCAAAGTCCCTCAATAGTCCAGGAGCTGAGGGGGTTTGAGCATGCATAAAAGTAGTACGCAATGTTATTGCTGATTATTGTAATATGGACTGTGGTGATCAAAATTACGTATGTCGCCTATTTCAAAAGTGGTCGATAAGGTGGGGGGGAGGGGGCAAACATGGCGGTTTGCGCTATGCGCTAAAACGCTGATAGTTCGAAAACGGTATAAGATAGAACATCGGTTAAAACGTCGTTGTAATTCTAAAAATGTGGACAACAATAATGGTTATTGGGTCCGAGGTCGTATCTCTATAAATAAACAAGTTGTTATATATAATATGTAAAAATGGACTTTTCGTGTAGTTTTTTTTACCGAAAGTAGAATTAATTTGTGAGTGTCGCAAAGAAGTAACATAAAATATCTTTGATGATAGGCATACTTTTCAGGTGGTCGAGAACTTGGGAGGAGGGGGGCAAAGATGGCGGAACGCGCTATGCATCGAAACGACTGTAGCTCGAGAACGGTATGAGATAGGACATCGGTTAAAACGTAGATTTAATCCAAAAAATATTACCAATAGAAAAGGTGGTTGGGTAAAAAGTTGTATCTTAACTAATAAAAAAGTTATAACGATAATAAGTTAAACAAAATATACATCGTACAGCTATTTTTTTCGAAAATCGTATGGATTGTTGATAAATAATAGTGTAATTACTTAATTACTCGGCTAAATAGTAACTAGATGCATTTCCTTATAAGAAAAAAATATATTATTACGAATACATTTGGTTTAAAATGTAAAACACAGCCTCCTTTTTGATTGTGAATACAATCAAAAAACTAATGAATTGACCAAGTATTCAGTGTTCTGAGACAGGCCAGCCAAGGGAAAATTATCAAAATACCAAACAACGTGAACTAACTAAGCTCCCAGTTAGACTGCACTGAAATTTGTTGTAATCATGAAATCGTATCGAGGCTTGGTATCCAATATATTAAAATAACCAGCTTATGGTTTATTTTCATTGATTTATCATTGATGTATAATTTGACTAAATACAATTTATGCTGTTTAGTTCTCAAAAGTAATTATTTAATAAATGTTTTTTTTTTATTTAAATAAAAAGAATATAAGAGATTATAACAATTTCTTTTTTTTTTTTTGTGGCAATTCTTACTAATCTTGCTTGTGTGATTTCCAGAGGTTCCAAAGCCACCCTTAGTAAGACCAATCTATCCTAAATTTTCAAAAACTTGCTGGTCTCAATCTAAAACGCCAACTCATAAGGAAGAGACCAAAGAAGAGAAAAAATCTAGATTAATAAAACAATTACAAAAATTTGATTCTCCCTTTAAATGGAAACCGAGAGAAGTTAAGCCAATCAGCGAGCCGGAGGTCATAATTGAAAGAATCCAAGAAAAGGATAAAGAGCTGGTGGATGAAAGAAAGTTTAAATGGCGAAAGTAAGTATTTTATGAAACAAAGGTTCTGTACTTTGTATACAAAATGTAAACTGATTACAGTAGACCCCCTCTTAACCGACCCTAATGGGACCGGACCTAGGTCGGATGATTCAAAAGGTCGGATAAAACGGGCAATCCCTAAAATCATAACAATATAATGAAGTGCTATTCATCTGGAATTATATAATCATTATTTTGAAGTCATACTAGCATTATTTATAAAATAAACTACTCTTATCTCCTTTTTCATATTGATAGAAATGTCACAAATAAACACAAAACACGGTTAAGTCAAATAGAACTACTTTCAGTGAATATATTATAATACTAGGCAAGAGTTAATAAAATTCCTATTTTAATAACTTTACTACTGTAATGTATTAATTAATGCTTTCCAAATACGTCGTAATACAGTAAAGAACCTTTTGTCGTCATTAAAGATACAAGCGACCATTTTGTTACAAGACAGGACGTTTATTTATAGCCTCTCACTGGAGGCTCGAGGCACAAAAACTATCTTGACCTTGGAGTTGTTAACACCCCTTCCCTACCCCCCATACAAGTTGTGTTGTTTGTTTACTCAAGCGATAAGATAATCAGTTCTCAAAATCGTAACGCACTTTATGATGTTATAAATTTGCCGCACAGATAACAATTCAGATCAGATGTGCTCAAGCTACGAACGATGATGACAAACTGACAATAGGCAATGCTATATCCTGTGGAGATAAGCGTATGGTTCAGTTCTCATCGCTGAGCGTGGGAGCGGAAATGCCGAGATTCCTAGAAAGCGGCGGTTAAAACAAACTGTATTATTTTACGATCAAAGGCGGATAATCCGATTATCGGTTAATACGAGGTACAAAAACTATCTTGACCTTGGAGTTGTTAACACCCCTTCCCTACCCCCCATACAAGTTGTGTTGTTTGTTTACTCAAGCGATAAGATAATCAGTTCTCAAAATCGTAACGCACTTTATGATGTTATAAATTTGTTTCGAGGCACAAAAACTATCTTGACCTTGGAGTTGTTAACACCCCTTCCCTACCCCCCATACAAGTTGTGTTGTTTGTTTATTCAAGCGATAAGATAATCAGTTCTCAAAATCGTAACGCACTTTATGATGTTATAAATTTGCCGCACAGATAACAATTCAGATCAGATGTGCTCAAGCTACGAACGATGATGACAAACTGACAATAGGCAGTGCTATATCCTGTGGAGATAAGCGTATGGTTCAGTTCTCATCGCTGAGCGTGGGAGCGGAAATGCCGAGATTCCTAGAAAGCGGCGGTTAAAACAAACTGTATTATTTTACGATCAAAGGCGGATAATCCGATTATCGGTTAATACGAGGTCGGTTAAGAGGGGGTCTACTGTAATTGTATTTACCATTTTTATATCTTGTTTTGTGATGGCAAAATTTAATTAGTCTGATATTCTATATTTCACTTACATTAGTTAAAAAGTACTTTGATTTGCTGCTACTGGGAAGGTAATGAAGTGTTTTATAAATATTTAGTAAAATGTTAAAAAATTATGAAATAATAAATTTTTTTATTTGATCAAAATCCTGTATTCTAATACGAGCTATGTCTGTTTATCTGTCTGTAATATATATATATCTCGAAATCCAGCGGAAGGATTTTGTCTACATTTTGGAATTAGGGACTTTTAGTCCTAAAAACGTGATTGGCAACAGCCACCACCTCAGGAAAATTTGTATTTCTCTACACAACTCATTTGGAAATTAACAAATAACATGGCCTTATTTGTTGCCAAGTAACTATGTCGGTTGAACAAAATAACAAGTAAAAAGTAAACAAAAGAATTGTCACATGTGTTAATATCAAGCCATCCAAAGTACACTAGTAAATTACAAAATACGGTACAATGGGGAAAAAACATCAGTTGTAACTATTGAGCAAAAATTGAAATGAAGATTATTCGATATAGGGGAAAATAGTGCAGATAAAAAATACTGATTATTTTACTTAGCTGTATCCCACCAAAACTTAATCCCCGACGTATTGAGGAATTCCAAGTAAACTAATTTATTACATCTGGGGCCCTTTTTACTTTCTCCCCCTATACCATATTATATGAGGAAAGTATTGTTTTTGTCAAAATTTTCGAGTTTGAGTTTTGAGTGGATATATCCGTTTTGGGTCCCCCTGGAACAAAAAAAGTGGTTTTCAAAGTGATGTCTGTGTCTGTGTGTCTGGATGTGTACAGAGCTAGGGACTACACCTGTGGTGCGATTTCGATGAAATTTGGTGTGTAGGTTTTAATCCAAGGTATCTCCAGGGTTTTTTTTTCATTTTTTTACATTTAGATTTTTAATGTTGATTTTCCTATAAAAATCCATAAAATAACGGAAAAAATCGGATTTTCTCAAAAATGGCCGAACAATTTTGATAAAAATTTAGTTTGTTGTATCCCTTTAAATTCGGAACAAAATTATACAAATCCCATTTCTGTAAAAATTACAGTTCAAAACTTATTGTAAATTATGTTATTTTCCCATAAAAATCCCATAAAATAACAAAAAATAAGATTTTAGATAAAAACTGGTTTTGATTTAACATAGTATGTTATGGTCCTTAAAATATTGAACTTTTTTGGATTTTTTTTTGAAATTTTGACTATCAATGGGGATTTTCCTATAAAAACCCATAAAATAACGGAAAAAATCAGATTTTCTCAAAAATGGCCCGGACGATTTTGATAAAAATGTTGTATGTTATAGTCCTTTAAATTCTGAAAAAAAATTCACAAATCCCATTTCTGTAAAAATTACGGTTCAAAAGTCTGTCACGTTGGTATGTCGTGTCGTCGTATTTTCCCATAAAAAAAACATAAAATAACAAAAAATCTGATTTTTGGAGAAAAGCTGGTTTTGATAAAAATTAATCTGTTATGGTCCTTATAATTCTAAAAATATAGTACAACTTGTATCAATTCTGGTTTAAAAGTTAGTGCAACTTTTGTGATTTTTAACTATAAAATAATATAATATTTATTTACTCTCACCGCTTACCCATGATAAAGGTTGTTGATAAACGTATGTCAGAAAGTGTGTGTCAGAATGCTGATACTGTTTATTTGAAATGGTTGAGTGTTGAGTCACTCACTTTCCAATCGTTTCGTATTTTTCAAACGATTGACAGTTGACTTATCCAACCAAAACTACTCACCACCGGTTGAGCTGTTAAGTGGACGGTTGACTGCACTTCCTTCTTCCTCTCTCGGCAAAAATTGCTCTTTTTGAATCGACGCCATATTGTTTTGTTTATTATCTATATATAGATGTATAGGCTATATATATATATAAAATATGCTAAGCCGATTTTTGCAAACAGAACTCCTCCCTCATTTTTAGACCGATTTTGATGTTTAAAGTGTCAAAATAATGGCCCTGATCTGTAGTTTTGCAAAGTGGTTTGATCGTTTATTGAAATTTAAATTATTTTGAGCAGGGTCTTCCATCAAAGTTGGGTTTTCTCCCATAAGGTTAACATGGAGGAATCTATTTATTCAATTGAAAACTTTGTCTCCACTAATTTGAGAGAACGGCTCTCCGTAAAAGTTTTTTAGAGGTGTCTAAAGAAAGGTCTTGGTCTTTAGATGAGCTTTCAAAAGAAAAACAAAGTGAATTCCCTTGGGCCTCTGCCCCAGTGACCTTTAAAGTTCCCTCTCCAGATTTGTTTACATTATTGCCATATGGATAATTTTTCACTACTTATTAATTTAACAGCTGTTAGTATTAAAATTGTATTTTAAACAACACACATTAATTAATAGGGAGTTGCTGAATTAGTCAAAAAGAAGTATTTGCAATGTTATTTTCTGATTTTAAAATTTATTTTCTTCTGCATCATGTCATGTCATGTTTTGCAATATAACGTGCTATTACGAAATCAGTGGAAATATCTCAATATCACAGTAACTCTTAGATTATTTCTTATTGAATTGTCTTATATCTATATCTATTGTACGGGTTGGTGTCTGCCTTTTTGACCAATTTTGCTCGATACTAAAAACTCGATACTACAAAAAAGTTCAGACCAGAGCCATTTTAATGCCCATGGATTGTGGCATTTATAATTTGGCTTATATTTCTCTAAACCAACAGATTATTCATCTGCAGAAGTTCATTGCGCTCTTATCGTGTCTAATAACATCCAAACACAGAAACCCTGCCTAAAATACTACCAATCTTGACAGATGATTTGCAGTGGCCTATTACGGACTGTGGCCCACTTGCGCATGAGATTTTTAAAAATAACACTACACTTTGACTTTAAAAAAGTGGCACAAAGAGTAATTACTATTTAAGTACTAATTAAATAAGTAATTACTATTTACTTATATAGAGTAATTACTATTTAAGCAGCTAATATCATGACAGAAAGTTCATGTTCCTTTTAAAATAAATCTCATCATCCTTTTTAAGATACATTGATTAACAACAATGCATGTAAACGTCGCTAACTATGTATAGGCGAGGTGCTAGGTGCAGTTGAGTATGCATGAAAAGAGTCAGAGATTTTGACTTTTGATTTTGGTAATGGGGACCTAGGTGAGGGTAAAAACCCATGTCTTCGCCTCCAGGGGTGGTCGACAACATAGGGGTGGGGGTGCAAAGTTGCGAAAAACGTTAATCAGAAAACCACTTTTAACTCCCTTGTTATTGAACGTAAGTAAAAGACTCATTTAAATTGACTTTTGATTTTAGTATTAGGGGCCTAGGTAAGTGTAAAAACCCATGTCATCGCCTCTAGGGGTGGTCGACAACATAGGGGTGGGGGCGCAAAGTTAAGAAAAACGTTAATCAGAAAACCACTTTTAACTCCCTTGTTATTGAACGTAAGTAAAAGACTCATTTAAATTGACTTTTGATTTTAGTAATAGGGGCCTAGGTAAGTGTAAAAACCCATGTCGTCGCCTCTAGGGGTGGTCGACAACATAGGGGTGGGGGCGCAAAGTTAAGAAAAACGTTAATCAGAAAACCACTTTTAACTCCCTTGTTATTGAATTTAAGTAAAAGACTCATTTAAATTGACTTTTTATTTTAGTAATAAGGGCCTAGGTTAGTGTAAAAACCCATGTCGTCCCCTCCAGGGGTGGTCGACAACATAGGGGTGGGGGCGCAAAGTTAAGAAAAACGTTAATCAGAAAACCACTTTAACTCCCTTGTTATTGAACGTAAGTAAAAGACTCATTTAAATTGACTTTTTATTTTGGGCCTAGGGTAAAGACCCATGTCTTAGCCTCCAGGGGTTAAAGTTTTAAGTCACTACATCACGTTTTGAATTAGTTAAGAAACTAACACTGAAGTATGTCACTTTCAAGCTTATTCCCCATAAGAATAACATTGGAAACTGTTATAGCCTCGTAACAGTGTTAGAATCTTTCTACATTAAATTTGCATTTTAGGGGCGAAGGAGCTACGAAAAAATATGTAGTGATTGAAATTTAAAGTAATCTAAGGAGAGTACAAAGCATTAATAATATAAATAATTTATAAATAAAAATACTTTTAAAAAATGCCACATTTTTAAACGCACTAAAAAGTATAAAATAATTTATAAAATGTTGAGAGAATAAATACTTGTAAGATTTAAAACGAAAAACGTGGGGCGCATGCTGATTTACAATTAACTTCACCTATTGAACTATTATGATCTATTGCATGCGCCCCACGTTTTTCGTTTTGAATCTTACAAGTAATTATTCTCTCAACATTTTATAAATTATTTTATACTTTTTAGTGCGTTTAAAAACGTGGCATTTTTAAAAAGTATTTTTATTTATAAATTATTATCTAGTTTTTAGTCTTTAATGTGTAAATATATTAAATCTATAAGTATAAAAGAGGATGTTTGTATATATATATATTTGTTTGGCAGTGATAAACTCAGACACCGCTGAACCGATTGCCACGAAACTTGGTACATACGTGTAGAATTTCATGGAATAGGTTTATACACCATCAATTTCGTGATCCGTCCAATCGGCTCCGCCCCAGTGGCTCTGGAGTTTCCCATGTTAACCTTATGAGAAATGGAATTAATGAATCTTAACAGCTGTTTCATTTAAACAAGTTGGTTCTGTTCTATGATGTTCACTAGCATTAAAGTTACAAGGATTACCAACAGGGTGCAGCACTATTATTTCTTTTACATTTATGACAACAGCTAATTTGCAAGCAAAAGGTGAGTGAGCGTAGCGAACAAACTTCAACCTGGAGGCGAGTTAGCGTAGCGAACGAGCTAACCTGAAGGCAAGTGAGCGCAGCGAACGAGCTCCAACCTTAAGGTGAGTGAGCGTAGCGAACGAGCTCCAACCTAAAGGTGAGTGAGCGTAGCGAACGAGCTCCAACCTAAAGGTGAGTGAGCGTAGCGAACAAACTTCAACCAGGACGTGATTGAGCCATGCGAACGAGATCATCTTGAAAATTAAGAAGTTAAACGGGGCAAAGCCCGCGGATTACAGCTAGTCTATTTTATATAGCCTCTTAATACATAACCAAAGCCCAAAACCTTATTATCTGTAATCAGATGTTTTATCTATACTTTGAAATGATTGTTTTATATTTTTAGAATATCTCGGGAGCAGAACCTGTACCTCTTAGCCTCTGCTCTTCTAACTGTCAAATTTAAGTATTTACAGCTGACTTAGATTAATTTATGTTTACATTCTTTTAAAATGTAAACATGGAAAATTTGGAGGCCAAAGGGGCGTAGCCCAAGGGAAATATGAAAATTAAATGATATAATATTGCATTGTCATCCATTTGTGAGCTATGTTTCAAGTTTCAAGTCTCTAGCTCATCGGGAACTTCGTTTAAAATTGATATCAAAATTTGTAGGAAAGCGAGCTAATAAAAACAAGCCCATGGGGCGTAGTCCAAGGGAAATATGAAAATTAAATGATATAATATTGCATTGTCATCCATTTGTGAGCTATGTTTCAAATTTCAAGTCTCTAGCTCGTCGGGAAGTTAGTATAAAATTGATTTCAAAATTTGTACCGGACAAGAAAGCGAGCTAATAAAAACGTTTTAAAAAATGAAATTAAATAGTTTGGAAAAGTAGCGAAAACCATTTAAATAAACGGTATCAGCATTCTGACACATACTTTCTCCCATAAGTTTGTCAAAAACCTTTTTCATATGTAAGTGGTGAGAGTAAATATACGCAAATGGGATTTGTATAATTTTGTTCACAATTTAAAGGACTATAACATGCTAAATTTTTATCAAAATCGTTTGGGCCATTTTTGTGAAAATCCGATTTTTCTGTTGTTTTATGGGGGTTTTATGGGGAAATGACATAATTTACAATAACTTTTGAACCGTAATTTTTACAGAAATGGGATTTGTACCATTTTGTTCAGAATATAAAGGACTATAACATACTATTTTTTTATCAAAATCGTTCGGGCCATTTTTGGGAAAATCATAGTTTTCCGTTATTTTATGGAGTTTTATGGGAATATCCCCATAAAAAAAAATTCTAAAAAATTAAAAAAACTATCAAAACTGTAAAGACTATAACATACTATGTTAAATCAAAACCGGATTTTTTTCAAAAATCCTATTTTTCGTTATTTTATGGGGTTTTTATGGGAAAATAACATATTTGACCATAACTTTTGAACCGTAATTTTTACAGATATGGGATTTGTACCATTTTATTCCAAATTTAAAGGGCTACAACATACTAAATTTTTATCAAAATCGTTCGGGCCATTTTCGAGAAAATCAGATTTTTCTGGTTTTTTATGGGTTTTTATGGGAAAATCCCCATTAAAAATAAAAATTTCAAAAAAATGAAAAAAACGCCTGGAGATACCATGGATTAGAACCTACATACCAAATTTCATCGAAATCGGACCACAGGTGTGGTCTCTAGCTCTGTACACATCCAGACACACAGACACACACACACACACACACACACACACACAGACATCACTTCGAAAACCACTTTTTTGGGTCCAGGGGGACCCAAAACAAATATATCCACTCAAAACTCAAACTCGAAAATTTTGACGAAAACAATACTTTCTCCATATACTATGGTATAGGGGGAGAAAGTAAAAATTGAACAAAATTTACCAATTTTTGAAAGTATGTCAATTTTTGGGGGTGAAGGGTTGTGATTTTCGGAAACGTCTAGCAGGGTTTTGTGGAAAATTTAATTCCTGATCATGTTCTTTCTTACAAATCTTTTCTAGCTCTTACCCTTTTTGAGTTATAGCCGTTTTTAAAAAACTTGTTTTTTTCGTTTTTAGATGTCCACCATTTTGGATTTTTGGTCAAGTTAAAATTTTAAAATGGGACTTTTGGGAATTTTACCGTTTATTTAGGATCCCATACAACAATACTATCAAATTTAAAGTCTCTAGCACGTTTCTAAACGAATCAGATGAGCATACTAAAGTCTTTAAATTTCATACCTTTTCTCCGTAAGAATAACATAGGGCTAGTAAAAGTGGTAAAAAAAAACTTTAAAATTTTGGCATTAAACCAAAGTTTTGGGGTTGAAGAAGTAAGGTTACGAAAAAACATGTAATGAGTAGAATTTAAAGTAAACTAAGTTAGATATAAAGAATTAATAATATTTGCAAAAGAAAATTCTCAAGGCGAAAAAATAGCGAAAATCATAATAAATTTGAAAGAAATTTATCAAATTTTGAAATTAGGGCGTTTTGTTTAAGGTGAAGGAGTGCGATTTTCGAAAAACGCTTGAAAATGTTTTGTAGAAAATTTAGTTCCTGATCATTAAAATTCTTCCAAATCTTTTATAGCTCTTACCATTTTAGAGCTAGCCATTAAAAAACGTGTTTTATTCGTTTTTAGGTGTCAGCCATTTTGGATTTTTGAGGGGTTAGAATTTGAAAATGGGACTTTTGCAAATTTCACTGTTAATGTAAGATCCGATACGACAATATTACAAATTTTCAAGTCTCTAGCACGTTTCTAAACAGTTTAGATGAGCACACGAAGTCGACCACTTTCAATGCTATTCCCCCTAAGAATGAGATAGAGGGGAAATTTCTAGATTTGGGGGGGGGGGGTTAAAATGTGAAAATGTCATTTTTAAATATTTTCCTTGGGGCCCAAGACCAAGAAGCGTTTGGGCAAGACCAAATTTCAACTCCCTAGCAGCTCTTTTTACACTCACCTAGGCCCCTATTACTAAATGAATCTATTACTTACGTTCAATAACAAGGGAGTTAAAGTGGTTTGCCGACTAACGTTTTTTGCAAATTTGCACCCCCACCCCTAAGTTGTCGACTACCCCTGGAGGCGACGACATGGGTTTTTACACTTACCTAGGCCCCTATTACTAAAATCAAAAGTCAATTTAAATGAGTCTTTTACTTACGTTCATTAACAAGAGAGTTAAAAGTGGTTTTCTGATTAACGTTTTTCGCAACTTTGCGCCCCCACCCCTAGGTTGTCGACCACCCCTGGAGGCGACGACATGGGTTTTTACACTTACCTAGGCCCTTATTACTAAAATAAAAAGTCAATTTAAATGAGTCTTTTACTTACGTTCAATAACAAGGTAGTTAAAAGTGGTTTTCTGATTAACGTTTTTCTTAACTTTGCGCCCCCACCCCTATGTTGTCGACCACCCCTAGAGGCGACGACATGGGTTTTTACACTTACCTAGGCCCCTATTACTAAAATCAAAAGTCAATTTAAATGAGTCTTTTACTCACGTTCAATAACAAGGGAGTTAAAAATTGTTTTCTGATTAACGTTTTTCGCAACTTTGCGCCCCCACCCCTATTTTGTTTTCAAGGAAAATAATGGAGTTTCATAGGACCACTGGCATTCCAATCATAGTGGTAACAAAAGAACAACCTGGTGCTCAGAGAATACTTCACCATGGACTCTCCCATTCAGAATTTGTCCTTAAGCTGAGACAGAACATCCAGACATTATGCCCGGCAAGCAAACCAACAACTGTACCACTGACACTCTGCTCATCTCAACCGTCTTCGCAGCAACTACAACCACTATCTAGTTCTCCACAGCATCACTCACAACCAACTTCAACACAACTTCCTGCTGTTGGTCTTATCAGCCCCCGGTTGGTTCCAGGCGGTCTCAGCTATAACGAAGTTGTTAAGTCAAAACCATCGAGTGTTGTGAAAAAGCAGAGCAAATGTGTGGTGTCAAGTGTTGAGGGTGATCCATCAATGTTAGAGTTAGATTCCTGTTTAGATGATAGTTCTCCTTTAATTTTAAACTGATTCATTCTGACAATGACCTTGTACCTGCTAAATTAAGTAACTTAGATAATTCTTTGCACAAAACAAATTCACTGGCTCAAAATAACAAACTAAAAGGTTAATGTAATCAATCTTTTTATTCAACTAACTGTGATTTAATAATGCATTACAATTGTCAAGGTTTAAATTTAACAAAAATTTCAGCTCTCAATTTATTTTTATCTGAGGCCAATTTGAATATTAAAGCTATATCTTTTAATGAACATTGGTTAGATCATAATTCAGCCTCTCTGTTAAATACAATCAATAATTTTAAATTGGCTAGTGTGTAATGGTCACATTTAAAAAAAGTCAAAAATCTTTTTATAAATTTCCTGAATATTTACAAATTGTTTAGTTTTGAAGCATTATTTACTTAAGTTTTGTATAAATTTGTGTAAAGCATTCAATCTTAGAATTTTAAATTTAAATATTTAGGCCTGTATGTACAGTTTATGCAACAAAATGTTCAATGTTTCATAGGATGATGTAGATTTAAGCATGATGTCACATTTGTGTCCTGACTTCTGACGTTGTCTATTGCAATTTTATGTTGCTGAATGACAATAAAGATTATTATTATTATTATTGGGGGGGTTAGTTTTAATTATTTTAAGGCCGCGAAGGTTTGAGCGCGCTCGACAACAATGCCCAACATGTCCGCTGCAAGTCAAGTCGCCTAGTTCGTGCCTTGGCCGCCGCGACTTCGGGGCGCTGACATAGACGTGGTGGGGAGCAGCCGAGACGCCGGACAGTGGACATTTCTTGAGTCAGTCTACGGCGAGCGCTTGTTCGCTAAACACCCTTCCTCAAGAGCGTGCAGCGGACCTGCGAGCAAAGATCGTCGATTCGATTCGCAACGTGCGAGACAACATAAAAGCGAAAAAATAATAAATCGAGAGAAGTATCGTCAGACGTAAGTACTGTGGGATATCATTACGTTAATAATAATCCTATTTTCCCCGTTTTACTTTGGCGAGTAAAAGTTAACATTTACTATCATCTTAGTTGTAAGTGATTAGCGTATTGTATTTCTCGGGCCGGCACTGCGTGTGCGGTGCCACAGTAGCCTACACTTTTTAGTTTATTTATCGGAAGTTATTTTATTTTATTTTACCTAAAAGTATTTCATTTAGTTATATTTCGAAGCCAAGAAGTTCATTGGCATATTAGCGCTGACTCTTTTCATTTCGTTATTTTGTTATTGCGCGGGTCGACCTTTTATTTTACTACGAGAGATTGATTTTTAGTTTTTATTCGAGAAGCGATACCTTTTGTTAGACTAGAAGCTGGTCACGTATTTTAATTCTCATAGCAGCATCGTATTTAGTGCCGATATATTCCTGGTCAGTGCGTCGTTGTGCTTACATGCAACCATAGTATCGGGTGCATGTAGGACGACGAAGAAAACGTCTACGAAGATCGAGAGGCGGTTAGCAAGCGACGGAGACTCAGCTAGAACCCTGGACTACTCCCGAGCTGTCCGAGCAAATCGGAGGTAAGTTTACGATAGGTGCCCTACCCGACATAAACACCTCACAAGTTCTTATATAAGAGGAAGTGGCTGTAGGGGCGGATCTTGCATATTAGTGGATAAGAACTGTAAATATGTAACAATAACACAGTTTTCCAATTTAAATGAAGACTTTATTTTTGAATGTTCTGCTATTGAACTTGTGGATTTTAATTCAATTTTGATTTCTATTTATACAGTACCAAATTTCAACATAAGTAAACAGTTTTTAGATAGACTTGAAATTCTATTTTTGATAATACAGAAAAAATTAAAAAAAAAATACTGTTTTTGTAACTGGAGATTTTAACATAGACATTTTAACGAATGACACATTCACAAGTAGATTTAAAGAAATTGTCGAATGTAATGGTTTTTGTTTTCAATTTGAGGAGCCAACTAGAATAACAAATACTTCATTTACTTGTTTGGATAATTTTATCACACCCAAAACGTTTAGTTGCCATTACAGGTTAAACACTGAGTTAGGTCTTTCTGATCACAATGCTATATTTATAAACCTCCCTATGCTAGCCAAGTGTAAAACCATCAAGAATACTTCTAGTTCTTTTAAGAAAAGAATCATCTCTGATAGAAATACAGATGAATTTTGCAAATATCTACAGAGCACTAATAATAATTTTGTATTTAACCCCACTTTAAACCCCAATGAAAATTACAATAGTTTTTTGAGAAATTGTTTATTATCTTTCAATCATATATTTCCTGTTAAATCACTAAAAAAGAATGCTAAAACTAATAAATCTACTCTGAATTGGGTGACCCAAGGTATAAGAATTTCCAGTAAGAGGAAACGAGAATTGCACTTGGAAGCCAAGTTTAGTAGAAACCAAGAGTTTTTATCCTATGTAAAGCAATACAAAAAAATATTTAATAAAGTTGTAAAAAATTCAAAAATTCTCTCAAATAATAACCTAATTAGAAAATCTGAAAACAAGTCTAAGGCAGCTTGGCAAATTGTTAACAATGAACTGGGTTTAAACCGTCCTCAAAGATACAAAATTATTTTAAAAGATGATACAAACCAAACCACTGTTAATAATCCTGATGATGTAGCTAAGCTTTTTAACAGTTTTTTCTGTAAAGTTATTAATCTGAATGTAAAAAAGGCTTCTGTCAATGGTGTTCATTCGTCTGTAAAATCATACTGCAGTGATGGTGGGGTTACATTGTTCAATCTTAGCCCCACTAATAAAGATGAAATAAAAAAGATCATCCTTTCTCTAAAGAACAAAATTTCAGTAGGCTGGGACGAAATCCCAATTAAATTGATCAAATCTGCTGCTGACATTATCTCCGAACCCTTATCTCTTATTATAAATCAGTGTTTAGAGAATGGTATTTTTTCGGATCAACTCAAGTACTCCCAAATTTCTCCCGTTTTTAAGAAAGGTTCAAAATCAGATATTAATAACTACCGTCCAGTATCAGTATTAAGTAATTTTTCTAAAATATTTGAAAAAGTAATAAGCTATAGACTAGTTAATTATTTTGAAAGTAATAATTTATTTTACAATAAACAATTTGGTTTCAGAAAAAACTTAAGCACAGTTTCTGCTCTTACTCAGTTTGTTAATGAGATTGCAGAGGCCTTGGACAGGTCTCAGGCCACAGCAGGTGTTTTCTGTGACCTGTCTAAGGCTTTTGATTGTGTGGATCACTCACTCCTGTTGCTAAAACTTATTGATTATGGGATTGGGGGAAGTTGCTTTTCTTTAATACAATCTTACCTTTCTGAAAGAAAACAAAGAACTTTAATTTTAGAAGATAACAAAAAACATTATTCACCATGGGAAATTATATCCACAGGTGTTCCCCAAGGCTCAGTATTGGGCCCACTTTTTTTTCTTATTTACATTAATGATCTTCCAAAAGCTATTAATAAAGAACTAATTCTTTTTGCCGATGACACTACTGCTTTGATCAAAAATAATAATACAGCTGAAATGTTTTCTTCTCTGCAAAGTGTGGTAAAGGACATGGAGCAATGGTTTTTAGAAAATGGGTTAAAACTTAATGTTGAAAAAACAAATATTATTAAATTTTCTACTAGACACAAAAATATGGAAAACTGTTCCTTTAATTTAGTTGAAGCTCATAAATTCTTAGGGGTTTACGTAGATGACGCAGTTAAATGGGATTCACATTTGAATTATTTACGTAACAAAATTAGGTCGATATCATCTTTATTCATACATTTAAGGGACTGTGTTTCTATTGAGACACTTAAAGTAGTTTATCATGCTTATGTGGAGTCAGTGTTAAGATATGGCATAATTTTATGGGGTCAAGCTACTGGTATTAAAACTTTATTCAGGTTACAAAAACGTATTATTCGTATTATTACCAACTCTCATCCACGCAGTTCTTGTAAGAAACATTTTCAAAATTTAAGAATTCATACATTAACAGGGTTGTATATTCTAGAATTATTAAATTACATACATTCAGTTAAAAATGAGCTACCCGAAACAATACATTTTAATCACAGGTATGAAACCCGAAATGAAAATATATTTAGACTCCCCAGACACCGTTTGACCCTATATGAAAAATCTCCATTGTACGCTGGGCTGAGATTGTACAATGTGCTTCCGCCATGCTATAAGTCACTAAGCAAAACCAAATTTAAAGATACAATAGATAATTTTCTTATTGACAAGGCTTTTTACTTAATTGAAGATTTGTACAGAACTACAATTAAAAATTTTTTTTTTTTTTTAAGTGTTTAATTTTAAGTTAAAAGTTTTAATGTTAAATATTTTATGTATGGATTTAATTTTGACAATGCACCTATTCTAAATGTTATGACATGTATGGAATGTTTTGTGCAAATAAAGTCTATTGTCAATGTCTATGTCTATGTCGACCACCCCTGGAGGCGATGACATGGGTTTTTACACTTACCTAGGCCCCTATTACTAAAATCAAAAGTCAATTTAAATGAGTCTTTTACTTACGTTCAATAACAAGGGAGTTAAAAGTGGTTTTCTGATTAACGTTTTTCGCAACTTTGCGCCCCCACCCCTATGTTGTCGACCACCCCTGGAGGCGACGACATGGGTTTTTACACTCACCTAGGTCCCCATTTCCAAAATCAAAAGTCAAAATCTCTGACTCTTTTTATGCATACTCAACTGCACCTAGCGCCTGTACTATAGTTCGGCCGCTTAGAAAGCGACCTCCTCTAGCATTAGCGCGCAGGTCGTTTTCTAAGCGGCCGAACTATAGTAGACTAACAGCCAATTTACAGTATTTGATTTTTTGAAATGAGAAAAAAAAATCTCGTCTCGTCTCAAACTAAAAATTCAATCTCATCCATCCCTACCAGAAAGCGATCAAAAGATATGATCACCAATGTGGCTACGGTTGCAAGAAACTATCACAGAACTCTCTGCGATAGTGCGAGATGTAAATCAACTGTGTCTGGCTTAAGTGGTAGTTTTAGTTTTGTTTCCTTCACATTAGTAAAGAGGAAGAGTACTGGGATTTTTCTTTTTTTGGTTAAATTTGGACATACGTGTTGAACTACAAGTGCAATAGAAGACATAAAACGGCATCACCTAAAAAAATTGGCTTAGGGACAAATATTAAAGCAATGGGTTAGTATTGTATTGGACAAGAGTACTAAAACATTTGTGTTACTGTTTAATAATTTAAATAGGTATTCACTTCCTTAATTAAGACTTAATTATTCACTTCCTTAATTCCTAATTAGACACAGTACATGATTTATAAGGGAATGTAACAATGGAGTATAAATTTTAAGTGGTCCTTTCGTTATTTTTGTTTGTATGTATCCTTTCTTTTATTTTGTTTTGTTTCAGATTTTTACTCCATTTAGTGATCAGTTATGAGTATTGGCGAGCTAAAAATATTTCTAAGGCCTTTGAAGAAGTTTGTGGTTTAGAGTCCTTGTTAAATAACGAGTCAAATCATCGTGACAACCTTTTTAGTTGCATAGAAGATGCTTTAAAACATGTTGTCTATGCTAGTAAAGCTTTCCTCTACCTGGAACAAAACATGCTCACTGAGGCAGAAAAGGTCAGTACTATCATAAAAGTAAACTTAAAGTCATGTGGATAAGCCTAAGAATAGCAGCACAGTGGATGGTGAGGTGAATAAAAACAATAATACCCATGGCCATGTTACAACAAACTTGCAGACTAGGTGAATTTCCATATGCATGATTTAAATTTCCCTAAAATATCTCTTAAAAAATTTCAGATTTATTCGCAACTAGCAGAGTACCCATCCTTTGTATGGGGTTGGCGTATAAGTATATATTATTGCAGTTATACTCATGCTCTGCGTTTGCAATGGGTAAGGACACCGTTTGAGGGAATTTGGTTCATTAAATTTATGGTATGCTATAGCATAAAACATCTACCATAGCCATAATGTTCTACTACTGTACCTAAGCAATAGAAAATACCCCAGCCGCAGCAAACCTGCTGACTAAGTGAATTTCCATTTGCCTGATTGGATTTACACTGAAATGTCTCCTTAAAAATATCACATTTATTCCCTATAAATAGAATTAGTTACACCCCGCTTACCTACGGAGTTAAGGTACAAGTGTTAACCTGAAACAGACAAAGGTTAGCTTAAGATAGGCCTAGCCTAGCCTAAGTCCCACAGAGTCTGGATTTACAAAAAAAAAAAAAAAAACACAAGCTGGCTTAAGTTTTCCTGGTGAGAAACAAATCGAGAAAAACGGAAACGAAAAATAAAACTGCTCCTTGAGCTTAAAACAAAACTAAAACTTGTACTTACTCAAGTGGTCAACTTAAGCAAACTTCTGCAAAACTAGTCTAGCAGAAACCTGTCTGCTGGGACAAACTTAGGGGAACTTTAGAACAGATTTAAAATTTAAGAGAAAGTCCAAATATAAATTTCAAGGCGTTAATTTAGAAGATTAAATCACCAACTACAATGCTTTGCTAAATTGGTTGGTTAAAAGTATCGTATGACTAGGTCTGAGAGTCAGGCCTAGCCCGCAAAATTTGGCTAAGTTTATCGAATAACTGAAACAGGCGAAGTAAATTTGAATAACGCAAGCAGCGTATTATTACACCACTCACCAATAGATGATCCAAACGACAAAAAAGTGTCACTAATACAAAACTCATTATTACTCACTAATACATAACTAATACACCGCGCACAAACAGTGTTGCAATAATTTACATAGGCTTACCCTACCTCACAGAAGGCTATCCTAATCACTATCGATCGACTCCTGGGAAAATCCCTGCAACCCGACTCGTGCGATTCCTGGGACTTCGTTTATCGTACAGGTGGCGTAATTTCCCACGTTTCGTCTTCAGGAAAATTACGTCACAAATATTTCATTCAAATACATTGTCACGTCAATTTAATAAATGATATTCAACAGAAATCCTTAACAGTCCATTGTCTTGACATATACTCTTCTACAGAATAAAAGGATCCTTTACATAGAAAATCATTTAATTTAATTTTAAAATCCTTATCGCTAAGCAGTCTTATACCTAATGGCAACATATTGTAATAAAAACTTCATTTGCATGAGGAGAAGATCCCCAAACAATCAAACCATACCTTAAATGGCTATGAAATAGTCCATAATAAGCCTGTATTAAAGTATTCTGATTCAATTCACCACACAAACATTTCATAGGAAATACACTAGAACTAAGTCTTGCCTTCACCAAATGAACATGATTTTGCCAATTTAGAGTAGAATCAAAAGTTAGTCCCAAACTTTGGCATTTTCATTTGGCATCTCAGTAATCTCTCTATGACTAAATACTACAGTTAATGTTTTATCTTTATATAAAACTATATTATTTTCTGTGAGCCAGTTCTCAACACCATTTTAATCCAACTCACAGTTTTCTAAGAGTTGACAAAAGTCTGTACTCCTGGTGATTACCGTGGTGTCGTCTGCATATAAGCAATATCTGTAAGGACATTTAAAAAGTCATTAACCACTATCAAGAACAATAATGGCCCAAGTACAGAGCCTTGATGGACTCTGCAGGTTACAGGTTTACATCGTGACACATTATTCCCTAATGCTGAGGTCTATTTTGCAGAAAAGACCTAAAAAATCTAAAGCCACACCTTTGATATTGTAGTGCTTTAATATTTCTAACAGTACTGTATGTGAAGCTCGATCGAGGGCTTAACTTAGATCACAGAAAGTGATTGCAGCAAAGTCCTTTTTTCATAACAATCTAGCACCTTATCAACCAGAGAAATAATTGCCAGAGTTGTCTTTTTCAGAATCCAAACTTTTCTTTGCAAATCAAATCATGGGATTCCAAATATTCTAAAAGGTTTAAATACCTGCTATTAAGTAATCCAATGTTGTTGTTAGCACTACTAGTTTCGGTGTCTGTGTGACACCATCATCAGGCTGTACAAGGACAGTTTTCTTTCTTCATACGAAGAGCGTCATATAATTTACACGAAAAAAATAAATAAACATTTAAACACGACACAAACACGAATACGAGACATTTATGGTAACTGATCAGTTAAGAAAACGGACGACGCTAACCCGGCGGAGTTTGAGTCCATACTAAATGTCCAGTTGAGTCCAGTTAGCATAAATGTCTCGTATTCGTGTTTGTGTCGTGTTTAAATGTTTATTTATTTTTTTCGTGTAAATTATATGACGCTAACGGCTTTTATGGGGTAAAAATAGGTTTTTCCCATTTTTGACCCAAAAAACATAAAATGTTGCAATTTCTTTCTAAACTATTTTGTAGAGCTTAAAAAAACAAATAATTTAGTATATTGAAGCGTTATGCGCCTAATGGTTATGGAGAAAATTCCAAAAAATTGTAAATTTAAAATTCCCATGTTATTCTTATGGAGAATAAGTACACTGTTGTAGTTTGCTTGTTTATTAACATATTTTGCCCAAATTTGGAAAATGTTTTTATTTCTTACCAACTATTAACATTTTACATAAAAAACACTTTTACCCTCCCTGTTGCAGCAAACCTAAGTATGTTTTAAACTGATTCTATTTAAATCTTACTAATATTATAAATCTGAAAGTTTGTGAGTTTGTGTGTGTGTTTGTGTGTATGTTTGTGTGTGTGTGTGTGTGTGTTGCTCAATCACGCATAAACTACTGGACGGATTGGGCTAAAATTTGGCATGATTATAGCTCACATTCCCGATTAACATTAAAGCATAAAAATTCTTTCGGGCTCCGCCTCAGTGGCTCTGTAGTTCCCCATGTTAACCTTATGATTTTTCATATTTAAAGGAATTAATGAATCTTAACAGCTGTTTCAATTAAACAAGTTGGTTCTGTTCTATGATGTTCAATAGCATCAAAGTTATAAGGATTACCAACAGGGTGCAGCACTATTATTTTTTTTATTTATGACAACAGCTAATTTCCAACCAAAAGGTGAGTGAGCGTAGCGAACGAACTTCAACCTTGGGGGTGAGATAGCGTAGCGAACGAGCTAACCTGAAGGCAAGTGAGCGCAGCGAACGAGCTCCAACCTAAAGGTGAGTGAGCGTAGCGAACGAACTTCAACCAGGATGTGAATGAGCCATGCGAATACTTATGAAGTTAAACGGGGCGAAGCCCGCGGGTACAGCTAGTAGGGAATAAATGTGATATTTTTAAGGAGACATTTTAGTGTAAATCCATTCAGGGAAATGGAAATTTCGCTTAGTCTGCAGGTTTGCTGCGGCGGGGGTATTTTTTTATCTTTTTGATATTAATTCCATTAGGTACCGGTATTTTATGGGTTTCTATGGGAAAATAAAAAAAATGAAAAAATCTCTGGAGGTATTATAGATTAGCACCCACATACCACGGACGAAAAGCCTCTTTGAGAACACCTTTTCCAGAACATCTTCCTCTGGTTACGATGTTTGCCTAAAAAGTTGAGTCAAGCACAAGCTTATATCGCGCTAACGGACATATATATATATATATGTATATATAGGGTTAGTAAAAAGTGTGGAGACCCCCTATTATTTTTTTAACGGCCCATACTAGAAAAATAAACTCGGCACACCTTTATGACATGTTATGAAGTACTTTTTGGGCATAACCGTCACTTGGTGTACATCCCCAAAATGGGGGATTTTGGGGGAAACTCAAACATTTCAAATACAAAGACCCATTGAGTGACCCCTCATTTTGAAGGTCCTGGTAAAAGAAAACCAACAACGCAAACTAGAGGTCTTTATCTCAATCCAGTAAAAAATGGCAGCCAATTGAAATTTTCAGAATTTAAATTTAACTTGCAGCTTTCCAAGTCTGGAGGCCCCCTGTAAATTTTGTAGCGGCTCACACTAGGATAACTAAACTCTACACACCTTTATGGCATGTTATGAAGTCCTTTTTGAGCATAACCACCACTTGGTGTACTTCCCCAAAATGGGGGATTTTGGGGGAAACCCAAAGGTTTTAAATGATAAGCCCCATCATTTTGAAGGTCCTAAGAAAAGAAAACTAACAACGCAAACTAGAGGTTTCTATCTCAATCCAGTAAACAATGGAAGCCGATTGAAATATTTAGAAATCGGAAATAACCAGGACCTTCAAAATGAGGGGTCACTCGATGGGTCTTTGTATTTGAAATTTTTGAGTTTCCCCCAAAATCCCCCATTTTGGGGATAAACACCAAGTGACGGTTATGCCCAAAAAGTACTTCATAGCATGCCATAATGGTGTGCCGAGTTTAGTTTTTCTAGTATGGGCCGTTAAAAAAATAACAGGGGGTCTCCACACTTTTTACTAACCCTGTATATATATATATACAGTAGAACCTCTTTAATCCGAACTAAATGGGACCAGGGGTAGTTCGGACTAGTGAATAGTTCGGATTACAGAACATATTGTTGTTTTTACATAACAATAGCTAAAACATGGCTAAAATTGATCTAAATTATTTTGGGAAAAGTGAAAAAAATGTTTTATAAATTAAAATACAGTGTTTATCCAATACATGGTGAATAAACAGTACTGTACATTAAATACAGTATACAATAAAGAACTGCTATACTGTGTATAGAGTACAGCAATGAGGGGTTCGGATTAGTGGACGTTCGGATTACGGGGGTTCGGATTAAAGAGGTTCTACTATATATATATATATATATATATATATATACTAGCTGTGTACCCGTTCTACGCACGGGGATCTTATAGTTATCAGTTGAAACCTTCTTATATAACAGCAGTTGGTTTGCATATTTTCAGATATGCTGGCCAAACTATTTATTAGCCTATACATAACTTCATTTTATGTTGTTTGTTGTTCCGGATCGGTATGACAATCAATAAAAGGATAAATTACCTGTGTCAGCTGGTCGATCCTAATGTATCCTATTACAGGAGATGCATTTCGGCGAAATTAAGTCGCCATCATCAGTCCTAATATAAGGTCTTGAGCTTCCCCATTAGGTGCGTCTTGGAGTTTTTGAAACACATACACGAACTATACACTTATACACATGACGAATAAAACATAAATACACGGTAGGCCTACTTTTATTTTTACTATGGACAAGTAGACGCGCGTCGGTCGTGTGCCAAGTCTCGACTGAAAACGCTCATTTAAAAAATGTAAGTTTCCCAGCAATATACAACACTGATTCAAGGTCTATTTCCCTTCAAAACGAGATCGGAAATGGTTGCGGTATTTGTAAACAACATTCAATGTAAACATATCAGTGACAGCTAGAAGAAATAATCTTGATTTGAACAGCTGTTCGTTTTTTCATAGAAGATTATGTGCTAAACATTAGGAGAAAACTTTACAAAAAAATCGCACAAAATTGGGTTTTTAAACGTCCGTCATTTTATTTACAAAGTGGTGACGCCATATTTTAGTGGCTAAAGACAATCTCGCCAATCCAGTGAATACATTAAAATGATTTGGAACTTGATAGGTACTCTCGTTTTTCTGGAGTAGGCCGCGTAAAATGGCTCTTGGGCCGTAACAGACAGGAAGACAGACAGAAATTTAGATGAGACTTGTTTCGGTTTCTCTAATGTATAAGACGTAAAAATAACCTAAAAGTTTATTATTCTGAGCAATGTTCAGACAAAACTCTAATTTTATTTATATAGATATATATATGAATTTGAACGGATGGTGTTTTTGGCCTCTAGGGACCTCAAAACGAAAAAAAAAAAATCGGTCCCGGGTCCAGGTCTTACCATGAGTACTATGGTAATAGCTTATTCCCTATATGGGAAATTCGCTAAAACTAGACAAAAGATTTAGTTCAAATTTAGTATTTTATTACGATCCTTTTAGCTGTAGGCCCATTTCTGTAAAAATTACGGTTTGAGAGTTATTACAACTTTTGTAATTTTACCCACAAAATACCATACTTTCTCCCACTGCATGTCCACGATGAGGATTGTTGACAAGCAAAGGAGAGAAAGTATGTGTCATATTGATGATAACTGTTTATTCATTATTTGGATTCCTGCTCCAGTGCATAGATATGATCCTACCGAAAGATGCGATGAACCGTTCAAACAAATCTGGGATCCATGGCATTACAGCTGGAGTGTTAATGGAATACGGTCACAGAGGAAACAAGTATGCATTGGCTGAGGCTAGTAAGGCAAAGGTGATAGACCATTCTATTGCTGAGTGGCACTTCTTCATCAGTAAATGCATGGGTAAGTATTTATGTTTTTAAAGATTTTAACTGGCTGGGTAGCCGAGTGGTTATAGTGCTTGCCTAAAGATCAAAAGGTTGCCGGTTCGATCCTTAGAAAGGTCAGTAGCTTTTCGATATTTCGAAACTGGACCCAGCTGTTCCTGATCATTGGATTTTAAATAAATGATCCTGGCTAATGAACAGCAAGTCTTAGTCAGTAATTCCCAAGTATAATGTAATCCCGTCCCGAAAATCAAGAAAATTTTTTTCATCGAAATTTCCCAAAATTTCAGGACCCGTCCATCTCTAGTTGTTTCTGACACTATTTGTAAGGACTGGATTTGGAAAAATAACTTGCTCTAACTCTAACTAAGTAACTCTTTAACTAAATAATAAAAATAAATCAAAAAGATTCTGACGAAAACGCCAGCAGAAACTGCTAAATTCTAAACCATGTTTCGGCCGTTTGCCTAACTACCAGCCATTGTTTACGCCGCCTCCATTACCTTTAACCAGTACTTAAAAGACTTGTGTGTGTTTGTGTGTGTGTGTTTGTGTGCAAGTAAGTTTACATTAAATCATCATTTATTCTGACCCCCCATTAACAATTTTTGTTATTTGCTTAGTATTATTGTTATATTACTGTCCAATATTGTTCCAGGGAGATTGCGCAGAGTAGCTCAATGTCATGATCTTGTAGACAGAACAGAAGTCACTGCGATTAATAAAGCTCTTGATCTTGACAAGGGGAATGCAACATACAAAGTTTTCCTGGGCCAAGTCTTGGCCGAGAAAACATTGAGGGAATACAAACATCATCCTAAAATAGAACCTGAGCTAAATAACAAAATTAAGAAAACAAACCATGCAGCTATGAAAAATTTTGAGTAAGTATGGATCAATTTTTTTTTTTTAAATAAAATAAAATAATTCTTTTCTTTTTTGTTATACACAAAGAACACACATTGAATAGTCATATAGGCTATAAATACATACACATGACTATTACAAAATGTTTAAAATATATAATAAGATTTAGTGTCAACAAAATAGTAAAAAAATTAAGAATTTCTAACTGAACATAAACAGAAATATAACAAACTTATATGCAACTTATAGGCCTATATAACCTCTCTAGCTGTGTGGGTGTTCTACGGACGGGATCATGTAGTCAGTTGAAACCTTATAATCAGAACAGCAGTTGGTTGCATGCAATACCGTTGCACATTATTGCACTTTTGTTATTAATAAAATCTGTTATGTAAGGCACAACATTTTTAATCTCACTTGGTTTTGGATTTTCTTACAAAACGTGATTGCAAATGGTTGCGGTATTTGTAAACAACATTTTAATGGAAACATAATATCCAGTGACGGATAGAAAAAATAATCTGTATCTGAACAGCTGTTCGTTACTTCTTGGATGTCGTATTTTCCAAACAGATGAGTATTTCATAAATGACATAATATGGTAAGCATTTAGAGAAAACTTGAAAAAATCTTACACAATTGGGTTTTTGAACGTCCATTATTTTATTTCAAAAGTAGTGAGGTCATATTTTAATGGCTAAAGACACTCTAGCCAATCCAGTGAATACAAAAAGACTATTTGAATCCCGATCGATGCTCTCGTTTTTCAGGAGTTTGCCGCGTAAAATGTTTTCTGGGCCGTGACAGATAGACAGAAATTGAGATAAGACTTGTTTAGGTTTCTTTAATGTATAAAACGTAAAAATAACCAAAAAATATATAACTCTGAGCAATGTATACACAAAACTCTAATTTTATTTATATAGGTATATAAATGTATCAATCATCGTAACATGAGCAGTAAATAAAAAAAAATATATATTTAGTTTCCGGTATAAAATAAATATAATAAAAGTATTACTAATCATAAACAAACATAGTTAAAATTGAAATTGTTCCCCTAATTTTGTTATGAAATTCAAATTAGACTTATGTTACTGTTATGTAACTTTTGTTTAATTCTTAATTCTTTAAAGTCTTCTGCAGCATAAAATGATGTAAATTTAAAAAAAAATCTTTTAGCGTTCTTTTAAATTTATTTAAATTGGTTTCCCTCCTCGCAGGAGCCGGCAGGTGTTGTGATTAAAGTAAACCCTGAATAATTAGTTTTCTTTTTAAAAATAATCCAGTTTATGCCATGGTAAGTTAACTTTAAATTTAGTTTCTAGTGGCAGTGATAAGAACCCGAGGGCCCTCTTCGCAAGTTTGTTCATTCCCTCTCCAAATAATCTTTCAAAACATTATCACAGGTATTTCCACCAAAGCTTGCACTTGGGGTTGGTACATCATTTCCCGAGGCACCGAGGCGTCATCATTGTCATCCATGATTGCGGCAAAATCCTGAACGTCTCCCGAAACAACGGAGATATCATGATCGTCATCTACAGGGGAATGTTCTCGTCGACATCCCCGATTGGAGCAAAAGCGTGAATCTTTCAATCACATGGGTGTGATCCTTGCAGACGTGTTCTACGGTCGGGATGTTATCGTGGTCGCAACAGCTCGGCTTGAGCTCAATTTTGTACTAGATCTCTCAAGCTAGTAGGCCAGGCTCGGCTAGAAAATCGATATTCTCACAGCAGCATAGAGGTTCACAGAGAGCACTGGCACTCACCTATTTGGAGACACTGACTGTGGAGAAGATGGCCATCGCCAGATCTGAACACTCGTACAGGAAACGGACGGAAGCTGAAGCCAACAAAATCAAGGGGGAGCTGTTCAGGTAATTCGTGGCAAAGACGTCAGGATAAGCAGCTGCCATCTTGAAGGCCGAGCCTTGGTGGCTGGCTGTGCTAACGCAGCCACAAAGGATTGGCTGGTCAAGCAAGTCCCCTTCGGGAAAATCTCGCTACAGCTTACCCCAGCCAGAGACCATGTGAGAGCTGTGAACGTATCAGCGTTTGTTCCAACCTTAATGGGGGCAATGACCAGGAAGGACGTGATGCAGGGCCTCAAGCTGCAGAATGACCTTGACACAGACCACTGGGCGGTTGTCGGGGGAAACTCAAACCCTGACGGACAATTGCTGGTCATGATAATGGCAACATACAGTAAAGAGAATGCTGCAGACACCTACCGGCGCGATAGGGCTGAATAAGAAGGGGGTTGGCTTCATCAGCGGCCTCTGGGTTTTCCGCGGACACAATTGCGTTCAAGATTGAACACAAGATGGGAATTCAAGTTGAAAGCCTCTTATGTAGGAAATGTGGTGAGGAAAAGGAGACATAGCCTTCCACGTTATATGTATGTGCCCAGACCAACGAGGTCTGCATATGAGATCCCCTTGGCCTATTTACGGGAGATTAAAGGGAACAACAGGAAACCATAGTCAAAAGGATTTCATGGTTCACAAAGGACCTGGGATGTGACTGAGAATGAGGACCTGTGAATGAGGGTGCACAATAAGCTTTTCCAGCTGTGATGCAATCGCATGGTAACTTGTAAGCCTGGCCCTCTGTTCTCTCTCTGTTGTGACCCGCCGGGGGCCACATCGATTCTAAAATACAGCCCGATTATAGCGCCTTCAAGCAGACCTCAAGGAGAGTTTATACAACCCGCATGACTGCAGACATTTTAGCAAATTTCCTATAGGGTAGTAGCTCAATCCGTAGGTGGCATGGTAAGG
Organism: Macrosteles quadrilineatus; assembly: GCF_028750875.1. Lineage (NCBI taxonomy): Eukaryota > Metazoa > Arthropoda > Insecta > Hemiptera > Cicadellidae > Macrosteles > Macrosteles quadrilineatus. The sequence goes on from NW_026542595.1 coordinate 36,361,508, forward strand.
TCTAGGCCCGGGACCGATTTACTTTTTAATTTTGACGTCCCCAGAGGCCAAAAACACCATTCGTTCAAATTGTTATATATATTGTGTATTTTATATATTTATATGTGTCAGTGAAAGCGATAACTTGAGTAATTTTTGTCCGATTTTGATGAAATTTGGTTTCAAGGTGTAAGGCGGGATAAACTTGAATGAGTTTGTGAACCAGCATGATTGGACCATGGGAACTGGGTTTTATAGGGTAAAAATTGGTTTTTCTCATTTTTGGCCCTCAAAACATAAAATTTTACAATTTCTCTCAAGTCCTTTTTAAAGAGCTTATAAAAACAAATAATTTAGTATATCAAAGTGTTTTTGTACAATTATTGGTAACGGAGAAAATTCAAAAAATTGTTAATTTAAAATTTTTATGTTATTCTTATGGAGAATATTGTAAAATGTTGTAGTTTGCTTGTTTATGGACATATTTTGATCAAACTAGGCAAATTTATTTATTTAAAAATAAGCTATTAATATTTTACTAAAAACCACACTTTATTAGTTTCCTTGGAGCAGCAAACCTAGGTACTTGTTAAACCCTTTTTTTATTTAAATAGATTTAATTGAAAATCAGTTAGGCAAACGGAAATTCGCTTAGTTGGCAGGTTTGCTGCGGCAGGGGTATTTGACTTAGGAGAGAATTTTTATCGACTGGTCAATAAGTACTGTAGTGTCAGTTTAGCAAAACTTACTTTTGCTAGCGCTCTTAATGGTATTACTTAACACATTTTTGTCAAATAACAATGAATGGTAATGCTCATATAAAATGTTGTTATGATAGGGCCTGTCATGGGTTCCAATAAAATTTCCCGAAAAATCCTGGTTGAGGCTATCGCTGCCATTGTATGTGACCAGTATTGCTTGAAGTGGACGACTCAACAACTATGCCTTAACCCTTTCATTATGAACTACAGCTAATATGGCTAAACTAATACTTATTAAACTAAAATAGGCTTTACCTTCGTCACTGCAGCTCAAATTCTTGTGGTGTAATTACGTTACGGCCGTTTCGGCATTACAATGCCATCGTCAGACTACAAAAACGTATACAAACTATATTGTAATGCCGAAACGGCCGTAACGTAGTTACACCACAAGAATTTGAGCTGCAGTGACGAAGGTAAAGCCTATTTTAGTTATTATACAGCTCAGGGGCTAAAACATGGATTTTAAATAATAATAACTAGTGGAACCCCGTCGAAATCGACGGTTAATCTTGAGGTTTTATGTAAATTCAGCTAACTGCGATGGATAGAGTGAAAGTCATTAAATCTTAGTTAAATGAAGGGAGGATAAGCAATAATAAGTATGACGATTGTGTTCCCTAAAAAAACGTGATTGATGAATTCGTTTAACACAATATTTCCTACCTTTTTATCGGCTTTAGGTTGCCCAAAAGGTATTTTAGGAGTCTTATAATTGTTTGTTCATGAGTTTGTTTCATGCCAAAGCCACTTTCACTATATGGGAGAATGAGTTAATATAATTAGTCTATCATGTAACGGAAAGAGTCAATATTTATTACTAACAACTAATTCCATCTGCTTTAGGAAAATAATTTAGATTGTATCCGGATTTATAATAAATCTTCATCTTTGGTCATAAAAATACAAAATTCTATCAGCATATTAAATCAGTTCTTTTTGTATTTGATAAAAATATCTGATTCTCCAGAAAGCAGTAACATTCTTACTTTGATCCCAGCAATTTTAATTCCTTCTCTTGCCACATCGACCCATGTATTTAATCATCCTGTTCTTACTTGATAATTCATTAACTTATGGGGTAGTTTTGCCTTTGCCATATCGATCACATAAAGCTGTGCATGTATTTCGTGGATGGAATGAACCATAATTGTAGGAAATTTGATCACAAATCTTGAACATTTGCGGAACCAAATCCATAACCTAGTCCAGCTTTGGTAACAAATTATGCAAATGCGATGAGATGTGATGAGACTGTTGTGTTTCCGAATGTTTTGTATGTAATGAGGCTTAGATGCGTTGTTCGACCTAGCTACATGTGTACATCAAAGTAAAAACCGTGTACACATTTTTTTTAAATACCTGAATTGACATTAGTTCACCTACTTCACCAAAACCATAGATGAAACATACTCCGTAGTTAGTCTATTCCAAAACTTGAACACAGCTCTCATCCTCAACGTACTCATCTATGACACAATTTTCAACCCGTTATCAAAAACTTGTATGCCAATAAATTAATCTCTGGTGTTCTTTCTTGAATTTAAAAATAAATGGTGATTGAAAGTAGGAAAAAAAAGGCAATTGCCAACCTTACAATATATATATAAGCTAACCCAATAATTATATGTTCCTTTGAAATTGATATATCACACTTATTTCATAATTTAAAATTTTCTAAGAGCAATAAAGCATAGACAAAACATTTAAAATGTATCATAAATTCATCATTTTGTTGAAACTATAAAAAACTTGCCATGCAGTGGAGAATCCATTTAAAATAAAAAAATATAATGTAAACATTTAATTTTGACAGTTTCAGTAGACCTTTGAATACAATGTTAATATTAACAGCTGGTTTATTAAAAGTAGTGTAAAATTATCCATATGGTCGTAATGTAAACAAAATTGCAGAGTGAACTTTAAAGGCCTCTGGGACAGAGCCCCAAGGAAATTCTCCTCGTTTCTCTTTTGAGGGCTCACTTACAGACCAATACCTTTCTTTAGACACCCCTACCAAGTTTCTACGCCCAGCCGTTCTCCCAAATTAGCTGTGACAAAAACCTCGTTTTCCTCCATAAGAATAACATGGGATGGGAATTTAAAGGCCACTGGGGCAGAGCCCCGAGGGAATTATCCATGGTTCTCTTTTGATGGCTCATCTACAGACCAGGACCTTTCTTTAGACACCTCTACCGAGTTTCTACGCCCAGCCGTTCTCTCAAAATAGCTGTCACAAAGAAAAACAGTTTCAAATTAATCTATAGATACTTATTCTTAACAATTAGAGGTTCTATGCCGTATTATGCTCCAAAATCAAAACCCTATTGACTTTCATTTCCAAACCACTAACGTTATAATTTTTTCAACAGAGAAGCGGTGGAAATGAGACCAAAGGATCCTCATATTTTAATTCGTTGTGCCAAAGGACTGATGAAACTTCCTTACCGTAATAAAAAGCTCAAATTTACCAAAGAATGTATTGACAAAGCTTTGGAATTGGCTCCAAACAATCCAATGGTGCATCATGTACAAGCCATGTATCACCAGAGATACGATTGTGTAAGTGTTATATCTATTTATTTAATATTATTCAATTGATATTGAAACTTAATTGTATTTCAACAAGTTAGTGTAATGTACCTCTCTCCTAATTTTATCGAGATCGACCAAGACAGAAAAGCAACATTCCTTTAAAATTGTTATCCTTAAGGCTAGAGTTGGAATAAAATTTATTTTTATGTTGTAAAACAGAAACTTGATTAAACATGATGTTTACAGGAAAAGGAACAGAAGAATATTTATCTAATAATATGAAATTTTGTAAATTATTAAGTTTCTTGTACCTCAATTTTTAACTTATGTTAATTTATTTGATGATGGATTGGCTCATATCAGCCTACACAAGATTTAAAATAATCATAAACCAAAATGGTGGTATCCACTACTTACCAGATTTAAAAGTCATAACTTAAACGTTTCTATTAAGGCTATAAAAGTTGATTTTTGTTTCTAAAAGCATTGGAGGATGTGTAACTATTATATGCAACAGATGTAAAGATTAAAATGTTTCTATTTTGTGTCCTCTTCCCGTTGCAAAGCACGGGTACAACCGCTAGTTATTTATAAATACGTAATATCGTATCTAAATATCAGCTGACATCCTGACCTAATGATGTGCTCAATGTGCAGCATGAAACAGCTGTGCCCCCTACAAAGTACACGGGATCGTTTTGACGGTAACCAAATAATCTATACATTTATTATTATTTTATTTATTATTTGCATATTGTTGTTATTTTAGGATCATGAACTTGAGTTAAAAGCATATGAAAGGGCGGCTTCATTAAATAATTTTGGAGCATCATTGGATCTCATAAAACTACACCATGAACTTCAAACTGGCGATATCCTTGAGGTAATTTAAATTTATATTTTATATTTGTCTATACATTGTCCATAAATATATTAACTAAACAAACTATTACAACTCGTGACATGTAAGCTGGCACTTGACTGATCGCTACTATCCTAGTCCAAAAGCGTTGTATGCCATCATGCAGCCCCACGTGAAGTCCCTCAAGTACATGAACCTTGAAAACCTACCCCTTGAGTCAGTGACAATGTTTGCAGTCCTGTTTTTAATTACCTCCACCCTCGCCCCACCTACACTGCCCGCGATAGGCTCAAAAGCCAGCTCACAAGTCACCAGATGTACACACTAGTGATGTGTCAAAACCGAATCTCAAATCTCAAAACCATTAAAACTTAGGAAAAGTTTTGGTTTCGAGATTTGATCACCAAGTTTCGAGATTCAAAAGTTTAGAAAAAGAAGATTTTGGCAGTTTTATTTTTGAAACTGCTGACATTTTTTGTGCCATTGTTATTGTTTTTAACACTGTTTCCAACAAGCTAGTAGCAACAGAGCAAACATCGCCATTAACAGTAATGAAACAAGTAAATTTTATTCTGAACTTCAAAAGGTATCTTAAATACTATAACTGGTACAATTCAGTTTCACATCAATATTTACTATACACAAAGAAATATTGACCACTAAATTTTCTAATTAATCTAATACGAGGTGTTAGCCCGTCCTACGTACGGGAATTTAGTAGTCAGTTAAAACCGTGTACAATCCAGATCAGCTAGTTTACACATATAAAGACAAAGTTTCTTGCAGTTTTAATGTGAAAAATCATCTTGTACACAAATGTTGTGTGACCAAATATGTTTTTATTCCATCATAGGCCGAAACGATATGCATTGTAAATCCGATAATTTTACAATAAAACAGCAATTCTGCAATTTTTACGATGTGAAAAGCGTTGAAGTGAGATTTGCAGCCGATTCGCACAGACGCAGACTGATTATAAGTAGCCTACAGTAGAGAGAGTAATAGTCAATTGAGAAGTAGACCTAGTCAATGATACCACCTTCCATAGCATACCTGCCTCTTCCATAATTATTATCACCACAATACAACTACTATACACAATTTCCAGTAGGTATGAATAGAAACGACCTAAAATAAAACGATAATATCCAATAAAATTCACAGTACACATAATTTAAACTTTGGTGTCCTAACATCAAAACTAATCGTCACAACTATGCATTAATTGCTAAATAAATAAGTGTAAACAAAGAAAAGTAAAAACAATAACAGTTTGTTTTGAAACAGCTGTTTGGTTCAAATAACATTTATTTGAAAAAAAGAACTGGTCACATGTAGCAGGAATATAAAAAGTAAACACGCTAGTAAAGCTAATGACGTAATTGTCAATGTTTATTATCCATACCGTTATCAGTTCTATCCTCGATAATTACCCACCCTCATTGAATAAATGTACATCGTAATTTCCCATAGTAGTTAATTTAAACTACAATATATTCATAGTTGAAATAAAAGTGATATTTTCACGTTTGGGGGCGCTGATATAGGCGCCCCCAAACGTAACCACAACTGAACACGATTTCATAAAAGGATGGTTTGTCTAATTGCAGTATCCTAGGTCAATGTTGACGTTGTGTTCAATCTATGTCATCCATCTGTTTATCTTTGTATAAAACCCGGCTGATGTTGTGGTGGTAATTTAAAATCGTGATTCCTGATTATTCTTGATCTCCTTTTTATGAAATCAATATTTCCGGGCCTAATCCAAACAAAGTTAAAGCAGACAAACATTAATTGTAAACAAAAAGCTACCATGAAGAATTAAAACATTTTAACACTGTTATTTTTCTAATCTTTCCTTGAAAAGTGTAGCAGTAAAATAATTTGCGTTTATCCTTTTTTAATAAGACTCGTGTACAGAGCCTCGATTTGTACTGTGGTTTAATTAATTTTGGTTAAAACTGTGGTCTAATTATCTCTACTAATCTTACTTTGACAAAGCAAAACATTTTAATATAATCAATTTTGACATGGAAAAATAATAAAACATTTGTTATTTAAATTAATAAATAACTGGTACTCCAGCCCCATCTTCAAACTCTCTAAAGGTCCTCCACTTCTTCCTTGTCCTCCTTAGAGGATATCTTACCTATTTCCTATAATCAATGACAAAATAAGAGTAAATAAAATAACCTCAAAGTTCCATAGTTTATATTTAACCAGCTGTTAGTTAAAACAAAATATTGATCGAAAACAAATCGATGATTACAAAGATTGCTTTAAAAATAATTTGGACATCCTAGTATTCTTCTATGTATATTTAATTTATCTGCCATCCTCTTACAGAAGAATTGAACTTATCAATGGTTAGCATTACACATAGTATAAATAAGTCAACCCTAAGTATGTCTTTACATTTTTATCCAAATACTGAATTAGTGACACAAAATCTGAATGTTTACAGCTGTTATGTTAAGCAAATTATTTTATGCCAAAAGCTAGTTTAGAATCTTAGCGTCGGCTGCTAGACTTTTTAAAAATTAAAACTTAATTTCTAAAAAACTGGGGCCCTAAACTAAAATTATGGCTTCGACATTCCCTAGTTCTCAAAATTATCTTTCTTTCAACACAAAAATCATGAAAATCCGTCGAGTGGTTGATTCAGAATCGTGAAATAAAAAAACACTGTTTCGTTTTAATATTATAGATTCATGTATATGTTGGTGTTAGAAGTTTAATTAATTTTTTTTGTTGGTTGTTTATAAAAAATTATGTTGTATTGGGTTTTAAGATTATCAGTCACATTCACATACTGTATTTATGTCATGTCGCGGTCAGGAGGAGTTGATCTCTTTCAGTTTAGATTGCATACTTAACATTTTATGATTATGTGTATTTTTTGTAACCTTGACCTTTGTAACCAGCTAAGTAAAAAAGTTTCGCGTTTAGGTTTTGAGATTCGAGATTCGGGATTCGATGTTTCAAAGTTTCGGTTTCGGTTTTGAGATTCGAAATTTCTGGTTTTGACCATCACTAGTACACACACTGTTGAATATTTCTAAAAAATTACTTTAGACAATGTTTTGATCATCAAAATTTACATAGTTAAATTTGATTAACCTCTAGGAGTTCAATTAGGTAGAATTTTAAAATTACTATTCAAATGACAAAAAGTGGCGAAACTTAGTAAAATCTAAAAAAAGAGCTGGTGGCTAAAACTGCTTACACGAGTCTTTTTGGGTACTAGAAGCTCATTAAAAAGGTAGCCCTTATGACGTTGAGTGCAAATAATTATGAGTATTGCGACCCTAAAATGCAAAAGTTTATAATGCGATTACTTTAGTCAAAAATGATGTCAGGATATCCAAAATGATGAATCTAGATATCTCAGTCTGGAATTGGTGACATTACTTCTGGGGCAGGAATTCCTGTTCCCAGGTACTGATGCCAGTCCTTGTCCAACCCCTAATTATTTGTCAGCCCCACACGCTCACAGTCACACAGTAAATATTTGTTTAGCGAATTTCCCATATAGGGTAAACTAAATGCAAATAAACTAGCATCTAATGTTGTAATTAGACTTAGAAAAAGTGGTAACAAAATGGTGATGCTAACTCACTTGTAGAATTTCCAAGACAGCAAGGCATTCCTCTTCGCCTATTCTCTGCGTCTTCCTCATGGCCTTCTTGATAATAAACTAATAACGAATAAGTTACTACCATTGATTATTTTTAAAACGAAACACATCTCTTCTGGTTTATAACATAGGAAATAAGCTATTATAGTTCGGCCGCTTAGAAAACGACCTGCGCGCTAATGCTAAACCAATGCTGGAGGAGGTCGCTTTCTAAGCGGCCGACCTATACCATAGTACTCATGGTAGGACCTGGACCTGGGACTGATTTACTTTTTCGTTTTGAGGTCCCGAGAAGCCAAAAACACTATCCGTTCAAATTCATATACAGGGTGTCCAAAACCACCCGTACACCCCTTTTAAAACAAGGAAAACCTTTTATTACAAACAACAAATAATACAGAACTAGATAAATTGGGCACAGTCTACCAAATGGTGATAATTTCAAATCCAAAATCACACCGGAAGTGGCTTTTTCAGACTAGAAGTTGACTTTTTTAAATGTAAACTACCAATTTTGATCACAGAATCGGATTCTACGTAAAAAATACATACCTTTTGTCATAAACATAAAAAAAACGTTTTTTCTACCCCTAATCCCCAACTAAAGTTAATAATTATAAGTCATTCACCTGTCAAATTGTTGTTTTACAACTATGGAGCTCTCAGAACATTTTCCAAAAATTTTACAGAATTTAGTACCTACATGAAATAGTGGTTGACAAATTTGGATACCACAAATTTTGTGCCAGGTAGGTTTCGAAGTTGCTACAAAAGACCATAAAAAACAAAGAGTTGCTGCAGAACTGATATTTCCGGAAGAGTATGACAAAGGTGGAAACTAGTGATGGTCGGATCCGGATATCGGACTACCGGATCCACCGGATCTGAGCTAGAACCGACACCCGATCGGATCCACAAAAAATCGGATCTTGGGCTGGATCCGGTATTAATGGATCCGATTTTTTTATACTATTAACACAAAACGGGCGAGTATTTGAGATTTCGAGTTCCAGTACAGTACGGCCTTGAAATTCGAGCTTATCTTTGAACTCGCCAGTTTGGTTTAAAATTGTAAAAATCAATATTTGTTGAAATGTAACTTGTGTTTTCATAAAATGATGAATAATTTGTATTACTGTAGATTCTACAGTAATACAAATATAGAAATAAGCAAGAGGTAGTTGTCCTAACCTATTTTTATAGCTGTCAGTGCTGTCACGACAGAATAGGTCAACTCAAGGCAGTCGGCGACTGACTGGCAATGGTATACTGACTTGACACAGAATAGAATGACATGATCGGTAGTGATTTTGTTTTAAAGTAGGTCTACTGTTTCACAATAGAAAATTCCACTACTGAACTGTTGTAAGCAATTATAAAAGTCAGAATAGAAACACTATAAAGGCAAAACAATTTAGAAGGGAGGGAGGAGTTGTGCAATAACCTCGAGCAACATTGAGTAGGGGGTTGGGGGGGGGGGGGGGGAAGGGAAGGCTGAGCCTTTGAGCTATATTTAGACGACTTTCACACTTCCCAAATGGCTGGGTACGGGGATTACAATAGCCGGTTTTTTCCTTGCCTGGTTTGACTTATATCTTTTTGTGTAGGAGATTTGAATAATCAAAAATATAATTTGAATTTACCACAATTATTTAGCATTGATAATACAATTTGCAAGGGACTAGGAGGAAATAGACCAAAACACTAAAATAATAGAATAACACACAAAGTAAACAATAAATGAAATACAGAAGAGCGATTTAACACTGTCACTGTCACTCAATTTTGTTGTCTAGAAGGGTCGGTGAACTAATCAATAAATAGCCAAAACCAGTTTCCTCCCTGTCTTCTCTCTCGGCCAGGTCCAAATTCACCAACATTTTTGGGGTCGTTTCTAATGTCCAAATTCACCAACTTTCTACCTTTAGCAGGTACGATATTTCTCCCGGCGGGCGGGGAAGGAATTCCCTCCGAATAGTTTGCCATCGCCTGCTCCGTCTCGTCTCGGCGAGAGTGTACTGTAACCTAACCTAACCTAACTTAACCTAACCTAACCTAACCAAACCTAACTTAACCTAACCTAACCTAACCTAAAGCTGCCTGAAACAATCACAGCTTAAACAGTACTATTAGGGCTAAGCAGTACACTCTTGCCGAGACGAGACGGAGCAGGCGAGGGCAAACTATTTGGAATTCCTTCCCCGCCCGCCGGGAGAAATATCGTACCTGCTCCAGGTAGAAAGTTGGTGAATTTGGACATTAGAAACGACCCCAAAAATGTTAGTCAATTTGGACATAGCCTCTCTCTCAGTCTCACCACCACCCCTCCCCCCCTTGAGCTGGGAGGCCCAGCACTTTGTCCTTGAAACACCCTAGCCTCTGAAACAATAAACCCTTACACCTGCGTTGCTGTTTTGACAACAGGGTTATGAATGCATTCACTATTTTTCATTTTCCAGAATTAACTATCAATTATTATTATTTGTAAGTTACAAATAGGAAACTACATGACATTATGGTATTCAATGACCCATGTATTATCAAAAATTAATAATTCATTACTTATTTTGAGAATAAAAAGCATTTATTACAGCACGCAGCACTTATTGATATATATAATCATCAAAGTAACTGTTACTTTATACAAAATAGAATAGGTACAAAATTTTGTGGCCAGTTAAACTTTATAAATAAACATTTTATTCTATAAAATACAATAGGGATTGGTTTAAAGGAAATAAAATACGAAACAGATTAATTAATTATTTTGATAAGCAATAGAAAGGTTGTGGGATTGATTGAACTAAAATAACCGCAGGGAAGTAGAAAAGTCGTCAACCACAATCTGTTTAATCAGTACATCGTTAGAGAGAGAGGGGGGAGAGAGAGAGATAGCAGATAGGGGCGTTTGATAGGGAATCTGAAAAAGTAAACAAACAAGGAACAACGACGCGACAATATTCTTTATAGCCTTATTGTCTCGCCCACTACATTTTACACACGTGACCACTTTTTGTTTCTTACTTATCTTTCATCCGTCCCAAAATGGAATTCCTGAAATAGTTTGTTGGTATAATCTTCCCTCCCACACAAGGCGCAGTACTCAGTGCGCACTGTAGGTTGTCACGGCAACCGTGTGTCGTCATAGCGACTAGCCAATCACGCACTCGCACTGCGTTGTAGATTACGATACAAATAGCTGTGTTAGAAAGACAACGCGATAGGTGGTAGTTTTTTATAATTTGTGTTTAGAACCGTACTACGTTTATAAGGTTATATAAAAATGCATTAACAATTTTTTTTGTTATCAGTTTGTGATAAAAGGGAGTTACACATATGGAACACCGTGCAGCAAATGGAACTTATTTTATTGAATCCCCTAAATATTAAAAATCAAAATAGAGGGTTTCTTTGGGGATATCATAAATACAAATGCAAATTACAATATAAGAAAGTTAGTATATATTTTACACATACACAATATAAAGCATTACAACATCATATGGAGACCTGAATAAATATAGTAAAAGAAAATTCACACACTGATGAATGTAAAAATACCCCCGTCGCAGCAAACCTGCATCCTGAGCGAATTTCCATTTACCCGGCTTGATTTCTACTAAAATATTCCCTATAAATTTTCAGATTTATTTCCTATTCAAATAACATTAATTTTAGTGATTACAGTAGTTAGGTTTGCTGTTCCGGGAAGATGTTGAGATGTGTTTTTTCAATTGAAATATTGATAGCTTAGTACCCGGCTTGATTTCTACTAAAATATTCCCTATAAATTTTCAGATTTATTTCCTATTCAAATAACATTAATTTTAGTGATTACAGTAGTTAGGTTTGCTGCTACGGGGAAGATGTTGAGATGTGTTTTTTCAATTGAAATATTGATAGCTTAGTATGAAATAAACCAAATTGCCAAATTTGATTAAAATATATCCATAAACAAGCAAACTAGAACAGTTTATTTATTCTCCATAAGAATAACATGGGAATTTTAAATTTACAATTTTTTTAATTTTCTCCGTAGTCAATGAACATTCAAAAACACTTCAATATACTAAATTATTTGTTTTTTTAAGCTCTTCAAAATGGTCTAGAGAGAAATTTAGAAATTTTAAGTTTTTAGGGTCAAAAATGAGAAAAACCCATTTTTACCCCATAAAACCCCCCATAAACCCCTGATCCCATGGTCCGATTAAGCTGGTTCGCAAACTCGTTCGAATAAATGTAGGTTTACACGTTTGTACCAAATTTCATCAAAATCGGATCAATTTTGCTCGAGTTATCGCGCTAACGGACACATATATAAATATATATATATATATATAAATATATACTTTTGTGCCCACCCGGTTTGGCAGTCAGTGCGCTGGTAATTTACTCGGTGTGGCAGTCACCCGCCCGAAAGCCAGTCAGCTCTCCCATAAGCCAGTCAGGTATGGCTTCCCGTGCACTTTATACGTATGAAAACAGCAAACCGGTGCTGCTGCCTGTGTCGATAAGCGTAACTGCAATACCAATGCGGAGACTGTCTCATCGTGTGTTCTATCGTGGAGTAGTGTAGCCAGTACGGCACCCTACCCTACTTTGTAGCGGTAAAACCCAGCGGTCTGTAACCTTCGTTTACTCCTTTTTACTATTTGTGTTGGGATAGTGATTAACTACGTGTTAATGTTTAAACATGTTCATACTCCAAATAAATATGATGCACCTCTAATAAGGATCGTCGAATATTAATTAATTATAATTGGTTGAATCTTGATCCTACCCGTTCATCATCTCATATTTTAAGTTATTTTGATTTTTTTTACCTTCAGTTGAAATTTTAGTCAACTTCTCCTTTATACAATATTTTTTATCCTAGTATTTACAGTGTTTCCACGGACCGGGAACTATACGGATTTTCTTTATCTCGAGAAATATACGTGAATCTTGTCCGAGATACTGTAACTGTTTTTTACGCAATTGCGTAACGCGAAGGAGTAACTATTACATATGACAACGATATTATTCTATCTGATAAGAATAACCATGAAACTACACTCGAAAGATAAAATATTTTTATAATAATTTCAATTTTACAAACAAACTATTACAGGAATTATATTTTGGGACGGATGAATGATAAGGAAGCAACAAAAAGTGGTCACGAGTGCAAATACGGGGGGGGGGGGGAGGGGGGTACAATATAACGAACGCCAGAAACGATTATTTGTTTACTTTTCAGATTCCTTATCAAATCTCTCCCTCTCTCTCTCTCTCTCGCTCTCTAACAATGTACAGATTGTGGACTTTACGATTTAAGTTTTCCTGCAATTATTTCAGTTCAATCCCATACCTATCCTTATGGTTTCCTATCTATTATTTTTCAAAATAAATAGTAAAGCAGGTTAAACTATTTTTTATTTTATTTTCTTGAAACCAAACACTCTTTACCATCCGGTATTCTGCAGAGTCAAATGTTTAACACTGTGTTTATAAAAATTGAATGGCCACACAATTTTGTGTTTTATTTTTTTTTTACTAATAGTAACTGGGATATTTATATATACCAATAAGTGCTGCAAGATGTAATAAATGCTGCTGATTAATATCAAAATAAGTTATAATTTATTTTGTATAATACATCGGTCATTGAATACAAACCATAATGGGTTTTCTATTTGTAACTTTAACTTGCAAATACAGTAGAACCTCGCTTAACTGGAGTCGCATCATCATGATGCCTATATATTATATAACCTCACAAATCCCAATGTTTTATTAACTGTGTTTTTCAGTCTAATATTTCGATATGAACGATATATTTAACTATTTACGGTAATTTTTATGTGCAGTAGGTTCCCAATTATTGAAATATTACAGTTCATTTAACAAAAATAAGATGGAAGCAAAACGGAGAAATATCGATCAGTATCGTCAAGGTCAACCTATACGCTCGCACCTACAGACTGACAATCTTGCACTGACACTGACATACTGACAATCGTCTGCTTCTGTCTGCTGTCACAACACTACAATATTTTGTGGTTGGGTCGTTGGGTGATTAGTAACCATGACAACTTGTGGATGTAGAGAAACCAAAGAAATAATAGAACAAAGAGAAATAATAAGAGGTGTTTTACATCATTTTTATCTTTATCTTATTTTTATCATTGTTATTATTACCAGAAAGACTTAAGTACAGTACTATGATTTTATGGTGTTTTATGAGTTATTTAATATTTTTATCCCCATACTTCTGTTCTGAAACATCATGTAGTAGTAGCCTAGGATGACTACGGTATCAGTAGTCTTCTAGTCTACATTTTCATTTTGTTTTGTTCTTTACGTGATTTATTGCTGTACAGTAAGCAAATTTTGTTTTGTTTGAGTAAGCATACGGTGTAGTTTTTATTAGTAAACCAAGGTTAATGACTTAACATATCACGGTTGCGCAATACCTATTGTATTTTGACTATGTAAAATGCAAATTTATAATCACGTTAACGTCCATTTATATAGTGTCCCGGAACGGCATTGTTCCTGAGTAAGAAACATATAAATATCATATTTAAATTATCCAGAAGTCCTTAGTTACTCACACGGGGAAAAAAAAGTTTTAGGCCTAAATCATTTGAAACCTGTACATTACATATTTTTGGTCGAGTTTTCGACCACTGGACGACCACTAGTTAAAGTTAATTGTATTACAACAATCTTTATAGTAAGCAATATAAGCTTGATTCGGACTTATCTGCCTTCAGCTAATCCATCATATGATAGTACGTTAGAGAGTATGCCCATGCTGAAGTTTTACTTATACTTGAAGAATGACTTAATTTAGTACCAAGAAATAAATCACACCCCTTACATACACTGTGCTGTTTTAATGCTGTGTAGTTGATTGCTACTGTATTAACCTGTGATCGCATATTAATTCATTCATTAGGAACGTATTTAAAAAAATACTACTTTTATTTTTTTTAAATTTCTATGATTTATTTACAATAACAGAAATGTGTAAGATTAAAATAAATTAATGTGTTGCATTGTCCATTTAAAGTTACATCATAGTAAATTAAAATTCCACTGAAACTTAAACAATAAAAGCCGAAATTAGTTATAAAGAAAACACGAGTTTCCTTTGTATTGCTTTTACAATCGAAATATACATACTGAGCCACGGCTCGGTCCCCCGGTACTTTTCATTTTAAATATTCAAATAAAGTCGATTATTTTTAATGTTTTATGAAACGTGACATAGCAAATTTCCACGGAACTTTTTTTGTCGGCTACTACTTTATTTTATTTTTTGGTCAGGTTAGTTTAAAAACAGTGGATTCTGTATACAAAAAGTGAAATGTTCTAAATCATATTTTTTTATTTTTGGCTTATGTACGTAATTTAAATTGTACGAGAGGGGCTTCCCACCGTGCCGGATTGCGCCGTGCGGGCATATTTTGATCCAGTGGCGGGTGTTTGGTGTTTTGAATAAGAATACTGAATTGCTCGTTTTAAGATCGTATCATTACAAATCCTATCATTTTAAGATTTGCTTACACTTACGAGAAATGCATTTTCCATTTGTACATTTCTCAGGTACAAATTTTATGAAATAACGTACATTATTGAGTTGTTTGACAAGTAGCTGGGGACCGAGCTTTGTTCGGGAAACTTTACACTTTGAGAGTATTCCTTGGTCAATATAATGCTATCCCAAAAATAATAATTTGCGGTATTTTTTTTTCTTGACATTTAACTTCTATTCAAATAATAATATCATAGTTTACTGAAATGATGAGATAGAAGAGTTTTTAAAAATTTGTTTGGTTCCCCTAAATGGCCGAAACTATAGAAATTACCCAGTATTTTTCACGCTGAATTCAAAGAAGGCTATTAGTAGTATGAAAATCTTCCCACCTTCCTTCCTTTGAAGTATTAGTCACTGCAAGAACTTGGACTCGCTCCAAAACCAGAACCGAAACGTTTAATTTACCCTCAATTTTTAAAATGTAATAAGTTACAATTTTCTGGAAACTCAGGACACTTTCTGACTGAAAATAATTACGGTTGATCCTTGTTGGTGAGTACCAAAAAGGAACCTTAGGTATAAACATGGTTGTATATCCAAGTTTGGTTGTCCTTGATATTGCACTATTTCATTGACACTGACAAATTAGGGCTAGGCTGCACTATAAGTTAATTGGGAGTTTATTTGATATCTAGTCCTAAGCTTATAGCCATCTTAAGGCAAACATAACCAAAACCTAACCACAGACATATAAATATAAGTGATATAAATATAAACACTCATCCTCTGTAGGCCTAAAGCTACCTATCTATATTTTTTTGGGTTAGGATTAGTACTTTTTTGAGAGAGTGTCATTATGTACTGAGCACACTTAGATGATATAGGGTATCAGTGATTTATGAAATTATTTATTTATAAAAAGCAACCTAACGGAGTTACCTTAATGATGCACCCAGTATTTAATACAAAAATTAAAGCTTATGCCTATGTATATTAGTTTTAAAACAGAGTAGAATAAGGCACCTATAATCTAGATTAGGCATTGATTAGTGTTTATAAACTAAACATGGATGAACCACTAAGTCAAGCTACTAATCCAGTTGTTCAGGCTAGGCTAAACTGAACTCTGAAAGCATCCATCTCAAAACGGCCACAACTTAAGAACAGATCCTAGAATTTCATTTATTTTAAACTTTATTTTTCTGAAATAGATAGCTAAACAGTCCAGTGCAATCATCCCACACTGCAAATAGCAACACTCAAACTTAGTTAGGTAAGCTAGTGGTAGGTTACAACTAATTATTATCCCTGTGACCGATTCAGTGTAACATCTGACATCAGTCAGAATCAGACGACATTATTGACAACGACACTCGTCGTGTCGTTTCTTTAATTTACGGTATAATATAGTATAAAACATCTACCATATCCATAATAATGTTCTACCACTGCACCTAAACAGCAGAAAAAAGCAAATCACCAAATTCAAATCACCAAGATTCTCACAATATGACAAATTATTTATAAATTAAAAACAGTATATCTTCTGTGCCAGTAGTTAATGCGTGATTGAACTTCAAACAAACAAACAAACACACAAACTTTCACATTTATAATATTAGTAAGATAAGATGTATTAATTAAATATTAATTACTAGCTGTGTGCCCGTTCTACGCACGGGGATCCTCTAGTGGTCAGTTGAAACCTTCCTAAATAAAGAAAAACTATTGGTTTGCATATTTTCAGATATGCTAGCCAAACTATTATATACAAACAAATACAGAAATACAGTATCTGACAGTTTCAAGTAAAAAAAAAAATGCGTAATAGATCTATGAGGGGTACACTTCCATATCTGTTGGCACAAACAGCTAAATTAGTAATATTGATTATTCAATTGTTTAATTCCATATATCGTTTAGTTAGTTAGGTTAGGTTAACCTTACCTAACTAACCAAACGATATATAGTTAAAATACTATACCTCAACCTCGACATTAAACATTCAGGTTGGAAATTTCACTATCAAAGGTGCTCTTGGCCTGTCCGTACGGAACACTGATATTATGCGCTACCAACTTAATTGTTAATTGTTTAATTAATTAAATTAATTGTTAATTAATTGTTTAAGCCTACGAACCCAAGAGATGGATAATTGGTCTGTTGGACGTATGGTCCAGCGAGCAGCACATAGCGTTGAGAAAACACATTAGAAATACGATTTGAGCATAATCCGTAAACCTCTGTTACAATCACCCACTGCAGTTGTCTCTAAACACTTTACACAACCACCATTGAAGTGCCGTCAACGAGTTGAAACCTTATATGTAAGCTATTGGTAACGCTTATGTAAAAAATGTAAGTTTCCCAGGCATATAGAACACTGAGTCAAAGTCTTTTCCCCGGTTATAAACCCAAAACTCGATAGAAATTCTATACACAAAGAAGCTCTATTTTCATTTACGGTTACCCTACACATTATTGCACTTGCGATTAATTAAATCCGTTATGTAAGGAAAAACGGTTTTAATCCAACTTGGTTTGGATTTGCTTTTGTAACTTGATCTGAAATGATTGCGGTATTTGTAAACAATATTCAATGTAAACGTATCAGTGACAGCTAGAGAAAAATAATCTTGATCCGAACAGCTGTTCGCTATTTCATATGATGATTATGTGATAAACATTGTGAGAAAACTTGACAAAAATCGCACAAAATTGGGTTTTAAACGTCCGTAAGTTTTTTTTACAAAGTAGCGAGGCCATATTTTAATAGCTAAAGACACTTTCGCCAATCCAGTGAATACATTAAAATGATTCGAGGATCTTGATAGGTACTCTCGTTTTCAGGAGAAGGCCGCGTAAAATGGCCTTTGGACCGTGACAGACGGAAGATAGACAACAACGAAATTGAGATAATAATTGATTTGAGATAATAATTGATGATTGAGATAATAACGTAATTGAGATGAAACTTTTTTTCGGATTCTTGAATGTTTAAAACGTAAAAATAATCTAAAAGTTGATGATTCTAAACAATGTACAGACAAAACTCTAATTTTATTTATATAGATTAGTACCTGTGGTGATTTTTATTAGAAATTTATTGAAGTAAATAAACAGCAAAGTTAAAAACCATCTGACCAGTGTTTTTATTTAAAAAGTACGTAGGCCTATTTGATTGGCTTTGTTTTCTGAACTAAAATATCTATTTCCTGATCTATTTTTAGTTCCTGTTTTCGAAACATAATTTGGCAAAACAATTATTTATTCATTAAACAACTTGATCGAAAAATAATTTCTAAACATTGGAGGACAATTAAAAAACTTTTGAATTCTAATAAACCTAGCTG
The DNA here is from genome assembly GCF_028750875.1 of Macrosteles quadrilineatus. Classification (NCBI taxonomy): domain Eukaryota; kingdom Metazoa; phylum Arthropoda; class Insecta; order Hemiptera; family Cicadellidae; genus Macrosteles; species Macrosteles quadrilineatus. Next base: position 36,380,160 of record NW_026542595.1, read on the forward strand.
CCGTACCTGTGTTTTACATCGGAGAGGATTTTGAAGAGAAAAAGTTTGATACACGTCACATATTTCAAATCCCACTCCAAACACGTCATGTTAATACGTTTACTTCCTTAAATTAAGAATGTCAGAATCTCCAATTAACAGGCCCGTAGCAAAAGTTAAAAGTTTCACAAATCGAATCGTTTCTACCTTTTGGACCGCAAAATCAAAGAACTTTATTGACAGCATTTAAAGCTGACTTCGTTAAACATTCTGTTATCTACATTCTTCAAAAATGTAAACATTGTGAAACTTTGGAATCCCATGGGGCGTAACTCAAAGAAAACACGTTAAATGTAATCGGTATATTTGTTAACCAGGTACAGGGCTTAAATAATATAGTAAATAAATTTATCAATGAAAAAATGACTATATTCTACAAATCATAAAGATATTGGAACTTTATATTTTTTATTTGGTACCTCTTGAATTGATATAGATAATAAATCGAAAAATAAAGAAATATAAGTTGATTGATTATTGGCTCTTAAGGGTAAACAATCAAGGAACATGATTTAATTAAGTAACCACACATCACTGAGTCTATATCTTCATTCTTTCTTGTAAAAATCGCTTTGATTGTGGCTATATAAAATAGGGAAGTAATATTTCACTGTACAACGAGCTCAAAAAGCTCGAGAACCAGCAATGATGGAAATAACCGGCAGAACCTTTAACCATCCACTGGCTCGCTAGTCGCTACCTCAGGTCGGTCGGTAGCCGGGTAGCCCATCAATGGAACCCGTTAGGCTCGCCCCTACCTCTCGCCACAAAAGAGACAAGAATTTTGCCTTGTTCCACACGCCTTTGATTGTTTGAGGCGGGAAAACTATTTGTGTGCTACGGCCCGCGCAACACAGGATATTGTTTTCGTATTAGTTGGCCTTTTTCCAAGATGACCGTGACCGTTAACTTATTTTATGGACTCCCTTGGAGAATAATTCAAAACTACAAAGAACATTTCTAATCCCACAGTATACTAGCTATTTAAATTATAAACACTTTGGTGTTTGAAAAATATTTTTGGACGATAAATTTTGCAGCTTTTTGAAATCATCCAAGATGGCCGCTTGCCTCCAAGGACTCAACAATAGGCCTAATTGTGCGACTATAAAGCAATAACTTCCCACCTTACGCTTGCGAATTAGTACGGTACATATTTGTATCCACAGTTGCCAGGACGACTATTAAGACGACCAAAGATTACATTGACATTTAGGTATTTAATCTGTAGAATAGTAATTGTTAAGTAATCTGGAAGACAACTAATTAAAATGAAGTGCGAAAGATGGGTTATGAGAGTGCCCAATGCCTGAAGCATAATCCATTTGTTTGAGGTGCGGATTTTCAAGTTTGTAGAACAAATAAATATCACAAAGTAGAAGGGCAGGGGTGAAAGTGACTGAAGTGACGGGATACCCGGGTGGATTTTCAGTGACTGGATTCCAGTGGTATGCGGTAAAATATATAGTGACTGGCTTAACAGCACAAATTTTACGTGACTGGCTTTCCCATGCAAATGCGGTGGTGACTGCATTAGCATAGCATTTTTTACGTAATTATATTTTAGTATTTTTAAGAAAAAACGAGATATATACGTTCAGATATGTCTAGGCTTAAGATATTTACCAACATATATTATATATATATCATAGTCTTGAAATATATTGGGGGGTGCAACTGACTGACTTCCAGTGTATATTTTATGTGACTGGCTTCCCGGGCGCGGCCGTGTATATATATATATAAATATATATATATATATGAATTTGAACGGATGGTGTTTTTGGCCTCTGGGGACCTCAAAACGAAAAAGTAAATTGGTCCCGGGTCTAGGTCTTACCATGAGACCTACGGTAATAGCTTATTCCCTATATGGGAAATTCGCTAAAAATTATAAAATGTAAAAGTTACTTAGCCAAAACAAAGTAATATAAAGGCCAATTTATATTTAAGTAATATAAACATAAATTTAAAGGCGGGTTTCAATAAAAAATGTTCCAATATGCCAAAACTTTATCCTAAATTGTAATGACAAAAGAAAAAACAATCAATATCGAGCCAAAAATGGGAAAAAAACTATTTATAATGTCATATTATTTATAAAAATGCATAAACACAATTAAAATTAAGTTTCTGGAGGATTTTATAGTTAATTTATTATTTATGGATAGATATATTTGGAAAGCAGAGCTGCATGGTGGAGTAACGCACTTTGAAAACTCAAAATACCTTCTAGTTTACTGATTTTATGACTCTAAACTATTACAAGGGATGCTATTATAACAGTACATTACAAAACAGCATAGGAATTATATAATCAATATCAACATATCTTTCATTTGCATAAAAATAAAGACGGGATCTTGGGCATGAGTCTTTCACCAGGAACAGCTGTTTTCTTTGAGTTATTTGTCAGAATGTAAACAAATGGATGGTGCTGCCACCTAGCAAAGGTCCATAGTACTAACATTTAAAGTTTCCAGATGCATAGCGCTAGTAGTATCGTTTACAAAAAATAAAATGTCTCGCGTTACAAAGATGTAACACCGTGCATCAAAGAAGTCAAAAAGTCTGTTACATAAATGTAACACTGTGCTTGAAATAGTTAAGTGTTTTTATATGGACACAGTTAGTCTTTGACATTGCCTAGCCATATGAATTATTTTACTTAAAAAACCCACCCTTGAAATAAGAAAAAAATGTATTTGTATTTGGATCCGAAGATCTGGATCCGAGGATCCGGATCCGATTTTTTCAAGATCCGGATCTGGTACCGACATTTTCTTGGATCCGCCCATCACTAGTGGAAACCATATTGATTGTATTGTAACTGATGATGAGACTTGGGTAAAGCATGTCAACTACTCTGTTCCCAGCGATGAAGACGTGGCTTGCTACGTAACGCTTTGACTCTGGCGCTGAACTCCATACTGTTGTAAACCAGTGGTTGAACTCACAGGCGGCTGATTGAGGGCATTGAAAAGCTTGTACCACACTATGATAAACACCTTAGTTTTAATGTGATAATGTATAAAAATATCCTAAAAGTTTAGCTTTAAAATGTATATAATACTAGCAGAGTACCCGTCCTTCGTACAGGGTTGGCATGTAAGTTTAAAATGCTTATTGCAGTTATACTCAAGCTTTGCGTTTGCAATGGGGAAGGACACATTTTGATAAAATTTTCTTCTTTAAATTGACGGTATACTAATGGTATTAAACATCTACCATAGCCATAATGAACCCCATGTGTTTGTAGTTCATGTTCTACCACTTCCCTAAACAATAAAAAAAAAATTATTAAAAATTCACAAAAAATCACAAATTATTCATGACACTTTAAAATATAAACATAACTAAACAAGCCTACTTTGACAGTTCTCATAGCGTATCACAGTTTTTTGTTGCTGCTTAGTTCAAATAAGCTGTTTGCATAAATGCAAAAAAAATATAGTGCTGCACCCTGTTGGTAAATCTTATAACTTTTTAATGCTTTTGTATATCATAGAACCAACTTTTTAGTTGAAACAGCTGACTAAATTCTATAGTTCCCTTTAAATATGAATACTCATTAAGTTAACATGGGGAACTACAACAGAGCCACTGGGGCAGAGCCCAAAAGGATTTTTGAGATAAGAATATGCCTATATGTTAATCGGGAATGTGAGCTATCATCATGCCAAATTTCAGCCCAATCCATCCAGTGGTTTGTTTATGCGTGATTGAACTTCAAACAAACACACAAACTTTCACATTTATAATATTAGTAAGATAAGATAAGATAAATTGTTTTTTTTTTTTCATTTTGTATATGGTTTATTTTAAAATGTACCCGCTACTTTCTGGATAGCCTTATGGCTAGGGGTGTGCGAATATTAAAACTTAGAACTTTTTTGAATCAAATATTGGGATATTTGATTTGATTCAAAATTTCTAAATAGGTTCGAAGTTTGAATCGAATATTTAAATGATCGACCTACCATTTAAAAGTAGGTTATAATCAATTATTATTCCAAACTAAATGATTATTCATATTGTTTTATAGTTCTAAAAAGTATATTAAATAAAAAATAAAGTCCAACTATGAGTTTACTGTCAAGAATATGTAAGATCGGCAGAATAGAATACAAACAATTGACGACACGACACGGGCACGGCAGCTCAGATGAGTCGAATCCTAATCTATTCTTAGGGTTCGACCCTGAGAATAGATTCGGATTTGAGATTCGATTAACGAGATTCGAGAATCGCTCACAGAATACACAGACTCGCCACCAGCTCTATATATAATAACTAATAACGTTAAAAGGGGGTTCGGTACCCCCTATGTTAGCAATGTTAACATAATGTACCTTTTCTCAAAAACCATAGCAACTATGACAATGCAATTTTTGTTAGTTGTTTATGGTAACCTTAGCAACAATTTAACACAGGGATTTTAAAATGTATAAACTTTTAGGTATTAAAAAAATTTTTTTGGAAAACATAAAAAATGTCATGAAATTTACTAATTAGGCATTCCTAAAATCAGTTAAAATCTAACTAGAACAAAACCCATGTGTTAAAATTATCTGTTACACCTAATAAATAAGTGGTTAAAATTTCAGGGCTCTAGCTTTAATAGTTCCTGAGAAAAGATACATTTTATATAAAAAAACAAAACTTTCGGAAAAACGAGTTTAAACTTACAGTAAATGGTAGTTAGTACATTCCTGAAGCATAAGAAGGTCCTGCTTTGCTATCCTCAACATCAAACTCATCTTCAAGCTTTCTTTTGGCAATCTCCTTACTATGTCTGATCTTCTTTTGGATTTCTTGAGCTTCTCGGTCACTTTTCGCGATACGCACCATGTCCAAGTATTTTAATATTTTGCAGCAATTAGTGCCGGGGCCATTCCTAACTTTCTTAAAACAAAACATTTGGCAATATTCCCTTCATTAAAGTATGCCACTGCATCAAAAACCCCTAGTTCTAGAGTGTTAAGGGCCACAAAATTAATTTTGGGTAGTCGGCTCCAGATAATATTATTTACCGATTCATTCGGATTCTGGGTTTTGCCATGCAAGCACTTGCGAAGAAGGTCCTTATTACTCAGGTCCCTGAAAATGTCCTTTAATTCTAACATAGTGTATTCTGGCAAATGAAAATGTTTACTGTGGTCATATGGAGTTCCTGAAGCTACTGACTTTTTATACTTGCACCATGAGTTTTCAGGACAGAGGCCATGCTGCGGTTTTTCATTGCTACTCTGTAAGTGGAAATATTCCGCCCAAACATCCCTTCGCATTGCTTCTAAATTGTTAGGGTTACGTCTGATGGCAAGGCCATAATATTTTTGTATCTTTAAAATGTCTGCATCAGTTAATTTAAATTCAGCTTCCTTTTTCTTATTTTCCTTTTTCTTTGCTGGTTTACCTTCCGCCGACTTCTTTTCTTCATCTGCTTTCTTCTTTTCTGCCATCTTCTGTGCTGTCTTCTTCTTTTTTAAATCCATTAATCTTCTTCCCTTTCTTTTTTGCACATGTCCAATGCACTCTAGTTTTTTTTAATTCAATGTCCTGGCCATAAATATGTAAGTCTGCTACTTGTTGAAAAGATTTTGAGTCACCGTCACCTAAGTAATATTCATATCGCACATCGCGTTCAAGAGATCGTTCAAATATTTCTTTCACCCCACTTATGTCCATTCCTCCACTAACACCTATGTAGTTTGCATAGCATTTTTCTTCATGCTTATTACTATATTTATCCTTACATCTACAGAACTTAGATCTAACCGCTACGTTTATAACTTTTCCTGTGTCAAAGCTAGTGGCTGAGACAACGCCGTTGAGGGACGTGTGCCCACGTTTTTGCCAAGACCCATCTAATGCTATGCTTAGGTCACTGTTCCCATCATTTTTCTCCACAGCTTCTTTTAGGGCATTGTCCATTGAAGTTTTAGCTACATTACTAACAGCTTTTCCAATTACATCTACATATGGAGAAAATCTAGTCGGCGGAGGAGGAAGATTCATTACTCCGGCTAACGTTTTGCCGGCAGTAGGTCCTTTGCCAATGGTGCGAAGACCATACACATATCTTATGTTAATATCAAACAAATGTTTTGGTTTATTTAAATTAGATAGGCCTACTGGTACTTGAGGTGATGAAAAGAATTTGCTTTTGTCATCACAGTTTGTACAACTTACAACTATTTCGTAGGCTAAGCCGAACTGTCGCTCAAAATTTATTGTGAGATTACTACCACAGGTCTGACAGGCTCCAAACTTGCAAAACATTTCCTTGAAGACACTTGTGTCTATTATCAGGTTGAACTCATTGGAATGGTACTCACTATATCTATCTAAATTAGGAGTTATTTTAGTATTTGAAGCCCCTTTACTAAGTTCGGGTTCAGGGTTAGGCCTTGGATTAGGGGAATGTTCAGTTGTGTTGCCTACAGGACACTTAGGTTTCCCAACTAGCCTACGTTTTTTGAACACTTTGGGAACTGTAGATCTCGGCATTGTTACTATAGGCCTAAATCACTAAAAACTATTTCACATAAAACACAACAAACTGAACTAAACTTATTCACATAAGCAAATTTTACTCACAACACTGGTAAGAAAGTAAACAAACAACAATAAAAACAAAGGCTATGTCCAGCTGGCAGGATTGTCAAGCTGTCTTTAAAAGCATGGTGACCAACATAGGAAAATAAAATCAATAATCAATAAGTAATGTTCAGTCATTGACACTTTATGTATGAACATGCAATATTTTATCTCACTTTTGGAGCTAAAACCTGAGTGCTGCATTATTTTTGAAAAATTTTATCTATTGTTTATAAGGCAACAACCCTTATAAGTTATATGTTTCTGAAATCAGAAAAAAACCGAGAATAATATAAAAATATATTTTTTTTTTAAATTTTGAGGTACCGAACCCCCTTGGAACAGCACAGCAGTTAGCAGTGTCAAACTACGCCTAGCTGGAAAAAATCCGAACTCGGTCTCAAAACTTAAGGCCATGGCTTGAATTACGTCTTAGTCGAGTATTAATTGTATTTTAATAGGGATTCAATACCAGTTCTGAAATATTACTCACAATTCTTGATATCGATTCCATATAAAAACTCATATTTAAGGAAGTTGCCTTGGTCAATGTTTTGTTGTTAGTTTAAATTCGGAATAATCAGACAACCGGCGTAGTTCATGCCGGCCCAAAATTATCGTGCCCTCTCAGTTATTTATCGTATCTGAGTGTGATAAGTAAACGGAATCAGGGAACCGCTCTTGCTTTTTACAAAACAAAATAGTCGTAGACTGAAAACATCCAAATGGAGGTAGCACTGGCACAGAAACTCTGCTAGAAAATCGAGACACTGTAAAATATTATGTTGGTACCACTAGAAGAATCAACCAGCTCATTGGCTGTTGGCAATTGCAATGCCATAGTTCCAAAGTACTATTCCCCTAGTAAATATGGCAGCCAACGTCTCCCAATTCTCGCATTCAGTGCTACCTTCGGTTGTAGCTCTAGTTCAGTGCGAGCAACTATTGCCGCCATTGCGGGTATCGACTTAACCTTGATCGCAATAAGTATTTGTCTTTGTTCGTGAGTGTGTGTAGACAGACACAAAGACTGAAACTAAGAAGACTCAGACGGCATGACAATTCAGACAATACTCAATACGATTCCCAATCGACACTTGACTGTGGATTGAATTGATGTTTAGTATTTATTTAATATGTTTTTTTTTTTATTTGATTAACAGAGTATACTATTGTATCGATTAACAAATTTGAAATCACCAAAGTGTACCTACAACAACCATAAACTAGACACGAAAAAACGAGCTTCATAATTTACAATGGGATGAGAAGGCTACTTGTGTTGTTTAGTCTATGGTTCAATCAGCTTACTTGGAAAGTAAAACAACTGTGTAAAACCCTATTTCGTTTGCTTTAAATAACATTTGACTTTAAAAAAAGGCGTGGTATAGGCCTACATTTTTGTCGTGGTAAAAAGTAGGCCTACCGATACAATTTTTTTGTCACACAATCGGTACTTTCTTCTTGATCTTACTCCAAATTTAGCTATATTTCAACATCGGTGATATTTTTTCTTTTCCTTCACTCATCTAAAATAACATACCGGTAGCATTTTTTAACGCACATTTTTGGACTTGGACGACTGGTTTTGGCTGTGGTATGGTACAAGTAGGTGCCTATTACCTAACGTAAAATGATGTTATGGTTGAGGAAGTAAGGTTTAAATAGACAAAAAAAATCATTTTCATTTTATGCTATGGAGGTTGGGTATGTTTTATTTCTTGATTTACGGCAGGGAAATCTGTTCTACAGTACAATACAACAGTAAATGACAGATCATTATTTAATTTTTCAGAATACAGAATTTTAACAGAAAATTTAAAAACCACCATCTACAAATCTCGCTATACCAAGGCCTGAGTCATGAATGATACATATTATTAATGGTAAGGGGAAAAGGAAACGGTGATATAAATAAGTTAACACAATCATATAACTTTTAATTTTGTATTACATAAATTATAGATTTTCTAGGCTTACATTGTATTATACTTACATAACATGAAGTTGATCTCAAACTCAATTGAACTTAAAAACTCTTCGATTGAATATTCGCTCGTAAATATTCGATATTAGGAATAGTAAAAATATATTTGATTTGATTCTAAATCCAACCTAAAAATCACAATTCGCACACCCCTACTTATGGCATGATATTTCATCAAGAAATTGTGTTACTTATAGGTTATCAATCTAGACCAGGTTATGTGAAGGTCTGTTGAGACAGAATAATGTGATACAATATTTGAGCTGTCAAGATAAAATAGATTTAGGGACACATTGGCTCTTATATGTTTTATAGCTACTTATGTTGTCTAATAGGAGCTGGAGATGGTTGCGACCAAATATGAGCAAACAGAGAGGGTCCAAGTAGTCTACACACAAGCAGGATCTTATCTGCTCTTCATCAAGAAGGATTTTGTGGGTGCATTGAAATACTATTTGAAGGTGATTGAAATGGACAAAATGTCATATGCCATGAAGGTAGGTTTTTATGTGTACATTTTCCATAAATAAATTAATTAAATGAGTGTAGCAACATAAAGGTATGCTAGGGAGGCGCATTTCACCCTCAAAATACTGTTTAATACTTTAAGAATAATACTTTACTGTGTAATGTTTAGGATAAATAGAAACATATCACTTTCAATATTGTAGCAACTGTAAAAAAAAACTATTTTCAGTTTTTTCCTTTTAGCGAATTTCCCATATAGGGAATAAGCTATTAGCGTAGTACTCATGGTAAGACCTGGACGCGGGACCGATTTTTTTTTTCGTTTTGAGGTCCCTAGAGGCCAAAAACACCATCCGTTCAAATTCATATATATATATATATTTATATATATATATATGTGTCCGTTAGCACGATAACTCGAGCAAAAATGATCCGGATGAAATTTGGTACAAACGTGTAAACCTACGTTTATTCGAACGAGTTCGCGATCCAGCATGATCGGACCATGGGAACGGGGGTTTACGGGGGGTTTTATGGGGTAAAAATAGGTTTTTCCCATTTTTGACCCAAAAAAACATCAAATTTAGCAATTTCTTTCCAAACCATTTTGTAGAGCTTAAAAAAACAAATAATTTAGTATATTGAAGCGTTATCATGCGCCTAATAGTTACGGAGAAAATTCAAAAAAATTTTAAATTTAAAATTCCAATGTTATTCTTATGGAGAATAAGTAAACTGTTGTAGTTTGCTTGTTTATGAACATATTTTAATCAAATTTGGAAAACGGTTTTATTTCTTACTACCTATTAAGATTTTACAAAAAAAAAAAAACAGTTTTACCCTCCCTGATGCAGCAAACCTAAGTACTTGTTAAACTAATCCTATTTAAATCGGGAATTTAAATGTTATATTTTTAAGTAGACATTTCAGTGTAAATCAAATCAGTCAAATGGAAATTCGCTTAGTCTGCAGGTTTGCTGCGGCGGGGGTATTTTTATTTAAGATTGTCTCCTCTTTCAAGTTCTATGCATTATGCATTATATAAACACATTAAATAAATTCTATATAAAAATTAAATAAATATCTTGCAAACAAATATAAAAAAAATATTGTTTTTAAATAGAGGTGTGCCAGCCTGTGATTTTTGTCAAGACCATTCATTGGCAATCACATCATCCTTATAACCATAAAATGATGCTTATAATAGTTGTGTACACCGCCTACTCTCTATCCCATTGACCCCGACTGATTACAACAATGATAATGAACAATTTTTACATCTTTAAACACAGCACAGTCACTAATGGTTACAATATTTCTCTAATCGTCAAACTGATAAATAAACCGAAAAATTAAACCAAAATAACAAAAGATATATCAGTGCCAATTATGGTGTTGGTATTAAATTACTCCTTAACAAATGAACTGGCTAAAAATGATGTCATAGTAGCCTTCAAAACAAATAACTGATAAGATGCTGTCGTCAGACACTTCAGTCCAGGGAATAAATACATTGAATCCGCGTCATTTGCTTCGTTGGTTTTTAAACACAAACACACATTCAATATACGACACATACAGATACAACATAAATAATTTTTGTATAGAAATAGGCCTTTCCAGGAAACAAAGCATTGCCGGAACGCGAGCAGGTATAAACTGCCAGACAATCCGACAGCTACCGACAGTCTGTCTCGGATTAGTTGTCTCGGATTAGTTCCTGCTTCTGTACTGGCAATGTTGTATTTCCCGAATAGCCTTAGTCTCAATACAGTTGTTGTGAGAAAGTATAAGTTGCTCTTGCAGACTTGTCGAGCTTCAAAAAAATCTTCCACTGACACATTAGTCAATTATGCCATGTTACGATGAATGGCAAGAACACAATCTGACACTAACAAAGGAAGAACTAAGAAACCTAGATCTCAGGTTAAACTGTCCAAAGTTAAAGGACATGCTGCATCCAGATAACTGGTTAATTGGAAATCGAAAGTGAGTTTTGATTACTGAAAAAAGTCAGGGAATTTAGTCTTTAACCGGGAATTTTTATGGAGTGTCTTTAAAGTAAAAAAATGGTGACTGTGGAAAATGATATAGAAGTTACTGTTATTGGGGTTGATGATTACGGATATTGCCACAGTTGCGGAGAAACTTTTGATGTGACCATTATTGTGTATGGCCTCTTACTAGCTTTTATACATACAAGACACAAGTTGAATCTAGCCAATGGGAATTGCAATTAACTGTCATTTTTTTACCATTTATAAGGATTTTAAGTTAATTTTTATTTATTTGTTTCAGTCTCACAAGCCACTCTTCCTGCGTTTAAAAAATCCAGTGAATATGTTTCAAATCTTGATAAATGAATTGGCAGCTGAAAAAACTGATTGGCGTAGTTTTTCACCTGAAGAGAGGAAAGTTTTAAAAGATGTTAGAATAAAACTGATGGATTACAAACCACCTGAAGGTGCAACGGGACCAACAACTGTGGAGGAAGTGCTGAAAAAAGCAGAGGAACATATGCTTCCAAGAAAAAGGAAACAGAAAAGAAAACAGAAATCAGGTAAAAAGTGGTGTGGAAAAAAAAAATCTGTAGCTAAAGCTAAAGTGAAAAAAGACTTTTGTGATGGTGAAAAATTAAATCCTAAATTTATAAACAATTCAAGAAGCCCTGTCAGTGAGAACAGAAATTTAAATACTCAGAATAATCATAAAAGATATAGTATCAGCAGTTGTAGTTCTGTTGATAGTAGTTATCTTCGAGATAGCACAACATTCGGACCTAGAGCATCTTGTCTGCAGACTAGTAATGAGAATTTATATGGTGCCCAAAGTGAAAGAACTTTGGACCAAAAATTTTCAAGGGAGTCAGGAGATTTAAATGGGAAACGTTACTATGAAAACAGAAAATTTTCAAGAGATTTGAGCAATTCGAGTAGATCTAGTATCAATTCAGTCCACAGTGGTTTTGTTTGTCGCCCCGAGAAATTAAATAATTGGATACCTAGTCCTGCAAAATCCACAGAGGGAAGTCTGCTAACAGCTGACAACGTAAACAAGTTTGAACAGTCATATGACAAAAGTATTCGGAGTTTAAGTCAGTTGTCATTAACTGATTCATTGTATAATGAGGTACAAACTCCTAACTCCACAGAAGGAAGTCTGCTAACAGCTGACGACGTAAACAAGTTTGAAAAGGCATGTGATAACAGTATTCGGAGGTTAAGTCAGTTGTCATTGACTGATTCATTACATAATGAGGCACAAAGTGCTGCAAACTCCACAGAAGAAAGTCTGTTAACAGCTGACAACGTTACAAAGTTTGAACAGTCATATGGTAACAGTATTCGGAGGTTAAGTATGTTATCAATTTCTGATGTTAGTGTAGGTAGCCAAGATAGCATAAGTACTTTGTCCGTGATGGATAGAGTCAAACAAAGTTATGCAATGCTTGGCCGTAATAATGAACGACAAAGTAATGCTAAGAAAAACAAAAACTTTAACAAGTTTGGTAGTACTCAAAGTTTGAATTTGCAGAAATCTGATGATTGCAAGAGGAATTTGGGAAGTAGTGGAAGTCTTAACAAATTTGAAGATAGCAATCTTAAAAGAAGATTGAATTCACGAGATTCTAGTGTTGAAAGTACTAGATCCTTCTCATTTATGCCTTCTTTTGCTAAGAAAAAATCTGAAAGTGATTTGTAGCCAATAAGTCGGTATCTGTTAAGTAAGAGGTTGAATGTCATTATGCCTTGTTGTCCGGTAATATAATAATTTCCATTTTAGATTTTAGATGCCCATTTAAAGGGGTAATTTTATGTTATTTAAAATATTTTAATAAATTGTTTTTAGGCTTTTCTTGGAATGATTCATTTTACCTGTACAATGCAAGGCAAGGCACACATTATAGACTGGAGCTGTAATATTAAAGTTTCACCAAAATATTTCATTTTTTTCTTATACCTTCTCAATTTGGTTTACCAATTAATTGTTTATAAATAGGTAAAACCCATCAAAATAGACTGTTACTTTTAAGGGTTCACACCAATTCAGCTAAATACAACTGATAGAGTAAAATTTTTTTAAATATTGAACATTCAACTTTATTTTGAGGAAAATAATAATAATAACAAGCTGTTGCCCCGTCCTACGTATGGGATTGAGAAATATCATGTACACATTGTTATTTTCCTATTCTTTCCTCAAAAAGTCGAACAGAAAAATAATTAGCATACGCTTTCCCTTGAAGACTCGGGGCCAGAACCTCGATTTGTATTCATCAGTGGTTATAAAATCTTACTTATTTCCCATAATCAATGGCAAAATCACAGAATAATAAACTAACCTGATAGTTCTAAAGAATATTTTTATATTCAACCAGCTGTCAGTTAAAACAAATTATATTCCACAAAAAAAAAACTTAAAATTTTAAAGATTGCTCTAAAAAATAAAGTAGAACGTCTAGCATTTTACCATGTATATTTAAATAGTCTGAAATCCTCTTAACCAATAAATGAACGTATCAATGAGTATAGCATTACACATAGTATAAATAAGTCAACCCTATGCATGTCATTATTATCCAAACTAGGTGAAACTAGGTCAAGGCGAGCTGTCCGGTGTGTGGGAACTGTTTATGACGGTTAGATTAAGGTATATGGAATCCTAAAATGCTATTGGAACGGAAGGAAACAGATCCGCGGCGTAGGAAGTGGTGATTTAAATAGTAAAGGCGAGCTGTTTGGGGTATGGGATCTGTGTTTGACCATTAGATTAAGGTATTTGCAATCCTATGATGCTATGAGAGGGAAGGAAACAGGTCCGTGACGTAGGAAGTGGTGAAGGAAGTAGCAAAAGCAGTCCGGACTATGGGAACTGTTTGTGACGATTATATTAAGGTATCTGCAATCCTAAAATCCAAGGGGAAGGGAGGAAAACAGGTCCGCGACGTAGGAAGTGGTCAAGGAAGTGGTCAAGGTGAGCTGTCCGGTGTGTGGGAAATGTTTATGACGATTAAATTAAGGTATATGGAATCCTAAAATGCTATTGGAACGGAAGGAAACAGATCCGCGGCGTAGTAAGTGGTGATTTAAATAGTAAAGGCGAGCTGTTTGGGGTATGGGATCTGTGTTTGACCATTAGATTAAGGTATTTGCAATCCTATGATGCTATTAGAGGGAAGGAAACAGGTCCGTGACGTAGGAAGTGGTGAAGGAAGTAGCAAAAGCAGTCCGGACTATGGGAACTGTTTGTGACGTTATATTAAGGTATCTGCAATCCTAAAATCCAAGGCAGGGGCGGACTGGGTACTCTATTAGGGCGTAAACCTTGACCAGCCCGAAGGCGCCAACCGGGGGGTATGGAATACCCCCCTGTACAGAGGGGGGTCCGGGGGTCCTCCCCCGGGAAATAGTTTAAAAATTATACCTGTAAACTCGCATTTTTAGGCAATCTAGAGGCATTAACAGTGGAAAATCAGAAATCTGATAACTGACACTATTGGTCAATGTTTGGTTTACAAAATTTAGACTATTTACCCACACGACTTGGTGCTATTCTGACAGTAAATATCCTAACAAAAATAAAAATACAAATGATTTTCTTAGGTTCTTTCGTATTATATTTGTGTATTTTCTTTATTTTTCCCTTGCATGACTTGGCTGCATGCATACAATATAAATCATTTGCATCCTGTTTACAACCTGAACTTGCAACTGTTGTATTTTTTGGCACTGTAAATAACAGAAGTTATATATTTTAGATTTCTATGAAATTATTTTAACACAAACAATATGCTTTCACTGTGAACAAAACCAATTTATTGACTTAACCTTTTTTAGCATTACATTAAGTCAAAACTGTAACCCTAAAGTAGGCCTACCTAACGTATTTCTACAAACGAAATAGCCTAGAGAGAACTACGAAGGTATTTTGAGCTGGCTATCTGTAAGCAAAGTAGGAAAGTTGACCAAATTAGTGCCATAGTGCATATTGAAATAATTAATTAATAGGCGGTAGCCACATACGGTATTAAAATAATGTGTACTGTTTAACCTTTACTGTGTAATGGTTAAGTTAACAAATACACTGTCACTAAATCTAATTTAAATTTTGTAAAAGTAGTGATTCTACAATACTGCTTTCGTTCATGTTTCCTGTGTAGGTAAATAATATAAAAATAAATTGAAGCTTTTGACACAGAGACACAAATCAGACACTCACTAAAGAGAGACACATTTTAATTGGCAGCTCACACTTTTTATTTATTTATTAAATGCACGGCAAACGCCATTTTACAAGAGAGTTGAGTTGACATTGATAAAAATTAAATGTGACTTAAAGTGAAATAGTTATAGTGTGAGCAATAATTAAATATTATAACAAATATGAATAATATTAAATTATCTTGACTAGTTGTTTACCACAGACGACATCGTGACATCGACCGATGTCGGATGCAGTCGCAGTGCAGTTTTTTTCGGGTTCGGCGTAAAATGACGTGGGAAGAGGACAGCTGTTTTTAAGTACCTCAGACCACAGAGTAAAGTCAGAGTAAAGTGCCTTCCACTCGGAGTAGGCCTACACCATTGACTATACTCAATGCCTACACGTACGAGAGAGAAGAGCTGCTTTGCTCTCGCTTGTCGACAGTGTCTATTCAGGTCTCACACCCGACTTTATGTTTTGCTATTCACTGCTGAAACTTTTACTCTAAGTTTTTCCTCTTGCTTTCTAAAAACACATCTCGTCTCATTTTTAAAAAATTTTTATGAATTTTTCCTTTAACGAGGGCGCAAATATTGGAATGTTGAGAAGGCGTATCGGCCCACCAGCCGGTGGGCCGGCGGGCCAGTCCGCCCCTGGGGGAAGGGAGGAAAACAGGTCCGCGACGTAGGAAGGGTTGAAGGGGTGCAGTCAAGGCGAGCTGTCCGGAGTGTGGAATCTGTTTTTGACGATTAGATTAAGGTATCTACAATCCTAAAATGCTATGGGAAGGGAGGAAAACAGGTCCGTGATGTAGGAAGTGGTGAAGGAAGTAGTCAAGGCGAGCTGTCCGGAGTGTGGGATCTGTTTATGACCAATAGATTAAGGTATTTGCGATCCTATGATTCTATGGGAAGGGAGGGGAACAGGTCCCTGACGTAGGAAGTGGCGAAGGAAGTAGTAAAGGCGAGCAGTCCGGACTGTGAGAACTGGTTGTGACGATTAGATTAAGGTATCTGCAATCCAAAAATGCTATGGGAAGGGAGGAAAACTGGCCCGCGACGTAGGAAGTGGTGAAGGGTGTAGTCAAGGCGAGCTGTCCGGATTGTGGAAACTGCTTATGACGATTAGATTAAGGTATCTACAATCTTAAAATTCTATGGGAAGGGAGGAAAACAGGTTCGCGATGTAGGAAGGAAGAAGTCAAGGCGAGCTGTCCGGAGTGTGGGAACTGTTTATGACGATTAGATTAAGGTATCTGCAATCCTAAAATGCTACGGGAAGAGAGGGAAACAGGTCCAAGAAGTAGGAAGTGGTGAAGGAAGTAGTCAATGCGAGCTGTCCGGAGTGTGGGAACTGTTTCTGACGATTAGATTAGGGTATCTACAGTCTGAAAATTCTATGGGAAGAGAGGGAAACAGGTCCGCGGCGTAAGAAGAGGTGAAGGAAGTATTAAGGTGAGCAGTGTGGAGTGTGGGAACTAAAAACAGTTTGTAGCAGTTAGAATAATGTATCTGCAATGCTGAAATGCTATGAGAAGGGATGGAAGCATCCCCACGACATAGAAAATGGTGAAAGAACAAGTAAAGGCTAGCAGTGCGGAGTGTGGGGAATGTTTGTGGCAATTAGATTAACGTATCTAAAATACTAAATTGCTATGGAAAGTGATGAAAACAGGTCCACGATGTAGGAAGTGGATTCGAAAGTAAAGTAAAGTTTGAGCGTAGTGTGAGAACCGTCTGTGGCAGTTAGATTAATGTATCTTTAATCCTAAAATGCTATGTCAAGGGAAGGAAACCGGCCCCACGACGTAGGAAGTGATGAAGTAAATAGTAAAGGCTGGTAGTGCAGTGTGGGGGGACCGTTTGGGCTGTTAGATAAATGTATCTATTGCTATGAGAAGGGAAGGAAACAGGTATATGACGTAAGAAATGGCGAAGGAAGTAGTAAGGCTTGCAGTGCAGAGTGTGGGAACTGTCTTTGGCAATTACATTAATGTATTTGCAATCCTAAAATGCTATGGGAAGAGAGGGAAACAGGTCCACGACGTAGGGGGTGGTGAAGGAAGTAGTAAAGGTGAGCAGTGTTGAGTGTGGGAATGGATTAATGTATCTGCAATGCTTAAAAAATTTAAAAACTGTTAGTTACTTTAAAATTATATAGGCATTATCAAAAATTGAAATTGGTTACCTCTAACTAAATCATCCAAACATTTGACAAAACAACCTTGGTAAGTTTGGCTAATATGTTCAGCCATTATCGAGATTTAGTGTTATAAAGAGTACATTGAAGTTGGGCCCAAAGAGCTTCGCTCAAAAATTGAATTTCAATACTGCAGAATAATTGTGAGGAAGCAGAGTTTAATTCAAACAATTATATATGTCAGTATTTTATCAACTGCTTAGATTAAGTCTTAGAATGCATGGACAAAAACATTTATTTTCAAGGCCTACTCTAGATTATTTTTGCTATATTCAGTATTATTTGCACTTGATCTAAAGGTGTTTCTTCTCATAACTTTCAATATCCAAAATCAATGTTACATTTGGTTCACGTGAATGGGACGTTTACTTGCAGTATACAAAGTTAACGGTTCATCTAGTTCATATCAATGGAATGTCTACTTGCAGTATCAAAAGTCAATGGTGCATAGGCACCATAAGAATTGGTTTGGCTTTAGTGAATTGGTTATTTGTTAGCGAATTTCCCTATAGGGAAGTAGCTATTACCGTGGGTGGCACGGAAAGACCTAGACCCAGAACCGATTTACTTTTTCATTTTGATGTCCCCAGAGGCCAAAAACACCATTCGTTCAAATTTCTATATATGTATATATATATATATATAGATTTATATATGTAAATGCATACATATATACATATACATGTAAATAGTAGCCCTAATCACTACAGTTCTCCTAATAGATTGATATATATATATACGTCCGTGAACGCGATAACTTGAGTAATTTTTGTTCAATTTTGATGAAATTTGGTTTAAAGGTGTAAAGCGGGATCAACTTGAATGAGTTCGCGAACCAGCACGATCGGACCATGGGAACGGGGCTTTACGGGGGGTTTTATGGGGTAAAAATTGGTTTTTCTCACTTTTGACCCTCAAAACACAAAATTTCCCAATTTCTCTTTAAACCTTTTTAAAGATCTTAAAAAAACAAATAATTTAGTTTCAAAAAGTATTTTTGTTTGATTATTAGTAACCGAGAAAATAAAAAAAAATTGTAAATTTAAAATTCCCATGCTATTCTTATGAAGAATATTGTCAAATGTTGTAGTTTGCTTGTTTATGGATATATTTTGATCAAATTTGGCAAATTTATTTATTTTGTACTAAGCTATCAATATTTTACTCAAAAACACACTTTATTGGTTTCCTTGTAGCAGCAAACCTAGGTACTCGTTAAACCTAATGTTATTAAAATATATTTAACTGAAAATCAATTCAGACAAATGGAAATTCGCTTAGTCGGCAGGTTTGCTGCGGCGGGGGTATTTTGTAGTATATTATGCTCAACTATAAATTATTGTTTAATCATAATAATTGTATGACTTTTGTTTGTTGTTGTATATATTGCTGTTGTTTTGCAAAACCTGTCATGGCAACCCAATCAACTCATAGGGGCCCATGTTAAATGTCTAAAAGTTTCAAGTAGGGAAAATCCTGTAGTCTGATTTTTACTATTTCAGATTTATACCTTCCCATAGTTTCGGTTCCTATAACTGTCTTAAATTTCGCACATATCGCTTAAGCCATTCAGGAGGAGTACTTGTAAAAAGGATCAGGAGTGTAATATAAGAGCTTCGCTTGCTCCGCACAATTAGTTGTTGAACATGTAAAATAGTACCATATGTATAGTCTGCCATCACGCAAGGGTCCCATATTATATATGCCAGGTTATAGTTCCCACGTGCAAGATTGCTTCATAAACGTATTACCCTTCGATATAGCCACTTTTGAAGACAATTAAGAGCTCTGTATTAAGTTGGCAAGAAATTGGTTTCAACGTAAACAGTATACAGTTTATACAAGCAAGTAACAGCCATTGGAGATCATTAAAATAAACTAATAGAAGAAGCTACTCTAATTTTTGGTCATATTTATTTTTACTACTAATGATCTACAGTAATGTGTTACATTATTTCCTTCAGCAAAACACTTATTACTGTACTTATATAACCATTCCCTTACAAAAAAACCTGTTAAAATTCAATTTTTTCAAAGCACCCACAAAAATATTTAACCTACATCCGGCCCTGTACACATGAGGGCGGCAGCCGCCGCGGTTATTACTATTGCGCGAGGAACCGCGGCGGTTGAAAGTACAAAGGAGCAAATGGGACCGTCCACATGCGACCGCCCACTTCCAATCAACAGCAACAAACCCGTGGTAGATTTCCCTTCGACCGCCGCGGCTCCCGCGCGGTTGGAGTTACTTGAGTTGGCATTAGAGCGTTTAGTTAGAGGGCGGTAGCCGCCGCGGTTGACTTGCAGTTGGTACTAGGATTACACAGTCACTCACATCTGCGCTCACTGATGACAAGTTTTTCTTCTGGCGAAATCCCATCCCTCACTAGGTAATAAGTAATCTTTTACTAAAGTTATCGAAATAGCTAGGTAACACTCATCCAAAAGTAGTTAAAAAACTTAGGAGGGTATTCTCGTAATTTTGGGTACAGAGTAACAAATGAACCGAACCGAAGGTTAAGCTGTCGTCTATTACAGGATGCACCCACCATCTCCTTTGTCGTCTTCGCCTTGATTTCAATCTTCAATGCAGCAACCAAAGACAGGTTAACTCTTCCAGCTCCCTAACTGTACTGTCTGTCGAGTCCGAGAGTCTTGAAGGCCAAAAATCACACCACAACCGCGGCGGTTAACGCTGTCATGTCTACGGTCCTAGGCGGGCGCCGAGGCGGAAACCGCGGCGGCTGCCGCCTTCATGTGTACATGGCCTAAAATCTGGCAGAGCAAGATAAATATACACAGACTAGTTTTCTGTCCCATATCTGTCTTTCCTCTTGCTGAAGACTTTAGATCCAGAGAATCTGGCAATGATATAAGTTATGTATGGTAATACATTTATTAGAAGTGATTATCTACACAGTCACCTATTGATAACATGCAACAAACGATCCTGTGACTACACTTCATCACCTAAGATTGGTTGGATACTGGAATTAAGGATGTAGCCCTAAGGTCCTTCCGTAATGATATCCAATGTACACTCAAGCCCCGTTTATTTAGGGACCCTAAATCGGGCCCGATCGACGTCGGCCTTGAAATCCGGTCGTGTAAACTGTAAACACGTGCTCCTGGTAACGATTTGGCCGGCAACCGGGTAGGGAGGTCGGGAGGGATTTCCATCGGATTTAGGGTGGAAGGGTGAGGATAGCACACTTCCTCTGAGAACGGATGTGAATTCCGAAGCTATACACCAGGCAAATCTCTCAGTCCAACCTTGACATGAGTATCTGAGTTGTTTTCGTGTTTTTGAGATGTATGGAATCTACTCCACAGACGAAAGAATACTTTTGACGGAAATTTTAATGTGTACATATCTTACAAACTGTTGTGAGACACTTCTGAAGCTTTATATTTAAACTTAAAAAAAATCCGAAAAAGCAACTTTTTACAATGACGTTCTCCAACGAAGGAAAGCAACGCACTGAGCTCAGATCGGGCGCAGATCGACGGCATTGCTAGCTAACTGGTTGTGGACGAATTAAACAACACCGCTGCCCCTGATCTCATAAATGCATGGCTTGTAACAGGTAATTTATTTATTTATTTTTTTATGAATTTGGTTATTTATTTTTTTTTTTAATTTTGGTTATTTATTTTATTTTTTTAGGACAATTGGGATTTTGTTCATCTATTTTGATGAAGCTCGTAAAAATTTTGAAACTCATAAAATGTCCCCATTGAAGACGGGTAGGATTAATAACATAAAACAAAATAAAAAAAAAATTTTTTTTCATTATTGCCTTAGTAGATGATCACTTACCTTGTTAAAAACCATCCTGCGTCATTTTTATTGCCTACATATTTTTACTGTCCCAATAAATCGCCGGGTTTTGGCATTTTTAGCGACATTTTGGGCTTACTCAAGGTTATTCTTTGGTTATTTTTTATAATTTTGGTTATTTTTATGTTTTATAACCTCAAATACTGTTACAAGCCCTGTAAATGTATCCTTGCTTGAGGTCAGATAGTCAGTGGACCACATAGGTATCTTCGTATTATCTATTCATTACGTCTTCGTGTGTAGGTATATATATAGGAAAGTTGGAAGATGTATTGCATTATATCTGTTTGACTGCACCAACATGTTAATAAGGTTAATCTAGAAATTATACCGCCTCATTGAAAATACGTATTCTTCTAGTTTTATTTTGCTTTGATTTTAAAAGAATTAGCAAATATTAATTAACTCTAAACTGAAACCTTAAATCGAAACTTTTCTATGTTTCCTGAACATTGCTGTAACATTGTTGTTACGGTGTTGAATCTGAATCAGGTTAAGGAATATAAGGAAGTTAAAACAAGAAGGAATATAAGGAGTAAAACAAAAGGAACATTATTGGAAAGTTTGTTACAAGCTGCTATCGCAATCAGGTAGTTTCTTTGAAATATCGGCCTATCAAAAGTTGACCAAGTTGCTCACAGTTAACCCATTTGTCACTCTGATGCCTTTGTAGAAAACCTTATCGGATTTTTAACAATGTAAAACCACTCAAGTTTGTATTTTTATTTTACTGCTGATCAGTCCCAATGTCAAACTAAAGAAGTATACATTTGTTTCTTATTTTATTTTTCACATTGTTAAAAATATTAAACGAGACCTATACGTTCAGCCTTTCCAATCAAAGGGTAGCTGTTGGTACAAAGTTAGTCTTCAGATAAGCTTATGATTATCATATTACTCTTGATATGTCGTCATGATTTTTTTATATATTAATGTATGCTAATTTTTTGCAGCTCACAATGTATGCTAATTTTTTGCAGCTCACACGATTTACTTCACTTTTAAGGAGGGAATTCCTTTCTGAAATATCATTGGACGAGCTAATTAGCCAAAGAAATCGTTTAGTTTTTAACGTAGTCTTTTGTATTCACATTTGGCATTTTTTATCCCAAAATTAAGATAAGAATGCTCTAAAAGATTAATATACAAATAAACTATGTTAAACGTTTACCAGCTTTAATAGTGTTATTATAACTTTAATTTTTAGATATCGCAGAAAATACGGTTTCTTGTAAATATTTTATGTCGGCATAAAATCCATTATTTTTTTAAAAATATAACAGTAATGAATATTGAACGATTTACAAACATGTTTCAGAAAACGTTACACATGTAATGCTCATGAATCGGGTTTTTTTTAGTACAAAAATTAAAATGACTATTTACTATCTTCTTTGCCCCCTTCCCCACAGTTCTAGTCAGATAGGTATCTATTTTTCTTAAGTTGGAACTTAGACTACCTACTTTATATAGTCAAGAGTTAAGAGTAATACATGAGAACTTATTTAACATAAAGAAATATAAAGAATACGGTATATAAGAATTTGGATATACGTATTTCATTATATCTTTTTGTAAGAAGGTACGCTACATCATAGGCCTACTAAAATAACCTGCATGTATTGTTTGTTGATTACCATCAATATATTTTGATAACTATGGTTACCCTGATAAACTAAAACTGACATTGCAGCTTTTTAAATGGCTAAGCCCTGGGATATCCGTTATGAGTTTTCCCGGTTTCTTTGTTTTAAACTTTTAATGGTAAGACTTTTAACTGGGTCCTTCTGCGCCCTTACTGTAAGCGATTTCGCGTACTGAAACTTTTTGACTTTATCCATTTACTGTATCCTATTGAAAAAAAATCAAACGTCATATTATAATAATTCACAGTAAAGATTAAATCAATTAATTTAAACTTAATGATTTTTAATTAGCCTATATCTCTCTTACATTAAAAAAAAAATCATTTCCCAAGGGTAGGAATTGACTATAAAATATTGGATTAAGAAAGACAACAGTAAAGTATTAGTATAGAAAGTAAATATTTTAACCGTAGCATACATCTCGTCTTCCTCTTTCCCTAGTAAATTTGCAACCTTTAAACATCGCTCTTGCAATATTTTCTGGGAAGGGAAATAGTGTAAAACTTAACAAATCTCTGCCAGTAAAAGTGTAGTTGTTGTCGCTTACTATCAGTTATCAGCATGTTTTAGCTGTTTCATATTAGCCAAATACTAAATTCATGTTTGCAAGCTAGCTGTGTTTTATTGTTTTGGAAATAAAAATCAATCAAATGGTTTGGAATGTATTCGGAAAATACTCTTACTTAGCCCAAAAAGGACATATAATAATACAAATAAAGTTAGATATAGTGCTGAAAGTGCTATTATAAATATGTTTACTAATGCTGCTGTTGTGGCATTTATAATTTATGTTGATTACAAACAGGTTTGCAAGAAAATTACAAAAATGGTGATAGAAATTTTCCAACAAAGTCCATTCCCAGTTTTACGGCTAATCACAAACCATAAAAAAGAAGACAGATTTGTCAAACACACATTTTCTTTAGAATATGTTTGGCTGTCGTCATTTAATGAAATCATAGTATATGTTCCCACCAAAAAAGTGTAATATTACTAGTTTATAGAGTTAATTTAAACATAACCTACATTTTTACGTGAAGGGAAAGGTAAATATGGAGTCTCGACAAACTATTGAATAAAGCGTTATCTGATTTGTAATGTAATAGCAAGTGACAAATATCTTAACGGAGAACAATAACTTAAACTTGGTCAACTTTAGATAGCCCAATATTTCACAAGACTACCTTTGATAGCTACTCGTTACTCGATTTTCATCAGTTTCTTTTGTTTGAAATAATTTGATCAACGATTCATTTCCCCATCGTCTAAACTTTCCCATAATGTTATTGTATTTGTTTATCAAAATATAAAAGCTTACTGCAACCTTGTTTTCTCCTTAACTGAGATATAGACTATTGGTGAAGTATTGGTAAATTATCCTCTTCAGCCGGATCCACAAGGATGATGTATCTATCAATAGATATTATAATCTATGGTTTAAGTGAAGGTTATCAACTGCTTTACTTGGCATATTGAATTTATGCTGACGTCTCCGTATGTTTAATGTCCTTGTAATAATTATTATAAACTATACTCAAGAAGTTCGCATGCATTCTTCTTGCACTCTTATCGAGTGGTATAAGAGTCACTGAACCAAATGTAATCAGGCTCGCTTATAATATCTCCAACTATCGTGCTTTAAGTTTTCCTAGTGCTCTACTCATCCGTCGCACAAATCACGAATCCCCTTGTTGCCACTGGCAGCTCATTTCCTTTATAGTTAATCATATTATGTGAATAATCAAGTTATAAAAAAGTAGTTTATTTAAATGATTTCATTAAACTTTGAAAAGCACATTAGATTACATTATTAATTTTTGCTTGCGTCTAAACCAGAGGCATTTTAATTAGTAAGACCAAAAGCTTTTTTGGGAAAGCGGCACAAACCCGGCTGTGGATGTACCGGGAATCGAACACGTCCATCCCGCACTGAAGTTCGAGACGTTAACCAACCACTAGGCAACCCACATTAAACTTTGAAATGCACATTGGATAACATTAAACTATTATTCAGGCAAAAATGCGTGTCTGTACTCTAGATAATTTACTAGTGGTGTTTTGTGACCATTTCGACTAACATGATCTTCAAACACGATTACAAAACCAGATTTTGTCCTAATAAATAATCATTCATTACAAACATATTTATTGGCAGTTAACGTCGTAAATGGATTGTTGAGCAAATTAAAATATGTTTCAATTTACAATTCTAATTAATTTGTTTAAGTAGTTACGAAAACGTAGATATGGATAAGAGCAAATAAATGTGTTTCAATTTACAGTTATGATGCTACGGCCACACTTGGCGACTTTGTCGTGGCGACAATGAATGAAAGTGCGTAATATTAAACTAAATTGAAACGATCACACTTGCGACTCGCTACCAGCGACCACCGGCGACAGAAAAATAAACACGTAAAAAAAATAAAACGTATTTTAATATTGTAATTTTTAGTATTTTAGGATGAGCATAACTTTGGCGAACATTAAAGACGACGCGCGATGTTTGAAAAAAAAAACAAGTCGTTCCGGATTTCTTTTGCACCAGAAGAGAATATACTTAGGGTTTAATCTCAAATACGCTGCAGGACACATGTTAACATGTCGACACTTATTTTTTCGATAACAATTTTGTATTTGTATTTAACTGCATATTTTCCATATTTAACAATTGACAGCCCAAAACTGAACAATATATACATGAAAAACAAGAAGTCAGTGGGTGTGTGAGCAAGCGACTTGTCGCCTAGAATGACCGGTGCCGTAAGATAACATGGGGAGCGTATTTGTCACCGCGACCAAAAAACGCTCCCGGTCGCGTTTATTTTTCTGTCGCCGGTGGTCGCTGGTCGTGAGTCGCTTAGTGTGGCCGTCTCCGTTTAATTTTACGTTAACGCACTTTCATTCATTGTTACCACGTCAAAGTCGCCAAATGTGGCCGTAGTCTTCATTATTGTGTCGTACATTATGAAGTGTAACTTTATTGTTCTTTGGTATAATTTTCTGATGTTGTAAAGACATTTTTGTATGTGCTTTAGAACTTCCTGTTACTTATCGTGTGCTAATTTCGTCTATATGGTGATGTAAAGGTGAACAAAGTAATCCAAATAAATCAACTTCTAACTAAGCGAGTTATAATGCCTAGCAAGAAGCTAACATATTGTTCAAAGGATAGATATATTTTCCATAAGTCTATTGCCTGGGAATACCTTCAAGTTTATTTGTTCTTTGGCAGAAAGGAGTGGCAGGGACCTCAAATCCATCAGTCGGGATGGTTGGTAGAGAAAAAAACCAAGGACCTCCAATCTATTGTTCGGTTAGTAGAGAGGAGCAAGGACCACCAATTTATTGGTTGGTTTGGTAGAAAGTAGTAGAAAAGATCTCCAATCTATTATTCGGTTGGTATAGAGGAGTCACAAAGGCCTTAAATCAATTAGTTAAGTTCAATCAATTAGTTTAGTTAGTTGGTAAAGACCTCCAATTTATTGGTCGATTGGTAGAAAGGAGTAGAAAGGTCCTCAAATCTATTGGTCAGTTGGTAGAGAGGTGTAGCAAGGACCTCCAATCTATTTGTTGGTTGGTAGAGAGGAGTTGCAAGGACCTCAAAATATATTGTTTGGTTGGTAAAGAGGAGTCGCAAAAACCTCATATCTAATGTTTGTTTGGAAGAAGTTGCTAAGGACCTCCAATCTATCGATCAGTGATAGAACGGATTATTTAGGACCTCCAATCTATCATTCTGTTAGTAGAGGAGTATCAAGGACCCCCAATCTATTGTTAGGTTCGTAGAGAAGAGTAGCAAGGACCTCTAATCTATTGTTAGGTTAGTAGAGAGGAGTATCAAGGAGCCCCAATCCATTGGTCGGTTAGTAGAGAGGCAGAGGAGTAGAAAGCCGCAGTGAGGGAGGGGTGAGGAGAGGAGCTCTAGAACTGACTGGGTGCAGTTTGTATTGCTTCATGAGACCCTCTTCTCACCCTTGACTGCGAGAGGTAATTCTCTGAATAGCCTTTTTTCTGTGGAAGATAATTTTAATTTTGAACAAAATAAGTATATATACATTTCCCACTCTGAATAATAGTAGGCTACATTTGGGGCAAGATGGAGTAGTGGTTTATGATC
The DNA here is from genome assembly GCF_028750875.1 of Macrosteles quadrilineatus. Lineage (NCBI taxonomy): Eukaryota > Metazoa > Arthropoda > Insecta > Hemiptera > Cicadellidae > Macrosteles > Macrosteles quadrilineatus. Next base: position 36,407,264 of record NW_026542595.1, read on the forward strand.
GAGGAAAAATTGAACGCGGAAACAAATATCGGGCCCAGAACGGATTTTTCGTGACGAGTAGTGAACAATACTTTTAACGATGCAAAATTCACACACAGCTTACTGAGTAAAAAAATGAATATTATTCCATAGTATGTCCAAATATTCTGTTTAAAGTTGTCATGGCACAGGGTTTTCAATTTATTTAACACAGTTGTAAAAAAAAATATATATTTCTCGTAATCAAAAATGCACACATTAGTGCTCCTATGAGCTAAATCGAACTTAGTTGGATTGGGCAAAATAAGAAATTAAAACAGGCAAAATCATACATTTAGCTAGATTGGGAATCGCAGATTTTCGGATAGGTAAGATATATGGAAATGGCTATTTTTTTTTACAGAAAGATGGAAATATGTTTTACGCTAAACGCACTTTTGAACACAAATTGGCTGCCAAAAGCACTTGACATTGTAATGGAACCATTTCCTACGAGTGTCTTTGGTTCAATTACTTTCGCCAAGAAGCAATTTCCCTCAATCTCGGCACTTCTGATCCATCAGCTCTGAATGCCCTCTTTTAGCTCAATTATTTTTAACCTTTACATTAGTTTGACTCTTGAGTAAGTTTAAATAGTAAATTTTTTAAGGTACACTCTCAATCCTTATTTGCAGTATAGCTACCATCACATCTGCACAAAAGTTATGTCGATGCTTAAAACCTACATCTTTCAAGTTTAAACACCATTTTCAACTATGTTTAAATTTAATTTAATTGAGTTTAAAATATATTTTTTTATCTAAAACAAATGTATAGATCGAATGGAGTCATATTCCTTAAATCGGATATAAAACTAAAGAGGCTCATGGATTTTTGTGTTTCTAAACTGTAAACGAGAAAATGTTATAAGTTGCACTAAAAATCACACACAATTTCCACTAATTATCAATTCTGACTAATGATTCTTGTGTACTGTTCGCTTTAAGCACCTTTAGAGGTTATTTAAAACCCCGAGGAAGTTAATTCTGAGCGTAACTTTGAGTTAAGCGAAATTAGTTTTGCATCACTAATGGAGAAATCTTATACTGGTGATTACTTTACAATCAATGTAAGCTTATACATAAAATATAATGGACATTTTGTTAAATATCTTGTTTAAATTGTAGTGACAAACTTACATAAACTTATGACTTTCAATTAATTATATTTGTCTATTGTTAGCGAATTTCCCTTATAGAGAAGAAGCAATTACCGTAGGTGGCATGGCAAGACTTGTACCCGAGACCAATTCGCACTTTCATTTTGTTGTTCCTCAGGCTACGAACAATCTCGTACTAAATGTTATGCACGTGGTGCATTTACGGTCCGGTTTGATGAAATTTGGCATCCATAAATGTCTGTGGTTGCATACACTTTCATGAGATTGCGATCCTGCATCATCGGGTTAGACAAGATTTTATGGGGTTTTAATGTTTTCAAAAATGTATTCACCTAAAAAAGTGCCTTAAAGTATGAAAATGTCAAATTTTTATTATAGCCAAAAGATATCTTAAAATAATTTTGTATAAGAAGTGTTGATGTACGCTAAATGATTACTGAGAAAAAGATAGTAACTGGGGACCGTGCTTTGCTTGGGGAATATCATTAGTATTCTGTATACTCTGAGAGCAGTCTTTGCTCAATGTCATTCACACAAATCTTTCTATCTTAAATCTTTCATATTTGGTAGGATTGTAGTTGACCTTTTTATATAAGCAGCAGTTATGATTCTTATGTATTGTTTACATTTTGTTGTTATTTTAGTAATAAACATATCCAATAATATAAATATTTGAGAAAAATATGAAATAATATAATCTTTTATACAGTGCTAAAATTCCATAAAAACCCTTTTGGAATTTATGTTTGAACAAAGGTAAGGCTCATTTTAAAGAGAGTCAGAGTACTACGGTGCAGCGTACTTATGTCTCTTTTGGAGACGTTAGAAATTATAATAACATGGATTTAACTGTACTTCTTACGGGTGATTTCCAAAAAACTTTACTTCTTGTTACAACTAAGAGGAACTTGAGCAAATAAAATTAAACTGCTAAAGGAATGTTGAAAAACTCCGTTAAAACCTTGAATCTAAAAAAATATTTAACCATGTAGTGGTTGAGAATAAATATACTTTCAAGCTAAGTCCAGGTTTCACCTAACTTTTATTAACTGTAAACCGTACTTGATTAGTAAAAGCTATGAAAGATTAAACTTGGAAATTGAATAGGATTGTTTCACAAAACTTAATTTAGTATTTTTCTGATTTGGTCTCAAATTTAAAAGATTATGTTCCTAAGATCTGCCGTTTGATCCTGGTTATTCCTTCAGATGATACATACAACGTCACACAATAATATTCAATGTTATTATTTGTTTATAATCTAATATTATGAGCGGTGAAAAACTGAAACTTTTCGTTAAAATCTGAACTATTTACGCACTAATAGTTCAGGTTGTACACAAGTTGAATAAATTATAGCACATTACACGAGGGAACACACTATAGTCTGTATGCAATACGTATACAAACTTTATGCCATAATTTCATAATAATTATGGCGATAATAGTTTTTTTTCTGGCTATACCACTTGTCTTGAACTTATTTATGGCGCATAACTTTATTATACCGTAAGTATAAAGAGATTTCCTGGTGCCGATTATAAGATCAAAGTAAAATAATCGAACTTTACTCAGGATCTCAATACAATTTGGCAAGTTTATTTATTTTCAATACTTAGATAATAACATTTTACCATAGATAAAACATAGGGAGTTTGTGATTGTTTTATAGATTGATTTTATAGATTATTTTATAGATTATTTTTATAGATTGTTATTATAGATTTCTTTTATAGATTGTTTTACATTGTATCATCACAGAGGTTATTTTCGAAGATTGATTATTTATATTGTTTTGGACTGTTTGATAGATTGTTTTTATATATAGTTTAAGTAGGTTAATGACAAGAGTTGTTTTGTAAAGCAGAATTGTAAATATCTGAAAAACGCTTGCTGAATAAATGCCATTTATTATTATTATAATTATCATCTATGATTTAAAAAAAAATTCTTTCCTCGGACCAGTAAAACTATATTGCCTACTCAATAAACCTTAATTTCGTTTAAATAGGGGGAATAAAGCCAATATTGTTTAGGAAATATTTTAGTTGAAATCCAATCAGGTAGCCGACATGCTTGCTGGGGTGGTGGTAATGATAATTCCTATGTCTCTTGGTTAGTTATGAAACAGACCTATGTTTATCACACACTCACTTGAGCTTGACACCTTCGACTCTGACTGCCTTGTGAAATCACTCATTATCAATCCACGGACCTCACAACACGAAAACGTTTGAGACACTGATTGCAATATCAAAACACCATCTTAAACAATTTCGTAACAAAATCGTACATAAATAAATAATTCTTTTTTATATTTCCACGCAGGTTTGAAGTATATCATAATGTACAGGTGGACTATAAGTTCGGCCGCTTAGAAAACGACCTGCGCGCTAATGGTAAACCAATGCTGGAGGAGGTCGTTTTCTAAGCGGCCGACCTATAGCAATTGATTTTAGCCAACTAATTGGCTGGTTAGTTGGTATAATTGCAAATATTTCCAGAACTAAATTTAACACTACGAATTCTAACACGCATATTTTGACGTTCCAAAGTATTTATAGATGTACGAAGGTTGTAAGCCAACATACATGACTTAAATTATCCTATTTACATAAAATCACCCAGAAAAATGATATCATAGTTTACTGCGAAATTTAAATTACAAAAATCCATATTTTTATCTACGATTTTTATTTCAAAGTAAACTAACCATTAGTAATTTAGTTAATATCGTAATTATAATTTATCCAAACTTACATTATACATTGGTTTTAGACAGACTACTATTTCGACTTTCAATGTTATTCAAACTAGGAAAGATGTTCGTTGTAAGTATATCGGATTTATATTTATGTTATTATTATTTTGGGCATGATATTCTCCCATTAGTGATTCACAGTGATCATTAAAGACACCCAGCGAAGAAGATATTGATTTTTCAGCATACAAATTTATTTTTCCCGTTGAATTCAACTTTTTTTGCATGCGAAATTTTATGGCATATACTGCTATATAGGATTACAAAATATAGCAAAATAAAAATAAAACAACCATATTCCATGTAATGCAGTACCTCAGTAATGCAGGATAAGATGGGATATAGAAGATTAGGCTGAAGAGCAAATGGCAGTGTAGTGTTATCATGGCATGGTGGTTGATCAAAGCCGCGGAACATTGCTGCTGACAGTTCGATATCATCACAATTCGCGACACACTCCCCGCCCCCGCACTACCGTCGTATCAAAGAATACTACAAATAAATAATGACTTGCAGTCTCACTAAAATATGATAATGTAAAAGTCTCAAACTAAGTCTATAGACTACTTAATATTTCATGATTAACCTTTTTCCATTGTAACATATGTTTGAAGAAGTAGGTTAAATATAATTTGTTGGTCAACGCATTAATTAAACACTGATGTACTTCATTGCACCTTAAATAAACTTAAAATTGTTTACTTTAAACCTCTTCAGCCGGCTGTGGTATTTTCCTTGGATCTAGTGTATTTAATTATGCTTGGTACTTAGTAGAGTTTAACTTAAATTACTACGAAATCGAAAATACAAAAACAAGTTTTGGAAATATATATTTACTATTTTACCTTATATTATATTTACAAGTAACTTAGCCATTACATCGTCCTTTTATCTCATAGTACGAGACTTAATTTAATTTATTCTATACTTTCATCAAAGGACTCAAAAATTTAGATTGTTATTTTTGAAAGCCAATTTAAGGACTAAACTATTCTTTTTGTAAAATACACACAAAACAGATTTTAATGTATTAGTAAATTTTGGCTATATCTTAATATTGTAAGAAAATGGCCACGATTTGTGAAATGTTATACTTGTTCATCCTTTATTGTTGCTTCATTTATTTTATGAATTTCCACTCTGCCTTTAAATATGTAAGAAAATTACTTGTGGAAGATTACGTTTACTTTGCATAACTTCTACCATAATCTTTTAGGAAACTCGGACACATTCTGAGTCTGCCCTGGACTAATAACTCATCCCTAAATCAACACTTGAGGTACAATGAAATTGGGCCATGAGCTGAAAGATAGTCACATGTATGACGTTTTAACAAAATATGTTTTCAAAACTAACTTAAATTCTGAGACAGTACCGCACGCTAAGGCTGTAAAGTGGTTAATTCAAACTCCAAATATTATTTTCACCTTCTAATTAAAAGAAACAATTACCATCAAGTATAAAAATCATAAAAATGAAAAACTGTTTGCTTACCAACTAAATACTATAATAACACATTTACATCCCCCACGTTTAGTATGATTTTAATCAGCAGCGAGTAACGAGATAACCAGGATTAGCGTTTTGCAGTCACATGCCTCTTGTCGCAACACGCATAATGAGTGTGTGATAAATCAACTGAAAGCTCATTATAAAGCCTCTTGTATTCATTTAAAACAATGTCTGCCGCATCTAACGTGACGTACCATTTTTTGACAAACCATACAAAAACTAATCCATAACTAGTAATACTGTTGCATCAACGTTGTTAATAAAATAATCTTCCGATATTCGTAACTGTTTGTAAGGTAAAAATTACTGGTATTACTAGTGATTGTTTCACTAGTAGTTCTACTGGTAATAATGCTTATAAATAAGCAAAAATATGACGTTTTGTGAGTACGTAAATAGTAATAACCCCGCGGCAGCAAACCTGGAGAATATCGAATTCCCATTAACCTGATAGGATTTACACTTAAATATTCCCTTAAAATTTTCAGATTTATTCCTTTATACACATTTAATTGTATTTATACACGAGGGGACCCAAGCACAAATTTCGTAGTTTTATAATAATATTATATTAAAGGACCCAAAACGTTTTTCCAAGGGAAATGAATCCAGTGCAATACCCATTTACTTTTTCAAGGTTATGTTTGCTTTGAATAGTTAGTTTTTAGGTTAAAAGAACTAATAATTTACAATGTTTTTTTTATTTTATACGTACACTATGAAGAGTAATGTCATTAGGTAAAATTTATATAAAAAGTAGCCTATTTAAAAACCATTTTCATATTCTTTTAGTCTCTTGTTTACAATCTGACTGTGGTTATACATTTAACTAATACAGCTGTTAAATTAATTACAGTTCACATACCGTTATAAGGCAAGTTGGTAAGCAAAACTGGATGCTTCAAAATAGACTCTAGAAATAAATTAAACGTTAGGGGTGTAAGGCTCTAAAGGAAATTACCTATATTATTGTCATTCGCAAGCCATGAGCTAGATCATAAGCCTTAAAATGATAACTCAATCGTTACAAGTAGGACGGCTGGAAAATGAATGCAGCAGAGAAGCCCCTTATTGTATTAAGTATGTAAACAATTTGTTTAATGAGTACTTAATGGGATATGCTGCTACAGGGAAGGTAATAAGTTGTGTCTTTTAGTGAAATGTTTATAGCTTAGTATGAAATAAACAAATTTGCCTAATTTGATTAAGTTATATCAATAAACAAGCAAACTAAAAAAGTTACATTATGTGTAAGAATAACATGGGTATTTTTCATTAAAACTTTTTTAGAATTTTCTTTGCAACCCACTATTATTTTTTTAAGTTTTACAAAATAGTTTGGAAAGAAACTGCAATTTTCTTTTGTTTTAGGGGTTGAGAAATGTGAAAACCTAAATTGCAACTCCTTAAAATAACCCATGCAACTCAAGTACCAAATTTCATCAAAATCGGATTAATTTACTCAAGTTATCGCATCAACGAACACGTATATATGTGAATTTGTACGAATGATGTTTTTGTCCCCTAGAGAAATTATATTGCGAATTGTGGATATTTATAGGCATGCGCTGTGGATGCGATACTCTCTGGTGTGGATTAACGTCCGCACGAGTGAGTACTACGTCTATCCGCAGTACTATCCTGTGATAATTAGACCAATTCGTATATACCAAGACAAAAATGTGGTTCGGATTCCACTATAAACTGTAGGTCCCTTAGTTGCCATTAGCTGTATGGGCTATTAATTAACAGCTGTGTCTAAGGAATATGTCGGCCTTAGACACTAACAAGACTACAAGATCGCGCCACTCATCCTACACTCATCTCCATTCATACTTGGCTTAAAATACCTACTTTGTATGGTCGCCATTTCATCGAAAAGTATAAAGTAAGTAAAGTATTCAATAGCTAATTGATTGGCTTTTTACTTTTATAAAAATGAAAGATGGATAACCCCTATAAACAAACTAAGCATATTAATCAATTTAACTGTGTCATGCTGATTAATTACTCTCACTAAAAACCTTTAATCAATTTTGTTGTTTCTGCTCTTCATAATTTACCATTTTAATAGCATACTTGTAGTGCTGTTGTAATGTTTAATAGCAATAACAGGAGAGCACCATTTACATGCTGCTCACCAGTCGTTACACTACTCTATATGATGTATGCCTTGTGTCACCTGGTAGTGAATGTGTTAAACTCATAGTAACAGCAATACATTTGAAGAATACCTTGTCTTTACAAGGATCACAAAGTTCTTGCACTAATTTATCTCATCAAATATGGTTTACATTTAGTTAAGTATCAAATTAATCTTAGCGTAATAAAATTAAACATATAACCCATTCATGAGCATATAATATTGCGAATAACATTTAAATATTGATATTTAAACCAACCAGTAAAACCTTGTCATTTAGTTGAATTTCATCAACAGTATAAATAAACTGTCAGGTTTGAAATGTTGATATTTAGTATCATTTTATAAACTCTCAAAAATAAATTTTATATTAGTATGTACTACCCAATATTTAAATCCACATAATAAAAAATATTCTTAAGTTAAATGGAGCGAGTGAATGTCCAATATGGAAGAGGTATGTAAGGGGAATCCATTGGGAAGATTGCTTCCACACTTTTCTGGGCTGTTGGCTCCAGGATTGAGGTTTCTCCATTTATTCATGAGTCTTAAATCAACTCTAACACTCTGTTTTAATACAAAGTGTGTTTTGTACTTCATAGACTAGACACCAGACCAGTCGGTATAATTATATATATATTTACATTTGTTATAATTAAGAGATATGGATTATTATACATATTAAAATAAACATATTAAAAGAATACTTTACACATATTAACTAAGTGAATTATTAATGTAGCATAGAAAAGTATAACACTTTTTCAACCCTTTGGCCTCAATTACAATATTTAGTAATTTATTTATGCATGTTGATATTATGTTCCCTTACAAATCTTACAGATAAAAAAACCTAATTCAAAACAGGTTTTTGGTGGAGATTAGTGGAACAACTTACAGTAATCGTCAGCAAAAAGTAGTAAATTCCTGATTTGTGGTGCATTTTACGTACACACAACACTGGTGAATGAAAAACTTAGTAGTTTTAAACTCGTTTTCCGGATTACAGCACATTTTGTTGTTGATACACTCGTGAAAAGAGTTGAAAGAGGAAGTTTAGCCAATTCAATATTACTTTTAATATATAGGCTGGTAAATCTAAGAGGTTCTTGCCCTGTGGGGTGGTATGCCAGAACATCTCTAACAGCCTATAGTGGTTCAGCTATATGGAAGTGTGTCTCGGGATGGATGCATTTTGATGCGGGAAGATAGGTTCTATAACTAACGCGTATAAAGATAAATATTTAAGAGATTTAGACTGCTTTCTCTTAAAAGTGTTTGCGATCTTTTATACTGCCTCTGGAGTCGACACTAAAAACAGAAGTTTTGGTGAAGAATAAATTTACCTACCAACAATTACAAACTTATTTACCCATAAACATCACACTGAGAATGTAATAAGGCTACTGTAACGAAAATAAAATGAAAAATTATTACACGTATTTCATTTAAACACCTTAAGAAAGCTCCAAGTATGAAGTTTTAGACAGGGGTAAGGGGGAATAAAAAAGTGTTTTTAAAACTGTTTCTAAATGTTAGTTTATGAGATATTATATAATATATTGATATTATTCTTCCATTTCACTAAAAGAAACAAACACAGGTTGGACTGATTCACCTCTTTAGATGACCTTAAAATCTCTTTGCTTATGCTTATAATCTGAAAAATGGATAATTTAACTATTTTTAGTTTACAACTATCAACTTAGATTTGTTATAATAATTTGAAAGTGTTTATATTCTAACCTCGTCTGCAAATATATTTGGGACTCTTGTGTAGGAATGTGAGCGTCATTTCAAGGGGTATTCAGATATTACGGAGTACTCACATTCTTGAGAGTTTGACTCTAACCTCATTTATTGTAAGCTTATTGATAAAAAAAATTCTATTAATAACTACTGGGGAGCGAGCTGGTCTAGTGGTAGAGCGTGGGGCTTCGGAGCCCAGGGGCTCAAATCCCACCAATCACCAATTGATTTTACCCAAGTAATAATGCCGCTAACCTCTAGAACTAGGCTGAAGTAATGTGTAAACAGCTCTGGGCTAGAACCTAGCATCCTAGGATGTGAAGAAGAGCTACTCCTAATTATATTCTATAAAATGTTTGAATTTTGATAGCTAAGTTTTCAAGAAAGAATAAGATTTAAGAAAACTCTGTGTCAATTAACGTACTGTACATCTAAGAGATAATAGTCCAAAGAATCAGGTTACAAGTACAATTTACAACAGTGTACGCGTTATATATCTTTTGCCAATGCAGCCTTATGGTTGGTAGGTCTACAAAATTCATAATTGCATAGTTGTAAGGTTAGTTGAGTGGTTGCTGTAGTGATCTCAAGCGTGGTTGATTCTTGAGAGGTTAGATGTATATAGACCGATCTCTTGCAAGAAAAGAAAAAAAAGATGCCTCTATGGTAAAAATTTTGTAGCTTAAATGATTAATTGGGGGCTTTGCAGAACATAACATCACTCGTACAAGATTTTATTTTTGTAAAAGCTTCTATAAAATTACACATGAAGAATGTAACAAAGTAAACAATTAAAAAAATAATCAAATCGTAGATAATTCATTGTTAAGGAAGTTGAAAAGGAGCGTCAACACAAAATATTACAGGTGTATTTGCCACTAATCTGGAGATAACTAGATTAAATATTGTTGGATTCAAAATTAGTAAACCTTTAACTAAATACTAATAAGTGGATTTTTAAAACTCAAAACGTAATTGTTGATATTTAAATGACATTCAACACAATTATTTAACACCGTAGTGTAGTGAACGGGGTTTTCCAAAGTTTAATGGGAGCGCTCTAATTTTTTAAATTCAATAACAATTTTTCAAAAGTATCTTTGCGATAAGCCAATAATAAAACGACCTCTTTGTGCCATTCAACATTTTTTCCTTACAATTGATCTTTTCTATACTAAAATGGCAAATCCTTGATGCTTGCAATATTATTCAACTGTATCGAACAATCCATTAAGTTTGAACGTACTAACGGCTCAAATTAGCACTTTTAATGTGAGAGTGTTTTATAATTTATTCAATAAACATACACAATAAGAGAAACTACCGTTACCTTAGGAGGATAAAAAGTGATAATCACTTTGGTATATTTTAGTTTTTAATATACGCCCCAAGCAATTAGTGGCAATTTAATAGGATTTTCTTCTAAGTGGTTAGTTTCTATTGTATTTAACGTAAATTTGGCACAGTAAGATCAAGTCTATACCCAAAACACAATTAGTTATAACATTTTTGAGTATAACATATCAACGTCCCCGCGCCATGTTATGCCGTCCTGTTGTGTATGTAGGCGAGGGGGGGGGGGCTGACCATATTGGACTGTCAGCTGCAATGTTCCGTGGCTTTGATCATTCTAGTCCTGTTAACATTGCCGTTTGCCTCTCAATCTTGTATATTCAATCCACGACTATCATTCTGAAAACTCTACCCCCATAAGAAATACTGTGAAGTTTTAAACTGTGGCATCACTTATAGATACAGATTGCCAAAAGAGAACTTTTTCGAATATGACCAAGGAGTAAAGATAACTACTTATTGAATGGAAATCCCTCTTTGAGAATATTTGTGGTCAGTTTTTGTACATGATCACATTATTGTAAGTTCTGGTTACTTATTTTCGTAATTTGTGGGATTTTTTAAACATAGCAGTTACTGTTTTGTGTAAACTAAAAATCATCAACGGCTACAAACATTGCATGTACAATAAATAACAAATGCCATATTGATAAATAGTCTACTTGGAACAATATTCACGTTTATTTCAACAGTACAATTCGTACAATTTTGTACTAAGTTCGTTATTATATTTTACCAATACAATACAATACGTATACTTTATTGAATACGAACGATTTTTTTAATCGTACAGAGTTGTTATTCATATATTTTAAAATACTGTGTATTGACCTAAATTACGTTTAATGTGACTAGAGTTTTGAGCATTTGCACTAAAATTTACCGAAAATCTGTAATATATTTTAACATCTCTATGTTGGTGTGTGGTGTAAAGGAAATCCATCAGTAGATGACTCTTGCGGCATCTTTCTAAACCATTGGTCTCAAGGGATATGTTACTGGCTGTTCCATTCATTCATGAGCCTTTAATCTGGTTTAAAGAAAGTAAATCTCGCCATGAAAGTGATCTGCGATAAACCTTACCCGACTCCATTTTGCAGTAAAATGTGTCGTAAATTTTAGTTAGAAACGCTGTAGATAACTAAGGAATCATTGAGTACTAGGGGAGCCGTGCGCAAATAGCACAGTTTAATAGGGTCCAAAACTTGCAATACCCATTCACCTTTTCAATATTATGTTTGTTGTAATAGTTATTAGACGAATAGAATTTCAGGTGAGTCGGCGACACAGTCGGTAGCGTCACGGACATGGGGCCCAAGGCAGCGGTGCCGTGGGTTCGGATCCTGGTTACTGCCGAAAACATTTTATCAGTATAGTTACCCTTTGTACTGTACCGGCTCACCCCTTGCTTTGCTGGATACGTTCCACGCACGGGGAGTTAGTCTATGTGGACGGGCAAATTCAAGGTTAAAAGAGGCCACCAACTTCTTTAAAAAAGTCAAAAAAAAAAATAAACAACGAATTTGTTGATTTTTATTTTGGATCTACATTATAAGGAGTGGTTTACGTACGTCAATCAGGCCGCAGAGTTGTAAAAAGGTAGCACATATAAAATACATTTTCATAAACTGTTTAGTCTATTGCTTACAATCTGACTGTGGTTGAACAAGCCACTAAAGAAACAGATGTTAAAAATTACAATTCGCATTTAAAGTGTTTAGATAAAGTTGTCCACTGTAACTGGATATTTGAAAACGGACTCTAGGAATAAATTAAACTCGAGGAGGCGAAGCCTTATAACCTATTTGCAGGTGTGCTAGATAATTAGCTTTGACGTGCCACCTCAATCGTAAAAAGCTGTTAAGTAGGACTGCTGGTAGAGGGCTGTAACATAGAAAATCCTTATTGTATCAAATGTCCGTATACTAGGATTGCTTTCATAGCAATGAAAGCCAGTTGATCGGAGCGATCACGTTTCATGACTTTGAATTAAGCAACAAATAAAAAAAAATATAGATATAGGGCCTACTGTAATACAACATACAACTATTTCATCAATTTAACTTTAGTCAAATTCTTCCACCGGATTTCGAGATATACAGGGTGTCTCACGAGTGGTGTCTCAAATTGATTACGGAAAAATGGCTTAACTTATTTAAGGATGAATTTGCTTATTGATTTGCTTATTTAAGGATGAAATAAAATTATTTCCCGCTAAATCGACCCCAAGAAATAACGTAAAAATATTTTTAACTTTTTCCCAATACAGGGTGTGCCAAAAACTGAGGGTCACTAGTTCGAATCTCGGAATTTTCAAATTTAAACATATGTCATGTTATACATCACTTTAAAGGTATTTGATAGACAAACATTTTGGCGAAAACAGAAATAGGTTATCTTTTCCCGTTTCAAAATGGCGGCAGTTTTTTTGGAAAAAATCTATATTTTTTTAATACTCTGTGTTTCCTATACCAATGCATTTATCCCTTCTCCGGTTGAATTTTCTTACTCGTTATGAAATTAGCTTTACTTTGATATGCTACAAGTAACGGTTTTTTAAAATTATAAAAATACCAAAAAAATGTATTTTTGAAAATTTGCAAATGCTTATTTTTCAAAAAATTCAAATAGCAACATATGTCAAATGGCACATCATTTTATAGGTTTTTTAATTCCTAACAACTTTGTAATTTACACTTACTTCGTATCTCTTTTAGTTTTTGCGTAAATAACAAAAAACCTAATTTTCCTATATCAAATGCATGTAATTTGGGTTTGACGAGGTAACACTTCATCAAATTGGGCCTTTAGTGTTAAACCCAAATAACATGCATTTGATATAGGAAAATTAGGTTTTTTTGTTATTTACGCAAAAACTAAAAGAGATACGAAGTAAGTGTAAATTACAAAGTTGTTAGGAATTAAAAAAACTATAAAATGATGTGCCACTTAACATATGTTGCTATTTGAAATTTTTGAAAAATAAGCATTTGCAAATTTTCAAAAATACATTTTTTTGGAATTTTTATAATTTTAAAAAACCGTTACTTGTAGCATATCAAAGTAAAGCTAATTTCATAACGAGTAAGAAAATTCAACCGGAGAAGGGATAAATGCATTGGTATAGGAAACACAGAGTATTAAAAAAATATAGATTTTTTCCAAAAAAACTGCCGCCATTTTGAAACGGGAAAAGATAACCTATTTCTGTTTTCGCCAAAATGTTTGTCTATCAAATACCTTTAAAATGATGTATAACATGACATATGTTTACATTTGAAAATTCCGAGATTCAAACTAGTGACCCTCAGTGTTTGGCACACCCTGTATTAGGAAAAAGTTAAAAATATTTTTACGTTATTCCTTGGGGTCAATTTAGCGGAAAATAATTTTATTTCATCCTTGTACGTTAAGCCGTTTTTCCGTAATCAATTTGAGACACCTCTCGTGAGACAACCTGTATATTACAGACAGACAAACATACATAGCTCGTTTTAGAGTATAGGATAGATGATTTATATGACGATTTGTGATAGTGTAATATTTGTGTTTGAAACATAATATGTAGCCTAATTACAAAAAAGAGACCAATTAATCCTGATTAAAAATTATGCAACGATTCCTTTCTTGTTAGTTTGTATCTAACAATTATGAAGTGAAACATCCTAAACAAACAGATCATTATAAGTTGTAAAAGACTGACGTTAGCTTTGGAGTGGTTGCGTCGAGTTCTCTGGTATCTGATAGAATTAAAATACATTCACCGTTGTCACAAACGCTGCCATTTCGGAAGAAAGATTTTCCCCACTGATAAGTATTTTAAGATATTCCATTTAAATGCTTGACTTAACTATATACATTTTAAGTACCGGTAATCAATAGTTATCAATGTAAAAAAACCAAGAGTAATCAATAAAAGTGAAATGCTAGAACGGTTACGTGCTCACTGCTCATAGTTATTTTTATAACTTTTAATAGTGTAACTTTTAAGTGAATGACATTGAACAAACCCTCAAGTTATTATTGACTGTTTTTTTCGCTATTTGGTTTTTGTCACCACTGTATTTGGTACTCTAGATAGGTTATTCAATTGGTTCAGGGGTTTATTTGATGATAAATACTATTCTATAGTGGTCAAAAAGCACCGTGCACCAAATGATAACATTACACTTATTTATGGTGTAAAATCTATACTTATCTAATACGCAAGTAGGTTTTTTGTGACAATTACTCCTCCGAAACTACTGAACCGATTGCCATGTTTTTGGTAGCATTGGAAAGAGCGTAACGTGAAGTTGTGCAGGAAACTTTTTTTAGGGGAATAATTAGAGAGTGAGACCCTGGGGTCCTTCAAAGTTTCGTATTTCTCCATAAGATTAACATGGGAAACAAACATTGTAATGAAATTCCAGCTGTTGTCAGAAATTAAAAGTGAGAATAAGAACATGTTAATTGTAAATCGTCAATAAGTTTGCTAATCTAACAGTTTGCTACAAACATATACTGACTTGGTTTAACTTAAATATTTACTTTTTGAATTTGGGTTGGCGTAAATATTATAATTGAAAAAAGCGAGAGAGCCTGGATAACTTTAAATAATAAAAAGAAAACTGAATTAACACTGTGCTGCATTTCTTAGTAATCATTGAAAGAGCCGATTTGCAAACTATGGAAACATAGGAAAGTCATATAACACCGCCAAGGAGAATAAATAGAAATAATGTTTTTTTTTATATAATCTTAAACAAACAAGATCAGCTTTTGAAAAAATGATAAGAACTTACAAGAAATGTTGATTATATCGATCTGTTGTACAACTTAAATATTTCCATAATCATTAAGTCGAATCTTTTAAAGATTATGTTTTAAAATAACGCCTGTAATACTTATCAATTGCTCGAATTCGAGCAACAGGTACACTAGTTATCTTTAAAAGGTTAAAAGACTATTAAAAATAAATTTTGAAAATCAATAAAGTACTCTCACAACTTGAAATTCTTACATTAATAATTAACATCATATTATAAAGTAATGTTGTTATATTATAACATATAGAAGTTCATAGTAGGTAGCACGAAAACGTAATTGTGTATTAAAGCCACATTTTCTTAACAGTTAATACGGGGAGTTTTGTTTATGGTAACAAAATTATCATAAGTACCGCGAGACACTTCTTAATAACGAAAATACACCCACAGCAGCAATCCTGCAGACTAAGCGAATTTATATTTGCCTGATTTGATTTTCACATAAATCTATTTAAATGACATTAAGGTTACCCTAGGGGGGCTAGGTTTGCTGCTACAAGGAGTGTAATAAAGTGTGCGTTTTTAGTAAAATAATAGTAACTTAGTATAAATAAATAAATTTGCCAAGTTTGTTCAAAATATATCTATAAACAATCAAACTACTAAAGTTTACTTATTCTCCATTAGAGTAACTTGAAAATTTTTAATTTAATATTTTTTTAATATTCTCCTTAACCAATAACCGTACAAAACCTTTTTAATATACTGTACTCAATTATTTGTTTTAAGCTCACAAACTGGTTTGGAGAGAAATCGGGAAATGTTGTGTTTTTAGGGGGAAAAATTGTAAAAAGCCGCAATTTTACCCCATAAAACTCCGTCCCCATGGTCCGATTATACTGGTTCGCGAACACTTTTGAATAAAACCTAGGTTTACGCGTTTGTTCCAAATTTTTCATCAAAATCGAATGATTTTTCCTCGAGTTATCGTGCTAACGGACTCATCTAAATAATTAAATACATATAAAGAATTGAACGGATATTGTTTTTGACCTCTAAGGACATAGACACGAAAATGTAAATCGGTCTCGGGTTCAGGTCTTACCATGAGACCTACGGTGTTAGCTTATTACCTATATCGGGAAAATTGAATGTTGAAGTGATATTAAAAAATGTTTTTTTTACCGTTAAAATGAGGACATGACAAAATTTTAGTACAACCATCTTGTAGATCTTAAAAAGCAAATAATTTTCTTCATTCTTGTTAATCTATAACTATGATTGTTCAAATAAATTATAATATTTACAAAACATACATGCAAAACTGCTACAGACACTCTCGAAAATATATTCATCATCAGAATATTAAACTATCTGCATTATACATAACTGTACCACGAGAAAGTTATGTTGATAGATATGGTGTGGTCGGCATCCAAAGTTTATGCATCAATGTAGTTTTAGTCCAGCTATTCTATTAGGTATTTTGTATTTATAATTAGTTCAACATTGTGTAATGTCTGATCCGAACAACGTTATTATTACGTTAGAGATAGGTGAAACGTGTTGCATATCTCCGTATGACGGAGGGGAGGGCACTTGCATGCCGAGCATTCCTCTCCTGGTTATGTCAGCGTGCGTCACTTGATTATACACAGTTTGTCGTTTTCATCTTACTTCATGTGAAATTGTTCACATTTTTATAATTTTAGCTACGAATATTTTTTTTTGTAAACATTCTTCTTGCCATTGTAGTAACATATTCGAAGCTTCACCCTTCCACTACCTAATAAACACATGTGGCCGTTAAAAAATGCGGGGAAATAAAAAAAAAACTTGAAAGAAAATGTGTAAGTTGTGTTCTAATGGATTATTTCTGAGCAATCGACGTCACTGTATGTGATACATTTTTCAAACGCTATATATTCATTTTCCTTGTAATTAGTATCCTTATGCATGAAGGTACTTTTATTATTTTAAAAAAAAACCTTACGTGAAGACGATTAATTACTCGAAAAGAGTTTTTAAATTTCCAAACTATTAATAATTTAAATGATACCTTTTAAACAAATAAATGCGTACTCTAAGGAATTTTATGTCCTCTTTTATCAATCGATCTCCGAGACAATCTGTGTTCATACAATTAAATCTATGCCGCCAGATGTTTGACAATTCATTATCAAGGGTTTTACAAGTAACAAGGACGTGTTGCCTTTACCCTTATTTAAAGATTTTTCGCAATTGTTCTAAGAGATTAATTAATACACCAATTTGGCAGAACACTTGCTGTAACTAACAAACGTAATCTTTATAAAAATGTGTTTTTCTGTATTAAAAAGTCTAGGATTTATTTATTTTATCATATTTTATTTTATATTTTGCCAAATAAATTGTAAAAAAGTACCAAGTAGATTTGATCAATTACCCTGAAAACTGTTATAAAAGAACATCAAACGCATTTGCATGCAACTTTGCGATAATGCATAACATTTTTTATAGTCACGGATTGTACAGTAACGTAAATTTTATCCTTTTAACTGTGGGTGAACAAGATTTAACAACTTAAGTTTCTTGTACTCTTTTATAATCCTAAACAACAAATGCTGTCCCCTAAATCGAAGCTTACTCCCATTTGCATTCTACAGAGCTCGGCCGTCGACAGTTTCGACATGGCGTATTTTATTGTAGGAAAATATACAGAGGACGTGATTTGTTTTTAAACCAGAAGGTTTTCTCTTTCACCGAAGCATGGTTTAAATCGAACACGCAATATGTGTAAAATGTGCAATCATTGCAAACATCTTTCTGGTAGTGGTAGTCTACATAGTTTTAAAATCCACGACTCCTTTTCCATCAAATTGGACCGTTAATACCCTCTAACATTGAAAAAAGTATGCCCAACTTTATATATACGACGTAAACACAGCTTTTACTCACAGTATGGGTCAAAGATTCGTGAAATGCGACCAACTGCTGATGCGTGATTTACATGTAGGCTAAGTGACTATCTTTATTCCATACAACAAATGTAATGAAAAAAAAACGACGAATATAGGAATATACTTGAGCAAATTATCTAAATAGCATAAATAGCTGCTTATTAGGTTATCAGCATTCCCCAGTTCGTATACTATTTATTTTTCAAATGAAACTCGAATTAATATAAAACATTCATTTGGTTAAAATAATATATCAGTTTGATTAACATAAAACCGTTTGTACAGGCAAACTATCAGTTCTATTTCATGTAAAAAATTAAACAACCCCTAAATAAAATACAAAGATAACAGTATTTGTTAATTATTATTTCTTTTATTGCTGACAATATTCCCTTGGCGGAGAACGGGCGGTTAACTAGTCTATACTTATTTAATACGCAAGCAGGAATTTTGTGACAATTACTCCTCCGAAACTACTGAACCGATTGACATGTTTTTGGTGTCATTGGAAAGAGCGTAACGTGAAGTTGTGCAGGAAACTTTCTTTTTAGGGAAATAATTAGAGAGTGAGGCCCTGGGGCCCTTTAAAGTTTCGTATTTCTCCATAAGATTAACATGGGAAACAAAAATTGTTTTGAAACTCCAGCTGTTGCCAGAAATTAAAATTGATAATTGGTCTCCATGGAACCATGAGAAAATTCTAAATGTTTACTTTTGCTTTGACATTTAAATGTAAACAACCAGAACTGTCAAATGCCTTTTTCACAATTTTAGACAGCTGATAAAAAAATAAAACAACTATGTGGTAGGTTTATTTAATCTTAAACTATATGATAGATTATTATAAATCTATTTCAATAATTATGAAACAAATTTTTCCCGTTGCGAAGCAAAAATTAATAGTGAGAAGAAAAAGATATGTTGTAAACAGTCAATGTGTAAATTATCGAAGTTGTATTAAAAATGTGTATAGTTTTGGATGTTGGTTTGTGTTTAATGATATAAGTTAGTTATTACATTTTTGTTTTAAATTTTAAGGATTTGGCATATGACTAAGCCTATGATAAATAACACCATTTCAGATTTCTGCCAGTTATTGCCTAACTCTGTCCTGTAGAGTTTAAAGTAGCCTACACCTTATTGTCTACAAATTGGCTAGATAACTTAGGTACGGAACTTAATAAAAGCTGACAGCCTTTTTACGTTGACCTTAAATTGTAAGCTTACATTTTCCCGTCCATGGGAAGTTTGATTGTTAAAAATTCACCCTTTAAAATGGAAAAGGACTATTATGTAAATTGTAAGTATTTCCATTGGTTTATAATCTTTTAGTTGGCTCTTTTGCTCTTTTAAAATCATTGGAAATTATGACTGTTATAAGTTTTCAACTAAGTAATTTGTTTGTAAAAAACTCCTGTACTTCTTTGCAATTGCTCGATTTTGAGCAACATGTACACTAGTACATATTTAATACGCAAGCAGGATTTTTGTGACAATTACTCCTCCGAAACTACTGAACCGATTGACATGTTTTTGGTGTCATTGGAAAGAGCGTAACGTGAAGTTGTGCAGGAGACTTTCTTTTTAGGTAAATAATTAGAGAGTGATTCCCTGGGGCCCTTTAAAGTTTCGTATTTCTCCATAAGATTAACATGGGAAACAAATATTGTTTTGAAACTCCAGCTGTTGTCAAAAATTAAATATTACATATGCTTTGACATTTAAATGTAAACAACCAGAACTGTCAAATGCCTGAAGAAGAACACATGTTGTTAATTGTAAACAGTCAATGTGTAAATTATCTATGTTGTATTAAAAATGTGTATAGTTTTGGATGTTGGTTTGTGTTTAATGATATAAGTTACTAATTATTGAATTTGTATTTTAAGGATTTGGCATATGAGTATGTCTATGATAAATAACTCCATTTCAGAGTTCTGCCAGTTTTTGCCTAACTCTGTTCTGTAGAGTTTAAAGCAGCCTACACCCTCACCTACAAATTGGCTAAATAACTTAGGTAGGCCTACGGTACATTATAAAAGCTGACAGCCTTTTTACTTTGACTTAAATTGTAAGCTTACCTTTTCCCGTCCATGGACAGTTTGATAGTTAAACATTAACCCTTTAAACTGGAATAAGACTGTTATGTAAATTGTGAGTATTTTTATCAGTTAATAATCTTTTAGTTGACTCTTTTAAAATCATTGGAAATTATGACTGTTATTAGTTTTTAAACAAGTCATTTGTTTATTTGTAACTCCTCAACTCATGTACTTATTTGAAATTGCTCGATTTCGAGCAACATGTACACTAGTCATGTTTAATTTAATGCAATTTAAAACTCTTTTGGGGTTTTCAAGGCTTCCACCACAGACCCACATTCGAATGACAGTCAAAATGCAGGATCATCACGAAATAATTGTTCTATAACTAGATGAGGTCCCACGACAGAGTTGCCTATCTGGTTTTTGAAAGTCATGTGAAAATTGTTGGACCTCATTAAATTCATGGATTTGTCCAGAGCAGGATGACATTGGATAATTGCAATTACAATAACTGTCCACATGCTAATTAGACTGACATCCAATTACGAACAGGTTCTGAACGGGCATCGCACCTTTGGTCCTTTCAGTGTTTGTATTCCATGTGACATTATTGTGCCACGTTGGCTGCCATTAATAAAGCTTTATAGCCGTCCTTTTATAAGACCTTGAGATCAATCATATTACTCGTATACAAACTAAACTGCCATTTACTTACCACTGCATCATATCATCAAAGACTTTTGACCAAGGAGAGGAAAATAATTCCAAATATCCCTGTATATTACAAATGCTAGCTTACGTATTGTTCTGTAATAAATAGTACATCAGACATAAAACAGTTTTAAAAATACCAAACTGTGGCTGATGACTCATTAAATCCTGACATATCATTGAAAATAATATCAGTGGATCCCTACACAGTGGATCTAATATCAGTGTATATGCCTACATGCCTTTACAACGCATATAATTTGCATTTTAATTAAAATATTAAGTAATATGTACTTAATTTAATTAGAACTTATGGATTCATTGCGAATATTAATGCAACGCTGCTTGATAAAAACAGAAATAAGCTAGAGAAATATGCTGCTAATTAAATTAATGCTAATACAAATTAAATTTGATGCAACGGTGTCGATTTTGAAAAGCTGGATTTTCTAATGATATTAAAGTATTTTTTGTTAATTTATGAAATTAAATGCTGACCTAACGTTGCCCTAAACAACAGCAATTAATTTAATGGTGTAGCAGCCTCTGGATCACTAAATGTAAGCTAAATTGATTATATTACCTCGCTTCGTCAAGTGGTCCTTTGCAGTGGTATACTACAATAGTTTCAGACTTCTAGAGTCCATCAACACACTGAATTATAAAAGTCTGAAACTATAGTCTTGCACTACTACAAATGACTTGTTGACGAAGAAAAGTAATGGGAAGCATTTAGTAATTAATCGTATACACGTATTTAAGAAAACTCCTTTAATTGGCATTTTATTTGACATATTTTGTTACCCAAAAACTATGTTTTTGAAGTTCGATTAAATGACGCAGAACCTTAAACATGACTGCTTACTCGCGTAGTGGGAGCCTTACCCAGGGAACTGGTGATAAAATGGTGTTTATCACATCATAGATTTAGAGTTTTGATTTAGTATCATCAAGTGTTTTTGCTAAACCCCTCCTTTGTGTATGAATACTCCGTCGCAGAAAAGTGACATGTGGCCACTGCAGAGGGACTTGTCACTTAAGATTATGTTGTACAAGTTGAGGAAGTCGCATTTAGAGTTCCTCTATTTCTTCATACAAAACGAGACTATGATGGCTGAATGCCCACTAGGTTGTACAAAGATTCATGATTCGTTGATCTAGCTGTTTAGATGAAGATGTGTTCATATATACGTATAAACCAACGTTTATTTGAAAGATTTCACGAAACAGCCTGATTGGACTATGGGAATGGGTTTTCAGGTAAAACTTAAGTTTTCTATTTGTTACCCTTAAACATAAATTTTCGTAATTTCTCCCTAAACCATGTTGTAGAAATTAGACAGTAGAACTAGAAAACACTAATAATGTAGCAAATCGAAGCGTTGCTGTACAATTATTGGTTACGAAGAAAATTTAAAAAATAATTGTAACTTTAAAATCCCCATGTTATTCTTGTATGTATGGAGAATAAGTAAACTTGTGTAGTTTGTTTGTTGATACAACTCACAAAATTTTTATACAAGTTTTAAGCTAAACACATTTTACAAAAAACCTTCTTCTTTCCTTATACCAGCTAAACTAAGTACCCGACAAAATCTAAGGAAGGGGTAGGGTAAATATCTAATCAGGCAAATGGAAATTCGCTTAGTTTGGTAACTTATTATTCTTGTCACAGAGAAAGAAGAATATCAATACATTTCCCAAAATATCCATCTTTCCTTGTTTTTGAATAATCTTTGTCTTTTTTAACGTTACTGGTTTTTAATAATCGTTACGAAATGAAGTAAACAGGTTTTTACTTCATTTGAGCAAAACTAACTTAAACAAGGGGTCCTTGCATTTAATAAACAAGGCAATACAACAACATAATAACAGTGTGGTATAACATTTACTTGCACTGTAGCAAATTCCATTAACTACAGTAAAAGTAAATGTTAAACCACGCTGTCATCTCTACTAATACAGGGTGGGGCAGGGAAATATCCCTACTTTTAAGATGGTACTGTGGGTAGTGGGGGTGTGCTGGAGGAATGGGGTTAGCCTCAAATGAAGCTTTTGTTTTGGGAATTTCTAAAAATATCACTATCAGTAGTAGATATGGCTTGTTCGAGTGACCAATGTGCTTTTGCACTCGAGATGTATTTTTTCAAAAATCTGTCTATTGTTGCTGTGTAGCTACCATTGGCTGTCGGGTTATCGGGTGGCCTGTCACAAAGCTGTTACAATTTGGTGTGGGTGAATTACTTTCGTGTATGTGGTGGTGTATTACGAAGGATTGGAGCTCAAAGAACGGTCCGGAGTCCTGAAAACTTTGACCTTGTCAGAAGATCGATTTTGCAGTCTCCTCAAAGTTCTCCTTGATAATACTCTATTCTATAATAGATCTATTCTATAAAATAATAGATCCTTGAATAAATACAGTATAGATTGAACACTTAGTAACTGGTTAACTATAGGTACATAATCGTATTTTTACTAAATTTTAAATATGAAAATAAAAGGGTTGTATTATTTAATTGAAGAACTATTTAACGAAGCACTGGCGCGACGCGATGTTTTGTCCGGATACCGAGTATAATGAGTTTGGAAGAGCCATCAGTCTGAGAGGGTATTGTTGTAAGACAAATTCGATCCCTCCAGTCAACCTATTCTAGCGCTTTAGATTAACCTACAAACTCAAATGCATCGTCTATTACATGTACAGGGTGGGGCAGGGAAGTATCCCTAATTTTAAAGGTAAATTAAAAGACAACCAAAAATGTTAGAGCCAAACTTTTTATTGAGATTAAAAGGTTACATCTGGGAATTTATTTTAATATAACTTTACTTGGTTTTAAACAGCATATCCTGCAAGTTGTGTCCCTAATCTTAAATGCATTACTGTATTCTGGTTCTGGAGTTCATTATAACTTTGTGAAGCATTTGTTGTGGAAAGAGGCGACATTCAAGGTGAATTGCATCCTTCAAGGCATCTAGGGTCTTCCCTTGAAGTACCCTAGGCTTAGCATCACTCCAATAGAGCACATTCTGCTTATTTACCCGCTCCAGGAATATGGAAGTGTGCCTCGTCACTAAACAAAATCCGAGCAGCATGAGGTAGTCCCGCAATTAAGATTTCACATGCCTGCATTCGTTGTTGCCAGTCCCTTTGTGTGAGTTCATGAGCAACTACCCTCTTGTATAGATGGAGGTGTAAGTCCTCATGGAGAATACGAGGCACAGTACGATTAGACAACGCCAGCGCGGATGCATGCTTACAAGGAGAACTTTGAGGAGACTGCAAAATCGATCTTCTGACAAGGTCAAAGTTTTCAGGACTCCGGACCGTTCTTTGAGCTCCAATCCTTCGTAATACACCACCACATACACGAAAGTAATTCACCCACACCAAATTGTAACAGTTTTGTGACAGGCCACCCGATAACCCGACAGCCAATGGTAGCTACACAGCAACAATAGACAGATTTTTGAAAAAATACATCTCGAGTGCAAAAGCACATTGGTCACTCGAACAAGCCATATCTACTACTGATAGTGATATTTTTAGAAATTCCCAAAACAAAAGCTTCATTTGAGGCTAACCCCATTCCTCCAGCACACCCCCACTACCCACAGTACCATCTTAAAAGTAGGGATATTTCCCTGCCCCACCCTGTATTAGTAGAGATGACAGCGTGGTTTAACATTTACTTTTACTGTAGTTAATGGAATTTGCTACAGTGCAAGTAAATGTTATACCACACTGTTATTATGTTGTTGTATTGCCTTGTTTATTAAATGCAAGGACCCCTTGTTTAAGTTAGTTTTGCTCAAATGAAGTAAAAACCTGTTTACTTCATTTCGTAACGATTATTAAAAACCAGTAACGTTAAAAAAGACAAAGATTATTCAAAAACAAGGAAAGATGGATATTTTGGGAAATGTATTGATATTCTTCTTTCTCTGTGACAAGAATAATAAGTTACCAAACTAAGCGAATTTCCATTTGCCTGATTAGATATTTACCCTACCCCTTCCTTAGATTTTGTCGGGTACTTAGTTTAGCTGGTATAAGGAAAGAAGAAGGTTTTTTGTAAAATGTGTTTAGCTTAAAACTTGTATAAAAATTTTGTGAGTTGTATCAACAAACAAACTACACAAGTTTACTTATTCTCCATACATACAAGAATAACATGGGGATTTTAAAGTTACAATTATTTTTTAAATTTTCTTCGTAACCAATAATTGTACAGCAACGCTTCGATTTGCTACATTATTAGTGTTTTCTAGTTCTACTGTCTAATTTCTACAACATGGTTTAGGGAGAAATTACGAAAATTTATGTTTAAGGGTAACAAATAGAAAACTTAAGTTTTACCTGAAAACCCATTCCCATAGTCCAATCAGGCTGTTTCGTGAAATCTTTCAAATAAACGTTGGTTTATACGTATATATGAACACATCTTCATCTAAACAGCTAGATCAACGAATCATGAATCTTTGTACAACCTAGTGGGCATTCAGCCATCATAGTCTCGTTTTGTATGAAGAAATAGAGGAACTCTAAATGCGACTTCCTCAACTTGTACAACATAATCTTAAGTGACAAGTCCCTCTGCAGTGGCCACATGTCACTTTTCTGCGACGGAGTATTCATACACAAAGGAGGGGTTTAGCAAAAACACTTGATGATACTAAATCAAAACTCTAAATCTATGATGTGATAAACACCATTTTATCACCAGTTCCCTGGGTAAGGCTCCCACTACGCGAGTAAGCAGTCATGTTTAAGGTTCTGCGTCATTTAATCGAACTTCAAAAACATAGTTTTTGGGTAACAAAATATGTCAAATAAAATGCCAATTAAAGGAGTTTTCTTAAATACGTGTATACGATTAATTACTAAATGCTTCCCATTACTTTTCTTCGTCAACAAGTCATTTGTAGTAGTGCAAGACTATAGTTTCAGACTTTTATAATTCAGTGTGTTGATGGACTCTAGAAGTCTGAAACTATTGTAGTATACCACTGCAAAGGACCACTTGACGAAGCGAGGTAATATAATCAATTTAGCTTACATTTAGTGATCCAGAGGCTGCTACACCATTAAATTAATTGCTGTTGTTTAGGGCAACGTTAGGTCAGCATTTAATTTCATAAATTAACAAAAAATACTTTAATATCATTAGAAAATCCAGCTTTTCAAAATCGACACCGTTGCATCAAATTTAATTTGTATTAGCATTAATTTAATTAGCAGCATATTTCTCTAGCTTATTTCTGTTTTTATCAAGCAGCGTTGCATTAATATTCGCAATGAATCCATAAGTTCTAATTAAATTAAGTACATATTACTTAATATTTTAATTAAAATGCAAATTATATGCGTTGTAAAGGCATGTAGGCATATACACTGATATTAGATCCACTGTGTAGGGATCCACTGATATTATTTTCAATGATATGTCAGGATTTAATGAGTCATCAGCCACAGTTTGGTATTTTTAAAACTGTTTTATGTCTGATGTACTATTTATTACAGAACAATACGTAAGCTAGCATTTGTAATATACAGGGATATTTGGAATTATTTTCCTCTCCTTGGTCAAAAGTCTTTGATGATATGATGCAGTGGTAAGTAAATGGCAGTTTAGTTTGTATACGAGTAATATGATTGATCTCAAGGTCTTATAAAAGGACGGCTATAAAGCTTTATTAATGGCAGCCAACGTGGCACAATAATGTCACATGGAATACAAACACTGAAAGGACCAAAGGTGCGATGCCCGTTCAGAACCTGTTCGTAATTGGATGTCAGTCTAATTAGCATGTGGACAGTTATTGTAATTGCAATTATCCAATGTCATCCTGCTCTGGACAAATCCATGAATTTAATGAGGTCCAACAATTTTCACATGACTTTCAAAAACCAGATAGGCAACTCTGTCGTGGGACCTCATCTAGTTATAGAACAATTATTTCGTGATGATCCTGCATTTTGACTGTCATTCGAATGTGGGTCTGTGGTGGAAGCCTTGAAAACCCCAAAAGAGTTTTAAATTGCATTAAATTAAACATGACTAGTGTACATGTTGCTCGAAATCGAGCAATTTCAAATAAGTACATGAGTTGAGGAGTTACAAATAAACAAATGACTTGTTTAA
Organism: Macrosteles quadrilineatus; assembly: GCF_028750875.1. Classification (NCBI taxonomy): domain Eukaryota; kingdom Metazoa; phylum Arthropoda; class Insecta; order Hemiptera; family Cicadellidae; genus Macrosteles; species Macrosteles quadrilineatus. The sequence goes on from NW_026542595.1 coordinate 36,434,506, forward strand.
AAACTAATAACAGTCATAATTTCCAATGATTTTAAAAGAGTCAACTAAAAGATTATTAACTGATAAAAATACTCACAATTTACATAACAGTCTTATTCCAGTTTAAAGGGTTAATGTTTAACTATCAAACTGTCCATGGACGGGAAAAGGTAAGCTTACAATTTAAGTCAAAGTAAAAAGGCTGTCAGCTTTTATAATGTACCGTAGGCCTACCTAAGTTATTTAGCCAATTTGTAGGTGAGGGTGTAGGCTGCTTTAAACTCTACAGAACAGAGTTAGGCAAAAACTGGCAGAACTCTGAAATGGAGTTATTTATCATAGACATACTCATATGCCAAATCCTTAAAATACAAATTCAATAATTAGTAACTTATATCATTAAACACAAACCAACATCCAAAACTATACACATTTTTAATACAACATAGATAAGTTACACATTGACTGTTTACAATTAACAACATGTGTTCTTCTTCAGGCATTTGACAGTTCTGGTTGTTTACATTTAAATGTCAAAGCATATGTAATATTTAATTTTTGACAACAGCTGGAGTTTCAAAACAATATTTGTTTCCCATGTTAATCTTATGGAGAAATACGAAACTTTAAAGGGCCCCAGGGAATCACTCTCTAATTATTTACCTAAAAAGAAAGTCTCCTGCACAACTTCACGTTACGCTCTTTCCAATGACACCAAAAACATGTCAATCGGTTCAGTAGTTTCGGAGGAGTAATTGTCACAAAAATCCTGCTTGCGTATTAAATATGTACTAGTGTACATGTTGCTCAAAATCGAGCAATTGCAAAGAAGTACAGGAGTTTTTTACAAACAAATTACTTAGTTGAAAACTTATAACAGTCATAATTTCCAATGATTTTAAAAGAGCAAAAGAGCCAACTAAAAGATTATAAACCAATGGAAATACTTACAATTTACATAATAGTCCTTTTCCATTTTAAAGGGTGAATTTTTAACAATCAAACTTCCCATGGACGGGAAATGTAAGCTTACAATTTAAGGTCAACGTAAAAAGGCTGTCAGCTTTTATTAAGTTCCGTACCTAAGTTATCTAGCCAATTTGTAGACAATAAGGTGTAGGCTACTTTAAACTCTACAGGACAGAGTTAGGCAATAACTGGCAGAAATCTGAAATGGTGTTATTTATCATAGGCTTAGTCATATGCCAAATCCTTAAAATTTAAAACAAAAATGTAATAACTAACTTATATCATTAAACACAAACCAACATCCAAAACTATACACATTTTTAATACAACTTCGATAATTTACACATTGACTGTTTACAACATATCTTTTTCTTCTCACTATTAATTTTTGCTTCGCAACGGGAAAAATTTGTTTCATAATTATTGAAATAGATTTATAATAATCTATCATATAGTTTAAGATTAAATAAACCTACCACATAGTTGTTTTATTTTTTTATCAGCTGTCTAAAATTGTGAAAAAGGCATTTGACAGTTCTGGTTGTTTACATTTAAATGTCAAAGCAAAAGTAAACATTTAGAATTTTCTCATGGTTCCATGGAGACCAATTATCAATTTTAATTTCTGGCAACAGCTGGAGTTTCAAAACAATTTTTGTTTCCCATGTTAATCTTATGGAGAAATACGAAACTTTAAAGGGCCCCAGGGCCTCACTCTCTAATTATTTCCCTAAAAAGAAAGTTTCCTGCACAACTTCACGTTACGCTCTTTCCAATGACACCAAAAACATGTCAATCGGTTCAGTAGTTTCGGAGGAGTAATTGTCACAAAATTCCTGCTTGCGTATTAAATAAGTAATAGAAAGTTTGTAAGCATGCATCCGCGCTGGCGTTGTCTAATCGTACTGTGCCTCGTATTCTCCATGAGGACTTACACCTCCATCTATACAAGAGGGTAGTTGCTCATGAACTCACACAAAGGGACTGGCAACAACGAATGCAGGCATGTGAAATCTTAATTGCGGGACTACCTCATGCTGCTCGGATTTTGTTTAGTGACGAGGCACACTTCCATATTCCTGGAGCGGGTAAATAAGCAGAATGTGCTCTATTGGAGTGATGCTAAGCCTAGGGTACTTCAAGGGAAGACCCTAGATGCCTTGAAGGATGCAATTCACCTTGAATGTCGCCTCTTTCCACAACAAATGCTTCACAAAGTTATAATGAACTCCAGAACCAGAATACAGTAATGCATTTAAGATTAGGGACACAACTTGCAGGATATGCTGTTTAAAACCAAGTAAAGTTATATTAAAATAAATTCCCAGATGTAACCTTTTAATCTCAATAAAAAGTTTGGCTCTAACATTTTTGGTTGTCTTTTAATTTACCTTTAAAATTAGGGATACTTCCCTGCCCCACCCTGTACATGTAATAGACGATGCATTTGAGTTTGTAGGTTAATCTAAAGCGCTAGAATAGGTTGACTGGAGGGATCGAATTTGTCTTACAACAATACCCTCTCAGACTGATGGCTCTTCCAAACTCATTATACTCGGTATCCGGACAAAACATCGCGTCGCGCCAGTGCTTCGTTAAATAGTTCTTCAATTAAATAATACAACCCTTTTATTTTCATATTTAAAATTTAGTAAAAATACGATTATGTACCTATAGTTAAACAGTTACTAAGTGTTCAATCTATACTGTAAGGCAAGGTTTTATTACATTTAACCCATTATCTGTTAATTGATAGAAATGCAGTTCGCCAGCTCATCATATTTTTTATCAACCCATTTTATTTATGGTTATTGGACGTTACACAAAAATAATTGACATATATTGGTATACAATAGTGAGGAAAGTCATTTTTACTCGATGGGTTTTCTTACTAAGTATTCTAATTTCTTTTGTACCAAAATGCTAAGGCTTGATTTTAAATACAATGTAGATATTTTAAACATAAATTTTAAGAGGTGGTAGAACCAAATAAAGTAGTTTTATATTTACACATGAAAAGTACTGATACAATATATTTGTACTGTATGTTTTTAGAGTGTGCGAGATATATAAGTACACAGCATACAGACCGCGCCATGCGGACTCATGTTGACGTTACTATTACAATATACTGTATAGGTATGTAAGAGTGCGCGAGATATATAAGTACACAGCATACAGACCGCGCCATGCGGACTCGTGTTGACGTTTATTGGAAGCAATCAATCACAGGCGAGTCCCACAGCTGGATATCGCTTTGTTTCTTGGAATCCTTCGTGGATCAAAATGTCGATTATTGAGTAGAATTTGAAAACGGAAAGTTATTAAAGTAATATTTTTCTTCAGTAAAGTTGGTGAATCAAATAGTAGTTTTCATCACTACGAGCAAAAGTATTTTTATTGGTTCGCAATCGTGTTTTACGATTTAGTTCCACAAAGACACTTTCGTTCCATGTGATGAACAACTATTTTCATCATACTGTAGAAATAGCCATCTAATCGTTACAAAATTATACCACATAATTTGAGGTTATACAAAGTCGTCACCAATCTTTACATTGCTGTTGTTTACAAATATCGTATTTTATATTTGCTATCTTGTGAGTAACAGAATAAGCGTAAATACATGGTTTCTCAGACCACCCGGCCGGCTTCTATAGCTCCAAAACGAAAACAAATGGAAACCTAATTGCAACTGGATCCCCTAAGGGGTCAACCCTTGGAATTCAGCTAAATTTTTTTAAAACCCAAAAAAGCACCCCAAAGGGCAGATTTTTGGGGATGGGGGTGGTTTTTGGGACATTTTCAAATGTTAAGGGGGTTCGTGGTATACCTCATTTTAAAGGTCCTTGAGTCCTGAGTATTTTAGTGGAAAAAGTTTTAAATTACTTTCATCCCTATTTACAGGGTGTTCAAAAACGTACAAAAAAAGACCTTTGTACTACTTTTCACTGCAAAGAGGTGGAATTTCGTGGAGGGTTAGCTGAATTCCTTTGGATCAAAATAGGGGGTTCCAGTTTGCAGTTAGGTTTCCATTTGCTTTCGTTTTGGAGCTAGAAGCCAGCCGGGTGGTCTGAGACACCCTGTATATGCTTTAAGTGTTATAAGACGTTTCATTTATTTACTTTCCGTAACTATGCAGTAAAAGAATTTTTGTAAGCTTTCGTCTTTGAAAGGTAGCTACATATAAAGTCAATAGTGTAGTGCTCCCAGAATGGCGTGTAGAGTTAGTTGACTGAGTTGCATTCCTTTTGTTAACAATCCAACTTAATTAGTTAGCATGTTTCGCCAATAGTCACACACACTAGTCACACAAGTATTCTGTGCTTAAAATTTAACTAGTGTAGACTTTAGAGGTTATACGTAGACTGTTCACATACACTGACGTAGACTTTTAAGGAACAGTTGTTTTACAATTTTCACGGCATCTATTGAAAGTATTTATCTGCGATTGTCTGACCATGGTACAACTTTTTGAGGTTGTCTCTAGGTTTAGTGATAAAAGTATTACAACAATTTTCGTGTTATAAATTTAGGACCTAGTTAATGTTGTATGACACTGGTGTTTGCTAGCACCTGGTCCATATTAAGTAGTCATACTTAAAATCGGTATTTTGTCATTAATTAGCACTTTACATTCATCTCATATCATATTTACACGTATGTACACTTCAATGTATCCGCTTTTTTAACTCAGTGATCCAACATTCAGAGACTGGGCAAGGATATGCGATAAAGATGTATCTTACTATACAAACGTTTTTGTTCATTCAATTTTTACTTCATTGTAAATTTATGTTTTCAATGACGTTTTTAATCGTACAAAGATTGATATCGATAAAATACCGACCTAAATCGTTTAAGTCGCTCACATTCACGTCTTGAATATTCATGTTCGGTCGCTGAGAACAATCACATGTTTAGTTTGATCTCTCTGTGGTTGTTATCCCTCGACTAAATCAATGTCCACGATGTCTATTGTGTATTCTAAGTGGTCTCTTAGCTTAAAGATCATACTACACATGTATAATGGCTATCCACGATACGTCAAATGCATGTTTTTAATAAACTGCTACTCATCGGTGTGTTGAGTATTATTTGTTTTACACACGGAAAACCTACAGTTCATTTTTTTGACATTTTAGGACAGTTTTCAATAACAATAAAGTTTTACGAATTTTAATTGATTTACTTGTGTTAAAATAGGGTATAAAAATTTGCATTGCTCTTCTGTTTATTTAGCAACACTAAATTTGAATTGAATTGATTAAAAATGCTTAAAATCTAACAATTGTTTCCCTTCTAAGTCAAAAGTGTTTGCTGGAACGTTTCCAGTTATACCATTGGAACTGAGTCAAGTTTCACTGCTCCAACATATATTAATACATCTGTATTCTTTTTGCAGCAAAATATAAGGATGTAACAAATCCATTTTTTCTTGATATTTGTAATCTTTTTACGAGTAAAACAACAAAAGATTTTATTTTCAAATATCATATTTGCTTAAAGTGTAGTATCGTACAGTTTTGGGTACTTAGAGTATCGCTTAGATTGTATGGTTTCAATTATTAATTTAATCGTAAATGGGAAGTGGTTTGTATTATGAAGGTTTTATAAATTATTCATACATTATACATGATTCTATACTTTATACATTATAGTTTATTAACATTAGTCTTATATTTACCGTAGCTTATTGCAATATAAATACTAATATTATGCCAGCCGTTTATTTTACTCGCTGACCCAAGTGTAATAGTATTTTAAGGTGTAGAATAGATTAATTGAGAAATATTTAGGCCCGGTTTCCCCAACTCATTTAAACTTAGTTTTAAGTTAAACGGTGATTTAAACTTAGTTTAACTTTGATTTGTGTTTCCCCAAATTTAAACTAGGTATTAATCTAAGTTCAAACTAAACCACCTCTCGACTTGGTTTAACTACTGGAGATAAAATAAACTGAGTTCAAATTAGTAAATTACAACAGTAACATAACCTCAAATAATTCCAAAACAATAGGTAGCCTAGGTTAATTGAAGCATCAACAAATTTATTTGGACGAAAATAGGCTTAACTTAGGGCTAGCTTATAGTGTAAAGGCCTATAATTATGTTAAGTTTTATTTATATTTTTATTTTATTTTGTTTATGAGTTCTTTTTATTTGTACATTTATTTTTTTGCAAGTTAGGCTACTATTAATTGCAGTATTTACCTTAACTCAAATGGAAGAGTTAATTGACATTTTCGAAGAAGTTGAAGATAAAGATTTTAACACTTTGTGACCAAGAACAAGAGGGCCTACAAAAATAAGGGACAGAATTCTTCTTGTTGTAAAAGAAAAATCAACTTTATAACATAACATAACCTTTTACAGTGATGTTATTCTAGCAGCATTCGCACTTTGCTCGTCTGCTCTACTGAGTTGTAGCGTAGCATAGCGAGCGTTGTAAGAAACACTAGCCCAAAGCCCACCGAAGATTCCTTACAAATACACATTCAGGATTGCCAACCGCTCGAATTGCCGTTTATCTTAAACGAAGCCAGTAAAATTTTGGATAAACCGAACACACATTTTAAACGGAGTTTAAAAATAAACTAGTTTATTATAAACGAAGTTTACACCATTTTGGGGAAACCGGGCCTAAGAGGTTCACGCAGCTTACAGCCAAATAGTGTTAGTGTTTGTGCGTACCCTAAGTTAGTCTTATTTTGAACAATCTCTGTGTTACTGTACTGCAGCTTTACTGTGGTTCATGAAGATAAGCGTAAAGGACAATGTGAACTTGGTTTATAAATAATTATTAGACAAAAAATGATAGTTTTAAAAGATTTTTTGCAAATAATTAGCTTGGAAATTTATTTTAGGTAAAACTTAACAAGTGTATTAAATGTTAAAGGTTAAAGCTTTTATGTACCCACTATAAACAAAGTTCAGCAGTATTTATAAAGAACGCATAATGTCACGAATTAACTTAAAAAATAGATTTAAACTACCCAACTCACTCGATAAAATAACGAAGAACAGAACTGTTTTGTAAGATTAAAAACTACACTTGAGGTACTATGTACGTACCTACTTACAGGCTTATTCTAACATTTTCACTCCACGAAAAACCGCGATATAAATATACGCTACTAAACTATTCACTCATCCAAGCCAATCACAAAGAGTTAATATGTTAAGGAAACCGTGGGATAAACCAACACAAGTATGAAAGGGCTACAATTAAAACTTTGAAGGGATTGACAAATAACCATTTAGTTATTGTGGGTTTACTCTCACACTCTTACATGACAATCTATCATCACCCTCTTCAAATGGTCAGCACAAATCTTTTTTGTTATTTCTTTGGCTAACATGTCCGTTCTCATTGCATTTACAACTCAAATGTCTAATACATCCTCATGTATAAACATCACAGTAAGTAGACGGCAAAGCTTTGTTAGCATTAGCACAATCTCTAGAGACTGACTGTGGCAGACCAAAAGTGGCTCTTCGCTAAATTATACCCAACCCTGCGAGTGGCACCACGGGACTGAACATTTTGACAAATTTTCGACAGCCTATTGAAATACACCGGCTTACATGAAATCTGTTTGTCTTCTTTATTGTTGGCGATTGAAAGTTTGTTCATTTACCTTTGTTACTTGTAGAAAAGTGCATTTTTTACCTTAATGTTTTCACTGTGACTCCTTTAATGGTTATTAAATGTAATACCTCCATCGCAACAAACTTGCAGACTAAAAATACTTATAACTCTCTAACTGGATTTGAATTACAATGATTCTTGAACATTTTAGATTTATTCCGTATTTAAATAACATGAAACTTAACTAGTACTTCCGTTTGCTGCTACAAGGTGTATAAAAAAGTGTTTTTGGATCAAATATGATTATATATAAATATAAAAAAATGCCAACTTTAATCAACATATCCTATATAGCATACGAGTAAAGTTTGTATACTTGTTACTTCAGTCTTGGAATCGACACCAACAAACACGTTTGTACTTATGATATAACTAAATTCTACGTCCAAAAACAGGTATACACGAGTGGTATAACCAGGAAAATATGTTCACCATTATATGTATACAAACTTAAAAAAATTGAAAATTGGCCTAATGGAATGCCATCTTACCATTACGCTCTATGGATCGTTACATTTATTTCATGAATCACGATCGTAAACATTACATTTATTTAATGAATCACGATCGTAAACATGATTGTTAACTTATGTTTATGTAGACCAAAAGAAAATTACAACCAGATTAATTCAATTGAATATATTATACTAAAAAGTAATATCCAATAAGTTCTATGTCAAATGGCGAATAATTTAGGAGGTCGTCCACCAAAAACAGTACAAAATAAGTTTACAAAAGGAAACGCAACGAACTTGATTTAGGTCTACGTGTAAGTTAAAAAAAAGCAATATATACCTAAATGTTTTCCAGTGGTAGGCATATGATGGCTATTATTGTTTTGTACCATATTTTTGTATATTGAAATCAGCTGACAAAAATACCGAATGATTTATCAGTAATTCATGTGTAAACGTCGACAAAGATAATTAGGCAATTAAGCCCCTATCACACGGAGCTGGTTTTCTCGCCGCTAGTACCTAGCAGCTAGAACCAGCATAAAACTAGCATCGTGAGACAGGGACTTTACTGTGCTATTTCAGCTTATCTAAAAATTTGATTGAACATTAGGTGTGAACGTTGATTTAAATAAGCTATATTTAAGTTCACTGGAAATACAGAAGTTGTACCAATGTCTCCCCACCCGAGAAATTGGAACTGTCAAAACCTCAAGATGGGCTCAAACAATGATATTTCTATAATATAGCGTTTTATTTTTCAACTTACCAAGATTACATGGATTTTATTTTAACAAAAATAATGTTCGTTGAAAGAAATGTATTAAAAAAACACCAATGGATGACGTTAAGATTGCAATTCAAATATTTTTACATATATCATAAACGATCTTAATTCTTCGTTGAATAGCAAAACTGTTAACAAAACTTAAGTTCTGAATTGCCTACGTTTTGATTTTTTTATGGATCTAGATTGGAGTAGTTTTGTCGAGTTACCAAAAATAACAAATCCCCATGATTTATAGGCTGAAGGTGATTCTGTATAAAAGATCAACAATTTATGTAGAGATCGGAAGAGGCTCACAGCTGTTTGCCAGGCGAGAGGTGGTTACGGCAATGAAAGCATCCAAATTCAATTCAACTTGGACTGAAAGTTTACAGGTAGTTATGACGGGTGAATTGATTTAGTACTTTGCCCTGAACTGGATGGATAACCTCTAACACCTGTGTAATCATTTAACGTGGATGTGGAGATGGGAAATAATTTTTTGTTATACAACTTTTGTAAATGTTTCTGAAGCAATAGTTGCATTTCTATTGTAGTTACTCCTACATAGTTGTATTTTTATTGCAAACATAACATTCTAGATTGGAAATCAACGTATATAAGGAGAATGTTAACCTATATACTTCCTAATATACATAAGCTACCAGCTATGTAAAGCTTTTCAGAAACAGATTCTTTCTTGGTAGCGTAATTGACTATAACACCTGCCAGGGATCCTGTCGTTCGCATACCAGACTTGACCTTCATTGGGTTTATCCCACTCTTGTCATTCTTGTTCAGTTCTGGCCTACTACTTGCTTTGGTCGGTACAGTCAAATTTAAGGTTTTAAAGGCCACTGCCAAATAACTTATTCGTAACAACCGCACTGGTATAATTGAACCTAAATGAAACAATTAGCCTCATTGTAAGTACAAAAACAACACTTTATTATACCCACTTTGACTATTATCTAGAATAGAGCAGTGTAAACAGAATTATATCAGAGAGCTCATTTTACAAATATTGAACAATACTTCTATAAAAACTCTGGGAACGGTGTCAGACTTAATGACAAAAACTGAATTGCGCTGTTAACAAAAAGGTAAACAGGTTTCCTCTCACAGCAGTCATTTATCACGTGTTTGAGAGTACCAATGTTTTATATTTATTCTTTAGTGTTACTATCTTACTGACCTAGTATAAGTATAACAGTAAATACAATTTTGCGTTATGTTAATTCTTATTCATACAACATTTTTGTTGAAATGGTATTTAAAAGCACCGTTTGGTAGTTAACTATCGATTTTAGATAAATAATATAAATTAAATCTCTGAAAACGTCATAATTTTTATTGAGCTAGAAATGTTATTCGTTTATGGGTTATTTAATGGCTGTGTTGACATTACGGGTTACGACCAAAGTCGTTAAGAGATCCTGTTTCAGATAGATGTTCCTTGGTTATTACTCTATCGTCAATTAAACCCCGTAGGAATATTTCTGTGGTATTGATTTCAATGTTTCTGTATTATTAAAAACAACGACATGTTATTGCTCAGAAATAATTTCAATATCCATCCCATCGTCATGGTGCGATTCCCTCTAAGAATATCATCTCTAGGTGGCTTTTTAATTTAAGAACTAAGAAATTCGTTTTCAAGAATAAACCTCCTTGAAGGTTTAAGTCTGTCCGCACAGAGGAGCATATCGCAAGATTGCGAGAATCTGTCCTCCAAGTCTACAAAAGATAAGCTAAACAAATTTCTTTTGCCTTGAACAGATTTATCTGAATGTAACTTCTGGATTTGGTGCTAACTTATAAGCAAAGTCTAAGATAGAAAACCATTCATGATCTAAAGAACAGCATCATCGATGAAATCTCTGCAACTCAAATGCAGAGAATGTTAAGCAAATATTAGACGCCTGTGTGTAAATTGGTGAAGGTAAGACGTAATTTTCAAATGAAAAACGTAATTTTTCATAAATGAAATTGACAAACGATATTTTGTAATTTAGGTGTATTAATAAAGTAATATTGTTATTTTTCTAAACGTTACTTAATTTAGAAAAAAACTACCATTATTTATGGACCACGCTTTATTATTAGCCACAAGATTTCACACTTAATTGAGTTATTTTTTTTAAAAAACATAAAGATGTCTAGTATAGCATGTTTAATGGAATGTGTTCAAATAAGTAAGCTAATATTAACCTGCTCCTTTATCACAATGCATGAAATAAATTTGACAAATACGAAATATGTATTCCTAATTGATTAACATGCATTTAATGTAAACTACAAACATTTATACAAACGTCATAGATTTAATGTATTCTAATCATTCTAGAAAAACATACATAACTACCTTTTACCGAAGTTGTCCGTTAGTGTGTACAACTGTATCCAGCCGCTACCATGTAGCTAGTTCTAGTCTGACAGTAGCGCCGCGTTATTCTCTCCATGCACAAATATCCCAGTGACAACTCCTATTTAAAGCTCATTGCCATTTGACAAGCTGAACGAAGAACAGTTTTTGGACATAGAAAATGCGCGTGAGTTTAGAGGAAGTTCAGAGGCGAATGTAAACATTTACAAGATGTTCACAATATTTGTTTTGCATAGTTAGTTTTGCGTTTGGTGAGGTCGTTCTTTAGTTTCGTTTGAGGCAGTGCCCAAAGTAAAGGAAATATTGCATGAAGATCATGATGAGACTGAACTTGCTGATATATATATATATATATATTATATCTTACATACTGGCATTAAGTATTTTGTCCAGTTATACAGATAAGGACGACATCAACATGGACGAGGCTCCTACAACACGTAAACACAACATGATGGGCAAGAGCAAGGGTATGGAACACGTTACATCAATTAAGTTGCATAATTACGCAAAATGTACAAAGATGAAATATTTTGAACCAAATTAAAATTTTACTAATTGTATTTTTTTACTATTCCTCTACATACACATTTGATTTTTGTATAGGAGAAGGATGTGAAATACGGCTGTTGTAATTTTCAAGTTTATTATACAATGTACGGTTGACAAATATTATGTACACGTGAGAAATTAACTATTATAGAAATATAATAGTTAATATAATACTATTTCGTACTCGAAATCTATTTTTTCTATCTAAGAACTTTGATGAATCGTATTATGGATATTTCATTCGGATCTTAAATTACCAGTAATTATTTACAAATATATTGTAAATTGAAAACAGTTTACGACTGAAAAGGTTTTTTCAAATTTAAACAAATTGGAGAAAGAGACACAAGAAAGTCGAGTCATCAATTATTTGGAGCATTGTTAAGGAACAAAGACCAGTTTGAGAACAGGGTGAAGCAGACTAAAGAACTTTTAAACTACGATCTTCTATAATCAAACCTCACATCGTGCTAAGGTTTAGATAAAATATTACATTATGTGTAAATGCAACATCAACGATAAACCAGGCTTGGGTTTTCAAATTTTGAAACTGCAAATTATTTTTATAACATGAGACTACTTGACTAAAATAATCTTACACAATATATTTATAACGAAGCTAAAAAATAAATGGTTAGGAACAATATAAAACATATTTTGGTGAGTAGAATGGCCAGTGTTGTATAAAGTCTAAATACTGTAAATTGACTTAATTATCAGCTTTGTGGTAAATAAACATCAATAACAACTGATGTGAAACTACAACTACAAAGGTATAGTTAGATGATGTAGGAAAGGTCTGTTATCTGTAACTGTGTCTCTTATCTTGCAGGATTTTCCACACGAAATGAATAGTCCATAATCATGGAATCTACTGTTGTAAATTGCCTGCCACCTGATAGAGAAAGAACTATCACCTAATACGATCTTACAAACTCCTTGGATAACCTTAATTGGAAGATTTTAACAACAAACAAAAGTTCTTAACAACAAACGGTCCAACAACAGCTGTAGGTGGTAAGCAGCTTATTTGCATGTAGTAGGAATTTAATATCCTTGTAATGCCACAACTACATCAAAGGTGGATTAAAAGCTAAGTATTTAAAAAAAAACTATAATTTTTTCCAGTATAAAATATTTTTGATCCCCCATGAAATCTCATAACAGTGAAATTGTTGTAATATCGGTAAGATTTATGTACTGACGTCTGATGACATTCGGTGGCCGGAATAGTTGATCAACTGCAATATATTTTATTACATATGCAAACCACATGAATTTCTAAAACCTCAATTATTTTACAAAGTTATATTTGAACACAATTAGTTTTATTTACAAATACCTTTTGTTTTTTTTTCAATTATTATTTTATTTATTAGTTTTATTTAAAGAAATTTTTTACCAATAAACCACATAGTTATTTTCGGGGGGCTAAATTGGCTTGCAAAACATAGCACTGGATTAAAACTTAAAAACAAATCTAAATCCATGTAATGTTTATATTCATTATAAAATTAATTTCAAGCTTCTGATTAAATTTCAATGAATTTTCCTATAGAGAGAAGTAAGTAGTTATTAAACCCCGGTAGCACAGTACAGTAATAGCTATTTACTCTATATAAGAAGTAAAATAAAAAGAAGACATAGAAAGATGGGTCATATTAGGAAAGTCGAGCCATCAATTATACAAAGCATCGTTAACTAACAAAGACCTATTTCACAATAGGCGAAGCAGATGGAAGAGCAACCTCTTCTGACTACGATCGAACTTCTTAACAAGTAATTGCTTTATTCCAATCTTAACAATCGTGTACTTCTACAATACTAAGTACCTAATAGATGTGTATAAATCAACACTACGTGGGTAAGTTTGACCAATGATTGACAACCTACATCAATGCTCAAATTATTTTGATCTAAAAAAAAATACATTAAACGCCAAATCGTAGACGTTATTAAGGTAGAAATAACATACACAAATCGAAACGTGTTAGTTAATACAAATGTTTGTTGAAACTCATGAGCAATCAATGTACCATGTTCGTGAAAGCGATAACTCGAGTAATTTTGTTCCGATTTTGATTAAATTCTGCTTGAGCGTGTAGGGTGGCATAGCCTTGAATGCATTCGTGATCTAGCAAGATCGGGTCAAGCACACGAGGTGTAGTTGGGTTAAAAATGTTCAAAAACGGGTTTTTACAAATACTATTACCCTAATGCATAGTTCTTACTATGGCCTTTGTGTAAAGCTTAAAAATAATTGAATCATTGTTGTACAATTAAAACTTACGGAGAGCATTGCAAAACACTGTAGCCTACATTGTAATTACCATGTTATTTTTATGTAGAACAATCAAAACTGTTGTAGTTTGCTTTATGGATATTATATTTTGATCAAATTCGGCTGGTTTATTTATTTCAACTTATTCTATTAATATTTTGTATACATAAAACAAATCTTATTCTGGAATGTAAAAAAGCTTAAATCGAATGTAATTTGAATGGGGACTAAATATGACATGTTTATCGAAATGTTTTGGTAAAAATACAATCAGGCAAATTTAAAACCGCAATTACTGTAGGTTCGCTGCAGTGGTTGTATTAAGTATTATACATATTTTGTTTCCTTATCCTTTCATTTGAGAAGAATCGCGCGAAAAAAGATGATTCTTAGGTAAAAATCTCACTAATCCAATTTTTATATTTTTTCGGAATATAAGTAAGTGAAAATAATAGATTACTCTTAATCATAGCTGCCCAAAATACATAGCTAATATGGTTTTTGCAATAAATAATTTAACTGTATAGCCTAGTTGTACAGAATATTTAATTATTTACACGAGACTACAGGAGAACCGAATCACACAGTTTAATATGTAGATGAATTGCCGTGGCCGAGATGAGCTTCCCCTCAATTTCACGAGGCCGTGGAGTTATGTGGAAGATATTCAGGCTATGACGTTGGAACAACTCTCTTTATATTTAAATTTTATATCTCACGAGAATATGCAGCCAAGGTAAATGGCATTGTGGTAGGCAATCATCCAATATATGTATTACTTTGAAAACTATTTTCTTTTTCTTTTAGCCCCCCCCCCACTACCACATGAAATTTTAAATGTTTCAGCAAAGAGCTGATTACTTTATAACCCTGTTGGTTGATTTAAATACAAAATCTAATGTAAATCATGGTTGCAGCTAGTCATATTGGTTTTAATAATAATTTATTATACTTCAAGTATTACGTGAAATCGCATATAGTTAAGTTTAAACACACCCAACAGTTATAAATAGAGGATACCTTGCGATTGGACTACATACCTATTTTACACTTTGTGGATATAAATATAAGTGCGTCATCAATCGTATTTATATCAAAACCCCAGTTAGTGCAAGTAAATGCTTTATAACCCCGTTTGAAGGAACGCGTTCCAGAGGAAAGCTTTATCATCAGCATACAAATCTATATGAATTATTTACATAGAAGTCTACATGGCAAAAATACCCCTGCAACAGCAAACCTGCAGACTAATTGAGTTTCAATATGGCTGATTGTATATTAAGTCAAATATTTCCAGAAACAAGTCATATTTATTTACCATTTAAATTGCCCTAGATTTAACGATTCCTAGGTTTGCTGCTAAAAGGAAGAGAATAACTACTATTTTTTTATAAAATTTTAATAGTATAGGATGAAATAAATAAATTTGACAAAATGTCATCTAAATATTCATAAGCAAGCAGCATTACAGTTTACTTATTAACTATAAAACTACCATAGAAATTTTAAATGTAATACTATTTTGTCATTTTTATCATCCATTAGACGTACAAACCACATTTAAATTTACAAACTTATTTGATTTTTTTTAGGGCTACTGCGAAATCTTATATTTTGGTTGCCCCATAAAACATTTCCATAGTCCGACCATGGTGATTCGCCAACTCGTTCGAATAAACGTAGGTTAGCAGGTTTGTACCAAATTTAATCAAAATCTGAGGATTTTAACCCGAGTTATCGTACTATCAGCCACACACAAACACACAAATTTTATTACTATTGTGATCAGGAGGCAAAAAACAACAAAAATGAACACAAATTTTACTAAACAAATATTCCCAATCAATCAAACAAATATTCCCTAGGTGTTAACTATTTTACTATCAGCTTTTACTTCGTAGATCTACTCTTAGGTTACGGTACTATATCTGTAGTAGCATTTTGAATATTAAATTTAAACTATCAACCTAGTAAACCGCTTGATCTATAAGAGGTGGACAGCTAACTTAGCTGATAGACAAGTACAACGGACCCGAGGTTGATTGTTAATTTACGCTGATTGGAGCGTAAGTGATGAGAGATTACAACGTAATCAACCTCAGCTCATGTCGCTTCATTGCTGACTTAAGTTGACCGAGAAAAATTTATGTAGTTTTGATTTTTGTATTTACGTTTTCTCACGCCATGGTATTTTTTGGGGCAATTGAACTGCTAAATTGCAGTCTTACTTACTTTCGTCTTATATATGATTACGTCTTAAGATTATATATGATCCTACGTCGACTGTTTGTCAGATAGCACCATTAATTAATTGTACAATAACAGCTATTACGACATCGCATCTAGTGCGGCCTTGCATCGCTGCCCATTGTTGGATGAATTAAGGATATCGTTTAAACGTATACTTGGATACCATTACTGTGATGAGAAATGTTCCTTATGCATCTATCATGGATTACAACAAGTACAGTAGTATGTGATTGAAGGTGGTAACTGACCATAGTAGATAGCCAGTAGAGGTAACTAAAGCGTAAGTACGACTAGATTACAAGACAGTCACCATTAGCTAGTCACTGTTGCCAGCTCACCTCCAAAACGTTGTGAGTTACTGCAACGGTTACTATGCTTTACATTAGTAATGTTTACCAGCCTTAGTTGATTGTCAGTGTTAAATAGGGAACGCTATTCTCATTATTTTCTCAATACGATTGTTGAATTGTTCACAGATTTTTGTCTTTATTCAATTAAAACACGTTAGTGCAGGTTTCCTGACTCTACAATTTACTTTAAAGAGCGAAATTGATTTGAAATAAACGCCAAAAGATTTACACCGCATGGTAAAATAAATATAATTACAAACGATTACCTTAAAGAATATCAAACTATATAAAAACCATTACTATAATATTGAAACTAAAGCATAGGTTGCGTAATGTCAGTTTTTTTAATGTCGTTTAAATTAGGTAGGTAAAGTGTTATTTAGTTGCTATATAATACCATAATACATACTAATTCTAGTTCTTCACCGACTTTCGTTTGAGTCGTTCTTATCATGGTTTGAGGTACATATCCACTATATTTTACGTATTTTAAGATTTGTATTGCCTAGTATAAAAATCTTTTAAGGTTAGCAGTTTTTTTTTTTTTTATAACGATGTTGAGGTTAATTTAATGGCTTAGTAGTTTATACTGTATATCGTACAGAAGTATTCGCCTTTGCTCAAATTGTCACGATTTTTACAACGTACGTGTGGAGAAGACGGAGGTGTAAAACTGAACGTGATATAAGCTCAGCAACTTGAGTGTTCTGTGACAATAAAACTTGATTCAAACTTGAAAGTTAAAGTCCGTAAATAAACTGCTACTACAACGTTCATAGCCATCCGGCTGTAATCCTACATTCGTCGTGTTACTATTAAAGACAGGAGAGTAAAATAAATGTTAATCTGTGAACTTTAAAGTGTATAGGATGTAACACTAGTTCTTATTAGAAAACTAACAAATAGGTGTGCAATGTAGTTGTCTGCTTGTAATATTGGTACTTTGGTATTATACCGACCACGCCTAATAATTATAACCTCACCTAACCCTACCCTACCTAATCTAACTTAACCTAACATAACATAACATATCCTAACCTAAGGATGGACTGTGTTTTAGGCTAGGTAAGGTTATGTTAGGGAATTTTTTTTATTTAAATTAATTAAAATCCTAGTTGGAAGTGGATTTATCGGTGTGATTTGTTTAATACCAAAGTACCACAAGCAGAGCAAGCATATTAACCTCATTCTTTTGAGAAATGTAACAAAACATTGATTGTTACCAGTGGGAACTGGATCACCAACGTGGGATGTCTACTTGCAGTATACAAAGTCAATGGCACATCTGGTTCACAAAATGAGATTTCTGATTGTAATATCTAAAGTCAATGCTGTATCATGTTCAAGTAAATGTGATGTTTACTTGAAATAACTAAGGATAATGGTTTAAATCCACGTAGCGAATAGCCCTGAAGTCAGGTTTGTACCATTTCAGATTTGTACCATCCCATTGACTATGGCTGTGCAAAATTTCATGGGCATCGTTTCACCCGCTTAGAAGTATTTGGAAAACAAAAGCAGGAGTGTAGTATTTAATAAGAGTTTCGTTCACTTCTCTCAGCCATTATAGAATATACTATTTCTTCGTTTTTAAGATTGAAAAGTCTAACTCTAATATAACTGTTAAAAAAAACCTTGAAATGTGGAGAATTGTCTTTATGAAATCTCCAACAATGGAACACAAAAGAAGAACACATGGCAGATAAGGGGGCTTGCACTGCACAATACAGCTGTTACGATGCACCATCACCTGCTAAACAAGATGGCGTCCGATCACATTCACATCAACGTGATTAACTTTGTATCACAGTAAGTACGTGTCTAAAAGTTATATCAGTAAACAGCAGACAGACCACGCCATGCGGACTCATCTTGACGTTACTATTACAATATACTGTATAGGTATGTAGAGTGCGCGAGTTATATCAGTACACAGCATACAGACCACGCCATGCGGACTCATCTTGACGTTACTATTACAATATACTGTATAGGTATGTAGAGTGCGCGAGTTATATCAGTACACAGCAGACAGACCACGCCATGCGGACTCATCTTGACGTTACTATTACAATATACTGTATAGGTATGTAAGAGTGCGCGAGTTATATCAGTACACAGCGTACAGACCGCGCCATGCGGACTCATCTTGACGTTACTATTACAATATACTGTATAGGTATGTAGAGTGCGCGAGTTATATCAGTACACAGCATACAGACCGCGCCTTGCGGACTCATGTTGACGTTACTATTACAATATACTGTATAGGTGTGTAAGAACGTTTTCTGTGGTAAGAGTGCGTGAGTTATATCAGTACACAGCATACAGACCGCGCCTTGCGGACTCATGTTGACGTTACTATTACAATATACTGTATAGGTGTGTAAGAACGTTTTCTGTGGTAAGAGTGCGCGAGTTATATCAGTACACAGCATACAGACCGCGCCTTGCGGACTCATGTTGACGTTACTATTACAATATACTGTATAGGTATGTAAGAGTGCGCGAGTTATATCAGTACACAGCAGACAGACCGCACCATGCGGACTCATGTTGACGTTACTATTACAATATACTGTATAGGTATGTAAGAGTGCGCGAGTTATATCAGTACACAGCAGACAGACCGCGCCATGCGGACTCATGTTGACGTTACTATTACAATATACTGTATAGGTATGTAAGAGTGCGCGAGTTATATCAGTACACAGCATACAGACCGCGCCATGTGGACTCATGTTGACGTTACTATTACAATATACTGTATAGGTATGTAAGAGTGCGTGAGTTATATCAGTACACAGCATACAGACCGCGCCATGCGGACTCATGTTGACGTTACTATTACAATATACTGTATAGGTATGTAAGAGTGCGCGAGTAATATCAGTACACAGCAGACAGACCGCGCCATGCGGACTCATGTTGACGTTACTATTACAATATATCGTATAGGCATGTAAGAGTGCGCGAGTTATATCAGTACACAGCAGACAGACCGCGCCATGCGGACTCATGTTGACGTTACTATTACAATATACTGTATAGGTATGTAAGAGTGCGCGAGTTATATCAGTACACAGCATACAGACCGCGCCATGTGGACTCATGTTGACGTTACTATTACAATATACTGTATAGGTATGTAAGAGTGCGCGAGTTATATCCGCACACAGCATACAGACCACGCCATGCGGACTCATGTTGACGTTACTATTACAATATACTGTATAGGTATGTAAGAGTGCGCGAGTTATATCCGCACACAGCAGACAGACCGCGCCATGCGGACTCATGTTGACGTTACTATTACAATATACTGTATAGGTATGTAAGAGTGCGCGAGTTACACACAGCAGACAGACCGCGCCATGCGGACTCATGTTGACGTTACTATTACAATATACTGTATAGGTATGTAAGAGTGTGCGAGTTATATCAGTACACAGCAGACAGACCGCGCCATGCGGACTCATGTTGACGTTACTATTACAATATACTGTATAGGTATGTAAGAGTGCGCGAGATATATAAGTACACAGCATACAGACCGCGCCATGCGGACTCATGTTGACGTTTATTGGAAGCAATCAATCACAGGCGAGTCCCACAGCTGGATATCGCTTTGTTTCTTGGAATCCTTCGTGGATAAAAATGTCGATTATTGAGTAGAATTGTAGAACTAAGCATTTTCATACTTATTATCTTCTTCAGTGGATGCAGTAAAAGGTAGGATAAATGTACATCAATGTTTTTAATCCACGAAAAAAATATTTATTTAGTGTGAATCCACTTAAGATTAAAGCGGAAATTAATCACTAAAGCGAGTGTTTGAAAAGATTGATTTGGATTTCAGCGCTCAGACTCTTTGACTAATTATCTGCGCGTTTTACTCATTCGTTCTTCTGTAAGCAAATTAAAGTACCATTCCTTATACCGAGCCTGTTGATACAAATCAGTTTATGCTTATAAAATTCTGTTACACATTATTAATTTAAACACATGTATGTTGAAGCATAAACTGAAATCCTCTTTGTATTGTGCAGGGTTTTTACATATATTTTTTTTTAATGCAAGATTGTTATTCAGCGAATTAGAAGAATTAAGTACCTTGAATACGTATACTTCTAGATAGCATTGTATTTCAACATATAAAAAAATCGTCCCAAATCCTATATTTAGAGAGTGAAAAGGTATTCAAGAAACAATAAAATTAAAGATAAACATTTATAACTATTTTTAAGAACCAAGAGATGGGCCCAGTAACACTTAGAATTTATTGAAACCATACCAGTTTCATAGCCTTCACTATGTGTTCAAATCATAACTTTTTAAATAATATTAAAAAAACCCCAAGGATTTATTTCAATAAAATACCGAAGTAAATCGTTTAAGTCCCTCACATTCACGTCTTGAATATTCATGTTCGGTCGCTGAGAACAATCACATGTTTAGTTAGATCTCTCTGTGGTTGTTATCCCTCGACTAAATCAATGTCCACTATGTCTATTGTGTAATTAATAAAGTGTTTATAGTGTGATTTTGGGTAATCTATAGAACAAACAAGCGGTGTCTTTACAGCTTAAGATGAATTAAACAAAGAATTGTGATTTATGCATGGTACAGAAATCAAAAAAATTAACGAATTAAACAAATGTTTGTGTACTTTTAAGCAATATGTTTTTGGTTATTAACATTGTTATTTGAATTAGTTATCAAAAGTGCCTCGTAGTAATTTATTTAACTATTTACAATTTATATTTTTGATATAAGATTTTGTATAATTCACTTAACATTTCATGTAAATATAAACAACTTAAAATATAGATTAGTATGGGCCCTAATTAAAAGCTTTACACAATCAAATTTATCGACAGTGCATTTTAACTTATATTGAATTTTTGTTTAATCAGTTTTTGCAAGTGTTCATGAAAAGTCATCCTAAGTGAAAAATGTTTCTCGGTGCTCGTCCAGTTATACCATTGGCTCGAAGTCAAATGTCTGATTAAATGTATTCTCAACTCTGTTTTGTTGCAAAAACAAAGGGAAATATAGTCTGGCGTCTCCTTGGTGGTTTTATGCTAAAATTCATTAACTGCACTTAAAGTAAAATAAGCCATCGTTAAATACGTATCACATTGTTATACAGATTTCATATGTTATTAGCAAAACAAGAAGAATCGATTATTTAAAAGGAGATAACATATCTTTAACCATAATTATTAATAATTAATATTAAGGTGTCCGTCACTTGGAGATAAAATTTTTATTAATAACCCAACATTTCCCTTCCTCTTCAAAAACATCCCCAGTTTGAACAGAGATTGTTTGTAGTGAGCTTTTGGCTGGTATGTCACTATTTTTTCTTTTCATTTAAAATCATTAGAAAATTGTAGATTGACTCTGTTGTATTGTAACTCAAATGTCTAACACATGTGCAAACATCGCAGTAAGTAGACGGCAAAGCTTTGTTAGCATTAGCACAATCTCTAGAGACTGACTGTGGCAGACCAAAAGTGGCTCTTCGCTAAATTATACCCAACCCAGAGAGTGGCACCTTGGGACTGAGCATTCTGTGTCGTACAAGGCTTCGTTGGTCTATTGAAATTAAGAGGCCTCCACATTGCATTTACTAATCCATGTAATAAGCTATTATAGGTTTCTTCAGTTTACAGACATTAAGAATTTAACTGAAAAACCTTTCAAAGTTAGTAGATGCACTGATATGATTGATATTTAAATTTTAATCATAAACTTACAAATGTGAATCAAAGATTTTGTGTTTGCTGTATCCTTTTAAAAACCAAATTTGTTACTAATATTGGTTTTACATTACCTGTCGTCAGTTCCAAATTCGGAACTAACGATAGGTAATATAAAACCAATATCTATTTATTTATTACGCTAGGCATATTTTTGTCATAATTGTTTAGGAGTGGGGGTGCTACCGATCAACATGTCCATGTCCAAGGTGTCGTTAGAAAGGTCTTAGCATGTAGTTTTGCCATCAAACAAAAAAACGTTGGAATTCCATCAGGGCTCTGCCCCAGTGGCCTTCAAAGTTACCATGTTATTCTTTGTGAGAAAATGTTTGTTTACTTTTGTACAGACGAATACTATTAAATTGACCCTAATATTTGAAACAGCTGGTTATACTAAAATTGTTTAGTCA
Organism: Macrosteles quadrilineatus; assembly: GCF_028750875.1. NCBI lineage: Eukaryota > Metazoa > Arthropoda > Insecta > Hemiptera > Cicadellidae > Macrosteles > Macrosteles quadrilineatus. Next base: position 36,457,320 of record NW_026542595.1, read on the forward strand.
TTATTACAGTTCCGGGGATAATACAATGAATTTTAATTCCAAATTCGTTATTATATAAAAATTTCAGCATGAATTTCATGTGGATTTATTTCATTAAACTAGTTAAACTCAACTTTTAATTAAACTTATGAGCTGATTAAGAGTTATTATTGTGAAACAGTATATTTAAAACAAATTACAGCCTTAAGCACATTGGGTGTTTTTTTTCTACAGCTTGAACCTAGAATTGGAGGCATTCGTTTACCGAAGATAAAGAAGTGTTACAAATTTCTCCATGATTAAATCAAGTTTTAAAAATTCATCAGACTTATATTAATTTAATTTTTTTTTCCAAAATAATATTTCTTTAATATATATATATATATATATATATATATATATACATATATATAACTAAACATATAAAAAGATTTACAATTGCAGGTACAGCTCGGAAGAGATTCACAGCTGTTTGCGAGGCAAGAAGTGGTTACGGCAATGAAAGCATCCAAACTCAATTCAACTTGGTAGGTAAATGGAATTGATTCGCCCATAGACGGGTGAATTGATTTACCCTCAACTGGATGGATAACGTGTATATAACACCTGTGTAATTATGTGAATATGGAAGTGGTTTTTTGCTCGTTTGAGGTGTTGAGGTGGCCTGTAGGCTATATTGTCCTAAATTGAGTCCTTCATCATGTTTATAAAGTACTTATCAAATCAACTTTTGTAAGCCGTTGCGTGTATATAGAACAGCACATTGACTGATACACAAATGTAGCATCAGTTAAGGACAGGTCTACTGAGATAAATGTTTTTTTAGCCCAAAATCTACTTTGAATTTCACTATGCAGAACATTATCGAATAAAAACATAGGTTAGTTTTGCTAACATATTAAGAGAAAGTTTACAAAAGCCGTTTGTCTGATAAATATTACCAAAGTATCATGAGGATTTTCTCTGGGTATAATCCCTCCCAATTGTTAAGCTTAGAAACGTCTAAAATTCCTCCCAGGGTTGACTAAATGTATCCAATAGCCAATCATTTTATTAATTAAACACGATCATGGGAAGGAGGAAAAAGGACATAGTGGTAATTTTATGCAGTAATACTAGGCACCCGCGGAGCTATTTCAATCTCAAAAATAAGAATACATTTTATAAAACATATTTTATGTACTAAAAAACAATTATGTTAAAAATAAAATTTGTTTTCCTCCTTATTATTAACTAATAGTCTTAATATGAGGGAAAATGCCATAGTATTGATAATACTATTGTAACAAATATAACAGTAGCTAAGTTATACAAATGATTTCCTGATACCACCACTGCCGTATAGTTTTTTTTTTTTTTTTAAGGGAGAGGAGGGAAAATGCTTTTACGCACACAGGTAGCCAGCCTGTAGTGTGAGACTCCTGAATCTATCACAGACCTCTCACTAAAAAACCCCCTCTACTCTGTTGGACACAGACCTGGAATTGTTTGTCACATTACTTCAAGTCAGGCCAACATGTGACCATGTGACCTAAGCCCTCAGGGCTCTCACCGTTTTTGGCATTTAGATACATCTAAACTGCCGTATAGTAGTAGAGGTCTACTGTTTATTATTTTAAGCCAAACTACACTGTTTTAACGAACTTCCTACGCAAGGATTCAGTCCAGAAAACAGCTGTTTGCCGCCAGCTTAATCAAATAGTGTTTCAATACATACTATTGTACATTAATGCGTTTTTACCGGACACCAGCGGATGATGATTATATTTGGCAATGAGAAATATGCAATAACAAACAAAAACATAACCTCTCTTAGAGACAATTAGTTGTGATTTTTAGTCCTTTAGTCGGCAGGAACATACATATAAGGTTAGTAATATGGCGTAAATTATCGTACGTCACTGATACAAAATGTGTTTACCGGACTCGTATGGTAATCCCTCACTCTACTTCGTCTAGCACGGGAACGACCACACTCGTCCGGTTAACACACTTATTTTCAGGACTAGTAACGTAATACACTATTACTATACCGGCTTAATCATTGGTTTACTTATGCATTCTAAACACAGGGCTGAGGCTCATTAGACGTGCTAATAATATTTTTACTATACTAGGAACATATTTTTTGGGGTACAAGGATAAGTATCGAAATATAATTTTTTGAGCCTGAAAGACACAGTTTGCTACAATAGTTAACACATGTCTTACGCATATGATACTCTTCATGCACTCCCTAATAGAGATTAGCAATCTAATTACAGCTTGTCACCAAACAATGTTGAATTATTGGTTTTCTCAAATAGTAAAAGCTCTGGGAACGGTGTCAACTCTTGATGGCAAAAACTATTCTGCAACGTTAACAAAAAGGTAAATGTGGTTCTTCCAACAGCAGCCATTTGTCTTTTGTTTGGTACTGAAGCTGTATACAGTTTAACTTTAACCTGAAGCAACGCTGTACTATTGCACTTAATAATATCTTTACATATGAAACATGTTTATAATTAAAATATCACCAGCAAATAACTGCTCAAAACCAAACAAACAACAATTAAACAAAACACGACATAGTTATATAATAATCAACCAAACAAAACTAAATAAAATATGACACATTGCATAATTATCAGACCCTTAAGACCCTTAATTTTTAGAGATTAACATCTTTGTACTGTACCGACTCAACCCTTTGCTTACCTGGATACGTTCCATCATAGATTAAGCATACTCCCTTAGCAATACATTTCTAAGTAAGAAAACATTTGATTTCGAAAAATAATATCCCCAAAGTAAACGACTAAATTAGTAAGATTGCTTAAGTTTATTGTATGTGTCTTTACCATCGAAGTATATAACACAACCTTTACAGATTATATAAAACCCCCCCAAAGAAATATTTGTCACGAACTCTTACTTCTTGTTACGAAAAAAAAATAAATAAAATGCATGGAAATGTGAAGAAGGCAACTATGTCGTGTGATTGGGTCCTATTACCTGCCACTACTATGTTGGTTCTTTTTCCTTGTTCTGTAACGGCTCACCCCTTGCTTTGCTGGATACGTTCCACGCACCGATCCGTAGTATATTTGGACGCGAAAGTTTAAGGTTGAAACAGACCGCCAATCTCTTCTTTTTGACAAAAAAAGATTTCAAATGACTTAAATGTGTTTAGCAAGCCTTTGAAAAATATCTTTAACTGCCATTTGTCTCGTAATATTATTTGGTTTATGGGTTATTTAATGGCTATGTTGACATTTCAGTTTACAGCCTAAGTCGTGAAAGACCCTGTTTCAGATAGATGTTCCTTGGCTATTACTCTATCGTCAATTAAACCTGACGCAGTAATGTTTCTGTAGTATTGACTAGCTGTGTGCCCGTTCTACGCACGGGGATCTTATCATAGTCAGTTAAAACCTTCTTATATAAAGCACAGCAGTTGGTTTGCATACTTTCAGATATGCTGACAAAACTATTCCTTCGCAAATACAGTATCTGACAGTTTTAAGCCAAAACTAATGCTTCGCAATTAAATGTCACCCGGATCTTGTTGGTCCATATGTTATATCCAATGATTAAACTAAATAAACGGTATCAGCATTCTGACACATACTTTCTCCCATAAGTTTGTCAACAACCTTTATCATGTGTAAGCGGTGAGAGTAAATATACGGAAATGGGATTTGTACAATTTTGTTCAGAATTTAAAGGACTATAACATAATGGTTAAAAGTATTTAAGGTACTACCTCAACCTCTTAATTTAACACTTTATTCGGGTTGACATTTTCATTATCAAGGCGCTCTTGTCCTTTCCGTGAAACATTGAGAAACAAGGACATTAATGCGTTACCATCATACATACACACAAAAATACCGAACTTAATTAGGGAATCTGCTACGTTTTAAGCATAAAAAGGTACATATAAAATTATTACTTGAAATCTTTGTTAATGCCATAAAATTTGATCATAACAATTTATATTTGCTTGGACCGGAGATGACTCGAAATTCTGTCGAAATGCTATCTGAATCGGTTTGCTATATGAAATGAAGTACAGTAGGCCTACTATAGACGATTTAGATTGGTAATTTGTAATAAAAATTACCAAAATAGGCCACGAACTATGGTTACATAAACAACGTTCAAAGTGTTTGAACAATTCATGATGGTTTGCTGAATAAATGTTTTACTAAAATGCGTTATAGTTTTCTTAGCATAACATTTTGGAATCCAGACAGAAAAAGCAAAAATTATACAGTTAAGACATCAATTAAATTAAATAGGCCTACGCCTGTAATAAATAAGGTGCAACACCAACGATACCTAATTTGTTAAATTACTGTGATGTGTTGGCACGTAAAAATGATTCTTGTTGCTTCTAAAGGTTAAAAGGAAAAGAACCAGTACCAAAAACCAACGTTTACAGTTAAGAACTGTAGTACAGCCTACCAATTATATGCGTTAATCAAGGTTATTGATCTCTTGGTTTTGGATTTTCTCGTAAAAAGTTATCGGCAATCAAAGTTATTTCCCATTAATTACTTTATTTGTACACAATTCTTAATGTAAACTTATCGGTGTCAGTTTGAAAAAAAAACCGTATACAACATAACTTTCTGTTATTTAATAGATTACGTATTCTCTAAACAATGGTTGCTGGTATATATATTAACATTATAAGGAAATGTGACAAAAATCACACAACGTTGGGTTTTTGGACGTTTATAATTTTATTTCTTAAGTACCTAGGTAGGCCGTGTATTCTATGGAAAAGTACCGGTATCAAGGATCGTTGTCGAAAGGGTTGTTATAAATAATTGGGTAAGCATACGTACCACACGTACCCAAGAGAAGGGCTATGGGCCTATTGGCTGTATGGTCCAGCGATTGCATCACACGGTGAGTAGGAACTATTGACTTTATATAGTCAATGGTAGGAACAGAAAGTGACACATTGGAAAATCGAGTTCAGCATCATCCGTAAACCTCTGTTACAATCACCCACTGCAGTTGTAATTTTTTGCTTTACACTTTACACAACCGCCATTGAAGAGTGGAACATTGTTTCTAAGCTATTGGCGACGGTCATTAGTAAATTTAAGTTTCTCAGCCGTATACAACACTGATTCAATCTTTATTCAATGTCTTCTTTCTGGTTATCAAAACTCCAAAACAATTTTATACACATATTTCTGGTTCCTGACCTGTATGATGCCTAGTTATTTAATTTACGGTTACACTATATTATTCCACTTGCGATTAATTAAATCCTTTATGTAATAAAAACGTTTTTAATCTCACTTGGATGGGATTTGCCTTCAAAACGTGATCGGAAATGGTTGTGGTATTTGTAAACAACATTTGAAAACATTTCAGTGACAGCTAGACAGCTAAAAATAATCTTGATCCGAACAGCTGTTCGTTGTTTCATAGATGATTATGTGATACAAATTGGAAGAAAACTTGACAAAAATCGCACAAAACTGCATTTTTGAACGGCCGTAATTTTAATTACAAAGTAGTGAGACCATATTTTAATGGCTAAAGACACTCTCGCCAATCCAGTGAATACATTAAAATGACTTGGGTCTTGATAGGTACTCTCGTTTTCCTGGAGAAGATTGCGTAAAATGCCATCTTGAGTGTGGCAAGAACAGACAGACAGACAGACAGAAATTTAGATGAGACTTGTTTCGGCTTCTTTAATGTATAAAACGTAAAAATAACCTAAAACTGTATGATTCTGAGCAATGTACAGACAAAACTCTAATTTTATTTATATAGATTTCAAAGTTGCTGCATTATTTATGGTCTCCATCAAAGTTTGATGTTTAATTGATTTGTATGTTTAAATACCTAAGGATTTAATTAAACTACTTTACTAAATGTTTTAGTTGATTAATGTTATTTTCCACCGTCTTGCTGAATGCCTATGGATTACAATGTGTAGTAAAAAAATCAGTCTTTAATAGTTTCCACTATCGAGTGAGTCCACAAACTACACTCTTCGAATGAAAAAACCTTAACTTCTCAAACATTGTTCTAATATATTTTTGAGCTTTTAATGAAAACTATCCTAAATGTAACATATTCCATGAAAACTATCCTGCCATAGTTGACGCTATATCAAAGTAAGTCTCGTATATAAAAATCAGCAACAAATAATTATAATCAGATTTCCCCATTAACACAATTTGCATTTAAACCATTAACCTTAACCTCACTCTACTGTTTAAACAACATTGGTGAATTTAATCAATTAATATATAGCTATCGATAAAAACACAGCTACTTCAGTTAGGTTTCCCTCAATTCCCTCTACATAAGTATTATCAAACATATATGGTAAATTAGGTAAATTACAAGTAATTGATAGTAAGTAGGTATGTTGTGTGCGTAGTATGTATGTTTGGTTTGATTGAAATCATGCCTTATATTTTTTTAAGTCCAACATTACGACTTCAACGATTTAACACACGTCTAAATACGAACAACTTTGCCATAGGACGTGTATTATTTCAAGACTAATAATTATAATAATAATAAAATGTCCTTCATACCATATCTTTATCCAATGTGAAGTAAAGAGTTTTACTGTGTAGTTTTATTAGTTAGTTAGATTCACGTGAATTAATAAATAAAATCTTCACTATAATATAAAACCCTAATGGTGTCTGTTTGTATGTCTATTACTAATAGGCGCAAACACTACTGAACAGACTGGCCTTAAATTTTACAAAAATATAGCTACCATACCGAGAATGCTAGTAGGACTATTCACACTTCGATACTTCAGTGGGCTTTGCCCCTTTTTAAGGTTCTGAGGTGAGTGTTTTAAAAGTAATATTGATCGGTCTTCATGACTGTAATGAGAACACTCACAATGTTTACATTTGCTTTGACATTTCAATTTAAACAATAAGATCTGCCAAATTGCATATTTCATACTTTCAGACAGCTGATCTTAAGGAATTAAATATAACATTTTACATAACTATGGGAATTTTTTTTAATATGGAATATTTATTCCAAAACTATGTCAATGATTATAGAAATAAAAAAAAGATTCTATAAAACTTTTTTGTATCAACTCAGGCTCTGCTTTCGATTTTTAAGGTGTATACGTTTTGAAAATAATATTGTATTGTTATATTTTTATGGAAACATTATTAAAGTTATAATGTATAGATATCTTGTATGAATTTGGAAGGTATTTAAAAATTCAAATTGCTTAAAATGTGTTGGATTAACTTAACAAAACATTGGCTTATTAAATTTAGTAAATGTTTTTGCTACATCTATGCTTTCTAGACTTAAGAATATCATAAATAACTAGATTTTACGCAATTGATTTTTGTGTTCTAAAATCGGTGGTATGTGTAACTATATTCAATTATTACAGAAAATGGTAATACACAATTATTTTATTTTAACATAGCTTGCAGTTCAAAATTTACTTTTTTGAACATAATAAATTTATTATTTTTGTTTGCTACACCACTGATTAAATTAAACCAAGAAAATATAATTAAAATAAGCTGTGGGCCTACGTGTACACAGTGTTATTTTGTTTCAAAAGCCAATGAAATATCTGTTACTATGTTTTCTTAATGTTAAGTGTGAAAATGTAATGAAAAGGTCTATGGGACTGATTAAAATAACTGGTTTGTATATTATGTTCTTCGTTTATGTTTTGTATGGTTAGTCCTTGATGTTTTGATTATCATATTAGTTTTGTTTGCCGTCTCCAATGCTCAATTTCATTTGTAAATTAAATAATATGTATTAAAGATATTAAACAAAGTTTTATTTATAATTTCATTTAAAATAATTCCATATTGGCATCACTACTTACACGAGCTAAACTAATAATTTACAACTTTTATAGTGTGGATAAAGTTTCTTAAATATTTCAACAGACTATTGACAAGGCATATCAATAATTCTAAAGTTTATAACAGCTGAGGTTAATGTTGCATATTATTTATTGTGACTGAGGATGGAAGGATTTGTGATTTAATTAGAAGAAGATTGACCATAAACATTTGGTAATTTAAATTTAGTAGTAGTTTTAAAACTTCATGATTGAAATTAAAAATGTCAAAAATAAAGAAATAAGATATGTGAATATGGGAGATGAAGGTAAACCATGTATGTGGAAATGTTATTCAACAAAGTAATAAGTTTGTCTCATATCAACCTTCACAGGATTGAATATTAATCTAAACAAAAATGGTATCCACTACTTACTAGATTTAAAAGCCACAAACGATTTTATAAAGGCTATAAAGGTTAAATTTTGTTTCTAAGAGCTTCGGTGGATGTGTAACTATTTTATTCAATAAATGTAAAAATGTTAGAAGGATAAAAATGTTTCTATTTTCTGTCCTATTTTCGTTGCAAAGCACGGGTAAAACAGCTAGGACAAGTTATAAATTTCAATTGAATCAGAAACTGCGACCACTACTATTTAAAATTGTTTGTACAGTATTTGCAAGGACCTGTTGTGTAGGTGTCTTCCGGTTGGTCAGAATGTTCTTGAACTTTGAAGCTGCGATCTAATAAGGAAATACCTACTGATTAACTATATGAATAAATTAATAAATCCCCCAATTATTGATTAAGGGATTTTTGGTGTAACAACTGTTTTTCAGAATAACTCTTGTTCTGTTTTTCTTTTAATACGTAATAAAAACTACAACATTACATTTAAAGAATTAGAATAATGTATAAACAACCATAAAAAGTTGTATAAAACATACGTGGTATAGTAAAATGTTTATGTTGCACAGAACAATGAATGTTCATCTAGTTTAGATGTGACTGCCAATACCTAGTTACAAGAGCTGTAAAGCCTATTATCCATGTCAAGGTCGTAGTGCTAATGTCTGGTGACAGCTGACAGTCGGTTGGCACAACGCTGACCAACCGCAATATCTATCATTGCATTGATATACATGTCAACAATAGATATGATATACAACTAACTTTAATCTTAATGAGGACATGTTTGCCAAGAGGTACTGTTTAAAATTTTCAAAGTCCTTTTTTTGTAAGATATTTTGTAATATAGTTTTGATCAAATTTGATGAACCAATCCTTTTAAAACTTTTGGTTCCATGAGAAATATACTTTTTTAGTTTTTACCATGCCTAATCCTTTACATGTTTAAATCCCCAATCTAATATGCATATATTATAGGTAACACACATTTTTTAACATCATCCTTGCAATTTTAAATGTAAAAATAATCGTACTGAAATAACACTTTTTCGAAGGAAACCAGCAGTATTGTTCTCGACTATGCAAGGCTGCACATGTTATACCAAACACTTTGGCAGTTTTGTGTTACCCCATTTTACATTTCACACTGGCAGTATTGTGCCCAGTTATACAGAGATGTTCATCAACATGTACGGGGCTCCAGGGATATCACTTCATCAGACATATCCTACAACACGCAAGCCAAACATTTTAATGACTAGTTTCCTAGATTATGACGCCAGCAATTATAAAATATTGGGTTTTTGTGTAATATTGAAAGGAGTTATTTTAAACAGGAAATATTGGGAAACAATCTATAAATAGAAGAAGTGAAAACGACAGATATATAAAAACTTTATATTTTATATTTTCAATTTTAATATTAAAATATATATTGAAAAAATATATAAAAGTATATATATATATATATATATTTATACATATTTTATTTATATATATTTAAACATTAAACACCATATTTTTTGACATTACTTTACTCATTCGATGGAAGTGAAAATTATTCAAGTATACACATTGAGCATTATTCATCAAATTGTGTTATTTTTTTCCATTAGGAAGAATTTTACAGCAGTATTATACCTTATCATTCACGTATAGGTCGCAACGGCAATAATTGTTAATATGAGTTTTATAGCACAATTAAAATGTTTACTTTTTTCGTTTGGTTGAACAAACAATTGGCTGTCATATAATACTTGAATTTAGTATTTTGAGTCGTAACAAGTTAACTTAAATTTATTTGATGAAAATGATCAAAATTGGATGTTAACAGCATCGTAAAGATGTAGCTTCATCTCGTGTTAGCGTGTACTTGGTTGTGTAATGTCCAAGACAACTGCATGTTTACAGCCCTTACCTTCGACTAAAACATAATATGATTAGGCAAAACAATTATAATTAAAAAATCAAGCTAAGTTATTTGTTTTTAGTTTAACAGAGTATTTAGCTTACCCTCAATTTCAGTATTTATTTAGGTCCCAAACTACAACTTTTAGTGTTATTATTCAGATGCGAGTTTCTAAGTTTTCTGTTTGTGCGAGACTTATTATACTGTTCAGATTGCAAATTAAATTATAATCCGAATATACAATCAAATTAAAGGGAATGTATAACGTTTCAATAATTCCCACAAGTATATGCAAAATTACCAAATAATAATATTCCTTGTATCTGTTCAATCTGCTATCTTACGTGCCTGATTAATTAATGATTGTTTAGTCTGACCTTCTAGTGTTCATTATCAGGAGTAAAGATATTGAGGCACTTATTAAGATCATGATGTTTAACAAAATTGTTAGGTAGTAATTTTTAAATTATCTTAGACTTGACTGGGTATTTTAATTTTTATGGTACATAACGTTCAAGTCCAACCCCTTAACATTAATTGATTAGTTTTTTCGTGTTCCAAACACAATAAGCCATTTTCTTTTACCCCAGGGACATAATTGCATTTTCTTGTAGGGGAAAGGTCCAAACTGTGTTCTTGCAACTCTCAATATTGATATTTCGTAACATCATTAATAATTGTTAGCCCTGTCAAAATGGAAAAAATGCAACTGGACATATCGAATAAAAATTAACACTAAAGCACAATATTTTGTTATTAGAACCTACACAGCACATTTGTTTACAACACCTATACGTATTGCTTGGACCCATCCCACCTATAACCTCAGTAGCGTATGCCTTGTTGGATAATCATCTTCATGTCTATGAAAGGTCGCTCATAACATGCTTGGGACCTATTAAATTACAGCAACATAAAACAATTCCAATAAACAGTGCCTTGCCCATGTCCCTACACGGTGGATATAACCCCACATGTGAGTCTTGTTGTTTTTTCCTCTTCATGTAATTGTTGATCTCTAGATGTGAAGTAAACGAACGAATCACGCTGTTTTATTGGTAGTCTATTTTTTCATACTAGCTAAATAATTGTATGTTTGTTTATTATTTATTTATTGTACTGCTGAATGAAATGTAGATTGTTACAAAATAAAGAAATGACAAAATTTGTTACCAGGTAAACGATATTATATACACTTTTGTAAGAAATTTACTACAAAACACTATTAAATAAGATAGCTATTAAATGACAAATATGATAGATTTTACAAAAAAAAACATAACCTAATTACTAACTAAAATTTCCTTTATAAATTCTATCTTTACGTTATAATTTAAATAAAGAAGAACCGAATCACACAGTTTGATATGTAGATGAATTGCCGTGGCCGAGATGAGCTTCCCCTCAATTTCACGAGGCCGTGGAGTTATGTGGAAGATATTCAGGCTATGACGTTGGAACAACTCTCTTTATATTTAAATTTTATATCTCACGAGAATATGCAGCCAAGGTAAATGACATTGCGGTAGGTAATCTTCCACTATGTGTATTACTTAGATAGATTTAATTTCTAATTTAGTTTTTATAAATTTGTCTGGAATTAATTGTATGACTGCGTGCAAAGTATTTTAATCTATAACATTGTAACTGAAAAATTTCAAGGAATTTTATTTCTTAAATCACTAACATTTCTAGTCTTTTATGTTGTTTTAATAAATACCCTATAACATGTGTTAAAACCCTAATCAAATGTGGGGTTTGTAAAATGAAATAGTAAAAATGTTAAATATGTAAATTTTATACTAAATTAATAATATAGTTCTTTCATAGCAGTAAATCTATAACAGTTTAGTACGCTTATTTAAACATGTGCTGTGACAAATATACACAAGGGTTAATTGATTTTTAATCTTTAAGGGATCTTTAATCTTTAATTGTCATCATAAATTCATAATCAAGCAAAAATGTGGAATTTTTAATCCATTAATTTATTAGGAATCAAAATGTTTGAGTCAAATGTTCGATTTCCTATTCATAATTTCGTACATACTGCCACGTGTTGACAATGGTGGACATAATCATACAAGTCAAGAACAATTTTGTGCGATTTATTTGTTATACCTTAATAATTCTCTAGATTTTAGAAGTAACTTGTTAAAATATCAAAGCGGAGACTTGGTAATACCTCAGGCAGGATTTGTAATCTATAGATAAGGTCAAACTAACAACGCAAGACCTCGGGCTGCAAACTTGCAGAGTGCAGACAGTTTAACTTGATATTAGCAACTATGTTTCAAATACATATTTCTAGTGATGTGCTTTTTATGATCCAGTGAAACAGGTTGAATATTATCGTTGTGAATCAATAACTATTTTGTAATAATAATATTTACTAAATTGCTATATACTATTATACTACCCTAATTAGTTAGTACTTTAATAATATTTCTTTGCAAGAATACATTTTGTATTAGAAGATAGTGTTCACATGGGTACTATTGATTTACTATACTTTAAATTTCGTCCGTTAAACCAAATGATTGTAGGCCTCTGAGGTTACTATATTCTTGTAATCCCCTAATACACTAATTACAACTATCAAACCCCTAGGCCAACGAGATAGACATTCTAACATGACCAGTTAGACGTGTAACATCGGACCCTACTAGTAGGTCGATTGTTAATTTACGCTAATTGGAGCGAAAGTGCTGAGAGATTACTTACAAGATAATCAACCTCGGCTCATATTTGGTACCACCTTATTGAGTCATACTTAAGGATACAGTAAAACCTAAAATTATATATATTTCTGCAGTATTGGAATACCATTTTAATTTCAATTTGAATTAAATTGCATCTACAAATCAATATATTACTTGGACATTGTGTTTTATACTTGTGTATATGTTGCTCTTAATAACTAGGATTTTTTCAGAGCAGTGAAAGCAAGTTGATCATGTTGTTTTGTTGCTTACTACTCCTTTCTTTTTATTCCTCTCACTTTAAAATACAAAAATACTAAAAATATCCATTTTTAGCTTTCAGGGGGAAATACGTGTATTTCTCATTCCAATCTCTATATCCAAACATTCACAAAACCCATTCTTTGGAGTTTGTTTTGTATATGGTGATGTTATCTGTAAATAAAATACTACCCCACTATATGAACGATAAGCATATTGAGGAAGAATAGGAAATAAAATAATACCCAACTTGAAGATCAACGTCACACACAACAAAACGAAACATTTAACAATATATTACTGATCCCGATGAGACTGGAGGCCCAGGGAGCTATTCACCAATGTACTAACAGCTGTATACCTTTTGCACATTACTTGTATTAGAACAGGATACAATAAATTAAGACCGGAGGGCAGCTTTACTCGGAAAATCATTATGGGTACTGTAGGAGCAGTTTATTCGCTCGTTGCCTATATCATCCAATTTTTGTCAAATTAATATTTTATCTTAAATATGTTTTTGTTTGTCTAAGCTTTAATCAGCTGTTTAAAGTTTTTTTGTTGTTTTGTACCCAACACGATAGCTCACAAGGCTAATGTAAAAAAAAATAATGTTTGATGTAAAATTAAAATTTAATTTCGTACAAGGATTTTTTTAAATGCAATTCTGAGTATGATTCGTTTTCTTAACTTCCATAATAAATTGTTTGCTATTTAAATCAATGGATTGAACTTTCTCTTGAAACACACTTCTTACTTATAATGTAAAATTAAATCTCTTTGAAGTAAAACCAGAAAATACACCATCATTACTTAGAATCTTAATGAATCTGGGCTCTTCAGTAAAACCCAACATTCAGCAATCAATTATAAACAAAAGAAAGTAAATATCGCCAAAGATTTAGTATATTATTTCATTGCAGTTTTGAGACGGATAAAGTTGTTTATATCTTACCATTAACTATTGTACGAAGCTAGTTACCTTTACTCATCATGTCACGATCTTTCTAAGTATGTGTGGAGAAGCTAGATGTGTAAAACTTAACGTGATATAAACTCAGTGACTTGAGTGTTCTGTGACAATAAAACTTGATTCAAACTTGAAAGTTAACGTCCATGAATAAACTGCTACTCCAAAGTTCACGTTCTTCCTTCTGTTATTCTACATACGCTATGTCGCTAGTAATACAGAATGTTAAACCGTGAACGTTCAAGTTTGTCGAGTATCAAATTATGCGATTTTTTGAACCTGAAAGCGAAGTTATGTTTTAAAGTTTTTTTTCTCAATAAACTAACTCAATAAAACGCATTATTTTAAATTTATATGTCACAAAAGTTTGTGACGTGAAGGATTTATTTATAACCTTTCCAACAATGAATCGCATTAGAGGACGCATGCCAGTTAACGAGCCGTGTAGAATACAGCTGTTACGATGCACCAGCACCTGTTAAAAAGGTTTACTCCTAAACACCTTCTCGCGTACGTGAGCTATCAATGTATAATTGGTAAATAAGAGCCTGTAATTGTGTTCAAAATATAAAAAATAAATTGTCTGATTTTTCAGAGAATTGATGTATAATGGTTAGCTTCAATAATATTTGTTATAACCAACATTCATATCTTATATATAAAAAAATTGTTTTTATTTTCCGAGTTCGTTTGGCTCTTCACCTCTTTGCAGATATCACATCAAGCATCGGCATATATTTACCTACTGCATTATTTAACCAAAAAACATAATTTGATTAATCTTTGTATTTTTACTTCAATTTAAGATGTATTTCCCCAGTTATAATTTAAAATCCTATATATTTTGAATATATATTTTTGAAGTCTATGGATCTTCAGTGAAATACCTGCTTTCATTTCAGCTATTAGTTATTCAAATCGGACAAGTTTCAAGCAAACTCAAGGTGAACAACGAACATAGAAATTTTGTTTTATAAGGTTTTTCTATGATTAAAAATCAATAGTTCCAGTAATGTTCATGTTTTTGACTAAAAATAATCAGTAAATTATAGGCTTTTATTTTAGCTATTCTTTGAATCATTCGAGCTCAAGATACTGTATTACTCAATAACAAATTATATAATTTGATTATTTCTTGGATATTATAATCATTTTAACAACTCTGTGGAGCAGCATTGGTCCTCTAGTTTTATATTAATATTGGGAACTATTTTCCTAAATCTTCTCCATTATTGGTGTACTTACCACCATTAAGTGAGGATTTACGTAGTGAATTAACGGAAAAGAACAAAATTATATAGTTGACAGATTTTTCGTAAGAACTGCCAGCCATCGACCGTCAGCTCTAGTTGTACAAGAGCCACTCCAAGGCAGGTCACGTAGGCGACAATTCATCATGATGACGTCACTCGCCGTCTATTACTTATTTTACATAACTTGGCTTTTACACATTGGTACATTTTACTGTCTCTTATTACCTTTATTTTTTTATATAGCATTTGTTAATGTTTATCTGAATGACATTTTTTTTAGTTATTTTTTCTGAAACAATCTTTGTTTAGTACACTATAGACTAGCATGTGGAATCGTTACATTATATAATTGCATACATTCTAAACCTATGAATACTGTTGAGTTATTAGTATTAAAGAGTTGTTAATATATTACTAAATCTAAATGATTATTTAGTATTAGTATAACCTAAAACACCTGACTTTCTTCTAACTTTTTGCATAAACATTGGAAATTCCTCAACTTTTAATTTTTAATTTCGAAACATTGAATTATTGACTAAATTTACGGTTTAACTATGAGCAATAGTTATATGGAATATTTAAAGACCTTAATAGGTTCTGGAGTTTGATTCATAGTTCTACATCAATAAATTGCCTATATTTTCTTTTGTATTCGACTGAATTATATTACTTTATAAGGTATCTTGAGTATAATGTCTCAGAAAAATTTCAGAATGTGTCATTTTATGATATTTTCCTGTATCGTAACGTCACACTCTTTAAATGATACGTGTTTTCAAAACGTATTTTTATGGTATAAAACTAGATTTTAACAGCTTTTTATGTACGAAATGTATGTGTTTAAATAGAATCAAAGATGTTATACTTATTTTTTATCTGAATTTACATCGGTTACCATGTAGCTATAATACAGAGGATAATATTACTAAAATATTGTCTTTCATAATCCAACAGTCTGATAATTTTAGTTTTATCTTAAGCCTCGTCCACACATGGCGATTTGTCTGCGGAAACATTGTCTGCCGACTGTCTCCGGAGTGTTGCTATTTTGTCTCCTGTAAGTCGGCCGACTGTCGGCAGACAAATTTCGGTGTTTCTGGAGACAAAATACAGTGATTTCTGTTTCCCGTTCGAATGGGAAACACGGAGACAAGAGACGAAGCTTTTGTCTCAAGTCTGCATGTGTGGACGTGTCTGGAGACAGGAGACTAGATACAAGCTGGAGAGGAATGTTCAACATTCAGCCCATTTAGTTGGACCGCAAAGCGGTAATATTACGATTTTTGGATGGTAATACAAGTGCTGGATTGAGTTTCTTGAAAGTGTTAGAATTAGTTTTCAATGATTTATATAATTATATGACATTTTATTGAATTGTTTATCTCTTAAAGTTTGAAAAAGACCAACAAAGCCCAGAAAATTTAAATTAAACCTAGCATTGTTAAATAAATATCGTTAAAACACGACATATTATAAGGTTAGCTTTACATATAAAAATGTGTTATAAACAAATAATAACGTATAATATACCTAATACAAGTAAAATATTAGAAAATAATTTACGGAATGACAGTTGTAACGATTTAATGGACTGTTCGTAATTTTTAAGTTAACTAGAAACATTAAGATCTTACGCACATTTCTCTTACGACTTAAGACTACATTTGTGTGGGTATACCTCATGGTAGGTCTCTTGATACGTATGTTATAAATGTCACTAAAGAGAAACAAATGTAACGTAAACACAGAATAAGTAGATAAGATTGAAAAAAATAATTATATTGAATGGACGATTAAGTATTAGACCTTTAAGAAACAACTTAGAAAAAAATCTAAGAAAAGAAAAAACTAAAAGGATAGGAAAGAACGAAGTAGGAAAGTCGAGCCATCAATTATTCGAAGCATTGTTAACGAACAAAGACCTATTCTACAATGGGTGAAGCAGAAAG
This sequence comes from Macrosteles quadrilineatus, assembly GCF_028750875.1. Lineage (NCBI taxonomy): Eukaryota > Metazoa > Arthropoda > Insecta > Hemiptera > Cicadellidae > Macrosteles > Macrosteles quadrilineatus. Next base: position 36,474,569 of record NW_026542595.1, read on the forward strand.
AAGAACAACTTCTGACAAAGATCGAACTTCTTAACAAGTAATTGCCTTCACGTTGTCCAACATATGCACATGATTAGATGTGTATACTGTTTACCTAATAGATGTGCGCTTTGGTATTATTTAACATAAATGAAGATTATGGTGTTAAAGAATATATTTTTTGGATGTGCAAAAGGATTTTTTAAAATTTATCGCATTATTCAATAAAATAAACAAATGCACATTTTGACTATTGGAAAATACATGACTAACCAACTATAATGCTAAAACATTAGCTAATACATTAGTAACATCACTCTAAAAATTATTAAATGTGGATGATTTATGTAAGTGTATTTAATGCACATACAGGAATCATTGGCAATCGTCCATATTTAATAATTTGTAGCGACCGATATATTTATTAAAGATATATCATTATGACGTATTATGCACATTGCTGAGTGAAAATCCACTCGAGCACACCTGCTGGTTAATGAGATCTGGTTGGCAACTTGTTAAGGCCTATATACCCTCTACTCTATAGACAACACAGATTTCAATCCATAATTCTAAGGTAAAACTAACGTATAATAAAGTACAGAACAAAATAATAAATAAAAAAAATCTAACACACTAAATTGTAAGGAAATTTATAACTGGATTGTAAAGACAATGCTCTAACATTGGTTTATATATGGAGGCATAATTACTCATGGATAAGTTATAAAATAAAAATAAAAACTTGAAATTGCTATAAATGTAATAAGTATTGTAAATTAAAGTCTAGTATATTATGCAAGGAAACAATTTAATCGAGTTTACCTCAGAACACTTTGTCAAGGCAAAATAACCGCTTTTGTAAACTTGACTATTCAACACAGTCACAATATTCATGGTACTGCAGTCGTGCATTGTCGTTACAAAGGTTGTCTTAGGAAACTTTCATTCTGCTTGCTCTGTCTCAACATGATTGTTTTTTATCCCATTTTATCGTCCGGTTTGAAAAGGATACCATTGCAATGGAATTAGTTTGATCTTATGTGGCCAATAAACCAAGGGACCTAGGGAAATACGTGAGGACTTTTTGCCATCAAATCAACTAAAACACATATACTAAACACGAATCTTTTCCTCTCTAATTATAGAGTTACGACAGAATGCTACATCGATAAATTTGGTAAGCATTTCTTGGATGAAAAAAGAACGAAGGTTGCATGAGGAATTAGCTTACGAGATAATCTAACATATTAGGCCTTTTAGGGATAATTTGAAACGGCTACGCGTTTTTGATCGGAATCAAACCTTGTTATGGCAATCTGCTTTGGTTCCCGGATCACCAATTATAATTCATCCTTAAAGGGATTTAAATGTTGTCATTTATTTCCAATAAGAAACAATCTCTCAAGTCCAAACTATAGGCCTATTTGAGTCTATGATTAGTATTCTAATTATTCTAAGTTGATAGTCACGTTGCAGTTAGCTATATTTATAAGTTATTATTTACTCAAATTATTTGTCCTATGGATCATACAATTTACAATAAACTAAATCTTCTTAGGTAGAAAAGACTTTTTTAATTTTGGATGGAATACACAATTTATATTTTCACAAGGTAAAACATTTAATAAGAGGAAACATAGCCTATATTACTATCAACTAATAGAAAAAATAATTTTTCAACCAGAAAAATTTAGTTTATTCATATTACTATCGTTTTAGTGTCTATTAATTTTAAAACACAACATTCCAGTAGCTAAATCGAAAAAAAAAAAACACGAAGAAGATATGTACTTTAATTTTGCAGAGTGATCATTGATAGCAGCAATTGAACGGATCCTCTGACTGATTTAATGGTCTGACTGTAAGTGATAAAGTTACTCATTAACAAAATATTCATATTGGAGTTAGTTGTAAATACTTTATTTTAAACTAAACATGTAGCCTATAGCTAAATAGGAAAACATATAATGATTTGTGGTTTGGTAAGTGTATTTCTCATATTTATAAACTACTGTGATTATTTTATAATCTAATTCAATCCTTCTTGTACACCTACAAATTTATGTTAAATTGTTGATTTAATTATGTATTTATGATACACGTATTGGCAACATTTCAAATTAAAAAAATGAATTACTTCTAAAAATACGAACACGTGTCAAACGACGGAGAAAGTAAAAAAAAAAAATATTTATAAAAAAATGAAAACATTTAGCAAAAATAGTACATCAGAAAGATAAACTGACCACTTTATCAATTAGTTGTGATGATTGTGTGAGTTGGTAGTGTGTGATGATGAATTAGTGTACACAAAAACGTATCGGTATCAAAACAAACATATTGTTCAGTCAATCAGTTTATTGGCCTAACTTGTCACTCCTGCTGCTATCTGTAGCGTTACGTGTAGTGTTTTATGTAACGTTTCATGTGGTACGAATATGTATGACATTAGCAAACGACAAACTAAAAACAACTATCAAATAATAAATAACAAACCACTATGGATACTATTAAAACTTGTAATAAGCGGCTGCAAGTCTTTAAATTAATTTTTTGAAAAAAATAGATGGATAAAATATCCTTTTTTATGTGATTTTGTAACGGCTATAGTATCGTAATATGATCGATATGAATATACGTAATATACATCGTAATATGTATCGTGATGAAGCTAATTTCTCTTATAATAATTCGCTACTTACTGAAATGTCTTATTTTAATCTTGCATTAATAGTTATTTGTATAATCCTGACTTCAGTTACCATTAACTGACCATTTTAGACATTAAAACAATATAATAAACCATATTAATTACCTGCTTGACGAAAAAATAAATAAAGGAACCCGTGGACGTAAATAAATACAAACATTTACATACAATTGTATTTTAAAACATTTTACAGTATAAAAATGAACACCCACAAAAGCTCTTCGATAAATTTGAATTAAAGTTTTAAAAATGGAGTGTCAAGAAATTGAAAGAAACAGTAAAGATTCTACATTTCAGGCGTGAACTTTTCTTATAAAACCAATCAAAGCTCGCGGTTATGCGCTGACTAAGGTTCAGCTTCTCGGGAATATTACAGCATTTCGCGTATTCTGCTTGGAGCTTTAGTTATAACGAAAGATATAAAAGAATCAATACTTGAACGCTGTTCATTTCAAATGTTTTTTTTTATAAATACACTAAATCGATGCACATCTTAATATAAATATTATTAGTGCTTAAAGTAATTTTCAACATATGCAATAGTTCAAATACTACAGTAAATCTTTAATCTTCAAAATTTTTCCTAATGTAAATTAAACAATTCATTTGTCAATTAATTGACAACAAAATATATATTTTATTTTTGAACATATCACACTTAGTAGTTTTAGCTACTTACGAGTTTGAAAATATTCTACACTTTGTTACGTTTTGCGAAAAAGGTTTTATTTGTGGGAAAGAAATTACCAAACAATTTTTTAAAATTGGTTTAAACTCTTTTCATATTTTTAATGCTCTATTTTCACATTTTTCTTATTTGACGGATCATAAATAGAGTGTTTTAAGTGACAAAAGTCATGATTGATTAGTTCAAAGCCTTTCTTTATGCTATCAGCCTTTTGATGAAGAGGTAAAATATCCCTGTAAGGATGTTTTTTAAACCACTCGTTCATTTGACTTTTTTAGTAGAGCTATAAAATTACATAATTAACTAGTGACATAGCAAGTGATTCATTAAGTATTTGCACAGCAACCTTTGTAATGGCAATGCACGACTGCTGCATCATCCATATTGTTTCTTAGTCAAGTTTACAAACGCGCTTGTTCTGCCTTGACAAAGTGTTCTTGTAAGGTAACTCGAGTTAATTGTGTTCTTGCAGGATATACATTATTTAATTCACAATACTAATTAAGAATCTTTACTTTGTGTAAATAAAAAAAATGTAAACTAAAATAAAACTAGTTTTTTGCTAATTATTCTATAGGGAAATAGTTATTTGTGCAACTAGTGAGCAAAGTGAGCAATTGCCACTGCTCGTGAGTAAAGATTTCTCGAATGAGGCAATTGCACTTTGCACTCGAGTTGCACATTATATTTTTCCTACAGTTACCATAAAACAAATAAATTGGTAAAGAAACGTAACATATTATTACACAGAAGTGAACTTTTAATATGACATTTAATGTGAAAGTAGCGTTACAGTACAACAGCTGAACAGCTGATTTACAGCCAGTGCTGCCAACGTATTTCGCTGGCATACGACCTTGTCTGCATGTTACGCGCTCACTTTTCGTGCCTTCACGTTGAAAATCTGGAGTGAGACAAAGTAATTAGAGTGAGACAATGTTAACATTGTCTCACTGATGAGTGAATTGGCCACTTTGCTTTCTCAAATCAGTGAGAGAACATGTACATTGTTAGGTAACTGTAGGAAAAAGCTATTACAGTAGGGGTAGTTAGCCCAGGACCGATTTACTTTTACATTTTGACGTATCCAAGGGCCGAAACACCGTTTGTAAAAAGTTATATAAAAATATGTATACTATTTAGATACGTACATTTATATAAATCAAGTTTTATATATGTATTTGTGTGTGTGTCCGTAAAACCGATAACCAGGGTACCTTATTAGCCCGATTTTTTTATAATATCTGATCTGGCTTGAATTTGTATAACTGGGTAAACTAGATGCGTCAGCGAACCAGCAAGATCAGGTCATGAGAATTACTCTACAACATAGTGTAGAGCTGAAAAAAAAATTTGAGCTTGATTCTATAATTATTAAAGTGTCGGAAAAAATAATAATACAAAAAATTACAATAAAAACTCCTATGTTTTTCTTATAGAGAATATACGTACAATTTTGTATTTTGCATGTTTATAATTGGAAATTCGTTTGTACAATTCTAATTCTTGTATTTAATTCTATATTATGAAAATGTTATCTATCTCTTCCCTGTAGCAACCAATCTAAGAACTGGCAACCTAATGCTATTTAAATAGTGAAACGTTCTTTTTGAATTGCGTTATTTGTCAGTAATTTTATCAGATAAAATTATTACACTTTATAACACAATTATTGTTTCTATTGGAATTATGCAATTTTTACTAATAATTAAAATAACATACATTTATCTTTTCTAACTCATAAAAATTTGGTAAAATCATTAAAAACTGGCTTCTAGAAACCCCATTCTATAGCCTAAGTGAGTATTTTGAAGCAGATTTCCTACCAATGACGATTGGACTTAAATAAAGTGATTTATAGCAGCCTGTTCTTGCATGTCGTGTTTGGTGTCAGATCTTTTTTACTTATTTGTAATTATATATTTTAGTGTTTTCTTCATGGTGTTAGTGCGTGTTTTTATTTCATTATTAAGGACTGACTATTGTACGTCAAGAGGACCAAGAGGATTGTCGTTTTGTCAATTTCTGACCTAGCCTATTACTTTAATGTTGAATGGCCCAATAAAATTTTGATTTTGGTTTTTCGTAAATAATTATTTAGTAGAGTAAATCATCTTAATTATCTACATTACCTGTTCACAGTTTTGATTTGATTCTTTTATAATTTGATTGAATATCACAACATAGGCCTTAACCTATTGAATACCTTGCACATCCTCCTAACCTCTTGAATTACCTTGTACATTCTAATACTTATATTGTTATAATCATTTTTAAGGAACAGTTTTCGTTTGAGTGCAATGAGATACATGGAAATTCGTAGACTGCAAGTTTGTTTTGGCAGGAGCACCGAATATATATGACTGGATTTCTTCGTCTCTTTCTTACATTATTTTTACAATTAGAGATTAGTTTCCTTCTTATTTAACTACTTCTTTGTGTTTCTTCCAGAATATATTTATTTTCTGTTGATTTAACTCAAGATTCAAGGATTGAAGGATAATAACTGAAGATTTTGACTTTAGGATCATCTGTGCGGCCTAGTAAGAAAAGGAAATTATTAAGCATGAACAAGTTGCCAACCAGATCTCATTAAACAGCAGGTGTGCTCGAGTGGATTTTCACTCAGCAATATGCATAATACGCCAAGATGGCGAAATTCAAACCAGGTAAACGTAAATTCTTTTTAGTATGCAGATTTGCTGTGGCTGGGGTATTTACTCTTTAGTTTATATTAAAAACGATAGAACATATTTGACTGAGAACCATATCAAAGGTGAATATCTATACAAAACGTGTTTCTGAATATCTCGTCAAAGACCCATCTTGTTGTAGTTCAATTCACAATAAATAATATTATTCAATCTTATAAGAATATATCATATACTGTAAATTCTTATAACAATATTTAAGAATATATATATATGGTCTAGACCATGAAGTTTATTCATAAACCAAATATGTAACTTGTTAAACGTAGACTTTTATCACTGTAAGGACTTGGTAATATATTCTTATCAGATTGAATAATCTTATTTATTGTGAATCGAACTACAACAAGATGGTTCTTTGACGAGATATTCAGAAACACGGTTTGCATATTGTATACTGATTCATATCGTCGTACTAAAAAGTGAATCAAATACTATTTTATGGGATATAAAACGATAAATTTATTTTGGTACTAGGTTTAAGACTACCAATTTGAATTACTAATTTTCAGGTTACAGGAATTAAGTAAACAGATTGTACCCGTGCTCAAATTGCTTAGGTTTGTTTAATAGTGCCCAAAACATGTTTCTGAGGCAGAATGAATCCAGTGCAATATACATTTTACCTTTTCAAGATTATGTTTGTTTACAGCGGTTATTAGGCGAATAGGACTTGTAATTTACAATATATTTGTTGATTTTAGATCTACACAATAAAGCGTAATTTACCCACCTCATTCAGGTCACAGTTTTCATAAAAGTAGCATTTTAACTCATGTTTTCATAAAATATTATATATAAGGATTGGCTAGCATACTGGATTGTTGAAAAATAACCCTAGAAATGAACTAATCGTGACTTCAGAGGTGAGGTGGATCATAAGATTTAAAATTACACCTCAATCGTCAAATCGGTTTGGTAGGGCGGTTGGCAAATATATAAACAGCGAAATCCCTAATTTTATAGATGATTAAACAACTTCTGTTATTAATATATATAAACTATTTGCGTTTGACATATTATATTGTTTCAGGAAAGCAACTACAATAATTCAAGAACAACTATGACTCGAGTGAAATGTTTGCAAACGCCATTTGTGAAGGTAATAAGATACGGCAAAGAGTACCAAAGTAAAAAGCCAAGTCATGTAAAATAAGTAATAGACGGCGAGTGACGTCATCATGATGAATTGTCGCCTACGTGACCTGCCTTGGAGTGGCTCTTGTACGTCTAGAGCTGACGGTCGATGGCTGGCAGTTCTTACAAGAAATATGTAAACTATATAAGTTTATCCACAGACAATAGTATATCTCATAACAAAGAGTAGAGAGTTAGTCATTACATATTTGAAATTAATGTTTGAAGTGCGAGATTTATAAAGCATTTAAAAGGTCGAGAATATCTATAGACCCACTTTCACTCGTTTTTTGAACGCTACTTTTCGCTACAAAGAGCAATAACTACAAGGAATAATAATTATTTTTTTTTTAAATTAAAACAGACATTGGGTATTTCTTTATTACAGTTATACAATTACAAAATTCATAGCATTTTTAGGTTATGCTTCAATTTTAAGTTTATCTTCACGTTGGATGTACAGTTTTGGTTATTGAAAATCGAAACAGTTTACTAAACAATAACAAATCTTTAATTGTTTACGTCGGCAAAAGCCAAAACAGATAGTAAACATTACTTTAGCGAAAAAAATATTTTCGGGTTTCTTATGCAGTGTAAAAAATCGTTTTACAGCGTTAACTTTGTGTAGTTACCATAATTTAAGTTCTTGATACTGGGAAAACAAAAAGAAAATACAATTAATCATAAAAATACAGCAAAAGGAACGCTAGGGGTTGGGTATTTTATTTTTCGTTGCAGTATTAAGGAAATATGTTGATTTATTTCACTATTAAAGTACCGTACGATGTTGGTTACCTTTACTCAACGTTATAAACACTCGACATGTCACGATCTTTCTAAGTATGTGTGGAGGAGACGGAGGTGTAACATTGAACGTGATATAAACTCAGCAACTTGAGTGTTCTGTGACAATAAAACTTGATTCAAACTTGAAAGTTAACGTCCGTTAACAAACTGCTACTAGGCTACTACATTCATAGTCTTCCGGCTGTAATCCTACATTCGCCATGTCGTTATTAAGGATACGAGTTACGAGTAAAACAAAATGTCAAACTGAGAACTCAAAATTGTGTCAAATTATAAGGTATTTAGAAATAGAAGATTATGTTGTATTCACATTTTTAAATTAACCAAGTAACTTAAATCTGGTAAGTACGGTTGTAAACGAATACAGTAGTTCGTGAGTAGACATACACGTGACCGTACACTTCTCGGAAGATTGGCAAGTATATCAGTGAAAGAATAATTCGAGCGTGTAGTAAGTCTTAGGGTTGGTAATATCGACGAGTAAATACTCTCTTACTTAGTATAGTTAACTAATAATAATTAGTATAGTTAACCAATCCCAGGCGTAATAACTTGGACAGGATATTCCAAAGGGACGGCTTACAAGGGAAGTGTTGGTCAGGAAGGGAATACCTTACAGTAAAGTTGTGCTGCTTGAAGGGGCTATAACCTGCTACTGCAAAAGCATACTCGACCGGCATTGGACTACAACTCGCACTCTTGGACTATAGTACCAACCGGCGACCGAATAAGTTGCGGCACTTCAGTTAGGCTAACACAGCGTTGCCCTAACGTAAGTCAATAGATAGGAGCATGGTCAACATTGGTTAACTGGAAATAATTTGATCGTAAATACCTTAGGGTCAAAGTTCAAATTCGACATCTCAAGGTAGGCGATGATGAGTCAATTTTATTGTAGGCGTATCTGGTGGCCGCGGGATGACCTTGAATCTCGAGATTAATAAGAGAATAGAGACCCAGACTTGCTCAGACCTCTGGATATTGCGATACCCGTTCCATGAACTATCTAAGGGAATATTAGTGATCAATATTTAGATTGGAGGGTTGAATCCCTCACAAGACAAACGAAAACAGATTTCAGATAAAAACTAAATAAATTTGGTTAAATAACATTAAGCGTAGAAACTGCTCCTAGAGTGCTGTAATGTGTTTTTCCTAATAAAGCTCTGTCCCCAGGTATTATTTATTGTATCTTGTTCTCATCGTAATATTTATTTGTAACAGCAGTTAGTATATTGTTAAAGGTTTTGTTTGATGTTACCCCTCCAGTTGACTATTCTTTTGTTCTCTGTTCTTCCTTAAAGTACTTCTATGTAACGTTTCATGTGTTACAAATATGTATGACATTAGCAACCGACAATCTAAAAACAACTATCAAATAACAAATAACAAACCACTATGGATACTATTAAGACTTGTAATAAGTGGCTGCCATTCTTTAAATTTATCATTTGAAAAAATAGATAATGAAAATATCCTTTTAGCGAATTTCCCTATAGGGAAGTAGCTATTACCGTAGGTGGCATGGTAAGACCTAGGCCCGGGACCGATTTACTTTTTCATTTTCATGTCCCCAGAGGCCAAAAACACTATTCGTTCAAATTTTTATATATGTATATATATATATATATATAGATTTATATATATATATGTGTCCGTGAACACGATAACTTGAGTAATTTTTGTCCGATTTTGATGAAATTTTGTTTGAAGGTGTAAGGCGGGATAAACTTGAATGAGTTCGCGAACCAGCTTGATCAGCATGGGAACAGGGTTTTACGGGGGGTTTTATATGGGGTAAAAATTGGTTTTTCTAATTTTTTACCCTCTAAACACAAAATTTCTCAATTTCCCTCCGGACCTTATTAAAGAGCCTAAAAAAAGAAATAATTTAGTATATCAAAGTGTTTTTGTACAATTATTGGTTACGGAGAAAATTCAAAAACATGTTATTTTAAAATTCCCATGTTATTCTTATGGAGAATATTGTAAAATGTTGTAGTTTGCTTGTTTATGGATATATTTTGATCAAACTTGGTAAATTTATTTATTTTATACAAAGATATTCATATTTTACTAAAAACACACTTTTTTACCCTCCCTGTAGCACCAAGCCTAGGTACTCACAAAACCTAATGTTAATTAAATACATTCAATTGAAAATCAATTCAGGCAAATGGAAATTCGCTTAGTCGGCAGGTTTGCTGCGGCGGGGGTATTTTATGTTATTTATAACGGCTATAGTATCGTAACATACGATGAAGCTTATTTCTCTTATAATAAGGCGCTACTTACTGAAATTTCTTATTTTAATCTGGGATTAATAGTTATTTTTATAATCCTGACTTCAGTTACCATTAACTGACCATTTTAAACATTAAAACAATATAATAAACCACCTGCTTGACGAAAAAATAAATAAAGGAACCCGTGGACGTAAACAAATACAAACATTTACATACAATTGTATTTTTAAACATTTTACAGTATAAAAATGAACACCCACAAAAGCTCTTCGATAAATTTGAATTGAAGTTTTAAAAATGGAGTGTCAAGAAATTGAAAGAAACAGTAAAGATTCTACATTTCAGGCGTGAACTTTTCTTATAAAACCAATCAAAGCTCGCGGTTATGCGCTGACTAAGGTTCAGCTTCTCGGGAATATTACAGCATTTCGCGTATTCTGCTTGGAGCTTTAGTTATAACGAAATTTAAAAAGTCTCATTACTTGAACGCTGTTCATTTTAAATTTCGTTATTTAATAAATGCACTAAATCAATGCACGTTTTAATATAAATATAACTTATAAGTGCTTAAAGTAATTTACGACATATGCAATGGTTCAAATACTACAAACATTTTTTTAGCTTCAAAATTTGTCTTAAGGTAAATTGAAAAAAATATTTGTCAATTAATTGATTACTAAATATATATTTTATTTTGAACATATCACACTTAATAGTTTTAGCTACTAACGAGTTTGAAAATATTCTACTACTTGAATTACTATGTCAAGTTTTGCGAAAAATGGTTGTGTTTGTGGAAAAAAATCCCAATAAAACAATTTTTGAAATTGGTTTAAACTGTTTTCATATTTTTAATGCTCACTTTTCACATTTATATCATTGGAAGGATCATAAATAGGATGTTTTAAGTGACAAATTCATGATCGATTAGTTCGAAGCCATTTTCTATGCTATCTGCCTTTTTATGATGTAAAAGTAAAATATCCCTGTAAGGATATTTTTTAAGCCACTGGATCTTTTTACTTAATTAGAAAGTAAATCGTTCGTTCATTTAACTTTTTTAGTAGAGCTATAAAATTACATAATAAACTAGCGACATATCAAGTGATTCATAAAATATTGGCACAGCAACCTTTGTAATGCACGACTGCTGCATCATCCATATTGTCAAGTTTACAAACGCGCTTGTTCTGCCCTGACAAAGTGTTCTTGTAAGGTAAACTTGAGTTAGTTGTGTTCTTGCAGGATATACATTATTTAATTCACAATACTAATTAAGAATCTTTACTTTGTGTAAACCTAAAAAATGTAAACTAAAATAAAACTAGTTTTTTGCGAATTACTCTATAGAGAAATAGTTATTTGTGCAACTAGTGAGCAATTGCACTTTGCACTCGAGTTGCACATTATATTTTCCCTACAGTTACCATAAAACAAATAAATAAGTAAAGAACTGTAACATATTTTTACACAGAAGTGAACTTTTAATATGACATTTAATGTGAATGTAGCATTTCAGTATAACAGCTGACCAGCTGATTTACAGCCAGTACAGTGCTGCCAACGTATTTCGCTCGCATACGACCTTGTCTGCATGTTACGCGGTCACTATTTCGTGCCTTCACTTTGCAAATCTGGAGTGAGACAATGTTATTCACTGATGAGCGAATTAGCCACTTTGCTTTCTCAAATACGTGAGAGAACATGTACATTGTACATTGTTAACTGTAGGATAAAGCTATTACAGTAGGAGTAGCTAGCCCGGGACCGATTTACCTTTAAATTTTAACGTAACCAAGGGCCGAAACACCGTTTGTAAAAAGTTATATAAAAATATGTATATTATTTAGATACGTACATTTACATACATCAAGTTGTATATATGTGTTTGTGTGCGTATCCGTAAAACCGATAACCGGGGTACCTTATTAGCCCGATTTTTTATAATATCTGATCTGGCTTGAATTTGTAGAACTGGGTAAACTAGATGCGTCAGCGAACCAGCAAGATCAGGTCATGAGAATTACTCTACAACATAGTGTAGAGCTGAAAAAAATATTTGAGTTTGACTCTATAATTATTAAAGTGTCGGAAAAAAATAATAATACAAAATTTACAATAAAAACTCTTATGTTTTTCTTATAGAGAATATACGTAAAATTTTGTATTTTGCTTGTTTATAATTGGAAATTCGTTTTTATTTAATTCTATATTATGAAAATGTTATTTATCTCTTCCCTGTAGCAGCCAACCTAAGAACTCGCAACCTAATGCTATTTAAATAGTGAAACGTTCTTTTTGAATTGCGTTATTTGTCAGTAATTTTATCGGATACAACTATTACACTTTATAACACAATTATTGTTTCTATTGAAATTATGCGATTTTTACTAATTAAAATTACGTAAATTTATCTTTTCTAACTCATAAAAATTTGGCAAAATCATTAAAACTGGCTTCTAGAAAACCCATTCTATAGCCTAAGTGAGTATTTTGAAGCAGATTTCCCACCAATGACGATTGGACTTAAATAAAGTGATTTATAGCAGCCTGTTCTTGCATGTTGTGTTTGGTATCAGATCTTTTTTACTTATTTATATATATTTTAGTGTTTTCTGCATGGTGTTTGTGCATGTTTTTATTTTATTATTATGGACTGACTATTGCACATCAAGAGAACCCAAGAGGATTGTTGTTTTGTTAATTTCTGACCTAGCCTATTACTTTAATGTTGAATGGCCCAATAAAATTTTGATTTTGGTTTTTCGTAAATAATTATTTAGTAGAGTAAATCATCTTAATTATCTACATTACCTGTTCACAGTTTTGATTTGATTCTTTTATAATTTGATTGAATATCACAACATAGGCCTTAATCTATTGAATACCTTGCACATCCTCCTAACCTATTGAATTACCTTGTACATTCTAATACTTATATTGTTATAATCATTTTTAAGGAACAGTATTCGTTTGAGTGCAATGAGATACATGGAAATTCGTAGACTGCAAGTTTGTTTTGGCAGGAGCACCGAATATATATGACTGGATTTCTTCGTCAATTTCTTACATTATTTTTACAATTAGAGATTAGTTTCCTTCTTATTTAACTACTTCTTTGTGTTTCTTCCAGAATATATTTATTTTCTGTTAATTTAACTCAAGATTCAAGGATTGAAGGATAATAACTGAAGATTTTGACTTTAGGATCATCTGTGCGGCCTAGTAAGAAAAGGAAATTATTAAGCATGAACAAGTTGCCAACCAGATCTCATTGAACAGCAGGTGTGCTCGAGTGGATTTTCACTCAGCAATATGCATAATACGCCAAGATGGCGAAATTCAAACCAGGTAAACGTAAAATCTTTTAGTCTGCAGATTTGCTGTGGCTGGGGTATTTACTCTTTAGTTTATATTAAAAACGGTAGAACATATATGACTGAGAACTAGGGTCTCTATCAAAGGTATATCTATACAAAACGTGTTTCTGAATATCTCGGCAAGGACCCATCTTGTTATAGTTCAATTCACAATAAATAATTATATCATATACTGTATATTCTTGTAACAATATATAACCTATATGAAGAATATATTATTTAAGAATATATATATATGGTCTAGACCATAAATTTTATTCATAAACCAAATATGTAACTTTTAAACGTAGACTTTCATCACTGTAAGGACTTGATAGCATATTCTTATCAGGTTGAATAATGTTATTTATTGTGAACTGAGCTACAACAAGATGGTTCTTTGACGAGACATTCAGAAACACGCTTTGAATTTTGTATAAATTAATTATTCATATCGTCGTACTAAGGGAAATCAAATATTATTTTATGTGATATAAAACAATAAATTTATTTTGGTACCAAGTTTAGGACTACCAATTTGAATTACTAATTTTCAGGTTATAGGAATTAAATAAAACGATGGTACCTGTGCTCAAATTACTCAGGTTTTTAATAGTGTCCAAAACATGTTTCCGAGGCAGAATAAATCCAGTGCAATATACATTTTACCTTTTCAAGATTATGTTTGTTTACAGCAGTTATTAGTTGAATAAGACTTGTAATTTACAATATGTTTGTTGATTTTATATCTACACTATAAAGCGTAATTTAACCACCTCATTCAGGTAACAGTATTCATAAAAATAGCATTTTAACACATGTTTTCATAAAATGCTGGTTAGCATACTGGATTATTGAAAATGAACCCTAGAAATGAACTAATCGTGACAGGGATGAAGTCCTAAAGGAATTTACCTTTTTAATTAGCATTCAGGGGTGAGGTTGATCATAAGATTTAAAATGACTCCTCAATCGTCAAATTGGTTTGGTAGGGCGGTTGGAAAATATATAAACAGCGAAATCCCTAATTGTATAGATAATTAAACAACTTCTGTTATTAATATATTTAAACTATTTGTGTTTGACATATTATATTGTTTCAGGAAAGCAACTACAATAATTCAAGAACGACTATGACTCGAGTGAAATGTTTGCAAACGCCATTTGTGAAGGTAATAAGATACGGCAAAGAGTACCAAAGTAAAAAGCCAAGTCATGTAAAATAAGTAATAGACGGCGAGTGACGTCATCATGATGAATTGTCGCCTACGTGACCTGCCTTGGAGTGTCTCTTGTACGTCTAGAGCTGACGGTCGATGGCTGGCAGTTCTTACAAGAAATATGTAAACTATATAAGTTTATCCACAGACAATAGTATATTTCATAACAAAGAGTAGAAAGTTAGTCATTACATATTTGAAATTAATGTTTGAAGTGCGAGATTTATAAAGCATTTTAAAAGGTCGAGAATATCTATAGACCCACTTTCACTCGTTTTTTGAACGCTACTTTTCGCTACAAAGAGCAATAACTACAAAGAATAATAATTATTTTTTTAAAATTAAAACAGCCATTGGGTATTTCTTTATTACAAATATAAAATTACAAAATTCATAGCATTTTTTTAGGTTTTGCTTCAATTTTAAGTTTATCTTCACTTTGGATATACAGTTTTGGTTGTTGAAAATCGAAACAGTTCACACAACAATAACAAATCTTTAATTGTTTACGTCAGCAAAAGCCAAAACTGATAGTAAACATTACTTTAGCGAAAAAAATATTTTCGGGTTTCTTATGCAGTGTAAAAAATCGTTTTACAGCTTTAATTTTGTACAGTTACTATAATTTAAGTTTCTTCTTATTCTTTAAGTTAACTGGGACAACAACAAAAAATACAATAAATTATGAACATACGATAAAATAAACGCTAGGGGTTGGGTATTTTATGATTTTGTCGTTGCAGTATTAAGGAAATATGTTGATTTATTTAATTATTGAAGTATCGTACGTCGTTGGATACATTTTTTCAACGATATAAACACTCAGCATGTCACGATCTATTTAAGTATGTGTGGAGAAGACGGAGGTGTAAAACTGAACGTGATATAAACTCAGCAACTTAAGTGTTCTGTTACAATAAAACTTGATTCAAACTTGAAAGTTAACGTCCGTGAACAAACTGCTACTAGGCTACAACGTTCATAGTCTTCCGGGTGTAATCCTACATTCGCCATGTCGCTATATGGGACACGAGTTACGAGTAAAACAAAATAACAAACTGAGAACTCAAAATTGTGTCAAATTATAAGGTATTTTGAAATAGAAGATAATGTTGTATTAAACATTTTAAATTAACTAAGTAAATAAAATACGGTAAGTACGGTCGTAAACGAATACAGTAGTTCGCGACTAGACACACACGTGACCGTACAATTCTCGGAAGATTGGCAAGTATACCCGCGACCGAATAAGTCTTAGGGTTTATAGTATCAATGAGTAAATACTCTTGGTCTTTGAGGCATACAAACAAATCATAAAATTAGTATAGTTAGCCATTCCCAAGCGTAATAACTTGGGCAGGATATTCTACTGGGACGGCTTACAAGGGAAGTGTTGGACAGCAAGGGAATACCTTACGGTAAAGTTGTGCTGCTTGAATGGGATATACCCTGCCATTGCAAAAGTATACTCAGGCATTGGACTATAGCTCGCACTCTTGGACTATGGGACCGACCGGTGACCAAATAAGTTGCGGCAGATCAGTTAGGCTAACACATAGTTGCCCTAAACCTAAAGTCAATAGATAGGAGCATGGTCAACATATGTTAACACGAAATAATTTTATTGTAAAGACCTTAGGGTCAAAGTTCAAATTTGACATATCAAGGTAGGCGATGATGAGTCAATTGTAGGCGTATCTGGTTGCCACGGGATGAGCTTGAATCTCGAGAAATATAAGACAACAGAGACCCAGACTTGCTCAGGATATTGAAATACCCGTTTCCTGAACTATCTAAGGGAATATAAGTGATTAATATTTAGATTGGAGGGTCGAATCCCTCACAAGACAAACGAAAACAGATTTCAGATAAAAACTAAATAAATTTGGTTAAATAACATTAAGCGTAGAAACTGCTCCTAGAGTACTGTAATGTGTTTTTCCTAATAAAGCTCTGTCTCCAGGTATTATTTATTGTATCTTGTTCTCATCGTAATATTTATTTGCAACAGCAGTTAGTATATTGTTAAAGGTTTTGTTTGATGTTATACCTCCAGTTGACTATTCTTTTGTTCTCTGTTCTTCCTTAAAGCACTTCTTGTTTATACAGGGTGGCTGAAAAGTAACTTGCACCCCTACTTAACTTTTCAACCATTTGAGATATTTGAAATCGGTTTACGGCAACCTTCTTAGATATGAGGGACTACAATAATTATGGCCAATTTTGAAAATTTTGCCCTTAGGGGTAGGGGGGGTAGGGGGTAGCTCAAAATTTTCAAATAGCAACTATAGTCGAGTTTGGTATCATTTTGTAGGGTTTGACAAAACATAACAATTAACATAAGGAAAATAGAAATCGGACCATTAATAACAAAATGGCAGCTAAAAATGATTTAGACAATGGTTATTTAAAGTAATTTTGAGCTGCTATTTTGTTATCAATGGTCCGATTTCTATTTTCTTTATGTTAATTGTTATGTTTCGTCAAGACCTACAAAATGATACCAAACTCGACTATAGTCGCTATTTGAAAATTTTGAGCTACCCTCTACCCCCGCTACCCCTAAGAGCAAAATTTTCAAAACTGACCATAATTATTGTAACCCTTCATTTCCAAAGAACTTGCCGCAAACTGATTTCAAATATCTCAAATAGTTAAATAGTTAAAGAGGGTGCAAGTTAATTTTTTGCCACCCTCATGGTTATTTGGATTTGAAACTTTTTAGGACGCCATTTTGTTATTAGTGAGCCGATTTTGGTTTTCTTTATGTCAATGTTCATGTTTCGTCAATACCTGTAAAATGATACCAAACTCGACTATACTTGTCATTTGAAAATTTTGAGCTGCCCCCTACCCCCGCTACCCCTAAGGGCAAAGTTTTCAAAATTGACCATAATTATTGTAGCCCCTCATATCTAAGAAGGTTGCCGCAAACCGATTTCAAATATCTCAAATGGCTGAAAAGTTAAGTGGGTGTGCAAGTTACTTTTCAGCCACCCTGTATAGTGGTATACTATTTGATTTAGAGTTGTGATCACTATATGCATATTAAACTCCAGCAGTTAGTCTTGTTTATGTGTGGATATAGAGGTTCGATAACCGATAGAAGAAATCCACTTTCTGAGAAAAACACGTAATTCCCCTTAAAAACTTTGAAACACATAAGGTAAACGCACCAGTAGCTGACAGTATAAGAAACTATACGCACTTAATAATCCGTGGTTTTGAATAAATAGGAACTTAAGAGATATTACGGATTTTATGTGATTCTAAATTTAGTGTAGTTCTCAAATTTGTCATAAAAAAGGGTTTTTTAAATATATTTTATAACATTTTTTAACTTAATGCAACCTTTGTACGTGTTCCAGTGGCTGACAGTGAAAAAAGTGCTTGTACCAGTAGCTGACTGTCAGTTGTCCCAGTAGCTGACACTGGTACTAAAAATGTAATAGCTGCTAAACCTAAGGGTTTTATAATTTATAAGTCGAATAAAATCTAACTTAATAATTAAATAATTATAAAATCATGTAAAACGTTATTAAGAAAATTTATTTTACATATTTTAAAATAAAAAATATTTACATAAAAAAAATAATTAAAAAATTACCATGAGACCTACGGTAATAGCTCTATTTCCAATAGGGAAATTCGCTAAAATCAGTTATGGGGTCTTATTTCTTTATTATAATGACATTTTAAGGTGTGGTTGAGATCACATAAATTATGAATAGTAAGCAAATTTCGATGGGTAAAACTAATTTAATATTGTGCAAGTAGCAAATATCTGTCAGCTAGTGGAACTTGTATAGCTTTTGTGTACCAAAGCCTGACATTGATATAATTTTAAATCCAAAACCCCTAACACCCCAATTTTATTATGAAATTGTCAACAAAGGTATAATTGATTAAAATAATGAGCCTAATCATTAATACTATTTAAGAAATTTAGCGAAATGACAAAAAACCAAACTTACCTTCTTAACAATTTCATTAAGGGAATCGACTAAATGTGATGTGTACAGACAGGGTCACTTTCAAAACAACACCATTCAGTGAGTATGGGCTAAATTTCACTGATTTGTTTGTTAACAAATCAAGAATAAACATATGTTCTTCTAACAATGCAATCATGTGTACATATTTTTAAGAGACCACGTTATAATGTAAAGAAACTCAAACTGTCAGCTTCTGGAGCACTGTCAGCTACTGGTGCATTTACCTTATGTTTAGTACAATGTTTAAGTTAAAAGTTAAAAGAATAGAAAAGAAAGAAGTAGTATACAACAAAACACCATGATTACTTGCTCAACTTCCTTTACTGCTCTGAAACTAAATCAAGCATATTGAGGAGCAGCATATCAAGGTATTGAGGATCAACTTATACACAAGTGTAAGACACAACGTTTAAATAATATTTCGTAACTTGACTCGGAAATTCAATAAAATTGAAATTGAATGTAAAAGTTTTCCTGTTGTTTACAGTTATTATTGTATTTTCTTAAGTATGTCTCCTTAAGGTGGCACCAAACATGAGCCGAGTTTGATTATCTTCTAATCTTTTAGTACTTACGCTCCAGTAAGAGTAAATTAACAATCAACCTAGGGTCCGTTTTTATAAGTCTAACTGCTTAGGTTAGCTGTCTATCTTGCTGACCTAGGGGTTTGATGATTTGATAGTTGTAATATGTGTATTAGGGGACTACTAAGAATATAGTAACCTTAGAGCTTTACATTATTGGTTATAAAGGACGAAAGTTAAAGCACACCAAATCAATAGTACCCATCTTTTAATACAAAACGTAAAATCTTGCAAGGAAAAGTGAATTGTAAATTAAATTACTTGTTATTACCAATGAATACAAACCTCTACCTAGCGGCCGCCACGGGAACTATCGAAAATTCGAATATTTCCAGACTTCTTGGGTTTGTATTCATTGTTATTACTAACTAGAATAATTAGTCTAGTATATAGTATATAGTAGTTTATTGTATAATATTATTATAGTAAAATCATAGTTTTATGACGATATAATCAACAAGTTTTATTACTTAATAAAAAGCACATCACCAGAAATATTTTAAACATAGATGCTAATATCAAGTTAAACTGTCTGCACTCTGCAAGTTTGCAGCCCGAGGCCTTGCGTTGTTAGTTTGACCTTATCTATACCAATCATGCCTGAGGTATTACCAAGTCTATGCCTTGATATCTTCACGAGTGATAATTAAATTTATAGAATGCTATTCAACTAATAATAATGGTTTCAATACCTGATTCTGGCAATCCAATTGTTGTGTTCACAACTAGTTGCAAGCTACTAAGAAATCATCAGGTGAGTACAAGAATGCTTACTTGTACTCACCTGATGATGATCTTTTATCAGATCGAAACTAGTTGTGATTAAAACAATTGGATTGCCAGAATCAGGTATTTAAACAATTATTATTAGTTATTCTTTGCAATCCGGAGGCTATACATACTATAATGAAAAAATTTCTATTCAATGTTGTACAACACACAGATCACACAATAATTGTTCATTACTAGTATAAATTTGGTGAGTAAGGTTAAAATATACTACTGTAGTATGCATGACATGATCAACTGAAAATCGAACACTTGATACCTTTATTGTGATTCCTAATTGATTGTACTAAAATGTACACTTTTTGCTTGATTACATCACTTTGATGATAATAGATTTCCCTCGTTGTAAAAGATGCGTTCCCATAATAAAACAGGGTTTTAGGATATCAATTTGGTGTACAGAAGGTGTTTTATAATGCAACTAGCTGGACCCGCGGGCTTTGCCCCGTTTAACTTCACCAGTGAGCTCGTTCACATGGCTCAAGCACGTCCTGTTTGAAGCTCGTTCGCTTAGGTTGGAGCTCGTTCGCTCCGCTCACTTGCCTTCAGGTTAGCTCGTTCGCTACGCTAACTCGCTTCCAGGTTGAAATTCGTTCGCTACGCTAACTCGCTTCCAGGTTGAAATTCGTTCGCTACGCTAACTCGCTTCCAGGTTGAAATTCGTTCGCTACGCTAACTCGCTTCCAGGTTGAAATTCGTTCGCTACGCTCACTCACCTTTTGGTTGCAAATTGGCTGTAGTCATAAATAAAAAAAAAATAATAGTGCTGCACCCTGTTGGTAACCCTTGTAACTTTAATGCTATTGAACATCATAGAACAGAACCAACTTGTTTAATTGAAACAGTTGTTAAGAAATTCCTTTTAAATATGAAAAATCTTAAGGTTAACATGGGAAACTCCAGAGCCACTGGGGCGGAGCCCGAAAGCCCGATCAGAATAAAAACTACTTAGTTTTCCTATTTAATGCCCAAAGAATCGGTGTTCCGAATTTCAGCCTCCTAGGTAAATGGGAAGTGGGAGAATTAGTGATGAGTGAGTGAGTGAGTAAGTCAGTCAGTCAGTAAGGGCTTTGCATTTTATATATTTAGATATATTTACTTAACCTCATGAAGTCCTAAGATTAATTATAGACGAAAGTGGAAATTAAAAGCAGAAACTAAATATTTCAAAGTAATACACATAGTGGAAGATTACCTACCGCAATGTCATTTACCTTGGCTGCATATTCTCGTGAGATAAAATTTAAATATAAAGAGAGTTGTTCCAACGTCATAGCCTGAATATCTTCCACATAACTCCACGGCCTCGTGAAATTGAGGGGAAGCTCATCTCGGCCACGGCAATTCATCTACATATCAAACTGTGTGATTCGGTTATTCTGTATTATTGCATCGCTATTTAAATACAACATAGAGGTATATTATTGTTGTATTAAATAAACCTTGCCAATTTTTGGTAAGTATATAATTTATATTTTTAAGGTTCAAGGATTAATTTTAATTAAGAGGTTAGTAGTAGGTTTTACAAAAATAAAACTATGCGTAAAAAAGTTTTTTAGTGACTTTCCCATATAATAAGCTATTGCCGTAGGTCTCATGGTAAGACCTAGACCCGGTACCGATTTACTTGTTTGTTTTGAGGTTCCCAGAGGCCAAAAACACCATATATATATGTCCGTTAGCACGATAGCTCGAGAAAAAATGATTCGAAGATGATAAAATTTTGTACAAACGTGTAAACCTACGTTTATTCGAACGTAATCGGACCATGGTAACAGTGGTTTGGGGGGGGGGTTATGAGGTAAAAATTAAGTTTTCCCAATTTTGACCCTAAAAAAAGATTTTGAAATTTCTTTCTTAACCACTTTGTAGAGATTAAACAAAGAAATAATGTTTCCTACAGTCACCCGAAAAAGTTGGCTTTTTTATACTGTTTATAGTACAGAAAGGTGCTAATTGCTGCATATTTATACTTTGCCGTACGGTTTATACTTTGCCGTACGGTTTATACTTTGCCGCACATCAGGATTCCAACGAAACAACACAAAACAGCGTGGTTCTATTATGCACGTAATCCATGTACGCTTGGAAATAGGTTGGCAACACTTAAAGATAATAATACTATGAGCAGCTGATTGACAACTACGATTTAACCTGTCATTTCGTGTTTATAGTTTCGGTATTTCTGAACTTACTGCACTTTTCTTTTAAACGTTTTCAAAACATTCCTATGATCTTAATAAACAAGAAAATACCTTTAAAGCATTTTTTTAGGCGCGGAAACCACTTGAAATTACAAAAACATACGGAACTATATTCTCAAAACGCGGAGCACATTTCTTGCCGAGGAAAAATAGCGGAGTGATACGGACCGCGGGTACTACTTTCTCTAGGGCACCATTTGTGTTGCCAGCTGAACCTAAAAACGTGTTGTATAGTGTTTGAAAGACTAATTAGTTATATGCTTTATAGTGACTGTAGGAAAAATATAATGTGTAACACGAGTGAAAAAGGCCTTTGCTGCACTCGAGATCATTCCGCACTCGCCTGCGGCTCGTGCGTAAACATTGCTCTCGTGTGCAGCAAAGTGCCACTTTCACCACTAGTTACACAAATAACTATAGTATATTGAAGCGCTGTTGTATCCCTTAACGGACACAGAGAAAACTAAAAAAGTGTAACTTAAAATTCCCATGCTATTCTTATGGAGAAAATGAAAATGGTTGTTGTTTACTTGTTTATGGATATTTGTTGATACAATTTGGCAAATTTATTTATTTCATCTTATACTACTGCCCTTTTGATCAAATACACGTTTTACCTTCCCCGTAGCAGCAAACCTAAGCAATCGTTAAATCTAATGTTATTTAAATTGGGAATAAATATGTCTTATTTATGGAAATATTTTAGTAAAAATGTAATCAGACAAGTTGAAATTTGCTGAGTCTGCAGGTTTGCTGTGGCGGGGGCATTTTTGTATTATTATATGCAGTTTATAAGCAAAGTATTTAGTTCGGTAATTTTAATTAATCCATGAAATGATGTTTCATCGTAAAATGCTATTTTTATCATAACAATTATTTTTAATGTTGTTTAATTTCCAACCAACGTATATAGCATAGTTAACCTGGTTTACATGGCCATGCCACTATTTTGTTACAATGTACATTTTACCTAGTACAATAAAAAATATTACGTATACAAATATTTGGCTGGTACAAAACAAACAGACGACCGAAAAGATAACATCAGCGTGATTCATGAATTCACTTACAGCTCTAAGATGACAACAATGACGACCAGATAAATACAATATGTCTTACATCTGTGATGGTGGCCACCGTGAGACAAGGGCAAGGCTAATTATGTGCATTGGTATTATTTGATGTTGCTGTAATTTAATAAGATGTCAAGCACGTTATGAGTGACATTTCCTGATCATGAAGATGAACATACATTACGAGTCACTTTTATGATAACATACAGTAACAGCCAAGTACACGCTAACACGAGATGACGCTATTTCTACGATCCTGTTAACAACCAATTTTGATCCTATTTATTTTCCTTCACCGTCGCAGGGAATAACTCAATCTTAGTATGAACAGTATGAACACTTAGTAGGAAAGAAACAAATTTGCCTAATTTCATCAAATTATGTTTATAAAAAGCAAATTAGGACAGTGTGCTTTTTTCTATGATAACTACATAAGGATTTTAAATTCACAGGTTTTTGGCATTTTATACTTACCCATTAAGGGCATAACAATGCTTCAATATACTAAATAATTTGGGTTTTTAGGCTCCACATAATAGGGTGTAAAGAAATTGCTAAATTTTAGGTTTTTAGGGTTAAACATTGGGAACATAATTTGTACCACATAAAACCTCCATAAGCCCCCGTTACCATGATCCGATCGTTTTTCTGTAGCAGCAAAACTAAGAAATCGTTAAACTGACATTATATAGATAGGGAATGAATATACGTCAATTTTAATGAAATATTTTAGTGAAAATCCAATCAGGCAAATTGAATTTTGCTTAGTCTGCACGATTCATAACTACATACACACATAGGGTGTATATTCATAACTTTTATTTTACAAAGTGATATAATGAATTTTATATAAATACGTAGGCCTACAGATACGTTCTACATTATTTACGTTTTGATTGATTTAGTACATACTTTGACACATGTAATCGTTATGGCTTTTATATAATTTCAAAGCGCACTTCCATTATGTACACAGTATAAATTCTAAACATTTAAGCATGTCCGATAACTTTAAAGTAATTACTTGTTAAGAAGTTCGATCGTAGTCAGAAGAGGTTGCTCTTCCATCTGCTTCACCCATTGTGAAATAGGTCTTTTTAGTTAACAATGCTCCGAATAATTTATGGATTGACTTTCCTATTTCATTATTTCCTATCCTTTTGTTTTATTTTCTTAGATGTTTTTGTAAGTTGTTTCATTGTGACTGATACTTATTAACTAGGTGTACAGTAGAGTTGTCTGTTTGAAATATTGAGCGGAGCAAGCATATTAGTCCAATAATTTTGAGAAATGTATCAGCGAATTGATTGTTCCCAGGGGGTGTCTACTAGCAGTATCTAAAATCAATGCTAAATCTGGTTCACTTTAATGTGATGTCTACTTATAGTTATACAATTTAATGCTACATCTGATTCACTTAAATGTGATGCGAACTTGCAGTATCTTAAGTCAATGGTACGTCTGGTTCACATGTATGGCATGTATACTTACAGTTTCCAAAGTCAATGGTATTTGTGGTTAAAATAAATTAATTGGTTGTCTATTCGTAGTATCTAAAGTCAATGATGCATAGGTCCCAATTGCTTATTAATTTTCAAGTATGTTATGGTCAACGGTATTAGTCCGATTGTCCTTTTCTTTTCTTCTTTCCTTTGTTTTTGTATATCTAACTTCTAGTATAAAGCGTTCATAGTATGAAAAGCCAAAATATGCAAGAGAACACAAAAAATAGATTCATATGGGAGGCTCTTTAAAATGCTATTTTCTTGACTAAAAATTCTGGCTACAGCTTTTATAGATCCATATAGATGAGATGTTTCAGTATCTAAAGATAGTAATAGTATTTGATCTTCAGTCACTGATTTACAATTTATATGGTTTAGAGGCCGCGGTATAACAGATAATAGATGTTATTTATTCTAGTTCACTCACAAAACACAATGTTTTGGAGGCGAGCTGGCAACAGTGACTAACTACTGGTGATTGTCTTGTAATCTACTCGTGCTTACGCTTTAGTTTCCCCTACTGGCAATCTACTACGGTCAATTACTACCTTATTATACATTATTTGTTTTTTTTTCTTTAGTATACAGTATAATTTGGAGTTATAGAAGATTATCGTTCACGTAATATCAACATACACAAAACTAAAAACTCAATTAACTTTTAAGTTTCTTTTCACAACTTTAGTTATTCGCAATAAGGTAGCCTAAATTAACAATTAACCTAGGGTCAGTTGTTACACGTCTAACTTATCATGTAAGCTAACCTCCTTATTTATCTAGGGGTTTGCTAGGCTGTTAGTCTAAAATCTTTTATCCGAAAGGCAAAGCAAATGTTAACCATAATGTTTATAATGATTGGCTGAAGTGAACAAAAGCCTATGCTTAAGCAATAACATCTTACGTGTGAGAAATTTTTATTAACCAAATATGACATTCTGTAGGTGAAAGTGAAATGATATATATATCAGATAGAGTAATTATTATTTGTTTTCATTTATTGTAAATTTTGGTATTTTTAGAGCTCGCGGGACACCTGATGGGCGTGTTGAGCCCGCGGAGACACCTGATGGGCGTGTTGAGCCACGGGCACCGCTGGATAGGCGTGTTGAGCCACCAGCACCGTCGGATGGGCGTGTTGAGCCCGCGGGACACCTGATGGGCGTGTTGAGCCCGCGGGACACCTGATGGGCGTGTTGAGCCCGCGGGACACCTGATGGGCGTGTTGAGCCCGCGGGACACCTGATGGGCGTGTTGAGCCCGCGGGACACCTGATGGGCGTGTTGAGCCCGCGGGACACCTGATGGGCGTGTTGAGCCCGCGGGACACCTGATGGGCGTGTTGAGCCCGCGGGACACCTGATGGGCGTGTTGAGCCACGGGTACCGCTGGATAGGCGTGTTGAGCCACCAGCACCGTCGGATGGGCGTGTTGAGCCCGCAGGTCCGTAGTCGTAGGTGGAGAGGAGGACTTATGTCGTCTCCCACCACCTTAAGATGATATATACAGGTGTACGTCAAGTACTGACGGTAGTTTACGTCGGCCTCCTGACCGAGCAGACTGTCTAGAAAGTGTTAAATTCTGAGCAAGAGACGCCAGAATCGACTTGGAGAGCATTAGCACATTAAACCGGCCCAGCTTGACTTCTCTGCAGGAAAGCCAGAACTGTCTCCAGTGGAACACAGCAGCCATGGGACAGAGGATTCTGGGGTGAAGGTAGCAAGGATCTAGACCGCGGACCCACACGGATACCTTGTAGGAGTGTCGTAGACCACCGGGCCAGTAAGGACGTGGTAATTATAATATAGTACATTTACTTTATATGGATGGTTATTTTCTCATTTTGCAATAGTGTTTATTTAAGGCCAAAACATAGATAACTTTTCCATGCATAACAACATTAAATTAAGCCAGTTGTACGCTAGGACTGATCCAACCATTACCAAACCCTGAACACGAGCCCGGAGACAATGCCTGGTAGTAGGACTATGGACCTAGGATCAAGACTGTATATACAATTGTACATAGAAGCCTGTGTGTTAGCAAAAGAAAAACACTTAATAAAAAGAAGTGTAAGATACCCAGTCTTTCACTTAGCGACCCTTACTAACCTTGAGAAGGCCTAGGGTTCT
The DNA here is from genome assembly GCF_028750875.1 of Macrosteles quadrilineatus. Classification (NCBI taxonomy): domain Eukaryota; kingdom Metazoa; phylum Arthropoda; class Insecta; order Hemiptera; family Cicadellidae; genus Macrosteles; species Macrosteles quadrilineatus. The sequence continues at coordinate 36,501,707 of NW_026542595.1, forward strand.
AGGGGAAACTTTCACATAATTTATTTAATATGTCCGTTAGCACGATAAATCGAGTAAAATCATCCAATTATTAGGTTGTTTGGTAAAAACATTGTACAAAGAGTGGTTGCAAGAAGAGCCATCGATGGTTGCAAGTTGCTGAAGTACAAGTTCGCTGAACTGGGTCTTGTGTTATTCGTTTGCCCAGATTCACGGAGTATCAATCCCGACCATAGGGTTACTAGGTCTCCGTGACGACAAGTTTCATCTATTCGTTCATATCGTAATTTATTCGTTTTTATCGAACTTTATTGACGACCTTCAGTAATTTATGTTGACTCTTTGCTGTCAAAATGGTCTATTCTTGATCTGAAACTCGTTGTCATTACAGCAGCCAAGGATTACTTTATGGAGGTATTTTAACCATAAAAATCATTGTTTTCGTTGTATGTGTCAGAGATTTATAATCGGTATACATATGAACCATACATTGTATGCTCGTAGCACGAACTGTACTAAATAGCCACCATCTGTCACTGAGCGAGGTACTAAATCAATTCACCAGTCAGAACTCTGGCTTAACTTTCAGTCCAAGTTGAATTAAGTTTGGATGCTTTCATTGGCCTGACCCACTCTTGCTCTTGAATCATGCTATTAGTATGGAAACTGATAAATCAATTGATGAGAGATTTTAAAAAGTTGATCCGGGTTGTGTGAAGAGTACATTTACTTTATATGGATGGTTACTTTCTCATTTTACAATAGTGTCTGGCCAAAATATAGAAAAAGTTTTCCATGCATAACAACATTAAATTTAGTTTAATTTACGTATAATATATTAATTATTGAATAATATGCAATAGAAATTGGTATTTTTTACTACTGATTGTTTATAGCAATTTTACTATCTCGTAAATTCTAAGCTCCTACAAATATTTTACGACACTATTTATTTACTAAACTTTTACTGTTTTATTTCAGACCAAAGAGCTCTCAGACCTATGCAATTTTTCCATAGGACTATATATGACAAAATACATCCCATGACGTAACATATAAAAATATATTGTTGGCATTATGCGTTTGTTATGTAATAATTCGTGTATATTGTGTTACGGTTATTTTTTGATTACCTTAAGACCTACAATATAATACGAATAAATTGAAGTATGCTGGTAAGAGGATATGTTGATACCTTTTAAAAGAAGACGTCAAGGAAGATGATCCTGCGGGCAGCAAACTGTTGGTTTAGCCAACAGCTAACAAACCAAGTTTGTTGAGCCCCAACAATCGAAAAATCACGATCCTCCTCGATCCTACAGAAAACTCCATCCATATTCCAAATAAATAAATCTTGTCTTCAGAGGTAAAAAAAAACTTAATTCTTGTTAATTTCTAGTTTGTATTTAATTCCACTAAATGAAGTTCATTCAGGATTCCACTGATAATTTTAAACATACATAAATTAACTATGTAGCTGTTGAGACTTCATTTAAACTCATAATTTATAAACGTAAAAAACATAAACCCACATTGAAATAGTAAATTTGTATTGTATCGCTAAAACATATTACCCTACCCTGATCCCCACGTTTCAATACTGTTTGGTCGTATTATAGTTTATGTCAATTTCTACTCTAAAAATTCTATGCAATTCAGCAGCTACAATTTTTTTACAGCATTACAATAGTTTACAATTTGAAAAATCTAGTATAGCAACATTGGGACCTTTTCTATTGATTCACTACCACTAGTCTTAAGAGCAATAGATTATTAGCAATATAAGTTGTAGTGAGTTAATCTTTGTTTAGGTTAGGTTAGGTTAGTATAGAGTTTAGCGTAGAGTTAAAAAAACCTAACCTAACCTAACAACATTCCACTAGTGGTAAATTAACAATAACCACTAGTGAATACAATAACCAGCGGTGGTGAAGTAACGGGAAAGGACCCAACATTGTTCTAGTTCCATATTTAAAAAAAACCCACATAACGTCATAATTTATTTAACACTAAGTTCCAATAAATGTGCCACAGCCACCGTTTTGTCGGTAGTTCAACCCAGCTGACGTTACAATGTGGCTGACCAATAATATGAATTATTTCTCCATTGAAAGTCTGATTCCACAGCTGGAAATATTACACGTGAAAATTAAAACCAAGATAACTATATCATTTAAACTGCAAAGATAAAATTTGTTGTATTCTTTTACTTAAAAACTACTTACTGCTTTTAAACGCATTTCCCTTAATTTTGTTTCCGTATACAGCAAACTGAAACTCTGACCTGGACAACTTATTAGAATGTTTACCTGTAATTGAATCCATAAACAATCCATAAGCCATCCATAACGATTCCCTAAAATTAAGTTAGTCGTTCACTCATTATTTCATAATCTTTGGTTTTCTTAGGGGATGCATCGTTGCCTATTATATGTTTCTATAAATTAATAATTAAAAATAAAATATATATATTACGGGATAAACCTGACAATGTCATTTAAAAAACACACAAAATATTATTTAGAAAAATATTTTAAGTTAAAAGTTTTTAACGTATAAGAAAATGCAGAGTTTTTATTAAATTTTAATTTTTTAATCCACGATGCCTTATATAATGAGTTCAATATATGTTTTGACAGTACGGACAGTAATTATTACCTTTATTTTTTATTCAGGGAAATAAAGGTTTTGGATTCAAGTGTAATTTTTCCTAAAGTGTAGTACAAACCCCCTCAAAAATCATATGAATCCAGGTAAAGCCCTTATGGATTCATTGTTCATAATACTTAAAAATATTGCCTACTGTATTGGTTCAAACGCAAGAGATTGTGTTCCAGCCGCTATGTTCCACTGGGTTTAGCTTCACTTTGTTGCATCAAAGCTGTTAGGTTCCCTTAATTTTTTGCACACTCTTGGAAAATTCAGAAACAGTGTTCCACTGTTTGGGACTGGACAACATCAGATGAACGATTGTGTCCACAAATATCAGCCAACGGCCGCTTCAATTTCCTTTCCAACTGCTTCACAACTTTATAGATTGGAAGATGGCATGCAGAACATAATCTTAATCGTAATTGTGTTTCTGGCATTACGTGCTTGCTGACTTTCCCATCATGTGAAGTTCTGTTACGGGAACTATCGTTTCTGTGACGCGAACTGTTCGCGTTGTTACGGAAACTTTATTAAGGGAACGGACTATCCAGTTTCTCACATAAGCTGGACAGGCTTATTTTCTACCACCCCGTGCTCTTAAACAAGACGACAATGAAAATCAACCTGGCAAACTATGAGAAAGTTTGGTAACGGTACTGTGAGGTGCGCCGAAGCTAAACTAGGAGCTCTTTTTCTCTGGGCCGCTGCTATATTTCTACTGAGTTGTTTACTTCAGAGTGCCACTGACCATTAAAAAAAAAAAAAAAAAAAAAAAAAAAAAAAAACATAATGTCGACGAACATCCGCTCTCGCCGCTGGTCCATCGACGTTATAATTAACCTGATCAATTTGGCTAATGCATTTTAATTACCAAGATAAGGTCATTTAAAAATTAAAAAATACTTTAAAATATTCACTTAGTTTTAAGAAAGATTCTTCTTATCAATAAGAGTCCAAAAACTTCTGTATTGGGTATAATAAGCTGTACATTATCTGCAGTCTTGATAATTTTAAAACAACGCTATACATTTAGCTGAGGCTACAATATTCACTTCTTCAAAAATGATGTATCACATTTGAAATCGGTCTGTGCTTAGGAATACGATGAAAAACAAAGATAAAATATTCGATATCTATTATATACTCAAATAGTCTTCATATGCACTTCTTGTGATGTCTTACACAGTTTGGACACACTCCCCTTCCAGCAACTTATAGAGTTTTCAAACAAAACAAACAAACAAAAAATAGCTAAAACCACAAATATCGGGCCAACGGCATAATACAATGTTTTAAAGTGTGGCTTGAATAAAAATTAGAAATGTCTATCACAAAATATGGAGAACATTAAAATACAAATAAAAAAATATTTATTATACAATAAATAATTTAACGCTTAGAGAAGATTTTTGTAGTTAGAGAAAATATTAAAAGTACGTTTTTACCCTAAAACATCATTTACAATCTTATTAATTGTGTTTGTGAAACTGGAAACTATACAACGCATTTCAACGGGTTTCTCGGTTGCGTATTCATTGTTTTACGAGAGCACGCCCCGTGGTCGAAAAATCGACCAAAAGTATGTTTTGTACAAACTTTTCTATTTTTACCCCACACTGTAAATAAAACATGTGATTGGAATGTCTTCCATTTGTTTTGATTTTCTGTTTATATTGTGTTGTTATTTCGTCATCGCCATAGCAACTCATAAGACCCATGTTAACTAGGGAACCCGTGCGGCTCAATGAGCCGCCTAGTATTGAAACATAACGCCGAGGAAAACCTTATGCTTAAATTTTAGTAACTTTAGTTACATCTTAGAGTTATTTGAAAACTTGTTAGAAACTAATTTTAAAAATCTCTAATGGCGTCACCAAGGTTCACCTACATAATTTCTGCTCTCGATTTTAACTGATAACTTCTAATGAATGCTAAACGATCTGCCTCAATTCGAGTTAATATGTTGCAACAAAGTTTTTCCAGCATTGAGAATTGAAGAACACTGTTACCGTACTGATACCCTTTCTTAAGTAATTAAAGTTGGACCATTTTATTCCTTTGATTTGAGACATCCCCCGATCAAACGAATTTTCTCCGTAGAGTAACCTGAAAAGTGGGGTGATGTCAACCATTTCATGTGCTCCATTTTTTACCCACAAACTCGGGGTTACCAACTGGACAGCCATAACCTGCTTTGAATAGGCTAAAGCAGCAACACCATTGAAAGTTGGTTAACGTAATTTTAACAAATTTTTTTGAAATATCTCGATCTGTCAGTGTCTGAAGTAAACATTTCTTGCATGCATTCATTTGATCTGACATTTAGGCAAGTTTACTTACCCACCGTGACAACACTATGAGCTTCGTATATTTTTTCACTTCCAAAGTAAGTTGCATAGCAGAACTGGCAAATATTATTCATCTCACAAAGTGAATGTGTATCTGGATGGGTATCTGTTAGACCAGGTCTCTATCTTTTTCTACTCTCCTCATACGCACAAAATATCTTGTGTCCTACTACCGTGTTCAATATTTCTTCTTTGAACTTGAGGCATTTTCTGTTCTTCCAACAAAACTGATTTGAACTGTTTAACTTGGTCTTAACCTACTAAATATTACAAACATCAATATTTACTCCCAAAAAGCTACAGCTTCTTATAAACAGCTGTTTTTTTGTTTTAAATTTGTTCTATGTATTTCTTATGGGGAAAACCCGACCTTTGAGTGGGCCTCACGCTCTTAAGGGCAGGAATTTTAGAATTCTAAAACCTTATTGCAAAACTACATATTGAGACGAATCTTTTGACACCTCAAACGTTGAAATTGGTCCACAAATAAGGGAGGAGTTGCGTTAACAAAAAACGGCTTCACGTATTATATATATAGATTTTTTTAACCGACTTCCCCACTACCAACAAAAGGAGGAGGTTCTCAATTTGTTTTAATTTCAAATTCATTTTTTGTGCTTATTTTTGAGCCTATTTTAATTTATAAAGGGATTCTGCACACCTACAGGAAAATAGCTTTCTAACGGTACGCGTAGATTTTCCCTACGATACACACGAGCTGAGAAAAAAGGTTTTAAAGAAACATGCTTGCCTATTAATATATAGATATCTTCCTGAATGGTTTGTTTCAAAAGATTTGTTTGCATGAATGATGACAGCAGCAGCGCCCAGAGGCTCGGGCTACTTAGTTGGCTTGGATAATGCTTCTCTCCCTTCCACAGTAAATCATACCCCTGGGCCATCAGCAAATGTGGACACCAGCTGGCAAATATAACAGTTGTAACATTATCCCCCCTTTCATGTAATCGTGCAAATTTTTTTATAAAAATTGACTTCAATTCAATTCACACTATTATTACCGATAGTATGCGTCAAGTAAACAATACCGTTGATAATTTGTACATTAAACATGCCTTGTTTTCATTCTTTATTCAAAACATGTTTGGATTATCGACCATCATAATTGTAAATTTAGTTTTAATACTAAACATAAAATCATAATCAACACATCAATTTAGATATGTTTGATACTTTAAACGTTAATTTCACACAAACACACAATTTAATATGTAATTATGTTCTACAGAAAAAATTAATTGGTGATATGCATATGTTTCTACATTTCAGTATTGTAATATAACTTTTTCACTTGAATCTTCTAAGTAAAACGTTTTCATGGTGTTTGATAAGAAAACACTACATCTTTTACTAACGGTATCGCTGAAAATAACTATAAAGTTTTGGTAATAGGCCTTAAAGTATAGTTTTTTTAATAGAATACTACCCATAAACTAGTTTATTTTATGTTTACATACAGGGTGACAATTAAGTCTTAGGACGACTTTATAGCTTTAAAACGAAAACAGATATCACAACCGAATTTGGCATACAATTACTGGTAACGGTAAGCTATTTATTGTGTACATTGTTATCAGATGTGACCTATAGCGGACAGACCATATGGAGTAAGTTGAAAATCGTAAAAGTAAGCGTTGATATGTACGTAAAACTAAAGGTCTTGTTAAACTAAATACCATTCCGCAAACCGGACCTTAAATGTTCAACCGAGTCAAAAATGGTAGCCTCTATCTCTTTGACTATACAGTACATATCTCTTTTCTTTTTAAAGTTTTTAGGTCGTCCTAAAACTTAATTGTCGCCCTGTATACCACTTAGCATGTTTTTTTACCACTTGGTATGTTTATATAAGACATATTAAGAGGTACTATGTATTATGGAGATACATGGTTAATATACAGGATTTTTGTTTAACTTGCTTCTTTATTTATGTAAAAACTGCAATAGATAAAAATATGCAGTTTGCAGGAAACATCTATTAACGTAGAGGCCTCAATTGTTGTGAATTCAACGTTAAGTTCCCATTCACCTTCTTCCTCCCCCTACCTTTAATATAAACTCTTTAAATTTAAAGATACCCCTTGTGACATATGTAATGAAATGGCATTAAAAACAAAAAGAATAACGCAAACTAGAGGTCTATACTGCAATCCTATCAGATGGTATAGTAGTTTTAAAGTTGTAAGTCCCCTTTTTGGGGGGAAAACACATTTCTTTTACGGCTATAGCACGAAAACGGTTAAGAGCTAGCAACGATTTTAAAGGTTTTTCATAGTCAGGGATTAAATTTCCTACAAAACACTCTTGAACACTTCTGAAACTAGCGACAGTTTGATTTGTGTTTTGCCTACTTTTGAGAGACAAACTTTACGTCACCTAAATGAAAGATACGCCAGCATGTATGTGTGGATGCATTTGCTATGCATTACATAATATATTATTTAATTGGTTATTAGATGCATATGATGAATATTCTAGGTAAACTGAAACCCTAAACTACGCCAGCTTCTAATCTATTATTTATGTAAAGTAAGAAAAATAGAACCATCTGGAAGTTAATTATATTTACTTTAAATATTTAAAAAATGTCCGTATTTTTAATATTTCCTATTTTCAAACTGTAACCTAACACGTACATCATACGAGCTATATTACTGTACTTCAATTATGCGGATCTAAGTGGATTCTTTTAAAAAGTTTACAGGAAGGATAATGGGACTTCGCTCTTAGATACGTGCTTCCTTGTCAGTGTTTACTGTCCCATTGTTTCGAAGTTATAATAGCTAAACTTTAAACGAACATGCTTTCTTTTCCAAGGCATTACTGTGTATCAAACGCTTTTTTTTGTACACAGAAGACACGTTTGTGCTGACAGTTTATGCCTGTTTAAATGTATATACATTTTCAGTTAATACATAAACCCTGGATTTAAACCTATACAAATATTTATTGCACATGAAGAAAAACATATTTTTATTTAGTATAAGGCTTAATTATATAAACAAATGGTAAGGTATTAGTTCATCATACACCACATATGTATAATGTATAAACTATAACTTTAAGTAATATGTATTCACCATTGTAGGAAAGGTGTTTTTAAAGTATAAAGCGGAATTGAAATCCACAAAGTCCCACCCCATCATGAAATAGAACAGTTTTCTATATTTTTGCGCTCACTACTAAGAAAGCTCCGGATAAATTTGTTAATATTGTGTAGTTACTTTTACGGCAAATTAATACAATATATAATTCCAATATATTCACTTTATCGTATGGGCCATCATTTAAATATTTATTTCAACTACTGCAGAATAAACGGAAATATTTTACTTGTGTTGTGTTCCTACAGTAGCTCTTTTTCTCCCTAAAGCCAAAAAAGTATCAGCTTGAGTCCAAAACATGAGCTGCAGATTTTATAGCCGAAAATGTGTCTGATTGTTTTGCTAAAGAAAATATTGCCAGTGATATTTCCCTACAGGTGCCACAATTTTTGATTTCTATCGTATCACATTGAATACTGTCCGAAAATATATACACCTTAATCGATATTTTGATCAATTAAATTGTAGGATAATTTCAATCGTTGAATTTGTAATTGAGTGGAAGATGTAATTAATATTGCATCTAAACACCAAAATCGGCCATTTTTATAAGACAAAAATATTTGGGTGTGGCAAAAGTCAGCGTCCCGAAAGTGCAGCTAAACTGCAGCTAGTACATAACTATAACAGTATTATTGTAAGTACGTCTGTTAGAGAAGCTACACAAAAAGACCACCTACAATCCTATCTATACAAACACATCTAGCACCTTTTCAAAACTGATTTAGAAATTCTTTTACATTGTTGTGGTGTGAATATAACATCAAAATATCCCGTTATCAATTCTTTTAAATGTTCTAAGCTTAGAGATTTCTCCGAAAACATGTTTTCCTTAAAACAAACCACACATAATAAAATCACACGGAGTTAAGTCTGGAGACCTAGCTGGCCAACCAATAGTTTCTTTTCGTCCTATCCATTCCGTGAAGTTAGTATTTAAAATGGCTCGAACATTAAGTCCGTAGTGCGGATTAAGTCCGTAGTGCGGAGGTGTTCCGTATTGCTGCCAAATAATTGAACGACGACGCATCTCGCTGTTTCGCAACTCTAATAACACTTCATGTAGCATTTCCAGGTAATATCCCGCATTCACACTGCAATCATAAAAGTAAGTTTCTATCACACCTCCACTCCAAATGCCGGCCCAAACTGTAACTCCTGGGACATTCAACTCATGAGATATCATGGCGTGAGGGCTCCCGGCGGCCCAATAAACACAATTGTGCCGGTTAATCCGACCATTCAGTTTGAAAGTAGCTTCATCTGACCTTAATATTCGTTTAAACAAATTTTTATCGGCTTGCTGTCTTATTATGTATTGCTCACAAAATTAAACGCTGCGGTCTGGGTTGTCTTCGTGAAGCGCTTGAAATAGCTTTGGCCTGTACGGCTTCAATTTTGAATCATACTGTAACATTCTCCTGAGGCTTGGGTCTGAAATATCAAGTTCATTATAGGCTTTTCTCGCAGATTTTTTTGGGGAATTGAAAAATTGTTGAACAATAAATTCCATGTTTTCGAGGGTAAATCATTCGCGGTAAATCATTCACTGAACTTGTCTGTTCAAATCTCTGGTTTAATTTATAATTGCTTGTCGTCTAGGAGGTTGTGTTCCAGGAAACTGTTGTTCATACTAATAAGGCAAAATAAAACATTACATGAAGTTTTATTGGATAAGGAGTAAAACTAAGAGTCAAAAATAGCTCGAGAAATTAACAATGACGCTCACCGGTCTGCAGCGGTACGCTGACCTTTGCCGCACCCGGTATAGCTCAAAAGGTTATTAAGACCAAAAGTGCATTTTCGATCAGTGCTTATTTTTCTAATTCGGCGTGAGTTCGATTGTTAAGCTAGAAATTTGTAAAAAAAGGGTCACTTTAGTGATTAAATATATTACTAGTGTACCTGTTGCTCGAATTCGAGCAATTGCGAAGCATTACAGGCGACTCACGAAGATTATGGAAATACTCACGATCTACACAACAGTTAGATATAATCAAAATCTTTTGTAAATATCTTATCTTTTCTCAAAAAGCTGATCTTTTTTTCCCTCTCATAGCCGCATTAGGTTGTCTATAATAACGATTATAAATGAAAAAAAAAACATTATTTCTTTTCTTGTACTTGGTTGTGTTCTATGACTTTTTCTATGTTTCCATTGTTTGCAAATCGGTTATTTCAATGATTGCTCAAGAAATGTTGCATATTGTTAATTCAGTTTTATTTTTAGCCTATACCAAATTGTCCAGGATTTCTCACTTTTTTCCATTGTAATAATTTCACCAACCCAGGTTTCGTCTACAGATGCAATACGCCAAAGAATATCACCTACGTACAATCACCAAGAAGTGGTAAAAAAGGCAGAAACCAAGCCATACAATAGATATAAGTTAACTCCAAAACTAAGAAATTATTTTATGAGTTAACTTACTGCGATATTAGGATTTTCCACTGATTTGGTAATAGAACATTATATTGCAAAACATGACACGATGCAGAATAAAATCGATTTTAAAATCAGAAAACCCCATTGCAAATACTGTACTTCATTTTGACAAATTCAATTTAAATATTAACAGCTGTTTCATTAAAAAGTAGTGTAGAATTATGCATATGGTAAACAAATTTGAAGAGGCAACTTTAAAGGCTTCTGGGGCAGAGCCCCAAGGGAATTTACCACGTTTCTCTTTTGATGGCTCATCTACAGACCAAGACCTTTCTTTAGACACCTCTACCGAGTTTCTACGCCCAGCCGTTCTCTCAATTTAGCTATGACAAAGAAAAACAGTTTCAAATTAATATATAGATTATGTCTAAATCAAAATATAATGAAGATATAAGAATTAAATCTACTAAGAAAAGTTTAGGAAAATTAGAAACAACTGAAATATACGTCAAAATACAAAATAATGCACTCTGCCTTCAGTTTATTCGGAAATTTGATTAAACTATTTGTTACTAAAATCCTTGCCCATCTATTTATTGTATGTACAATTTAAAGTTTGAAATTATTTGAATGATTTATGTGGTGCACAGTAAGATAACCTACACACGGTGGCCAAGAGAACTAAGGCGATGCAATCAGTAATTGTGTCTGTAGAGCAATGTCAGTACAGATCTGTGTCGGACTCCTTCAATCTCTTCACCCTTCCTGCGGGCAACCGTCTCTTTCCAAGAACTGTGTTAGTTGTTTGGGACTGTTGTGATTAATTTGATTCAATATAAATGAAATCTAATTCACAAGAATGAGAGTAATTTGTCAAAGTCCATTAATAATCAACGAAAGCAGAGATCGATTTCCGATGTAAAAATCGTTAGTACAGTCTAGTATGCATAGGTATATTCAATATCAACCTAACATAGAAATTGTAAACAAGCGGGTGATTTGCTGTATGCCCTTAGGGAGACCTAACGTAGTTGATCAATGCTCGTATATTTTCTGCTTGTAAAAATTAAGATTGTAACAGAAAACGTAGGCTCACTACTGGATTCTAAGATTTTTAAAAATAACTACTTGATAATTTGGGATTTTTTCATCTCACTTATTACTAGGAATCAATGTGAGCACAGTGTAATCTGATCACGAATAGAGCTGATGTATTGCCTTGGGCAGTCCCGGAACTTTATGTGTGTGTCGAGATTTTGTAGATTAATCTAACCAATGCAAATACCATACATTTTAAAGTCTATATCTTTTTACTAAACCTTGTTTTTTAGTAATTACTTTTATAATTTGTAAAAACTGGATAACAAAACATAGCAAAATTGAATTTTCAATATGGTATTCGAGTAAGTTACACGCGTTGTAGAGAGTTTTAAATTCGTATTTTTATTTTACCTTGTTAAAACTGTGTTGGTGATTCCACAATTGGGCAAAGGTGATCTTATTTAAAGCGTCTTTCAGGAAATAGAATTTAACTAATCTCTTAATGTTTTATACCTTGTTTTTAAATTTTAAATACAATTAATACAATAAATACAATTTAAATTTAAATTTTTAAAACCTAATCATGATAACCAAAACTTATTTTGGAATTGATTTAATTACCGAATTGAATACACTTGACTATCTTTATTACTTCAGAACAATGACAAATGGTCGGAAACAGCAGTTGAGAGGTGGCGAAGTAATGTGAGAGAAGCAATGGCGATCTATCGACGCTGAACGTGCCGAGCTTGACGATGAGTCCAATCTGTTTCACGGAGATTTGCATGCATCAAACTCTCCTGAAAATCTTTTACGACATCTTTACACAGCACTCGTACGGTTTTGTTTTATACCAAAGGGCTTTGTCGTATAACACTATGAGGAGATATGAGGACGATGTGCGTATGTTTTGGTATTGAAAATGTAAACATGTTTGGATAAAATAAACATTTAGAAGATATACTATACCTATTATAGGAGTTCTCCTCAAATCTGTCATATAGAGGTATGGTATAAATATAGAGAAAATCTTTACACTCTCCGATTTTAGACCATTGGTAGAAACAATGCCTTAATCTCCATTCCAAACGAGCTACGTGTGGCATGCAATTCCTTAGTAAATAGTAGGCTTAGGGATGAAACAGCTCCCTATGTGCTTCCAAACAGCTCCTGGAAATGTGTGAGAATAGGTTTTAGGTCAGTCTTTTCATAATGCAATCATAATTCTTTGTTTGAAGTTCATTGTTGGTGATGGTGAGTTAATGTTGTTCAAAGGTTTATTGCGGACATTTTCCATCACGATGGTAAAAAAAATGCACAGCAATCATAAGTCATGTAGGAAATTATTTAACTTTTGATATACCACCCTGTTTGTTAACCATAACTCAGATGGAGCAGTGCTAACTTTGGTCAGAACACTATCTAGTCTTATATGTTCTACAGATAGACTAAAAACCTAAAAAAAAACAATTTTTCCTTATAACTAAAAATGAGTGAGCTTAGGACATTATAGGATATTATATTGTATTATAGGACATTTTTTCAGTGTTGACCCCAGTAATTATTTCCTGAAGTTTGTCATGGTTCCGGTGAAACACTCTGTATAATGGAATGAACTATCAGAGGCCTCCTGTGAAAAAAGCAAAAATTAGGGATTAGGTAAAGAACTAGCCTACATTGCGAACTTATTCTGTGTGTGTTATAGGTTTACGTATTAGAAGTTCATGCAATAATTTATGATTAACCTGTTTTATTACTTTTTTATTGAATTAGACTACTAGTAAGAAAAAAAATTCTTATCCAGATTTTTAAAATCATTTTATAATTATTTTAATTTAACCAGTAGATTGGCAAATCCGCACACACCATCAATGGGGAACTTTCTGTATTTGCTTTTTATACCTATACTAATGGAACGTAAAAATGGAATAAAAAATCTGGCTTTAATTATTTCCTAATTTGATGATAATGTTGGCTTTATTTCCTGGACTATTAGTTTTCAACAATTGAACCAATGCTGATGTCAAATTCCTCTAACGTACATTTTAAATAATTAGTTAATTGACAAAGGCTACTTGAGGAACAATGGTTATATAGTTGTTGATTGGAAACATGTGCTTAAATTGCCTTGTATCATTGACTATTGGTTGTTGTATTAACAGTCAAAGCTTGTATGTGTAATAAGCCTTTTAGTCGAAATTTTCAAAAAATGGGAATACAGAAGTGTAGTAAAACATTAAACATTAAATATTAATTGACAAATCATTGCAAGGTCTGACTGATAAGGGAAGTTACAATAAAAGAAGTAGAGTAATATATCACCAATGGACGAACGACTTCGGACTTGACATGCTGCAAGTTTAGAAACTGTGGAGACGGTGATAACGTGAAACTTTCGGCCCCAAAGATATAGGTATTGAATCACATTCATTTCATAGAAAGAAAAGTTTTCTCTGATATTGTTAAAGCACAACTATTGTTCCCTTCTTCAAGTTATACATCAATTTCAGTATCACATATGACAATCCAACCCAATAAACATTCATAACTACTAATTCAAACACACATATACACAAGAAGAAAGAAGTAAAACTGTTATACAGGTACATGAGAGGGAAGAAGTAAAACTATTTTAAACATATGACAAGAACCAGGCTCCAGTTACAACAATGGCGTGATGAAGCAATGATAAAGTAAGTGAAGTTTACTCCAAGTTCAAACTTAAAAACATTACTCGTTTAACAAAACTATAATTTATTGAAACATATAAAAAAACAATATTAAAAATAAGAAATAAATTAAATGGAGAGTTCAATAAAAATGAATACGCTGTTACCGTCATAGAACGTTCTCGTTTTATCGATAATTACAGTAGTATTTCTAGGACTAGTAAACATTAATATCACGTACGAGTACCGTGTTTTCGTGTTGCGGTTGTGTGCTTTGGTTGTAGATCGTTTGATTACATCGCAAAATCAATAGTTTTAAGGCCTTGAACAGGGATATGACTAGGGCTTGTAATAAGCCAAAACTTGTCCCATCCACACCACGGAATAGTCAGAGCTGAGCGGAAGAAGATAATACATTGATAATACCCCCGCCGCAGCAAACCTGCAGACTAAGCGAATTTCCATTTGACTGATTGGATTTACACTGAAATGTCAACTTAAAAATATAACATTTATTCCCGATTTAAATAGAATTAGTTTAACAAGTACTTAGGTTTGCTGCATCAGGGAGGGTAAAACTGTTTTTTTTTTTTTGTAAAATGTTAATAGTTAGTAAGAAATAAAAACATTTTCCAAATTTGATCAAAATATGTTCATAAACAAGCAAACTACAACAGTTTACTCATTCTCCATAAGAATAACATGGGAATTTTAAATTTACAATTTTTGGGAATTTTCTCCGTAACCATTAGGCGCATAATAACGCTTCAATATACTAAATTATTTGTTTTTTAAAGCTCTACAAAATGGTTTGGAAATAAATTGCTAAATCTTATGTTTTTTGGGTCAAAAATGGGAAAAACCTATTTTTACCCCATAAAACCCCCCGTAAACACCCGTTCTCATGGTCCGATCATGCTGGATCGCGAACTCGTTCGAATAAACGTAGGTTTACACGTTTGTACCAAATTTCATCAAAATCGGATCATTTTTGCTCGAGTTATCGTGCTGACGGACATATATATATATATATATAAATATATAAATATATAAATATATAAATATATATATATATATATATATATATATATATATATATATATATATATATGAATTTGAACGGATGGTGTTTTTGGCCTCTAGGGACCTCAAAACGAAAAAAAAATCGGTCCCGCGTCCAGGTCTTACCATGAGTACTACGGTAATAGCTTATTCCCTATATGGGAAATTCGCTAAAATGAAGAATTGAAGATAATATTCCGTAGCTTAAATTCGTTTAACGCTATTAAATAATCACCTAGCTGGCACGTAATAACATGAAATTGACGTTGGTACATACAATTTTGTATGATTTAAATGTGTGGCAAAATATTTAAAATTATTACATTGTTCATATTGTTTACACTCTTCGTAGGCTAAACTGTATTGGTAGCTCACATTTGCTTCATGTTTTCTATAAAGAAAAAAAAAAATAATACAAATAACCTAGTGCGCACATTTTTGTTCAAAACGTTAATGTTTCACCAATAGGAAAGTAAATTAATAAATAAACCATCGTTAATAATAGGCAGTGTTAATTCCTTACACATAGAAAAACTAATAAGTCTGTTTATGATTTGGGTTTTATTTAGTTTGATGATAACTTAAGTATTTTATTATATCTCAGAAGAATATATAAACTGTACTAACTAATCGTCATCTGTCTCTGAGTGATGTACTAAATCAATTCACCAGTCAGAACTCCGGCTAAACTTTCAGTCCAAGTTGAATTGAGTTTGGATGCTTTCATTGGCGTGACCACCTCTTGCTCTTGATGCGATCAAATCATACTATTAGTATGGAAACTGATTAGCAAATTGAAGACGTATTTAGAACTATTGACTTCAATTTATTAGTAATAATTAATTACTGAACATATTAACTACGTGAACAATCCTTTTTCATTAGACCGTATTTGTCATTGAAGTTTTAAAAGTCTTTTTTGAATTGGTATTAAACTAAATTTGTAAACAATTGATGGAATATCGTATAATAAGCAATGGAAATGGATAGTTACCGCTAGAAATAGTTTGCAACAATTCAACGACTACATACAAATATTTTCAACTAAATATTTGTAAATTTCTTTACTGCACTTTAATATTTTGTATTAGACTAAAGAGCTCCTTTTTGTATTTAAATTGGATTGCATGTTAGTCTAAAATAATCGTCATAATTTTACATATTACATTACTAGGGCCGGAAATGGGGTTTTACCGGCTCGAGATAGTTTTTAAGTTCGAGACGAAGTCGAGAGCTGCAAAACCATTACGGTCCATGGTACGAACTCTATTTTTCAAGACACTATACCCTATTACCATTATTCACTTCAATAATGATGCACACTGATAGTCAACACAACTACAACTTAAAGGTTATATGAAGAAATAATTTAAGGAATCAGCAAAAATAATAATAAACAGTTACTAGGCAGCGCTGTTGATAAACAATTCTATTGCAATGCTATGGATTGATACTGATTGTGTATTTAATATGCATTCACGTTTTAAGAAAGTAAACGGGCAACTGATTTTGTGGCCCTAGGGATGAAAAAACCTGCTCGGTCCCCAAATGACGATGACAGCTAGCATGGCCAGCAAAACGTAATTTTCAGCCACTAATTGACGTATGTAAAACACCTAAAAACATCATAGTGCTGTGAAAAAATATTCTAAATTGTGTGTTTGTTTAATAACTCAGCAAATATTGTGTTTTACTAAAATGTCCGGATTAATTTTGAAACAACTATAGGTATATGAAAATGCGTCATTTATAATAATAAATAGAAGTGTTCTAGTGAGAGGATGAGACCTTTTAGATGAAGACGTCAAAGAAGATGATCCAGCGGACAGCAAATTGTTGGTTGAGCCAACAGCCAACAAACCAAGTTTGTTGAGCCGGTACATCGAAATCCTCTTTGACCCCGCAAAAAAACTCAATCTTTATCCCGAGGGAAAAAGTCTTCATAGGTGTGAACCTCTAGTGCACATTAGTTTTTACCTTTATTTTCAATTTATAAGTTCAAGACCTTATACAATATATTTACTGTACAACATTGTGAAAAAATAAAATGGAAAATGTCTTTATTTCAATGTCTTTATTAAAAGTCGATTAATCAACAAAAAGTATGCAACTATTTCATGATTTAAACCCAATACCTATTTTGACGTATTTCTAGGATAAAAGAGGCAATACTTTAACAAGGTTTTTTGTCTTAAAGTACTGCATTTGAAATTCTTAATTATGTGCATACAAGATTTTAAATGTGCCCACTTTTGTGGTCAATTATGAAACGAGGTAATTAATTTGCCTCAGGTAATAATAATAATACCCTTTGGGAGCATGTAAGTATAAGCAAGCTCGTATAAATATTTACTTTCAACTGTAAAAGAATGTAAAATTTTGAATTAAAAACAGATTTCAGTAAATGTTAGTGGCTATGTTCTGTACAACAATATAAACAGAAAGATATTGTACAATTAATACCCTCAAATATCAAGGAAGGTCACAATATCTATCTTGCTGTTCAAAGTACGCGAAATTAGTGGAATGAAAAAAAAAACTGAAACTGGCAACTAGATATATAGTGAGATATAAAAAAAGACAGGAAAATGTATTGATTATACAAAGTAATTAGGTAAGACTTCTTACAAGTGTGACATACCAATAGAATTATAATACTGCGCTTTATGATTTTCAATTACTGTTTAGAGGCGATGTTGTCAGCTGTCAGTCAAGTCATGATCACTGATCACTGCTGATGCCAGAGGTCACGGATTAAATCATACTGACATGACGTAATACATCATAGTGATCACATTAGAATCATCTTGTATATCAAATGCAAATACGACTCACTGACAGATGATCACTATACCTCAAAACATTATATATACTTATGAAATTCGGTATAGTGGTCCCTATATGGTGTAGATGAGCAATAAGACGCGGTTTTGTGAAATTCGTAATTCAATGGGGTTTAGGGAGGGTTAAAGTGATTTCCGGTGAAAATCTACTATATAAGCCATCATATTATATTCTGTAAAACTAAACCACTGTTAGGATGTCAAATCTTATGGAAATTGCTAGTGCGGAGTTAAATTCTCGAAAACTTTCTTTTCCATCTTAAATGGTTTGCGTGTAAAATCATAATCGTCCACCGCAATCGTGGCGATAGGTTGAACTTTTCGATCGTGAAAGCTTTGTAGACGTTTTCTTGGATCGCAGTAGTAAACGCTCGATATATTTTCTTTAAAATACGTTAAATTTCGGTAAATTACAAAGTATCCGAATGTTTACCATCCGAATGCGTTAAGGTTCCAATTAATTTGGATAATTGTAAATCTAATGTATAGAGTGTTCACAATGTACATTTTACAACGCCAAATGCATATTTCATGTATGTGGTAGGTAAAATTCGATTGCGTCAAGGAGGTGTACAGCCAGATTGGGGCATGTTGCTTATACATATTCAACGTTTGATTGGTCAAGTCGGTGGTATGAAACTCCCACCTGAATACCCATCCCTTGGGACTGGTGTAAGTAGAGTCACTACGGGTAGGGTCCTAACTCCCTAAATGGACTATCCTTCATATGTAATACAACAGTGTTTATCAGTGACATTAGCCTAGTTTTGTGTTGAGTGGAGGTATCACTTCAAAGGCTCATTTGACCAACGTTCGCAAATGTTAACTCAACAAAAATGCTGGTAATAGAAATTATAATCATGAATAATAATTATGCCTAATTCTTACGCGGTATAAAATATATGTTTTATCTTTAAAATATCGTTGACTGTTCTTCGTTGGCCCTATGGTTAACACCTGCAGCACTCGATTCTTACAGATTTTGTTTCTCTTGTCCTATTAATTTAACACAATTAGTTATTTTGAAACAAATCTGGACGTTGGTAAATAAGTTGTTTACTTATCAGAAGCAAGTATAAGGTTTAAGAATGAAAAGATTAACCAAATGATTAGTGAAATTGTTAATTAAAAAAGACCTGGGAATGCTAAGCAAATACTTGCTTGGTTTGTATTTTCCTCTACTTAAGATACAAAAAAATTTGTTGGAATACATTTATTTGTTGTTTTTACCTTAAATAGATATTACTTATTTGAAGTTGCTAATCCAGATAGTATTTACGCAGGATTGTTTTTATACCTGCTCAAAAATGCTTTGAAATTGTTTTTGATGTAGATTATAATAGATTCAGATATTTTTTATTAAACATTTAGTTTCAGTGAGGAGTAATAAACGGCACTTATGTGTATTGTGTATTTGGGTTCCGTTTTTAATTATAAGAACGTGTTTCTTATGTGTGTTCTTATGTGTCGTGTTTCTTATGTATAAGATTGTCACTTTTCGACAGTGGGAAAGCTACGTGGCGTTAAACACGCAAGATAAAGTGCCCAATTGTATTTTTACCTACATGAAAGCAAATACATGTAGATATAAAATAAAAACTCTCTTGAGTTTCAAAGTGATTTATTGAGGTAGTACGTGAGTGGCTTGGAAATGACCAGTAAAGTCGCTGCAGAAAATATCCCCTTTCAACTACATACTTATATTTTAGCAACAAGATAACAAATAAACTTTTAATTTGTTAAAAATTTCAGATAATGTTTGAGGTTGTGAACTCACAAATGCTAGACAAGAGTAAAAATACGTGTATTTAGTAAAAAGATAAAGTGAACAATAACAATTGAATGAATTAGTAAACAAATAAAAATCATCTGTTAAATAAAGATTTACAGGGATACAGGTAAGTAGTCAGGCACTACAGTACCCCCTTGCCAGTGGTTGAGCTGTGTAGCTGAGCAAACACAAAAAAATCAACTCTGGAACCGTACTGGAAAATGAACTTGCCTCCCAGAGCGCGTAGTTAATGGTGTAGATCTCAGAATAGGTTTAGATGTCAAGGTACCTCGTTGTTGAATGTCAGAATGAGAAAAGGGAGGAGTAGAAGTTAAGGTGTCTCTGGAAACGCTGGTATCGTCATGATCGAGTTGTAAGGAATAGACTGGCTTAAGTCGATCCATTGAAATGGTTACATCATTGCCTCGCATCCGAATAACTGCAGTCTTGTCAGATCTTCTAATGACGAGGTAAGGACCTGAGTAGGGGGGATCGAATGCACCCTTAGAAATGTCGGTACGTACGAAGACATGAGTGCATGTGTTGAGATCCTTGAACACAAATGGTGTCCTACCTCCATGTCTTGTTCCATCAACTGGTCTTAAGTTGTTGCAATGTTGACGCAGATCTTTGGCAAAACTTTGTGGGTCAAGTTCATGGTTGGAATCGCTAAGTGTAAGGAACTCTCCAGGTAGGCGAAGTGGTTGACCATACAGGAGTTCAGCTGAAGAAGCTTGTAGATCATCACGCCATGCTGTCCGTATTCCCAAAAGTATGACGGGCAACACTTCAGTCCATCGTGCTGTTGCGTGGCATATGATGGCTGCCTTCAGTTGACGGTGAAAACGTTCAACTAGTCCATTTGACGATGGGTGATAGGAAGTTGTTCTGAGACGAGTCGAACCTAACAAATCTCCTAGGTGTTTAAACAGGCTTGACTTAAATTGCCGACCTTGATCTGTTGTAATTCGTAGTGGTGTTCCGTATCTCGAAATCCAAGTGGTAAAAAGTGCTCGTGCTACTGTTTCTGCTTCTATGTTTTCGATTGGTACTGCTTCTGGCCACCTTGAGAAACGATCAACACAGGTCAAACAGTACCTGTGTTGGATTTTTTTAATTAATTGATTAATTAATTGATTGGATTAATTAATTAGTCAATTAATTTATTAATTAATTGAATTAATTAATTAATTTAATTGTTTGGCTAAGTATTTTTTTCTTTTTACATTAAATATTGTTAATAGATTATAGTATTTTATTTGTATTGTACATTGTTTTGTTTTATTTGTATGTTTAGATTTGTATAAACAGGTTAAGTGAAAGAGAGGGCCATGTGGCCCTAACTTTGCGTGACTAAATAAATCATTTTCATTTCATTTCATTTCATTTCATTACCTGTAACCCTCGGAGACAGGTAGCGGACCAACAAGGTCAATGTGTATGTGCTCAAACCTGGAAGATGGAGGAGCGAACATACCTACAGGAGTCCAGTTGTGACGTGATATCTTTGACTTTTGGCATGCCATACAAGAACGGGCCCATCGACGACAGTCAGAGTTCATTGAAGGCCATACAAAACGTTGACTGATAAGTTTCAATGAAGCTTTAATACCTGGGTGAGAAAGATTATGTAAACTGTTAAAAACGGTTTGTCGAAATGGCCTTGTGATGAAGGGACGAGGGATGGGAGTAGATATGTCACAGTAAAGCAAAACCTGTGTTCCTGGAATTGGGACCTGTCGGAGTTTCAGGCTGGAATCAGACTGTATGTGACGTATTAACTCTTCATCTTTGCTCTGTGAGTCTGCTAATGCCTGATAGTCCAATGGAACGGTAATCGTCTCAATTCTGCTCGTAAAAATTCTTTTGTAAAAATTAAGCCTGTAACAGAAAACGTAGGCTCTTTTTAAAAATAACTTCTTGATAATTTGCGATTTTGTCATCTCACTTATTATAGAAATCAATGTGAGCGCAGTGTAATCTGATCACGAATAGAGCTGATGTATTGCCTTGGGCAGTCTCCGCACTTTATGTGTGTGTCGAGAGTTTGTAGATTAATCTAACCAATGCAAATACCATACATTTTAAAGTCCATATCTTTTTACTAAACCTTGTTTTTTAGTAATTACTTTTATAATTTGTAAAATTTGAATAAAAAAAAAAACATAGCAAAATTAAATTTTCAATATAGTATTTGAGTAAGTTACACGCATTGTAGAGAGTTTTCAATTAGTTTTTATTTTACCTTGTTAAAACTGTGTTGGTGATTCCACAATTGGATAAAGGTGATCATATTTAAAGCGTCTTTCAGGAAATATAATTTAACTAATCTCTTCATGTTTTATACCTTATTGAAATTTTTAAAACCTAATCATGCTAACCAAAACTTATTTTGTTTTTAATTTAATTATCGAATTGAATACACTTGACTATCTTTATTACTTCAGAACAATGACAAATGGTCGGAAACAGCAGTTGAGAGGTGGCGAAGTAATGTGAGAGAAGCAATGGCGATCTATCGACGCTGAACGTGCCGAGCTTGACGATGAGTCCAATCTGTTTCACGGAGATTTGCATGCATCAAACTCTCCTGAAAATCTTTTACGACATCTTTACACAGCACTCGTACGGTTTTTTTTATACCAAAGGGCTTTATCGTATAGCACTACGAGGAGATAAGAGGACGATGTGCGTATGTTTTGGTATTGAAAATGTAAACATGTTTGGAGTAGATAAACATTTAGAAGATATACTATTCCTATTATAGGAGTTCTCCTAACATCCGTCAAATAGAGGTATGGTATAAATATAGAGAAAATCTTTATACTCTCCGATTTTGGACCATTGGTAGAAACAATGCCTTAATCTCCTTTCCAAACGAGCTATGTGTGGCATGCAATTCTTTAGTAAGTAGTAGGCTTAGGGATGAAACAGCTCCAAACAGCTCCTGGAAGTGTGTGAGAATAGGTTTTAGGTCAGTCTTTTCATAATGCAATCATACTTCTTTGTTTGAAGTTCATTGTTAGCGATGGTGAGTTAATGTTGTTCAAAGGTTTATTGCGTACATTTTCCATCACGATGGTAAAAAAAAATGCACAGCAATCATAAGTCATGTAGAAAATTATTTTAACTTTTGATATACCACCTTGTTTGTTACCCCGACTCCATAACTCAGATGGAGCAGTGCTAACTTTGGGTAGAACACTATCTAGTCTTAGTTTTCAACAATTGAACCAATGCTAATGTCAAATTCCTCTAACGTACATTTTAAATAATTAGTTAATTGACAAAGGCTACTTGAGGAACAATGGTTATATAGTTGTTGATTGGAAACATGTGCTTAAATTGCCTTGTATCATTGACTATTGGTTGTTGTATTAATAGTCAAAGCTTGTATGTGTAATAAGCCTTTTAGTCGAAATTTTCAAAAAATGGGAATACAGAAGTGTAGTAAAACATTAAACATTAAATATTAATTGACGAACCATTGCAAGGTCTGACTGATAAGGGAAGTTACAATAAAAGAAGTAGAGTAATATATCACCAATGGACGAACGACTTCGGACCTGACATGCTGCAAGTTTAGAAACTGTGGAGACGGTGATAACGTGAAACTTTCTGCCACAAAAAATAGAGGTATTGAATCAGATTCATTTCATAGAAAGAAAAGTTTTCTCTGATATTGTTAAAGCACAACTAATGTTCCCTTATTCAAGTTATACATCAATTTCAATATCACATATGACAATCCAACCCCAATACACATTCATATATACTAATTCAAACACACATATACACAAGAAGAAAGAAGTAAAACTGTTATACAGGTACATGAGAGGAAAGAAGTAAAACTATTTTAAACATATGACAAGAACCAGGCTCCAGTTACAACAATGGCATGATAAAGTAAGTGAAGTTTACTCCAAGTTCAAACTTAAAAATATTACTCGTTTAACAAAACTTTCATTTATTGTAACATATAAAAAAACCAATAAAAATTTGAAATCAATTAAATGGAGAGTTCAATTAAAATAAATGCGTTGTTACCTTTAACGTTCCCGTTTTATCGATAATTACAGTGGTATTTCTACGACTAGTAAACATTAATATCACGTACGAGTACCGTGTTTTCGTGTTGCGGTTGTGTGCTTTGGATGTAAATCGTTTGATTACATCGCAAAATGAATAATTTTAAGGCCTTGAACAGGGATATGACTAGGGCTTGTAATAAGCCAAAACTTGTCCCATCCATACTACGGAATAGTCAGAGCTGAGCGGAAGTAAATGACACATTGATGAAATGAAGAAGGATGAATATTCTGTATCTTAAATTCTTTAGACGCTATTAAAGTAACAAATCACCAAGTTGGTACGTAATAACATGAAATTTTTACGTTTGTACATACAATTTTCTTCGATTTAAATAAGTGGAAAAATATTTTAAATTATTACATTGTTCATATTGTTTGTACTCACTGTATTTGTAGCACACATTATGCTTCATGTTTTCTATAAATAAATAAAATAATACAACCAACCTAGTATGCACATTTTTGTACAAAACTTTAATGTTTTCAACCAATGAAAACAAATAAATATACCATCGTTAATAATAGGCAGTTTTAAACACACACATAACAAATCAAATAAGTTTGATTGTTATTTGGTTTGTATTTAGTCTGATGATAACTTAAGTAATTTATTATATCTCACAAGAATATATAAACTGTACTAACTAATTGCCATCTGTCTCTGAGCGACGTACTAAATCAATTCACCAGTCAGAACTCCGGCTAAACTTTCAGTCCAAGTTGAATTGAGTTTGGATGCTTTCATTGGCGTGACCACCTCTTGCTCTTGATGCGATCAAATCATACTATTAGTATGGAAACTGATTATTAAATTGAAGACGAATTTAGAACTATTGACTTTAATTTATTAGTAATAATTAATTACTGAACATATTAACTACGTGAACAATCCTTTTTCATTAGACCGTATTTGTCATTGAAGTTTTAAAAGAAAAGTCTTTTTTGAATTGGTATTAGACTAAATTTGTAAACAATTGATGGAATATCGTATAATAAGCAATGGAAATGGATAGTTATCGCTAGAAATAGTTTGCAACAATTCAACGACTACATACAAATATGTTCAACTAAATACAGGGTTTCCATAAAATAATGGTGCGGTTTAATTATGAAATGAAAAGATAACGAGAAGAGGTACATAAAAACTATTTACTTTATTGGATTCCTAACATTAAAAAGATTTTATACATATCTAATAAAGCTCACCATGGCCACCATTCCTTGCCCTGCAGACGTCCAAACGATAATCTACTTCAGCCCACATATTTTGCAACATTTCTTTTGTCACCGTTGAAACTGAAATCTGTTGTTTTTATTTTTTGAACAAGTTGAGTTTTGTAGGCATGAGCATGGAGTCTTTTGTGTAAAACTTTCTGAAGAGTACTTACATGTATTCCTAATTCAATACTACGGCGAGGGAGGGACGTCTTTGAACATCTAACATAAGATAGTCTGATGTCTTCAACTGTCTTTTTTAGATACTGGTGGTCTACCAGGTCTACTTTGCTTTTTAACTGACCCAGAGTTTATGAATTGCTTACTCCAACGAATAATGTTGTTTTTATGAGCGGAGCTTTATTGAATGTTCTTCGAAATGCCCGTTGCACTAAAGTCACTGAATTTAACTCACAACAATACACACTTAGCTTTTTCCTAATCTGAAAACATGTTGGTAAAAAAAACTCAACTTATTAAATAAGAAGTGTTTTGAATGGCACTACAATCAAAACAGCTGTTTTAACTAATGTGAACAAAACTGTTTGAGCTACTGAAAACAAGGATACCAACAGAAGTTATTTAATTTGTCTTATAACAGTTTTACAGTATGTTAAAACCGCACCATTATTTTATAGAAACCCTGTATTTGTAAAATTATTTTACTGCACTTTAATATTTTGTATTAGACTAAAGAGCTCCACGTTGTATTTAAATTGGATTGTATGTTAGTCTAAAATATTCGTCATAATTTTACATATTACATTACTAGGGCCGGAAATGAGGTTTTGCCGGCTCGAGATAGTTTTTAAGTTCGAGACGAAGTCGAGAGCTGCAAAACCATTTCGGTCCATGGTACGAACTCTATTTTTCAGCACACTAGGTATAACACACTACACACTACACTAGGTATTCACTAGTAATTATTTCTTCACAGAACCTTAAAGTTTTAATTGTGTTGACTATCAGTGTGCATTATTATTGAAGTGAATAGTGGTAATAGTACCCTATTACCACCTATATATACCTATATAAGTGAATAGTGGTAATAGTACCCTATTACCACTATTCACTTCAATAATAATGCACACTGATAGTCAACACAATTACAACTTTAAGGTTCTGTGAAGAAATAATTTAAGGAATCAGCAAAAATAATAATAAACAGTTACTAGGCAGCGGAGTTGATAAACAATTCTATTGCAATGCTATGGATTTTTATTGATTGTGTATTTAATATGCATTCAAGTTTTAAGAAAGTAAGCGGTCAGCTGATTTTGCGGCCCTAGGGGTGAAAAAAACCTACTCGGTCCCCAAATGACGATGACAGCTGGCATGGCTAGCAAAACATAACTTTCAGCCACCAAGTAATGTATGTAAAACAGCTAAAAACATCATAGTGCGGTGAACAATTATTTTTAAATTGTGTTTTCCAAATCGTGAGTTTGTTTAATAACTCAGCAAATATTGTGCTTTACTAAAATGTCCGAATTAATTTTGAAACAACTATAGGTATATGAAAATGCGTCATTTATAATAATAAATAGAAGTGTTCTAGTGAGAGGATGTGTTGAGACCTTTTAGATGAAGACGTCAAAGAAGATGATCCAGCGGACAGCAAACTGTTGGTTGAGAAAACAGCCAACAAACCAAGTTTGTTGAGCCGGAGACACATCGAAATCCTCTTTGGCCCCGCAAAAAAACTCAATTTTTATCCCGGATGGAAAAAGTCTTCAAAGATGGGACCCTCTAGTGCACACTAATTTTTTATTTACATTTATTTTCAATAATTAAGTTCATTTAAGACCTTACATTATATTTTTACTGTACAAAATTATAAAAAGAGAAATTAGAAAATGTCTTTATGTCTTTATCAAAGTCAATTAATCAACACTAAGTATGCAACTATTTCATGATTTAAACCCAATACCTTTTTTGCTGTTTTTATCTAGGATAAAAGAGACAATACTTTAACAAGATTTTTTGTCTTTAAATACTGCATTTGAAATTCTTATTTATATGCATACAAGATTTTAAATGGGCCCACTTTAGTGATCATTTATGAAACGAGGTAAACATTTTGTTTGCCTCAGGTGATAATTATACACCTTGGGAGCGTGTAAGTATAAGCAAGCCCGGAAAATAGTTACGTCTAACCTAGAAGCATGTGGAATATTCTTTTTTAAAAGAAAATTTTGAATTATTATAAACAGATTTCAGTAAATATAAGTGACTATGTTTCTGTACAACAATATAAACAGAAAGATATTATTCAATTAATACTCTCAAACATCAAGGAATGCCACAATACCTATCTTGCTGTTCAAAGTACGTGAAATTAGTGGAATGAAAAAAATGAAACTGGCAACTAGATACGTAAATTGCCAGATCTTTTCAAAAAATTTAAAAAAGACAGGAAAAATGTATTGATTATACAAAGTAATTAGGTAAGACTTCTTACAAGTGTGACATACCAATAAGATTATAATACTCTGCTTTGTGATTTTCAATTACTGTTTAGAGGCGAGGTTGTCAGCTGTCAGTCAAGTCATGATCACTGATCACTGCTGATGCCAGAGGTCACCGATGAAATCATACTGACATGACATTATAGATCATAGTGATCACATTTGAATCTTCTTGTTTATAAAAGGCAAATACGACTCATTGACAGATGATCGCCATATCTCAAAACATATACTACATATATAATTATGAAATTTTGTATATGGGTCCCTATATTGTGTAGATGAGCAATGAGACGGGGTTTTGTGAAATTCTAAATTAAGGGTGGTTTAGGGTGGGTTAAAATGATTTTTGATGAAAATCTACTATGCAAGCCTTTATATTTTGGTCTGTAAAAGCTAAACCACTTCTTGGATGTCAGATCTTAAGCAAATCCCTAGTGTGGAGTGAAATTCTCAAATGTTTTTTATATTTACAGTTCTTTTCTATCTGATATGGTTTTCGAGTAAATTCATAATCGTCCACCGCAATCGTGGTGAAAGGTTGAATTTTTAGATCGTGAGAGCTTTGTAGACGTTTTCTTGGATCGCAGTAGTAAAAGCTCGATATATTTTCTTTAAAATACCTCGAATTTTGGCAAATTTCAAATTATTCGAATGTTTACAATCCGAATGCGTTAAGGTCTCAATTAATTCCGATAGTATTAGTTCTACTGTAAAGGTATATTTCATGAATGAGGTAGGTAAAATTTGATTGCGTTAAGGAGGTGTACAGCCAGATTGGGGCATGTTGCTTATACATATTCAACGTTTGATTGGTCAAGTCGGTGGTATGAAACTCTCACCAGAATACCCCTCCCTTGGGACTGGTGTAAGTAGAGTCACTACGGGTAGGGTCCTAACTCCCTAAATGGACTATCCTTTATATTTAATAATTCAGATGTTATCAGTGATATTAGACTAGATTTGTGTTGAGTGGAGGCACTTCAAAGGCTCATTTGACCAACGTTCGCAACTGTTAAATCAACAAAAATACCCCCGCCGCAGCAAACCTGCCGACTAAGCGAATTTCCATTTGTCTGAATTGATTTTCAGTTAAATATATTTTAATAACATTAGGTTTAACGAGTACCTAGGTTTGCTGCTACAAGAAAACTAATAAAGTGTGTTTTTGAGTAAAATATTGATAGCTTAGTAGAAAATAAATAAATTTGCCAAGTTTGATCAAAATATATCCATAAACAAGCAAACTACAACATTTGACAATATTCTCCATAAGAATAACATGGGAATTTTAAATTTACAATCTTTTTAATTTTCTCCGTTACTAATAATCGAACAAAAATACTTTTATATACTAAATTATTTGTTTTTTTAAGCTCTTTAAAAAGGTCTAAAGATAAATTGGGAAATTTTGTGTTTTGAGGGTCAAAAGTGAGAAAAAGCAATTTTTACCCCATAAAACCCCCCGTAAAGCCCCGTTCCCATGATCCGATCGTGCTGGTTCGCAAACTCATTCAAGTTTATCCCGCTTTACACCTTTAAACCAAATTTTATCAAAATCGGACAAAAATTACTCAAGTTATCGCGTTCACGGACGTATATATATATACAGGGTGACAAAAAGGCTGGAAACGGCTTGATATCTTTTTAACTAAATTTGTTAGAAAATTAAAACTTTTCACATAATCTTATATGTATGAAAACTACTTTTTGCAAGCATTACCATTTTTTGACCTTAACCAGGGGACGGCCCATGAGGAGTAGGTACATAATCTTTAATGTAAGCATAGATTTATATGCACGTCATTTTAAAGATCTGGTCAAGTGGAGTTCATTGCCGGAAACCGCGTCAAAAAAGGTTCATCCGTTACAAAATGGCGGCAGTCCAAAGTTCTTGCGGAATATACCTGCAGAGGCCTTAGAATTGGTAAATAATCATATTCAACATTAGCCGGGAAATCTGAAACCCGTTTAAATTTGTTTTGAAGATTGAATAATATTAGTCTATGAGATAGTTGACTTTAAAATACAGTTTCAGCTCTCAAGCTAATGTTTAATACGAGTATTTACCAATATTAAGGCCTGTGCAGGTATATTCAACAAGAACTTTGGACAGCCGCCATTTTGTAACGGATGAACCTTTTTTGACGCGGTTTCTGGCAATGAACTCCACTTGACCAGACCTTTAAAATGATGTGCATATCAACCTATGCTTACATTAAAGATTATGTACCTACTCCTCATGGGTCGTCCCCTGGTAGAGGTAAAAAAATGATAATTCTTGGAAAAAGTAGTTTTTATACATGTGAGTTGATGTGGAAGGTTTGAATTTTCTAACGAATTTAGTTAAAAAGATATTAAACCGTTTCCAGACTTTTTTGTCACCCTGTATATATATACATATATAAAAATTTGAACGAATGGTGTTTTTGGGCTCTGGGAACATCAAAATGAAAAAGTAAATCGGTCCCGGGTCTAGGTCTTACCGTGCCACCTACGGTAATAGCTACTTCCCTATAGGGAAATTCGCTAAAACTGGTAATAGAAATTATAATCATGAATAATAATTATGCCTAATTCTTACGCACTATATAAATATTTTTTTTTTCTTTAAATATCGTGGACTGATCTTGGTTGGTCCTATAGTTAACACCCCCTATGGTTGGCACTTACTCCTTACGGATTGTGTTTCTTTTGTCCTCTTCATTTAACAAAATTAGTTATTTTTAAACAAATCTGCACGTTGGTAAATAAATTGTTTACTTATTAGAAGCAAGATTAAGGTTTAAGAATGAAAAGATGAACCAAATGATTAGTGAAATTTTTAATTTAAAAAGACAAGGGAATGCTAAACGAATAATTGCTTGGTTTGTATTTTCCTCTACTTAAGATACAAGGAAGTTTTTTGGAATCCATTTTATTTAACGGTTTTAACTTATATAAATAATACTTTTTTGAAGTTGTTAATCCAGATAGTGATAGTATTTAGGCAAGATTGTGTTTATACCTGCTCAAAAATGTTTTGAAATTGTTTTTGATGTAGATTATAATAGATTCAGATATTTTTCATAAAACATTTAGTTTCAGTGAGGAGTAATAAACGGCACTTATGTGTATTGCGTATTTGTGTTCCGTTCTTAATTATAAGAACGTGTCTCTTATGTGTGTTCTTATGTGTCGTGTTTCTTATGTATAAGATTGTCACTTTTCGACAGTAGGAAAATTACGTGGCATTAAGCACGCAAGATAAAGAGCCCAATTGTATTTTTACCTACATGAAAGCAAATACATGTAGATATAAAATAAAATCTCTCTTGAGTTTCAAAGTGATTTATTGAGGTAGTACGTGAGTGGCTTGGAAATGACCAGTAAAGTCGCTGCAGAAAATATCCCCTTCCCACTTCATACTTATATTTTAGCAACAAGATAACAAATAAACTTTTAATTTACTAAACAATTCAGATGTTAATAAGTAATGATAAGTCGTGTAAAAACTAAGATAATTATACAGGGTGGTAAAAAAGTCCCAGGACAGTTAAATATTTTAAAAAATAATGCAGATAGAGCTACAATACTTGGTACAAAGTTACAGGGCATAAAACTCTATTTTAACACATATTCAGTGATCCAATAACTCTTCAGGGGGACGGCCCACAAGGAGTCGGAAGAAAATCTTAAATGGAAGCATAGGTCAATATGCACATCAAATTAAAGGTCTTTTTTAGTAGAATGCAATGCCGCAACCCGCACTTCAAAAGGTTGATCCTGCGCAAAATGACAGTTGTTCAAAGATTCATTTAATTTACATTGTTATTATAGGCTACGCTTACTCCTCAGGGGGCCCTAGGAATCGGAAGAAAATTGTTAACGTAAGCATAGGTCTATATGCACATCAAATCAAAGGTCTTTACTAGTAGATTACGATGCCGTAAATTCAAGCTCAAAAGAATGCCTGAGTAAAAAATGGCAGTCGTTCAAATATTCAAAATGGCGGATTCAAGAAATCTTTGAACATCTGCCATTTTGCGCAGGATCAACCTTTTGAAGTGCGGTTTGCGGCATTGTATTCTACTAAAAAAAGACCTTTAATATGATGTGCATATTGACCTATGCTTCCTTTTAAGATTTTCTTCCGACTCCTTGTGGGCCGTCCCCCTGAAGAGTTATTGGATCACTGAATATGTGTTAAAATAGAGTTTTATGACCTGTAACTTTGTACCAAGTATTGTAGCTCTATCTGCATTATTTTTTAAAATATTTAACTGTCCTGGGACTTTTTTACCACCCTGTATAATACGGTGCAGCAACCCTCAGAAAGCGAATTTCGTTTGCTTGATTTGATTTTTACTAAGACCTAAATCAATCTTTAAATAAAATTAACTTTAACGAAGCCAAATTATGTTACTACAGGAAGGGCAATAACATGTGGTTTGGTAAATTATTAATAGCTTAGCACAATATAATAAATAACTTGTAAAATCTGATCAAAGTATATCCATAAACAATCAAACTAGGCCTATGATAGTTTTCTCACCCACTAAAAGAATAACATGGGAATTTTAAATTGACAATTTCTTAAATTTTCTCCTCAACCAATAACAAAAATACTTTAATACACTATATTACTTGTTTTTATGAGCTCTTCGAAATAATTTAGAGAGAAATTTAAAAATTGTATATGTTTTGAGGCTCGAAAATGGGAAATAGTTATTTGTGCAACTAGTGAGAAAAGTGAGCAATTGACTCACTCGAGAGAAGTCCTTACTCACGAGCCGTAGGCAAGTGAGGAATGGTTTCTCGAGTGAGGCAATTGTACTTTGAACTCGAGTTGCACATTATACTTTTCCTACAGTTACCATAAAAAAAAATAAATTGGTGAAGAAACATAACCTAGTTTTACACAGAAGTGAACATTTAATATAACATTTAATGTGAAGTGACAAATACAACAGTACAACAGCTGACCAGCTGATTTACAGCCAGTGCTGCCAACGTAATTCGCGCGCATACGACGTTGCCTGCATGTTACGCGCTCACTATTTCGTGCCTTCACGTTGCAAATCTGGAGTGAGACAATGTTAACATTGTCTCACTGATGAGCGAATTGGCCACTTTGCTTTCTCAAATCAGTGAGAGAACATGTACATTGTTAGGTAACCGTAGGAAAATACTATTTTTACGCTATTAAAAATAGCGTAAAGACCCAATACAAACCCCCGTTCCTATAGTACGATCACGCTAATTTGTTCGAATATATGTAGGTTTAAACTTTTGTAGAAAATGTCATCAAAATATGGGACATTTACTAAAATATCAGTTAAATAAAATTGTAGGCTACAAAATATATTCTAACAATAACATTTTATAATTTTAAGCTTTTGAAAATTGACTTGGTTTGATCAATATCTGAAAATTCCTTCATTTAATACGCACGGAACTTGTTAATATTTTTAAATTAATAATTCAAATAAATAAAGGGTCTTTTAGAGCCTTATCAGATACAATTCTGCTTTTCAAATCAACTTTTGTCACTATAGGACTACTTAAACTATTTAAGAAGCAATCCATGAAAACAATTTATTAACAATCTTCATGATTAATCTATTAAAACAATATCTGTAAACAAATTAAAAAAACAATTCTTAAAAATAGTAGGAAAAAGGATAACAAAAATGTATAACAATCCATGCATACATTTAAATATGATCAAAGTAATCCCAAATAACCAAATTTGCCTTTATTAATCTTTTTGCATTTGTATCACATTTATTTTGTAAATAATATATTGAATATCTTATAATAAGCATTGGAAATGGATAGTTATCGCTAGAAATAGTTCGCGACAATTCAACGGCTGCATACAAATATTTTCAACTAATATTTGCAACATCTTTTACTGAAATTTTATTATTTTGTATTAGACTAAAGACCTGCACGTATTTAAATTGGATTGTATGTTAGTCTAAAATATTCGTCATAATTTTACATATTACATTACTAGGGCCGGAAATGAGGTTTTGCCGGCTCGAGATTTTAAGTTGGAGACGAAGTCGACAGCTGCAAATAACCAAATTTGGTTAACGAAATACACTTTTCCAACGATCCTAGTTCATCGTAAATCTTTTGTATATAAAAATAATAAGATCCTAAGTTTTATTAAGTTACAAGTAGTTGAACTGACTCGTTGAGTTGTCATTTCCTAGAATAAATGTTTTTAAAGAAAATTTTAATCGTACATAAATATTGTTCATTTTACGGCATTTGAACGGTAAACTTGTTGCAGTTTTATGTTCAACCACATACTAATCGTTATAATGAGTCAGCAATACTATGGCGTCAGCCGGTCGAATGCTTTTGTAATTGTTGGTTGTTAAACACGCTCTCATATAAATGATTATTACGACCGTAATAACGTTCGTGCTATTTTTATTATAAATAACAAAATATTTACTTCTGTAAAACGTTCAAATACCATTCTCGTAAAGATTATGCAAGCACTTTGAAGCGGCCATAAAGAATTTTCAGGAGAGTTTGAAGCGTGCAAATCTCCGTGAAACAGATTGGACTCATCGTCAAGCTCGGCACGTTCAGCGTCGATAGATCGCCATTGCTTCTCTCACATTACTTCGCCACCTCTCAACTGCTGTTTCCGACCATTTGTCATTGTTCTAAGTAATAAAGATAGACAAGACGTAGAATTCGATCATTATTCAACATAAACGGGCTTAATCGGATTGTTGAATCGGATTTTACCAGCGATTATAAAGAACATTGTTTAGCTACCGTACATTTTTGGGTTTTCACAGCTAATTTTTTTGTCAGTTTATTACCCATATTGGAAGATTATCAACATGTGTGACAAAATAATTTGTATTTTCAATATCCGGTGCAAAACGGTCTTAAGCATTGGGATTGTTTCTAAAACTAAACACCAAGTTGATGGACCCATTCGTGTTAACGCCGCGGCAGATGTTGATTAATAAGTCAAGTGCTGAAATTGTAGGAGGTTGGTTTGTTTACGTCCTCCATTGGTTCAAGTGTTCCAATAATAAAGACCTGATAGTCAGATCCATAACGAGTTCGTCAACCCATTAACACTAGTGGGTATTGTTGTTTATTGAATTGAACCGTAGAATTCAATCTTCTTTGTCCAGCAAGTGCATGAAAGACGTCTAATTCTTATATAATCATAAAAATGCCGTTATTTAGTATAGATAATTTAATAAGTATTTTTAATTCACCGGGATATAAAATATGCCAAAACAGATACATAGATAGAATTTCCTTTGCATTTGTCTACTGGTAGGTTTTATTCATTAACTTACAAAATGTGCGTATTATTGCTACTAGTATTTCATTTTCACAAGGGAGAGTAAACATATGCTCAATTCTCCCCTATGCACTGGGATGAGATTTCTTGGTGAAACCAATTCTTGTTTTCTGCGGTGTTAAATCATTTATATATTATTGTACAACTCTTTTTACAAACATCATAATCGTTAATCAAGTGAAAGGCCAAATTGAAGTCCAAATTTGGAAATATAATATAATATAGTTGACAATGGGATATGTTAATACAATCAGGTGTTTTATGTGCCTTTCTAGACAGTATAGGACTAAGGAACAGTTATCTTCTATTTATTTAATTACGTAAGGTGATTCTTTGCGTTCTATTTTTCCAGTTGCACGAAACCTGAGCGTGAACCAAGCATTGTGAAGGAGCGCAACCTGTGCATACGCCCATGAGCTTTTGTCACTAGTTTAGATTAATTCATATCAAGCATTTGTGTACATCTCAAGTTTATTATTATTGTGTTCAAGATGAATTAAGTGGGAAAGGAGACAAGTGATTATGTACATAACAAATTAAACATTACAGTATTCGATAGGACTTGACCTATTGTAACTTTATAATCATAATAACTTTATAATAGGCCTACCTTATAGCCTATACTGTAAAAAATAAAATGTTTTAACATTTATAAATAAACAAGTATCAACTGCAATGATGATGGGTTTCATGATTAAACATTGAGTTGAAACGTTATTCATAATGTTTTAACAAAATCCCCTCAATTCCCTCGGCTGTAGTTCTGAAGTATTGGACCATTCTCCGGACGACAATTTTTCTTGTAAAGTAGCAATATTTCAGCAAGTAATATTATGGTATTACTATTCTCAATTTTTGTATTACATAGATGTAATTCAATTGGTATAAATGTTTGTGTTGTTTTTTAGTTTAGGCTGTTATACACAAAAACTACTCTTCAATTGAACTATTTTTAATCTTTTGATTCTCCAACAAAACTGCTATCACTCTCATGGTTTGAGGGCAAATGGTCAGAAAGTATTAAAAATGTCTCAAAAATATAAATCAAATGTTTACCAACAATAGAGCCATGTGTACTGGTTTAAACGGATTATTTAGCCGATTGTAACAGACTACCCACTAAAAACAAAAATATAGAACTCGCATATTAATTTTTA
The DNA here is from genome assembly GCF_028750875.1 of Macrosteles quadrilineatus. Classification (NCBI taxonomy): domain Eukaryota; kingdom Metazoa; phylum Arthropoda; class Insecta; order Hemiptera; family Cicadellidae; genus Macrosteles; species Macrosteles quadrilineatus. The sequence continues at coordinate 36,537,841 of NW_026542595.1, forward strand.
TCGGCTATTTTTGTAATTGATTATAGTTGAATAGACAACAATAGCATTGGTAAATGAAAGAGTTTTGACTTTTTTCATAAAATAAACTACATTTGTTTAAAACTAATAATTATTATTTTGAATAGTAAATTTACTACCATACATAATGTCATGAGTTTTTGTTATATCTATAATCGTTTTTAGGGACGGATCGACAATTCAAATTGACGAATTGTCCGTTAACTAGGTGTTAGTACGATTGCATTCTCAATTTTCCCTTTATTGTATCTCTAGAGCCATGTTCTAGGGTTTGGCACTTTACCTATTGGTATTTTGTTTTTGGCAGGTTTTTAAGTTAAACAAAACAACAAGTACTAAGAAATGTAATTGTATATTTCGTACCTGGGGCCGAAAATGAGATTTTGCCGGCTCTATATAGATTTTAAGTTCGAGACGAAGACGAGAACTTAAAACGATCGAGAGTTGCAAAACCATTTCGGTCCGTGGTACGAACGCTATTTTTCACCACAATATACCCTATTACCACTGTTCACCACTATAAAAATGCACACTAACGGTAAAAACAACTACAATGTAAAGAAATAATTTGGGGAATCAGCGAAAATAATAAATAGTTGCTAGGCAGCTGTGATAATAAAACATGTTTATTGCAATGCTATGGATACTGATTGTGTATTTAATATGCATATTAATATATAGATTACGGATTAAGAAAGTAGTCTAACAGGAGTTTTTTTGACTCTAGGGATGTAAAAACCTGCTCCATATTATTATCTTAACCATGCACCTTCATGAGGGTTAATGCAGAAATAGTTTATTCCGACAATTCTCACTAAAAAATCTTGATAACACAAAAAACCCTGATAATTACTATTGACTAAGAGAACATCTGGAGGGCACCTATTAGTTCACATTGAAAATAAAACTTTAAAATTGAAGAAGTGTAGAATTTACGGAAGCAGGCATATCCTCCTTGGCCATCAGTATAATGAAACTCAGGCTGGAGAACGACTGCTGCATTTCGATAACGTATTAATGTCAGCTAAAATCCAATCTGTTTTATGATGAATCTAAAACCTCCTTCAAGAGTTCACAGGATATTTTTGGGCATTTGAGGAGTTATGCTTCCTTTTATCATTCCTTTACGTTATTGCAGCATGGTTCCCTTTGACGGTTTGATAAGAAGTGCGTACAAGTTTAAATATTTCCAATTGGTAGGCCTTCTTGTTATTATGATGGATTTGTTGTTGCCTTTTGCCTTAAAATTTAAGGGAAAATATTTCAAGTTTAAGGTTTAATGTTTAAGGTTAAACATTTAATTTAAGGTTAAAATTTAAGGCATTTTAAAATTATTAGGTGAGTCGGTGGCTTAGTTGGTAGCGTCACGGACTTTGGGCCCAAGGCAGCGATGTCGTGGGTTCGGATCCTGGCCACTGCCGAAAACCAGATACACCAGGAAATGAAATGAAATGAAATGATGTTTATTTCCCAACTAAAAAAGTACAATTCATGGTATTTTACAGAATAAATATCTAGGAACAGAGACAGTGTTGTGTGTTGTATTTTATCAGTACAGTTCACCTTTGTACTGTACCGGCTCACCCCATGCTTTGCTGGATACGTTCCACGCACAGATCTGTAGTCTATGTGGACGGGCAAATGCAAGGTTAAAAGAGGCCGCCAATCTAAAAAAAGTTTAACACCGGTTGGGTTTTATTATTAATCTAAGCTCTGTTCCTTACAATTTCGGTGTCTTGATTTTCTCGTAAAAACATTTATGGTATTTATGATAAATTACACATTTTTTTTACGATGATATGATATACATTGTCACTAATGTAGCCTCAAAACCCTTTTAGCGGATTCAAGCGAGAGATGTTCGCAGACGTAACGAAGTTTAAGCGCAATCAACGGAGACGTTGCCGATTGAATTCATTAAGGGTTCATTCAGCTGGATATCCCAAATCTTCGCCTCTACAAAGGTAAAAAATTTATTTTGGATATTTACACAATTCATAATAATAAAATTGTATATAGTTAACTAGGAAATGTTTTAAATACACACCAAAAGGTTTGTTGCTCAACCAGAAATTACTTTTCATCAAAAGGTAAAAAAGACTAGTATCCTTGCTGTGACATCTTACGATTTCAAATATTATAAGGTGGCATGGTTTTGTTTTAGATTCAATGTTGTGAACCAATATAGTTGTAAACAAAACACAATATTGACTATTAAAGCTAGAGTACCTAGTAAACATGTACCTAGTAAACATTTTGAGTTTATATGAATGGGTGCATGAATATGTACCCTGAAAAATGTACCATGTGTATTTATTTCTTACAATTTATTGCTTTTATTTGATATACCATTAACCTTACACCATCAGCATATACTGTTTAAAACGAAATACTGGTATTTTGTAGATATTAGATATCCAATATTATCAAAGGCAACGACGCCACGCTATCATAGAAGCTGTGAAACCTACTTGAATTAAATATGCCCTTAAAATAATTTACATCTAAAAAATCTTGTCTTTAAAAAAGTCCAAAAAGTCTTGGTCTCTGAATTTTAGCTTTGCTTATGTAATGTAGATGGGAAAATTCAATATAAAGAGGTATAATCGGGCAATCAATGAATATGAGATTTTTAACTTGACGTTTTGCACCGCGCTAATTGACGGATCGCCTGTCACTCCAAATTTTAACCTCCTGTAGTTAGACTTCTGGAACAACTAAAACGGGTTGTTTTACCCATTAAGATTATTAAGGCTGAAGATTTATTCCACCTAGGTTGTACGAGTCAGGTATTGGGATTCTTTTCGATCGTTGGAAGACGCTGATGATAAAGAAAAATAATCTTGAGAAGAAATTTCAGTCTACTTAGGCCTACTAGCCCGCCTACTAGCAACCCCATCTTGGTCTTGGTATTTCCAACGAATTCTCTCTGATGATGGTAATTATGAAGGCGCGATCAAATAATGGTTTTACTTTTATTGCTTTTTAGCTTACTTGTCAGGTTAAGCTGTACCGCAGTTCCCAGTTTGATGATGATTCACCACACAATGAAACTTAAATTGTTCTGGGTGATACAGTCACTCAGTCGGTAGGGCTACACACTCTGGAAACCAAAGCCTTGATATGATATTAGTTCATTATTTTAAAATTTTTATCCAAATTTAATTATTATTTCCTATAAATATCTCCGTCGATATTTCCTCTAAAGTATTAGCATGTACAAGCTATATCGTTAACTTGTACGATGGTCTTAGTAATAGCATAAACGTTAGTGAGACAACAGTGCAGTGCACTTAACTTGAAGGTACAGAGATCTAATCACTACAAAACAACACCTCAGAGACAAGACGTTGTTCTATCTCAAAGGGATTGTGTTGAAATGGCTAGTGTCTTATGCCCAGGGGTCTTGTCGATGTAGTTGCTTTTGGGATGTTTGACACAGTACGATGAAGTATCTTAACAAACAACATATTTTAGTTGATATGGTAAAAAAAAGATTTTTAAGTTCTATGAGCATTATTATTCTTATGAGTATTAGTCTTTTCTCTACGTGTTATGTAATGATATTTAATAAGTATATGATACCATTTTAGTAGTTGGAACTCCATTTTAATTGTTGCACTAATAACTCAAAGTAAATGTATACCATAGAACTATCTTTTTACATTGACATTTAAATATCGCCTTTCTGCTTACGGTACTTTTTCCAATCGATCTACTAAAACATTGATTCGACGTACTAATTTATTCAAAAGGGTACATCGTAGTTAATGTATTACAATCGACGAATTATATGTCAAATTCGTTTGTAGTCGAACAAGCAATCATTCAACACTTCAAGTTGGATTCTTTTAAATATTTTTTTAAATACTTAGAAAAAACAAATAATTTCATAAACACACAAAGAAAGAAAGTAAATTTAGTCGCAATTATATCTATTTTAAATATATTTTCTTTGAATAAACCCGTTGAAGCCAGAGATTAGTGACAACAACATTATAAATTAGTACTGAAAAGAAGATAAAAATGAATTTAACTGCGTCCAATGTCTTACTTGTATGATGCATTTGTGATAGTGTTTCTCGAGCATTTATTAGTTAAACTTTCTTCCGACCCAGATTGTATCGCGTGATCAATCGTGCTAAGGGATATACAAGAAGCAGTAAGTCAGTGAGCGATTGCTACTAGTCGTGTACATAATATGTATACATTATATATTATACAGGGTGTCTCGCAAGTAAACAGCCAAACTCCGGGAAATGGTTCTATGGGTCAAAATAAAGAGAAAATCAAGAATATTTTTTTTTTCCAAAATCGCTTCGTTAACCATATATCTGCCATTTTGTATATTTTACAGAAACATTTTTATTTTTGGATTTTTTCAACCGATCTTTATAAAACTTGGTATGTAGGTTAAGGTAGAAGAGCCCATTCTGACTAGCTTCTACCTTATTCTACCCCATTTTACAACTAAAATCTTAATATTTCAGCCATTTATTATTCGATCTTTTTGGTATAGTTTGATAGGGAATAAATAATTCTAAATGGAAGTGTTCTTGGCATTTTTTCATAAAATTAGCCGTTTTTGAGTAATTTAAGTTAAAAATTGAAATTTTAAGTTGAATCAAGATGATTTTTCTCCTGACATGGGGCTCTTTTACTTTAACCTACATACCAAGTTTTAAAATATTAGTTGAAAAAATCCAATAATAATGATTATGTAAGAAATACAAAATGGCGTATATTTGGTTAACTAAGCAATTTTGAAAAAAATGTTAATTAGATTTTCTCTTTATTTTGACCCATAGAACTATTTCCCGGAGTTTGGCTGTTTACTTACGGGACACCCTGTATATACTTAATATTATATATTTCTCTCATTGATTTGTTAACAAGTTTTTTACACCATGATAAAAAACATAGTATAGTACAAACACGGTTACAGTATGATTTGTATTACAGTGCTTTAAGCGGGTTGAAATTATACATTTATTCACAATAATGATTAACACCCGTGCACTTGCTACATGCCTCTACTATTATTATCACATGGGTTGCTAAAACTCTTATTTAGGTCTGCATCTACATTACAACATCTATTGTAGAAAGTAAACTATTATCATTTCAATGTTATAATTTCCACTTATATATTTGTTCTGCTGTTTAAACAATTTAAACATATGACTTTTTAATTACAAAAGTCATTGCAGAATACTATGGTGCCCCAAATACTAAACTATAACAAAGTTCTTAGACGGTTATGTTGAACCATAATAAGCAGAGCGGCGGGGCCGAGCTCGATAACTTATCCAGTGTATTGGCAAGACCTCGTGGCATGGGTCCAGGATCGGCTTGGTACGGACCAACCAGATACTTGCACACGACCTTCGTGATGTGTAACTTGCTTAATGTATTTTAAACAGTTTATAGAGCTCCAAACGTTATAAATATAAAAATTTGTATTTCATGAAATGTATACATTTCGACGACTTTTTGGTTACCATTTTATATTTTCTTTGATATAAGACTACTATTAGCATGTCCATGACAGCACATTATTTTACACATTATAGTATGACTACTAAATTTGTAGTTATATTTGTAAAGGGTTTAAAGTAGAACATTATTATTTTTGACAAGGGTTATAAATCAGCTGAAATTTCATACTTTAAGTAAACTCCCAAAACTTTATTAGAATAAGATCAAAATGAACTCGAATGTAGCACATTGCATATTGTTTTTCCAACTGGATTATAGAGTAAATGTGCTGGCTAATAGTGAGTCCCATGCACTAAGCCGTAACACAACTAGAGGGTGGCCTTGGCACGGCAACTCTGATAGAAAATTTAAATGGTGTATTTTTTAAGTTGGTATAACAAATTAGAAGAATAAACCAGCTCATTATTTCATTGCTTTATTACAATTTCATGATCCCCTATTAGCCACTACCAAGAAAATGTCTACTATGCTAGTAGTACATATGGCGGCCAACGTCTCGGTTTTCTCATTCAGTGCTACCTCCAGTATCCAGTTGCATCTCTATCTGAGTGGTTTCATTCAGTAACCAAACAAAATCAGCTCATCGACAACATATCAGTGTTGTAGTGATATTTAGTTGTAAGTGATAAGTAGAAGACAGCGTTAACATTTTACACTGCAGTGCAAGTTAGTCGTTAGCCATAACAGAGAGAAAACCTTGATGTGTTGGCTCAGAGTGATTCTCTCATGTAGTACTAGGCCAAGATCAGCTTATCAATAACACTGCAGTGCAAGTTAGTCGTTAGCCATAACAGAGAAAAAGCGTTGATGTGTTGACTCAGAGTGAGTCTTTTATGTAATATTAAGCCGAGATCAGCTGATCAATAACACTGCAGTGCAAGTTAGTCGTTAGCCATAATATAGAGAGAGCCTTAATGTGTTGGCTCAGAGTTATTCTCTCATGTAGTATTAGGCCGATATCAGCTGATCAATAACACTGCAGTGCAAGTTAGTCGTTAGTCATAACAGGTCAAATGCGTTGATGTGTTGGCTCAGAGTGAGTCTTTTATGTAATATTAAGCAGAGAGAAGCAGTTTGATAACACTGCAGTGCAAGTTAGTCGTTAGCCAGAACAGAGAGAAAGCCTTGATGTGTTGGCTCAGAGTTATTCTCTCATGTAGTATTAGGCCGAGATCAGCTGATCAATAACACTGCAGTGCAAGTTAGTCGTTAGTCATAACAGGTCAAATGCGTTGATGTGTTGGCTCAGAGTGAGTCTTTTATGTAATATTAAGCCGAGATCAGCTAATCAATAACACTGCAGTGCAAGTTAGTCGTTAGTCATAACAGAGAGAAAGCTTTGATGTGTTGGCTCAGAGTGAGTCTTTTATGTAATATTAAGCCGAGAGAAGCTGTTTAATAACACTGCAGTGCAAGTTAGTCGAGAGAGAAAGCGTTGGTGTGTTGGCTCAGAGTGAGTCTTTTGTGTAATATTAAGCCGAGAGAAGCTGTTTAATAACACTGCAGTGCAAGTTAGTCGAGAGAGAAAGCGTTGATGTGTTGGCTCAGAGTGAGTCTTTTATGTAATATTAAGCCGAGAGAAGCTGTTTAATAACACTGCAGTGCAAGTTAGTCGAGAGAGAAAGCCTTGATGTGTTGGCTCAGAGTGAGTCTTTTATGTAATATTAAGCCGAGATCAGCTAATCAATAACACTGCAGTGCAAGTTAGTCGTTAGTCATAACAGAGAGAAAGCTTTGATGTGTTGGCTCAGAGTGAGTCTTTTATGTAATATACAGCCGAGAGAAGCTGTTTAATAACACTGCAGTGCAAGTTAGTCGAGAGAGAAAGCGTTGATGTGTTGGCTCAGAGTGAGTCTTTTGTGTAATATTAAGCCGAGAGAAGCTGTTTAATAACACTGCAGTGCAAGTTAGTCGAGAGAGAAAGCGTTGATGTGTTGGCTCAGAGTGAGTCTTTTATGTAATATTAAGCCGAGAGAAGCTGTTTAATAACACTGCAGTGCAAGTTAGTCGAGAGAGAAAGCGTTGATGTGTTGGCTCAGAGTGAGTCTTTTGTGTAATATTAAGCCGAGATCAGCTGTTTAATAACACTGCAATGCAAGTTAGTCGAGAGAGAAAGCGTTGATGTGTTGGCTCAGAGTGAGTCTTTTGTGTAATATTAAGCCGAGAGAAGCTGTTTAATAACACTGCAGTGCAAGTTAGTCGAGAGAGAAAGCGTTGATGTGTTGGCTCAGAGTGAGTCTTTTATGTAATATTAAGCCGAGAGAAGCTGTTTAATAACACTGCAGTGCAAGTTAGTCGAGAGAGAAAGCCTTGATGTGTTGGCTCAGAGTGAGTCTTTTGTGTAATATTAAGCCGAGATCAGCTGATCAATAACACTGCAGTGCAAGTTAGTCGAGAGAGAAAGCGTTGATGTGTTGGCTCAGAGTGAGTCTTTTATGTAATATTAAGCCGAGAGAAGCTGTTTAATAACACTGCAGTGCAAGTTAGTCGAGAGAGAAAGCCTTGATGTGTTGGCTCAGAGTGAGTCTTTTGTGTAATATTAAGCCGAGATCAGCTGATCAATAACACTGCAGTGCAAGTTAGTCGAGAGAGAAAGCGTTGATGTGTTGGCTCAGAGTGAGTCTTTTATGTAATATTAAGCCGAGAGAAGCTGTTTAATAACACTGCAGTGCAAGTTAGTCGAGAGAGAAAGCCTTGATGTGTTGGCTCAGAGTGAGTCTTTTGTGTAATATTAAGCCGAGATCAGCTGATCAATAACACTGCAGTGCTAGTTAGTCGTTAGTCATAATATAGAGAGAAATCCTTAACGTGTTGGCTCATATTAAATCTTTTATGTAATAAAAAGCCAAGATCAGCTGATCAATAACACTGCAGTGCGAACTTAATTGTTAGCCACATAACAGAGAGAAGTCGTAAATTGTTAGCTCAGTGTGAGTCTCCCATGTAGACCATAATTTTTAAAATCAGTCATGTAGAAGACAACTTGGAAAAGTAACCCCATTAAAAAAAATCTATAGACTTCATATTCATGTTAAAAAGCTTTTCTGTATGTATGTGGTTTATTAAATTGATGAAACTGTGAGGAAAATGTATGATGTTTCTTCATGCCAGATGATGGGCTGGGCTGATGGGCTTAAAATTAGAAATCTTTGCGTAGTCAATACACCTACTAGAAAAGGAACTGCTCCGACTGAAGGCATGTAACCTTGATTCTTTAAAAAACTTAAAATCTAATCGACTAACCTGTGAAAGAGCCGCTTTTGTCTTAGTCACAAATTTGTAATCATATTATGAGGAAAGGACCACGTCAACCAATGAATAACAAAAAGTTCAATGAAAAAAGATTTATATATTTGGTAAGTGATCAAGATTTTTATAGAAACGGTATTATTTTAACGAAAAGTTTGTTACAACTGCTTTGCATTCATCTTCCGCATCATAGTTGAAATTCAGCTATACAAGGCCCGAGAGGCATTTTACCACATCAATCTTCATATTTAAAATTGTATTTAGCTGTTGTCAGTTGACTTAAATACATAAAGAAGTGGTGATAAATTCACAAGTGACGTCTTATATTCTTAATAATTTCTTAAAATAAGCTAATTGTCTCAACACTTTGTAATTAATATACATACTAAACAGTTTTAGACAATATCTTTTTATAAATAGGGTTACCATGCCTAGATCTAAATGGTAGCGAAGAGTATAAATAGGTGTATTTTTTACGTCAAAAGAATTATCAATAAATCGGGGATGTACTTAACGAATTTCTTAAGTTTCCGCATTTCTTTGAAAAGTCTAAAAGGAAAAAAGAGGTTAAGGAAAGAGATAAAGTAGAGACATTACAATTGAAAGGCATTTACGGGTGAATAGGCCCTTTAATGGGACAGTCACTTAGCCTAAACCATCCCGGAACTAAAGATCGGACTGAATGGCTCCTCGTCCGTAATCCAGGACTGATCTACTCCACACAATCAGTAGTTTAGCCCTTAGAGATGATTTGCCTAGATATATCCAGCCGTGTAACTCATATTAGCTATCAGGTAAAGTTTGTTGATGTGTAATATATAACGAAAACCACAGCGTTTTGATGTAGGGACCAAAACTTCAACACTTGGGAGGAAGTCATCCAAAGGCATTTCCATAATGGACAAATAAACACTATCAGCAAACTAACTAATTTTTCCTATTTTAGCTTGTCAATAGCCCTTATATTGGGGATAGTCGTTATGGGAGGGAGTAACTTTACTATTTTATAGGTAAAACCACAGAAATAGCAATAACTTTCAAACCGAAACTGTACAGCATTGGTAGTCTTATTTTTTTCAATAAATACTAAATGTTAATCAAATTCTTTAAGCCGTGTTGGGGGAAATCCAATTTCCCCGTTGTTTTATGAATTTTCATGAGGAAATCTCCAAGCAAATTTAAAATATCAATACCAGTTTAATCTACCTGAGATGCCATTGGTGCTTTGTACTCATCCACGCACACACAAGGCACACACTTAGACAAAACTTTGAAAACCTCTTTTTTGTTCATGGGGACCCAAAACGCATAATCCTAACCAAAACTCAATCTCCAAAATATTGAAGAAAATATTACCAAGCAATATTGAAGAGTATATTGTCTTCATTGCATTCGTAATATGTACTAAGTATAAATATATATAAGTTAGGAGACAGTTTGTAAGTATTGACCCATTGTAATGGTAATCAATACGTTATAATAAGATTAATTAGAATAAAGATTATAAACAAACAACAGAAATAATCAGAGTTATAATCAGAGTTTCAGATTATATATATAGTATATATATTTATATATATACTATTGTTATCATTGAGTCGAGGATAACGTTCCACAGGTACTCGAACCTGTTAATGTTTATATAGAACGAGTTGACGAGTTGACATAAAATTAAGGCAACACTTTACAGGGAAGTAAAAGGTTCGTTCGAAAAATGCTGGTTAAGCGGATACAAGTGATTTGGATTTGTCGAATGTCAAAATAAATCAGTTTTACCTACTGAACTTTTGAAAAGATAAAACATTATTTTAATCACTTTATCAATACAAGTACTTATTCCATATGAATGTAATATCTGGAATTAAGATAACTATTATTCCCAATGAAAATAAGATAGTAAAAAACTTAAAGGAACTGGTGACAAAAACTTGTCTGGCTTCACATTAAATGTTGTTAAATTATTAAATAATTCGGGATGTTTATTGGTAATATGGTCCTTATTTAATTGTTGCCAAAGAAACAACTGTTAATATTAGTAATATTACAGAGGAAAAAGAAATGTTAAGTAAGGTTTGATAAAGGCGAGTGGGGCTAAAGACTAAGGATGTGTAAACGGACGTGTAATTTGGACGACCCTCGCCCTCTGGGAGTCTTGAAAAGGGGCGGAAGGCCGTTAGGGATCAAAGGTTTGATAAGGCGCGTTCGGACCACTGATGCGGGAACTTCTTGGACCTTATCCAACGCCACTTTCATCTTGGATTTTATATGTGAGAACCCGGTTGATTTATTGCTAAAATTGTATAACTAATCTTTTTTGTAACACTTTTGCATCGTTTTCCAAAACAACGTGTTTGATAAGGTTATTTTGAATTATATCTGTTTACTGATTGGGCCTTTTATACTACAATTTACGGCCTTATACAACTTATTAGGTGGTTCAGAGTCACACTAATATTACTAGAAATAGTACAAAAATATATCGAATAGAGATCTGTTGCATGGCATGTAGAGTTCATTAATGCAGTTTTGAAAAATACTGTTTACTTGGAAATATTAATTGTTAACTCCAAGTATACATACCAAATAAAAACTAAATGTACTGTAGTATTATTATGGCAGTAGTTTTATTATTTACTAGCTTGTACCCGTGGCTTCGTCTGCGATGGTATAACCATAAATATTATACAGCATAAGAAATGAAAATAGTATTACGTGCATTACAATAATTATCCGTAATGGATTTGACAATTATCACAAAAATAATATATTATCATTATTCATTGCGTCACGCATAGTTTAAACATAATATGTTACGATTAAAACGTCTACAGCGATTAAATTGCAATTAAAACCTAAATTAAAACCAATTTTTTTAATATCCGACAAAAAAATGTTACAACAAAAAGTCTTGAAGTTAAAAATGCCGCTACTCTTCAGCTTCTCCAAGTACAGTCATTTCATAGCTTTATCGGCTCTTCTAATACAGGTAAAAACAATTTTCCAACAGAACAACACATCCCAGCAGGCTCATCTTTACATTTTAATGCTCCGCAGTGTATACAATCTCTCTCCATTCGATATATTTTTAATAATTGTATCGTATGTATTTTATTGTTGCGTGATATTCCACTGCACCATTTTCAAACACACAACAAGTATCGAAGTATCTCCATGTTAAGTGTTGAATGCGTGTTGCCAATTATTAAATTAAAACACAAACATAACTGGAAACAATCCTACTTTGACAGTTTTCATTGTACGTTACAGCTTTTTTTGCAGCTAGTTCAAATTAGCTATTAATTGTCATAGATGCAAAAGATGTAGAGCTGAACCCGGGTAAACCTTTTAACTTTTGAATGCTATTGAATAACATAGAAGCAACTTCTCTAATTGAAACAGCTGTCAAAATTAATTAATACTTTTCAAATAAGAATACTAAAAAGGTTACATGGGAAATTCCAGAGCCACTGGGGCTGAGCCCGTTTCATCTTTGATGGAGCTGATTGTTTGTCATGCGATAAGTCTAAGCCTCGTAGGGGACATCGACTTCCTACGTGGCCAATAGAACCCTTAGAAAAGTCAGAGGAGTACAAGGTTTAAAAAAAGTCTCTTCACTGGGCCATCAACCGGAGCTTGAAGAAAGAAGCTATTGCTAGGGGAAACCAAAAGAACGGCATATATTCCGTACCACGGGTCTTGGGATACAAACCTGCAGCCCAGAAACTCAGTTTCAACCCTCCCCCTTTGATAATAGAGGGGAAAATATAATACAGTCCCATTTTGTAACGGGTAACGAGTACACATGTACTCTTTGGGAAGGTGAACTCAAATTAAGTCCCACCTCCAATCCAATCAGTGGAGCCTGGGGTTGGAGATTTTTTATTCTATCCCTAAAAATCAACAAGGCCCCTAGAGATGATGGGGTGACCGGCCAGGCCACCAAGAAAGTTAATCTATCCCCTGATCCAGTTAATCGCGTACGGTGTCCTTTTGGCAGAGAGTTGTTTCCTCGTTCTAGAGAACAGTTAGGTTTGAGTTCACAGGAAAGGGGGAGGGAGGTGTAGACCTGCTATCCTATTACAAACCTCTCTGTTCTCGACTGAGTTCAGCCGTGGTCACTGCGGGAGACCTGTCACCTCCTCCGAACTGCCTCAGGGACGAAGCAAGCCGCTGATGAGAGCTGGTTCATGATACTGTGGGAGGTATCAATTCCGGTGCCGAATGAGGGTCCATATCTCTAAAACGTCACCTACAGCAGCCTTCTGAGATCTTAACTAGATGAGGTAACTGTTTTTGTTTAGTACTTAGATGATCTTACGGTTTTGATAACTGCACGTAGCATTGAGCTGGCTTAGCTAAAACAGAACATAGTCATGCGAACCATCAATGTATGGTTGGCTGACCATTGCCTCTCGCTCACTTAGAACATAGCCAAGAGACTGTAGTGAAACTGACAAAACCGAGTTAGTGCCCCCAAGTACCGTAAAGGCAACATAGATGGTGGAACCAGATCATACTTTCGGAGCCTTATGGTGTTTGGGGCCTGCCAAGTCTGCTGCCACCGCCAGTCCTGAAAAGCGGACTACGCCTCCACAGCTACCGAGTGCAAAGCCTCCTCGGCCAACATCGGCCGCTGTACCAACGCAGCCAGCCTATGTTCCGACGACCGAGGGTGACGCCAGCCCGTCAAAGAGGAGGAGGAAGAGAACCACGAGAACCGCCGGCCACGACAGGGCGAGAGAGAACCCAATCCCACGACAACGAAGAAAACGGAGCAGAGACCGTTGGAGTCAGAAGATCCAACCCCAGCTATTTCTGCGAAGTTTCGCCCGCAGACTCACCACACCCCACCCGCTTCGGGAGCTGCTCCTGAGACAGCAAACCACGACCAATATAAAATCTTCCACCGCTGTAGACGCCCAGACGACCCTTGTGGAGATAAACAAGGTCCTCGCCCAGGTCATGGCAAGAGTGAAAACACTAACGGATCTGACTTCGCGGCTCATCGACCAGCGTTTGTGGACAGCCTGTGTTGCCCACACCGGGACCCAAGCTATCTCCAGCCGGACCGGCATGCAAAGCTTGCGCAAGTTTATGCCACCACGAGAGGGGAGGAAGAACCGGCCGCCTAATGGCCAATATCAGATGCAGAATGATGTTGATACAATCAGCCCATTCCGTACTCGTTTAAATTGAGAAAGAGCAGGGAACAAGAGGGAGGCACTGGTATTTGGACCAGGTGACTTTTTCTGCAAGGCCAACTTTGTGTTAATCAGTGGTATGAAGAGGAAGTCTATTACCTCACTCAGTTCTGTCATTCTATGCATTTTTCCAGCCGTGTTCAGGATGGTAAAATCCATGTCACCCGATTGCAATTACTTACAGGCACTCCCAATAACGCGAAAGAAACTTTCTGGTGTTAACGTAAGCTTAACTTTCTGGAGCGCACTGGGAAACGCTTCACCTGGACGCCTCACACGATGTACGACTATTTTTTGGTTGACGAAGTCACCCTGATGGTGGGGACAATTTGTTCTATGTGCCACAGGGTATCTTTCTTGCCGAGAATGGGATGTTGTCTAGAGCATATAAGAACTGAATACCAGAATCTTTGAAAATTAAAAATGAAATGAAATTAAAAATTATTTATTTACCCAGGCAAAGTTAGGGCCACATGGCCCTTTCTTACACTTAACCATTTAATCTTTGCATGCCCTGAAGGCCAGATATTATGATTATCTAACTTGAAGAAATGGAAAAACAATCTCAGGTCTTTGTCTAATCACAGAGAAGTATGGCATATAAGAAACAAGGTTATGGGGTGACCGTGCAGTCCCAGATCTAGTAGGTGTGAAATATACTTCTGACAAGCAAGGAAGAGCCCGAGCGGCACACCTTGTGTGGAAATTCCTATTGAACAAGGCACAGGGTCTTCCTCCACCGTAAGCGTTGTAGTACATGATGGCGAGGGCGGTGGTGTTAGACTTTGCCCCATAAACCAGCGACTAGTGTTTGGCACCACTTAAGTTTGCCATTGCGTGTTTGTTTCCTCTGTACCTTACTTCTCTATGGCATAAAAAAGTAGAGGGTTTTTTTGTATTAAGTAGTGTGATACATCCAGGGAGTATTACATCACAGGCTAAGGTGTTCTTGTCGTTTCACCTCTACTAGAAATTACACGAGAAAGTTTACTTTAGAAAATTGCTTGGATCTTGAATGCCAACGATGTTTGTTAAGAACGTAATTGAAGAGTCTACTTTGGCCTGAAATAGTGATGCCCTATATTTAAATTTCACATTTCTTATTCAAGCTATGGTGGCAATGTCTTTATAAATACAACTTACCTTTATTTAGTTTTCATTAAATGTTTTAAATGGTGGTGAAGAAAATAAGACACAATACGTTAACAACAACTTTTGTATTTACCAACAGGCTCCTATAAATAAATGTACAACTCCAAGTACTAATACTTCTAACACAACAAAATGATGACAATGCGTTTAGAATTCTGGCTCTTTCCCGATCTATCTTTCGTATCAAATATTACAAAAAAATAATCAACGCCATTATTGAGTTGTTTGTACCAACGATTACATGTACTGCTGATTGAATTATACCAAAACATCGTATAAACCGCGTGTCGTGCCAACGACTGATTACACTGACGTCCTGAATGTTATTGCTATTTATTTTAAAGGTTATAAAATCTCCTAAAAATCTTGAATGAGGATAAAGAATTAAGACAAACATATTATATAAAAAGATTTTTCGTAATTAGATTTCTTTATAAGAACAATAATAATAGATTACACAGATACGTATTTAGGTGTGCTTACACTCTTCAAATAATTAAATTTATTTTAAATGTAAAGCTTTGAAATAGCTTACCACTTAGATATTGAACACAAATAAGGAAAGTTGTTAATTTACTATAAAACTCTAGAATAATCTGGCAGTATTTATCTTACAAAAAAATCTTATAAAGTTTTTAATAGGTGACGAAACACAGAATTATTTTATAGTTTAACAATCTTTACAGGACTATTCTTTTCTTCAAAACTCAACAATTCGATTATTCTAAAGTAACAATTGACGAATATATCTTCTAGAATAACAGTTGCTATACATAGTATGTGCTCCTACCTTCACTTCAAGAAATTCAATAAATGTATATCTAACTATTCTACTTTGGAAATATTTTCTATTCATTTCGAATTTTAACTCTATATACACTATACATGGGAGTGTTTACTGACCATGATAATGGCTGGAGAGTTCATCTTTTGAAAACTGTTATACTAAAAGAATGTATAAAAAGATCATCGTTAGTGGACGCAAACATTTTATCAACTTGTGTATAAGTTAATTATCCAATTGGGAACGCAAGACGTTGAAATAAAATTTCACACAAAAATTGTTATGGATTATTCCAAGATTGCAAAAACTATACTCATGATTTATCATGTTGTTTGGCCAATGGCTTGTAAAGAGGGTGTTAAAATACAATCTCCTCCAACCATCGTCAGGTTTATTCTAACACCACTAAGGAGCAGAATCAACAACAAGCCAAAACCTAACCAACGGCAATACAGATCTAAGACCAAAACACGTTACAAAATTGTAAGAAATGCTATTTTAAATTCATGTTCTTTGGTCTGGTGGAATGAAAACATATTTTCGGTTTCCTCAAAAACGCCTAATGACTATGTGATAATCTAAATGTACAACAGTTTGCAGTATAGAATATAAGATAAGATGAGATAGATATCGTGAGGACAAAGCGTCTATGAGAGACTACAAGAGCACACGATAGGTGCACGACATCGATACAACATCCAGTTGGGAGCGAGAAATAGGTAGCGCAAAGAAAAAACCATCACTTCTACTCTCCAAACTATAAGGACAACACGATCACTTCTACCCTCCAAACAAACCTTAGAATATTCAGTGCAAAGAAAATACCACTTCCTCGTCTCGAAACATACGGAAGAATAGGTAGCATGAAGAAAACACCATCACTTCTACCTTCCAAACAACCATAGAACAAGTAGTGCTAAACAAAACTTCATCACTTCTACCCTGCAAGCAGTCAAGTTTTTTTTTACTGTGTCCTTATACAAGTATTATTAGAGGTATTAAAGTAGTTTCAAGTTTTATTCAGTTAAGTGTTCTGTACCATAAAAAAGGTTAATTGCCGCTCTAAAAAAACAACTATTACCGAACCATCCCATCACTCTGAAATAGATTATTCAATTTTATGTCACCATGACATTGTATAACAACACATTTTAAACCTAATCTATGGAGCCTCTAACATAATGTAACTACAGCACACAAATGTAACTCTTAATAATAGAATATATATTTATATTACAATATCAAATTATAATCAGTATTTATCTAACGATACTGTATAAGTAATTGACTGAATGTCACATATCTAAGGACAGATGCTCTTCATACTGTGAATATGCTTTGAATGGTTTACGATTGAACCTAGCTATATGAAATTTACTTTCTTGTTCAAAATATTTCTATTAGAGTTTCTTCAAAGCAAATTGTTGTAGTGGTTTGGTTTAGGATCTAATTGTTTAAATGCAATTCTCAAAACTACATAAGTTTTGTAAAATAAGAAACACCATTAGTATATTAGCTATATTACTCGTCTCTTCAGCTAGTTTTGTTCCAATTAAGCACCTTGTTTAGGAGGGCGCGTACTACTCTTCACCATGTATAAAGAAATAAATCATCATAGCATAATGTTTTCCTGTGTATGGGTTGATGATAAACAAAGGATATCAAGAGCAAGAACAGAGTACACCAACATGCAAGCTACCCACTGCAGTAGGTTGTTGGTGTTTAGCCTTGGTACGACCCCTTCTTGCATTTTGTTACAACTCATAAAACACGAACAATTATCTTTAAATAGTTTTTTCTATATTATTATACTCTTTATTTCTGTTAAGTATAAATATTGATAATGAGTACTTATTATTTAAAATAAAATATGCTATGTAGGCATATTCATTTGGTTATTTATTTATCATTATCCACTTCTACTCTTAAGTACAAAACACAAGAAGGATCATCAGCTGATAGACGACATTGAGGATAATCAAGAGACCATGCAGATGCAGAGAGGGACACTCCGATATGCGAGGGAATAGATACAGTAGTTGGGGTCTGTAGTGTACAACACTGTACTGTACACCCTTAGTGACGAAGAACAGAGAACAGCAAGCGAAGCAGCGGGCAAGCGACACTGACACATTAAACATCTTAACAATGAATTATATTTCTTTTATCAATTAAAAATCGGTATCACAATCTTTTTGACATTTAACCTCATTTATTATTTCTTAAATGAAATAACACATCCTGAGGTCGGGTAGTAACAACTTTAAACATAGAAAAGAGAGACAATAAAAGTAACAGTAATCGAAGCGGACATAGACTATTTTACAAAAGTCCGTTTCTACATTGTGGAAACATAATTATAAAAAATCCAGTGTTATAAGTGATTTAACGCAACACCACTGAGAATAAGTGTTGTGACCTCGCAAATGGAATCAGAGTCAAAGTTTTACTTTATTTTGTTTTTAACCACAAAATACAGTATATAAAATAATAAATTTTTCATTTGAATTTTGCTGGACAGACTTTTTACTTCATAATAGTAGCCGAATACTTTAAGTCTCAAATAACAGCTGAGTTGGTTAAGTTTGCTCTTGTAGTATTGCGTTAAATCGAAAGTAAGCAATATGGTATATTTACAGGGACCATGTATAACAAACAATCGAGTGTCTAACAGTTTTTTACATTGAATAACGAGTCACTCCATTTACTATAAAAATCAATATTCTAATATGTAGTTTTTGTACAACGTCAAAAATTCAAATTGAAACATCAAAACAAAAGGATATAACAAGGATTGGTATTGTCTCCCTAACCATGTATATAAACACACATAATCTTTAACATACATTCAAAATGTTTTTTTTATAATTTTTATAATTACAAACAGTTATCACAATAACTCTTTGTTTTCTTACATTTTTGTACAAATTTCGGCGTAACAACCACTGAAATTTTCAAACTTGAGCTAAATGCCATGTTATTAGAATTTAAATTAAAGCCAAACGCTTTTAACTCGAATCCTCTCAGAAAGTAAGGTAGGATTATTTAAATTTGATCGTTGTGTGAATTCACTATCACTATTTAACCGTAACTATGTTAAGTATAACAATTATACAAGTACTTAGTTTTACTAGAGTCGTAAAAAATTAAGGCTTTCATTTGCAAGAGGTGAAATAATTATTCTCATTTGAATTTTACGGTCATATAGACAGTTGTTAAAGTCATGGATACTTACTAGTTTAGTTTAAAAGGCCTCATAGTGTCATATTAAATCTCACATCTCTTTTAGCAGTGGATTGGTATTAAAATTATTATTAGCAAACTTCTATCGTCAAACTATATCCACTGTTCTCTGCAATGATGATAATGGTCAATGATGCAGTTAAACGTATTCATTTGGATTAAAATATGTTAACCTGTATTTTATACAAACTAATATTATTATTACATTTTAACATAAACCCCTTTGCAAAATATTGACGGAACTTATAGCTTAAGATCTCTTTACATATAACGTATTATAACCCTCAGTCGTTCTACATTGTGGGCCTTAGGAAATTCAGTTGTAATCCCAAAATAACTTACGGCACACAATAAACTAGTAAGTAACATGATTTTGTATGTCGTAAAAATCTGGTTATTGGAAATCCGATGAGAGAATGCAAAAGCTTTTCCTAAATCGCACGATCTAGATAGCTAACGCATAGCGAAGCAACTAACTGCAAATGTCAACTTATAGGTTTGTCTCTTGTCAGCTCAATGTTTCGCTATCGGGGTGTTGTATCTGCACAATAGTCCATCTACGAGATATGTGGGGCGTAGGGCTCAGGCTCACTTTGGTCCACTCACTGGAGGCTGCACTTGCTTTCTATTTGTGTTTTCAACTCATTCACTTGCGTTTCTATTGTGTTTTTCAGTTCTGAAACAAAAAACACTGAAATTTAAAAACTTGACTTGGCATTATGGTAAGTATAACTAATGTAGGTATCTTATTATGTAATATTGGGGTTGGACAGGAGAAAATAGGTTGTAACCAGTTCATCACCTAGTTTCCCGTACGTAAAACTAGCCTAAAATGGACATATTCTGTGATTACCTTTGAGCATTTAACATTAAATAATTTGACAGTATTTAAGGTTAATCTACTCTAAGATGTTCAATAATGTTTATAAAATATGGAAAATGAGAGATTTGTAAATCGCTAGCTTTAGGTTTGATACTTTACAAAAAATGTTGTTGCTATTCAGGAGTAAAGCATTACATTATGGGGAATGTTGTTCAGTTTTTTTTTTCATTAATACTCATTTAACTTTGATTAAATATAGCAATATTTCATCTATAAATGCACGAAGAAAAGTTTTATAAATGTTGTTTATGGTGAATTATATGATAAAGGTTGTTCCAAGGTTTTTTTACTTACAGTACGTGCACATAATAATCCACACCTCCGTGGACAACTTATACAATATATGATTATTTATCAGAACCCTAGGTGAGTGCAATAGTTTACAATAATATTCAATTAACTCGTCCAGCTTGAGTGTAACTCACACAGTGAACAGTTTTTTTGTTTTTTTTCCTGATATTAATACTTTACTAGACAATGTGACCCAAATGGAGGAGGAAGGTCTACTGAAATCTGACGATGACAACAAGCTCGCAGAAACCGGAAAGGAACGAAAAACAGCGAGTTCCAGGGGCGAGTTGCAAAGATGGAGGATAGCGGATGCTTAAGCCAAAGACGAAAAGGTGCTATCCAGAAGTGAGAGGAGGCTGGTGTGGGCTGCCAAGCACCCTAACTCTGCTGCCTGCAAAGCCAGTTCCTCCGGGAACTAGGATGCTGGGAAAAAGCAGGGCAAGGGTGGTACCCCCAAAGCTGACTCTAATGAAGCCTCCAGGAAGAAAGGTGGAGGTTGTGCTGACGCAGCCACAAAGGATTGGCTGGTCAAGCAAGTTCAGGAGCTGAGTCCTTTCGGGGAAATCTCGCTACGGCTTGCCCCAGCCAGAGACCTTGTTAAAGCTGTGAAGGTATATTTATGTGCCCAGTCCTACAAGGTCTGCGTATGAGATCCCTTGGCCTATTGATGGGATATCAAAAGGAAAAACAGGTCACCATAGTCAAAATGCTCTCACGGTTCGGACGGTGACGGAGAATGCGGATCTGTGAACGAGGGTGCACAATAAGCTGTTCTAGCTGCGATGCAATCCCATGATAACTTGTAAGCCTGGCCCTCTATTAAAAAAAAGGTATCATGAACTACAGTAACATAAACATGTAACGGTAACTCACTAGTAAACTCGTCTTGGTCAGCCTCTTCCGCCTCCCGTGCTAACTCTTCTGGAGTCTTCTTCTTTCGCATCAGAGGGTTTTCAGGCTCCTCTGGTGGCATTTCTTGGATTTCTTCTTTCTTCTTAATGTTATACTAGAACAACAATCGTTATGTTAGTAACTCTTTATCAACACAAGTTTAACATCGATGTAATAACAATTGATTATAACTTGTGAGATCGTGGTAAGTAATTTCTTGATTAGCATTGTACGTGTTGTTAAATTTACGGAAAGTAAATAAAAGAAACGTCTTACAACACTTAAAACATATATTTACACTTATACTGTTACTCACAAGACAAAAAGATGGTAAGTGGTGATCGATTTTGATTGGACACTCCAATCATCATCAGACCCAATAGGCGAATGACCTAAGTGATAAGTGTAAATATATGTTTTATGTGTATACTTTCTTGTGTGTTTATGTGTTTAGACGTTTCTTTTATTTACTTTCCAACATGGTAAGACCAAACATTCAGTTAGTTAATCTTAAGTGGTGCATCTTAAGTCAAACCAATATAAATATAATATATATATTTGTGTTTAATGTAAGTTAAATACAATTTAATACATTCTTAATTATAAACATCGTTATATACTCTAAATTATGATACAATTACGCGTTACTTAAGAATAAATAAACCTATTTATAGTTAGATTTACAAGATCAATATTTCTTCGGATAATTTCTATAAATATTAGTGTTAAAAGTTTTGTGCTGTAGAAAAAAGAAGCAAAAATAACACATAGACCTAACTCCATGAAAGTAAAAATAAATTGTTTAGTCAAAGTCATTTGTGCAAAAAATAATTTTAGATTTTACCATACAAATAAACTTATAGACGGTATCTAAATTTCTCTTATCTAATACTTGATTGTTTATCTAAATATAACATGTATGAACAAAAATATAATTTTGAAAGTACAGTGGAAATGAAAAAAAATACACACACTAACACTACACAATATTAATTAACTAGACACGTATTAATATTATACATTTGTAAAATCTCAAGTTTATTACGTACAATAATGTCAATATTTAAAGACAAATGGATTGGTTCTTAACAATATAATTGTATAATCAAACATTATGCTGAGAAAATCTTTAAGTCTCTTTATAAACATTGAGATGAAACACAACAAATTTAAAATATAGAATGTTCTGTTCTTTAGGATTCTATTAAGTTAAAACACTTTTTGACAGTGCGTGTGTGCTATGTATATAATATTTATTCTTTTCAATTTTTGTACACCAATTAAAATTAAAAAAATATGAGACTTAAATCATTTTTTAATTGTATTGATCAACTTTACTTAATTTTTAAATGCAATAATAGAAACAGGAATGACATTTAGTTTAAGGCAGTAACTGGCTGTAGCAAACGCCAAGATTGTTGGTCTTGAGTCAATCTTGGGCTCCGTGGGGCGAGGACGGTGAATATTTCAAGTGGTCTAAGATGGCGTCCGACGACAAGCCCATAGGAAATCAATCTGACTCCATTAGGGAGTCTACAACTGACTCCCTACTAGAGTCAATTTGACCCCCGTCTGGGACGAATCTACTTGTTCCCATCAATAGGACCAATTATAGTTGCCAGTCGTTCAGATGTCGCTCCCGTTGTTGTTACACGCTGTTGTTGACGTGTCATCTGTTGTTCCTGTTGGTTTATACTGTTGTTTACATAATTTTTAATTTTAAACTACTATTAATTCTATTTTGGTTCTCTATATCAAGCATATATTTATCGTGTCTAGTTATTTTATTTCAATAGAGTCTCCTTATGTATTATTTGCATTACACAATGTAAACTCGACGACACATTAACATCCAAATGATGTGTATTTAAAAAAGTATAGAGCTATAAATACGTATCAAGTACAATGTAGGTAAAATTACGTAGAACTATTATACAATTAAATTTGACAATTAGGTTTGAAAGTCCTTTTACTTATTAGAAATGGAAACAGAATTTGACAAATGTAGCATTGTTCATATAACATCCATCGTTCTTATAAAACCAAAAGAGGTTTTTATTTCTAACTCATTAAGTAAGTATTGGTAGATAATATTCAAAACTGGGTTTTGGTACTTATTATTGCATTATTATATGCATTGAGTTTGGTTCTGTGAGGGACGCTTAAACAATACAGGATAAAACAAATGTTGGTGATAAATAAAATTATAAGTGAAGAATGAAATCGTTAATATACCTGGGTGAAAAATGAACATTCGACTATCTCAAATAAATGTAAGATTGTTCTATTACTTTAGTATGAATGTGATTTAATAGTAGAACTAATCAAATAGAAAATGAAGTGTATGCGCATCAAGCAGTGCAATTTGACAGAAAATCTAAATGAAAATGTCAATCAATATGACCCATTTTTGAAACCACTGAAGAAATAAAAGTGAGATTGAATTGGCTTTTTAAAGTAGGGTACTGTCGTCTGGCTGTATTGACAGCGAGTTTGTTACAAGCAAACATGTTGAACTGCCGAGATGATTTTGAAAAATGCATACTAATATAAACAAAATGCCATAGCTATTTACATGGTTACACACACACGGCAAGTCATTCAATCTTTATTCAACAAAGAGTAAGTCAAGGCTAAAGTATGTTTTAAATATAAAAATGCTTCAGATTAAACTAACTTAACCATTCAGAGGACACTAAGTTAACAGTGTTTTACATAAAGAATAAGGTATGTGGAACACATAATTTACATTTCTGTAATTTGTCACATTATTGTGTATTTTACAATACACACACATATATATATATATATATATTTATATTTATATATAATATTCATATGGCTTGTTCACATACAACCTGAATCGTATTTTTAACAAAAAATGGTTTGATCAACCAACGGTTTCAAAGAATGTTAACAGCTGAGCTTCAAATGATTACGGTAAAAGTTTTATTGATCAAACTTTAATAATTTCCTCCACAAAACATAATAATACACTTATAACTCTTTTTACACAATACCTATTAAAAAAAATATTAAAACATGTCTTACAGACATTAATCTTTCATTTACTTGGTATGTTATTATTGCAATAAAAACATACCAAATAAGTTTCTTTGCTAAAATATAACCTCTTGACTTTTGTACTCAAATGGATACAAACTATGCTAAAGAATTATACTGTTTACGACTTGGTAGTTTTTATCTGAACAAGGTATGTTAGCAGAAATGTAATTTTTCCTTCAAGATGAATAGTAATTAATCCACAAAGATTTGAACTTGTATCCTTATTGACACCTTTAATGTAGTGGCATATCATTGTACTAATAATCTAATTCACCATCGATTAGAGCTCGATTATATTTGATCCAAGTTTAAGTAACATTAAAGATATAAATTAAAAATATGTAAGCTCGAAGTTAGTTTAAATGAAAATTATTTACACAGTCAAGCGCATACTTTATAACACTCTGTAAAAAAAGAATACACCAATATATTTTCGATGTACTGAACATTTTTTCTCAGCTCAGTCTGATAATTAAGCCCACAGTAAATAATAAAATGTTATTAAATTGATTTTAGCTGTAATAGTAAATATCATCATGTTAAAACAACGCTGCTATTGCTGTTTATGATTCTACAGTAGAACGTTAAGTTAAAGAACTTGAATGAAAGGCTACCATGAAGCCTCGGCATAAATTAGTTTCAATTAAAATAACAGCTGAGAACTTAATCAGGGATACAACATCTAGGTTAGTGCAGTGGTTTCTACAAAATCCCAAATAAGTAAGAATTTTTCTGAAAAGAATTTAAAACTATATATTTGACTTAAGACTTATTTATTCTATGCTTATAGTTTTAAGTAGGTCAAACAATATTTACTTAATATTTATCTGATTTCATCGTAGTTTTTGTGGTGTGTGTGACAGTTACCTTATCTCTGATCTCCTGTCTCATCTTTTCTCGCTCCTCCTCCATTTTCCTGTGTTTCTCCTTCCTCCGCTCTTCCGCCTCCCGGATGGCCTCCTGCCGCTCTCTCTCTGCCTCCTCCTCCTTCTCCTTATCATCTTCGTTATCTCCATCTCCACCAACTGCCCCTGTAACCCGGAAAAATAGTTAATTATATTTTCTTTTAATTCGCCGTTTTAGTATTTGTTATTGTTCAAACTTCATTTGCGTCGAAATTCATCTATAGAAGGTTTGTCAAAAGTTTGTCATCACTATTTAAATAGTTGAACAATGCTAGTGTATGTATTTTTAATCTAAAACTTATTTGTTATTTATTTATTAAAAAGAATCTAATTACATTCCGTCTATTGTTTTAATTGATCTTTGTGTCATTGTGTAAACCTCCAACATTTAAATTTTGTTGGCAGTTTATAAATTTGTTTAAGGTGTTTCGACTAGAGTTTTAGAACACCTAATACTTTTTACTGAGTAGATTGGTACAAGGAACTGTGTCCTGCTTGTAATTGAATTGAAACCTTATTTCCGAACAAGCTAGCGGCGCCCGCCTAGCGTACAGCCTTCGGCAACAATATATCATGTTATTACAGTCATTTTTGTTCTTTGAATAAGGGATGGATAATCAGATTCCCATAAAATTTATTTTATATTTACATAAAACAGTAATATTAATGTAATAAACAGCTTTAAACAATTGTACCAGTTTAAAAAGAAACCTATGCAGGAAAACCTTTTTCATTACACTACTGTGAAATGACCTATTTTCTATATACGTTTATCACCTGAAAAAAATCATCATTACATTTTCTACTACGGAAAAAGAAAGTTTACTGTACAAAATTAATATTTACTATCTTATTTGGATTTTTCCGGCGTAAACAAACAATGTTTATTATTGTACATCAGCTGTTTCAATTTGCAACAACCAAAACTGTACAATCAATGTAAATTTATCTTTTAAAACTTCTATAAATTTGTTAGTATTCCTAACTGTAATAAAGAAATATCCAATGCATATTTAAATTAAGAAAATAATTAGTGTTTGTAGTGTAGCGATCAGTAACGTTGAAAACACGAGTGAAAGTGGGTCTATACATATTCTCAACCGTATTTAACGTGCTCCATAAATCTCGCACTTAAACAAATATGGGCTCATATTATGTAATGACTCACTTTTTACTCCTGTTCTGAAATATAATATTATATTTTACATATGGTTAAATAAATTTAGTAAATCAGTAAATGATATTAGGATATAAAATGAACAATAAATATGGCATTGCAAATTTAAAAATTTTTCGGGTTAAATAGTATTTTAACAAAACTAAAAATTATAAATATTTTTAAGAACATTTCCCTAGTAGTTTATTACGTTAGTTAACTCTTAAGGTAACGTTCAAATATCTTGCTTTACCAAGGTGTATGCGTTTTTTTCCATGATTTGTTTGCAATGATATCATTAGAGTCGAAATCCTAAATTTACTATGATAATATCTTATGATCTAATTATTACTATGCAATTTCTGTATACTGTATATAAAACATAGTAATCATTTCATTGTGTATGACCAAATACTGAATTGATTTTATAAATACAATTACTTTAAAAAGAAAAATATTGCTTAACTACCATAGTAAGTTAATTTTTATAAACTTACTATGGTAGTTAAGCAGGAATTTTCTTCAAAATCTTCCAAACATCCGGAAAAGCTAGGCTTTTATCTTAAATAATATTGTAAGAATTTCATTTGAAGAAGGTTGAGTTATTTAAAGGACTATATGTATAAGTTGAAACTTTTGATTGTCTGAAGTTGGTTATAATTATAGTTATAATGTTGGTTATAATTATAGCACAATATTGTAGTCGTGCAGTGAAATACAAGTACAGGCTATACAGCTTGACGATGATATTTTGACGTTAACAAAATTATTTATTGAGTTATCTTCAAGGAGAAAATGTATTTACAAACTTCTCATGCGAAACTTTTAAAACATTTCTTCAAAAGATAACTTGATCTAAAAGAACAATTAAATTATAATAAACCAAAGAGGTGGGATTTTGCGCAGTGTTTTGCGCACAATAATTTTCATGCAAAACCCATTATACTCGTACAAACTCATAATTCAACTGATTAAATATTTCAACTGGGTTAGAAATAATATTTTGATGATACGAGTAAACCACAAAAAGTATTTGTCGAAGACATAAAGAACCCTTGACTTAAATTGACCTGGTCAATTTCTGCTCATATTGTTTGGTACAAGGAGTACAATGCTTTCAAGAGATCGAATGGACAACTTGAACAAGGAATGCAGAGGGCGTTACACTGGTAGATGACTAACAGGAGCAGTTAGCCGGGTAACAAGGGACCTTAGTTGATTGTCAATTAATGCAAGTCAGAGTGTGAGTGTGGCTCCCGAGTAGATTACAAAGCAATCAACATCAGCTGGGCTCTGTTACCAGCTCATCTCCTCAGTCCCCAGCACTACCACAACTGCCCCACAAGTACCCCATCCACAATAATAGTTTACAGTTTATCAGATGTGGCAAGAATTAAATCTTTAGCTGGATATAAAATGAATAGTGGTGGCCTGCTATGCTTCACGCTCGTATTGGATGAAAAAAATAGTTAGATAGTTTCTAGAACTTTTTATACTAGCCATTGTTTGTCGTATTACATTCTTGATAAATAGATTTGTTCACTTATTATTAAATAATACATGGTGTTTAAAAAAGGTAGCGACATAATTAGGTATGGTAATGATTTGTTGGGTCAAAATAAAGATAAAATCAAGAATAACATGTTTTGCAAAATCGCTTCGTCAACCAGATATCCGCCATTCTGTATTTTTTACATAACAATTTTTATCGTAGAATCTTTTTTAAATGGTCTTTATGAAACTTGGTATGTATACTAATGTGTTAGAAAAAAAGTTGTCTAGATAAAAACAATCTAAATGGCTGAAATAAAAATCATAAATGAACATAGCTGAAATATTACGATTTTTATTCCCTATCCAACAATACCAAGTTTAAAAAGATCGATCGGAAAATAACTAAAATATCATGATTGTTAGTTGTAAAATTAGGCAAACCTGACTAGCTTAGTCTTATTATACCCATATTACACAACTAACAATCATAATTTTTCAGTTATTTTCCAATCGATCTTTTTAATTTTGGTATCTTGGAGAGGGAATAAGAAAATGCTAAATAAAAGTGTTCAAGACATTTTTCATAAAATAAGCCACATTTTAGTAATTTACGTTTAGAAATTGGAAAGGGCCACCATTTGAAATTTTATGTTGAATTAAGGTAACTTTGTTTTACATGCTCCTCGTCTATATCCAAGTTTCATAAAGATCGGTTGAACAAATTCTAAGATAAAATGTTTATGTTATAACAATGGCGGAAATCTGGTTAAGAAAGATATTTTGGAAAATATTTTATTCTTGACATTTAGACCTAAGGAATCACAACGTAAATTATGTCCCCACCTTTTTTGAACACCCTGTTTATCACTTAACTTATGTGGAATCCTAAATAACCACTAAGGTTTCAATCAAGCGGTTTGTTTATTTGTGTGTTTTATAAAACAACTCTCTTACAAGATTAAATTTGTTTTTTATTTTTCTTTACAAATAATGTTTACAATAGTAGGCTTTAACACCTGGAAATAACTGGATTTTATTGGATAAGAGTCTATTAAAATAACATTTTGCAAAAGAAAGGATTTTTTTATGTTTACAATTATTCCTTTCAATACTCAACATAGCACGGTGTGTATTTGTAATTTTGACAGCATCCTTTACAATGGTACATGGAACACTAGTGACACTTTTTTACTTAATTAATTGATGATGGGCCCTCATAAAGTGAACATGAAATACATTTTGTAGAAAACAATCTCAGTTCATTTTGTTCATCATAACATATATGTATGTATGTCACAATTATTTTATATTTTCTAATACATTATAATGCTGTTAATATTTTTAACATTACAGATTAACCATGTCTGCTAATTACATGACATCATGACTATTGTAAAGATGAAGAAACAAATTTGCAGGGTTTTAGATATTCCCTTGGTAAAATTATTCTTAAAAACAAAACATTCTGGTGCAATGAGATTATATTCTTAATTATAGTGAATCTTCACGGTCTTAGTTTTTAACTAGTTTTATATGCTTCAACGTGAAGACGTTATGGCAAACGCTTTAAATATGAGAACAAACAAATGCCAGATAACCTGAATGCAGGCCTTGCGTTGGTTAAGTAGTGCGTTTTGGATTGAAATGTATTTATTCTTAATAATTTAATTTATTTCTGCACAGATTACTTTTAGTAGTATTTGTTGGACTATGTTGGACTATATCACTGAACGTGTTTATGTGTCTAATTTGTTCTTAATAGGAATTCATTCAACATAAAAACAACTTGACTTAAAATAAATTTAATAATATTCCAATTCTAATATAAAGGTATACAGGGTGTTCAAAAAGGGTGGAGACATATATCACCTAGTGATTCCTTGACTAAAATAAAGAGAAACTCAAGTATAACATTTTTTCAAAATCGCTTCGTTAACCAGATATCCGCCATTTTGTATTTTTTACATAAACATTTTTATCTTTGGACTTTTTTTAACTGATATTTATAAAACTTGGTATGAATGTTAAAATAAAAGAGACCCATTATAGAAAAACAAATCATCTTGATTCAACTTAAAATTTCAAAATGGCGGCCATTTTAATTTTTTAAACTTAAATTACAAAAAAAAAACGGCTGATTTTATGAACAAACGTATAGAACACTTTTATTTAGCACTTTTAATTCCCTATCAAACGATACCAAGTTCAACAAGATCTAATAAGAAATAGCTGAAATATTGCGATTTTTGTTTGTAAAATGGGGTAAAATAAGGTCGCCCAGCTTTGCCCCATTTTACAAATAAAAATCTTAATATTTCAGCTATTTCTTATGCGATATTTTTGAACTTGGTATTGTTTGATAGGGAGTTAAAATCGGTAAATAAAAGTGTACTTGAAATTTTTTCATAGAACTGACAGTTTTTGAGTAATTTCAATTAAAAAATTAAAATGGCCGCCATTTTGAAATTTTAAGTTGAATAAAAATGACTTTTTCCAACATTGGTCTTTTCTACCTTAACCTACATAACAAATTGTATAAAGATCGGTTGAAAAAGTCCAAAAAA
This sequence comes from Macrosteles quadrilineatus, assembly GCF_028750875.1. Lineage (NCBI taxonomy): Eukaryota > Metazoa > Arthropoda > Insecta > Hemiptera > Cicadellidae > Macrosteles > Macrosteles quadrilineatus. The sequence goes on from NW_026542595.1 coordinate 36,568,237, forward strand.
AATGTTTATGTAAAAAATACAAAATAATGGATATCTAATTAACGAAGCGACTATGGAAAAAAATGTTATACGTGATTTTATCTTTATTTTTACCCAAGAAATCACTAGGTAAAATATGTCCCTAGCATTTTTTAACACCCTGTATACATATAATTTTCATATTTGACCATTCGATAGTAAATTGTGGGGTTTAACTAAGAAATCACTTTAAGCTACATTTTCAGAAATAATCAGATAGTTGAATGAATATTTACAAGTATTTATTTACAATCCAAAGAAACGATCACAGATTATGAATAGGTAGGTTTTAGTTAATTTAACTCCAAAAACTGAGCTATCATAAACAAATCCTTCTTAAATTTTAACTGGAAACGAGTTGGAAAGTCGATCGGATGAATTCTTTCAATTCTATAAGTCGATTTGCTGTTACCGATGAGGTTTACTGGCAGTGAGTTTGGATATTTTGTTACAGTATTTTAATATTTTCCATTGCGTTATTAGTTTCTGTTCTAGTAAAAGGAATTTTTGGGTCATCATAAAATTACATGATTACATAACACATAAAAATCACATAACACGGTGCTTCCAAACTCTTTTTAGTATGGAATTTATTAATTTGATTATTTCTACTTTGGGGTTAGAAGTGGCTCCCCAGAGCTAAACAACATCGGTCCAAATCAGTTTTAATAACATTTTGCACAGTAATTTGTTTTCAAGGAATAAAATGTTGAATTGCGATCTATGTACCAAACTAGTTAGTATGTTTTTAAGTTTAGATTAAGTCTTTAGTTCAAAAAGAAGACCATCATTTAAGCCGTTCATCGAGTCCTCATTCTTAGATTTTACTTCATTACATTATGAAAGCAATAATTTATTGAATGTCAGGTGAAGGGGAAGTTCTTTTAGACATAGTACATTAATGCATTTTTTACCAAATAAAAAGTAAAGCTAGATAAAATAAAAATAGATAGTTCCAATGTTGTAATTTATTAAGAGGTTATAACAATACAACCATGTCATAGTAATACTTTGGCTAATATCAAGGTTTTTATAAAACCTATTCCCACCCAAAATAAAATAATATCATTTAAGCAATAGGAACAGCGTTTATTTGAAGTTGAATTTAAAGGTTGTGAGTTTATGTTATCTAAGATATATTGGGGAAATTGTCCATCAAATAAAAAAAAGTAAAGTTTTACGACGTTTTGTTTACGTTCGTTGGTTCAGATTCAATATATCGGAACTTATTCATTTTTGTTTGATTTATCATAGTGATGGAGTATGTCGGCAATAATGTCTAAGGTAAAAAGAACTTGGCTCGTTACTATCACGCTTGAAATGTGCGTCTTATTTTAGTTTTATTTTATAATTTCAAGTTATGTTTTTAATTTATGTAATATATATTGCACCTGAAACTGTTTCACACAATTTCAACAAATTACATGATGTAGAGTTTGATTGGCCAATGTGAGGGTATCACGTGATCACAGGCCACGCCCCTCGCAGCTGATTGCAACAAGCCACGAGGCTGTAGCGCGATAATGGGATTGGAGAAGCGTGTGATTGGAGACAAAATAGATTACGATTCAATCATCACCAGTTGGCCGTGATTCGCTTTGCTGCATGGAAATACCTCCACTCCACCCTTCGGCGTCGCTGGGCACGACGTGTTTTGTGTTTAACTGAAGCAGAGGTTATTGTGCTGTATATAGCATACCCTACACTGATCACAGTAAAGAAATAGTCATTAAATATTATGTAGAATAATTAATGGTTTAAAAACAAACAAATTAAAAAAATTTACGATTAGAAGAAGATGTTTCTGCTCTTTAAGAAAACAATTTGTATTGACGACGTACTGGGGCAGTTGAACTGAAAAGGCGGGCTTTAGTAAAGTAAAAAATAAAGGCAAGAAATTCCTGAAATATTTAGGACGAATGTTAGTCAAATTTCCAATGTAAATCTTTTAAGTATATTCATTTAAGTATTGTGTTTGGTAAAACAAATATATGCGGACGCATCACTATTGACAACTTGATAAAATTATATGTTGAAAATCAAATTAGGAACATTAGTTCAGGGAAATTATAAAAAAAAAATGAAAATTTATAAAAACTTATTTAAACACCATATTCATAGAATATAGTCAGAATCAGCAATAATAATGCTACTGTAGCATACTCATGATAACAATATATGTAAAATTGTTTTCACAAACAGATTTAGAAGTAGATGTAACCTAGCCTCTTTATGAAATAAAATAAAATTAAAGAAATATGATAAATTAGAATAAATTATAAAGGAGATAATACACAGTACGCAAATTTTTACAAAATAACACACCATGGAACATGCTTTTACGGAAACCTTTACCCGGTCTAAAAGTATGATTAGGAGGATTGGATAAATTACTCAGTGTATAAATGAAGTTAATGAAGATCAAATGTTATAATGTATTTTTAAAGGTATTTATAACATAATAACATTTAGATAATTAAAATGATATAAAGGCCAAAACCTGCTATGTAATTAATATCAAACTCTTATACAACAGAAACAATATTTCAAGAGTTAAATGTTACCTACTATAGTGAATTGAGTCCTGCGATTAAGGACTTTTGTTACTTATATGTACGGGATTTTGAAAAAGTCAAATTACTATTGATTGATCCACAGTGATTTATAAAATAAAATACAATTATTAGCCAACTATGCATATAAAAAAAACACATGTACAATAAAATACAAAATTGTATAAAACTTTATATGTTGTTAAGTTGTAACAAAAGTTAACAATCAATGGACATTATACCTACTCATACATTATACTTCTTGTAATCAACATACTCTTCCGCTATCCTAATATATTTATCGTTTAACTATTACTATTAGAGACATTTATGTAATTTATGTACAGAGACATTTATGTTCACTTTGGAACTGTATAACCATATCTATACTATTGAAAACTGGTTTGTCTTGTTTCAAGGTCTAATCAGAGCATTAAACTATGAAATATTGTACAGTATGAATGTTTTAAAAATATCACTTCATGTTACAATTTATGCGTATAAAAGTAATAGGGGAAAAAATAATTTCGGTATGCCAATTGGATCTAATATGTAACTGAGCTTCGAACAATAAGTGGGGACAGGTAGGAAATTAAGATTGTGTTTTTGGGGATACTGAGTTAGTTTTTCAAACAGTTTTTGTGAACTTGTTCATTTATAATCAAACATTTTAAATATATTTTTAATTTCACTGGGTGTAAAAAAGTTATCGAGCGATTTCAGTCTGCTGATATTTTGTTTGAATATGTGATTAGGTTGAGTAGTATTACAGTAGTAAAAGAATGGTTTTTAGCTTCTAGAGCTACTACTGTTAAATGTATGATTAATTAAATTTTTAACTCCTAAACTGTTTACAGAGAACTTGCCTGTTCATGTCTTATGGAATGCTCTTAAAGTTGATTGACCAAAAGGTTTTCAAAGAATCGATATAAGCTACGTAGATGTAGGCCTACTTATGAATATTTCACTTACAAAAAATAATACAAAGCATTTGTTCAATAATCGTCGTGGATTCAGACCTCTAATACATAGATAGCTCCCCGTCTGAGAAATATAATATTTTATTTTATTGGTGAACTGGCAGCTTAAGGTGGGCACCGATCTTATCACATAGTAAATTAACACTGATTGTAGAAGGAATTGAAACTCGAACTTACATTCTGCATTCTAACCACCAAACCAACCGTGCCCCATTTACACAATAAAAATTGCCTACAGCAGAATAATATAGTAAAATAGTATTAAAAAAATGGAAACATTTTAAGTGAAGTAGTCAGTATTTATACTAAACATTTAGCAAGTGGTACAAAGTTATCGCCCTAATACAAACAAATCTTTCCACTAATCAATCAAAAATCTAACTGTAACTTAAATATGTTATATGACGTAGTAGACCTAAAATCTAGTGTTAGTTAGTCTTAAAAGTAATTATACGCCGTTCTTAACCAATTTGTATCTGTGAAATGTTGTTGAATAGAGATATAGTCGTGTGTATTGTGAAACAACTAATGGTTCTGTAAAGTACAATCTAAGTGTAATTGTGTAATCGCATGCAGTAAGATGACTTACACATGGTACCTGGTGCTTAGCTCAGTCCTGGACAGCCTTCCTCCACATTACCTGCAACAAACGTTACTTGTTAGAATTGAAGTTAAGTTTACAACTCTGTAACATATATGTTGCAGTTCAATATGTTGACGATAGAGCTACAAACCTCAGTACCCCCTTTTACATTTTAAAATTAACCATTTGAGTAAACCTACATCTTTAATTTGCATAACAATTGGATATTTTGCGGCAGTATTTTATAGCAGTCGCCTTGTTTTGAAGATTTGTATATGATTCGCTCTTCTTTAAATTCCACTGTAGACCTTTTTTCAATGAGATAAACTATAACACTTTTCTGTTTTCTCTCTCCATTAAGTAAGGATTTTCATTTAAACATTTGGATTTCACTCCATTGCCACCTTATACACATGTGTCAGAAATGTAGAATGAGCCAACTAAACTTTACCAACTACTTTTGAAAACTTTGTTTCTCCTGCTGTAACTCTGTATGAAACAAATAAAACATACAAGTCAGCCTGACGCGCTGCATATACATAACTCATAGCTAAACACATTTTTGGTTACCCCAAATGAAAGTTTAAACCAACAGACAAGTGAGTCACCTAGAAGTAGAAAATCAACACGAATCGGCAGTCATTATTGTAACACGTCCAACATATGTCATGACACAGAAATTAGAAACGACATTCCAATAGTGAGCTTAATTTGTTGATGTTTCATAAAATACCGATAGTGAAAGTTGAACGAAAGTCTTTTTCATATATATGTGGTACATGTGTCTCGAAAAATCAATTTTGAATGTGAATCTTAAATATAATTAATACCAAGAAAAAATTTGATTGGCTGATGCAGAACATAACAAAATATTCATCTAAATTCATTATTTAATGTGATTTGTACATACTTTATGGCAACAAAAAATTACTAGCCTTGCCTTAATCTGAATTTATGTAGTAAGACAAAAATATTCATTCCTGTGTATAACAATAAAAAAATATAATTAAATTCTCTCAGGATTTGATCAGTTTTTAAATAAAATTCTGCATTCGGCTTTATATGTCGAAGCTTCGAATCGTATGAAACAGATAAAACAACTTAATCAGCTTGTAACGGATTATTTTAGGATTGCTGAAACAACTTTGTATGCAAATTAAGTTTGCACAGTGAGTTACAGTTTTAAGCCACTCCCTTAGTTCCTCTGGATTTTTGAAACTCACAACAATATCGTAGGGTAATTATGATTAACATTGAGTGTTAACTCTCTTTGATAGTTTTGTCTTGTTCTAAATTGACTTGGAGTTTTTTTATACATGGTTTTGCTAATATATACTATTTTCCATCATGTGTTTTAGTGTCTACGATAATTTAGAAAAGTAACATGATGAGCGATTTGAGTGAAATTCTTATCATGGGCGTGACAGTCTAACCGCCAAAAGTCGATCCATACCTCAATATAGTTTTAACCGGCCACTTACTCTAAAATATATCTGTCGATGAAGGTACAATAATAAAAAATAAAAAAGGATCACAATACATTATATAAAATTTTACAACAGTATTTCGTAAATAATTCTATTAAATGTTTAATTAAAGCATTTTCAAACTAGTTAGACACATTCCAATATGAATGTCAACTACAACTTGTAAAAGAGCCAACGAATTATAATCGCCTGTTTAACAAATCGAAGGTAGAGTCCGACACAAATAACGGTATGTCAGTTGTAATATGGCTTTAGAATGCGAAGCCATTTATTCACAGAATGTTTACCTGGGTCATGTTTTTGTAAGATGTTATCTGTTATAAATGATTCTCCGTTGAAAGCCAGCCAGAAACGGGCAAATATATAACTTGGCCATAAGACTGCGGATCCGGGCAGAGGGCCAACAACGGCTTGGTACGATCAATATCTATGTTTGAGTTGCACAAAATATACCGAGTTTGTAAAAGGCGTAAGATACATCTACAACACTAGCTATTCAAATTCGGATCGGACAGAAACTCTTCTATTTTTAAGTGTATATGGTCTATTCAATGATTTATGATTACATACATGTTCAGGTTTCTAAATGAATACATTATATAATATTTTAATATCACAGGAGTTTATGATTACTTTATGACAAAGTGTCATATCCAAAACAAAAAGGAATGTATGTAGATAATGTAATAGGTCAAACCTTCTATGACATTGTAAGATTTGGGTAAAGTATATTACAATCAGAAGTAGGCTATATAAAAGAATTTTCCGCAAAGACGTAAGGCAAATGGTTTAACAAGCGTGTAAAAAAGAAAGATCGTGTAAAACAGCCGATTTCGTTTTTAAACGCACTCTCACAACGCATTCTCTTTTTTTGGGATATCGAAAAGGTACAGAACAATAAATAAATTGGAAATATCTAGTAAAAGTAATGTCTGTTGGATTATCGATATCTCCGATTGTTCGAAGCGGATTATATCGAGGGCTTGCGGACTTGAGGGGGGTAATATAGTGGGCAAGATAGAGGGTATAATGGCAGTATCAGTTTGCAATCGCTACCACTTAACTCTCGCTTTAGTGAAGGAAGTGGTGGAAGGGGGGGGGGGGGTCTGCTGATGAAGGTAAGACACTCCTAGTGTAATGTGGGTTAATAAGGCCCGGGAACTACAGTAAATGCAGCTCCATACTTTACATGTAATGTGTGTTAGTAATGAATCAATCGTGTAATCAGTTAACCAACGCGTACTTTGGGTTCGTGGTTTTAGCTGGATCTTAATGTGGAGTAAGTGTTTAATTTTAAATTATTATTTTAATACGTTTAATGCTTAACGTTGCTTACTAATGTAACTCACCAAAGTTGAGGACGAAATGGGGTTGAATAATACGCATGTATTAGGAGTTGGTAAAAAACCTACCCACGGATCCGGTCTAGACAGTTTACAATGTTCATAGCACAAGTGTAATATACATGTTTTTGATGTAATAGTGTTCTATCAAAGTCCAAAATTACACACTGGATAAATTTGTTTAATAACAATTCTTTGATATTTTTGGTAACTTATTATTTGCAGCTTTAAGTTTTAAAAAATTTTTGAAATAAGCGATACGGATAAATGGCGATTCGGTTAATTGGAGTTCGGGTTATTTTAATACTTTCAAAATTGAAAGACATACACCGCTTACAATCATTTTGGTAGAAATGGTTTTGTGTCTGCAGTCTGCAGTGACAGTGTATTGCATCAGTCCCCATCTATAAAGACGTAAACGTAGACATGAAGGCTGATTGTGGCACGAAACACGTAATGGATTAGGAACGTGTTACATCGCTGGATAGTTTTATGTCTGCAGTCTGCAGTGACAGTGTATTGGATCAGTCTCCAGCTATGAAGTCGTAAACGTAGACATGAAGGCTGATTGTGACACGAGACACGTGATGGATTAGGGACGTGTTACATCGCTGGATTGTTTTGTCTGCAGTCTGCAGTGACAGTAAATTGGATCAGTCTCCACCTATGAAGTTGTAAACGTAGACATGAAGGCTGATTGTGGCACGAGACACGTGATGGATTAGGAACGTGTTACATCGCTGGATAGTTTTATGTCTGCAGTCTGCAGTGACAGTGTATTGGATCAGTCTCCAGCTATGAAGTCGTAAACGTAGACATGAAGGCTGATTGTGGCACGAAACACGTGATGGATTAGGAACGTGTTACATCGCTGGATAGTTTTATGTCTGCAGTCTGCAGTGACAGTGTATTGGATCAGTCTCCAGCTATGAAGTCGTAAACGTAGACATGAAGGCTGATTGTGACACGAGACACGTGATGGATTAGGGACGTGTTACATAGCTGGTTTGTTTTATGTCTGCAGTCTGCAGTGACACTAGTGACAGTGTATTGGATCAGTCTCCAGCTATGAAGTCGTAAACGTAGACATGAAGGCTGATTGTGACACGAGACACGTGATGGATTAGGGACGTGTTACATAGCTGGTTTGTTTTATGTCTGCAGTCTGCAGTGACACTAGTGACAGTTTATTGGATCAGTTCCCAGCTGTGAAGTCGTAAACGTAGACATGAAGGTTAATTGTGGCACGAGACACGTGATGGATTTGGAACGTGTTACATCGCTGCATTGTTTTGTCTGCAGTCTGCAGTGACAGTGTATTGGATCAGTCCCCAGCTGTGAAGTCGTAAACCTAGACATGAAGGCTGGTTGTGGCACGAGACACGTGATGGATTAGGGACGTGTTACATCGCTGGATTGTTTTGTATGTAGTCTGCAGTGACAGTGTATTGGATCAGTCCCCAGCTGTGAAGTCGTAAACGTAGACATGAAGGCTGATTGTGGCATGAGACACTTGATGGATTCGGAACGTGTTACATCGCTGGTTTGTTTTATGTCTGCAGTCTGCAGTGACAGTGTATTGGATCAGTCCCCAGCTGTAAAGTAAACGTAGGCATGAAGGCTGATTGTGGCACGAGACACGTGATGGATTAGGGAAGTGTTACATCGCTGGATTGTTTTATGTCTGCAGTCTGCAGTGACACTAGTGACAGTGTATTGGATCAGTCCCTAGCTATGAAGTTGTAAACGTAGACATGAAGGCTGATTGTGGCACGAGACACGTGATGAATTAGGGACGTCTTACATCGCTGGATTGTTTTATGTCTGCAGTCTGCAGTGACAGTGTATTGGATCAGTCCCCAGCTGTGAAGTCGTAAACGTAGACATGAAGGCTGATTGTGGCTTGAGACACGTGATGGATTAGGAACGTGTTACATCGCTGGTTTGTTTTATGTCTGCAGTCTGCAGTGACAGTGTATTGGATCAGTCCCCAGCTGTAAAGTAAACGTAGGCATGAAGGCTGATTGTGGCACGAGACACGTGATGGATTAGGGAAGTGTTACATCGCTGGATTGTTTTATGTCTGCAGTCTGCAGTGACACTAGTGACAGTGTATTGGATCAGTCCCTAGCTATGAAGTTGTAAACGTAGACATGAAGGCTGATTGTGGCACGAGACACGTGATGAATAAGGGACGTCTTACATCGCTGGATTGTTTTATGTCTGCAGTCTGCAGTGACAGTGTTTTGAATCAGTCCCCAGCTGTGAAGTTGTAAACGTATACATGAAGGCTGGTTGTGACACGAGACACGTGATGGATTAGGAACGTGTTACATCGCTGGATTGTTTTATGTCTGCAGTCTGCAGTGACAGTGTATTGGATCAGTCCCCAGCTATGAAGTCGTAAACGTAGACATGAAGGCTGATTGTGGCACGAGACACGTGATGGATTAGGGAAGTGTTACATCGCTGGATTGTTTTATGTCTGCAGTCTGCAGTGACAGTGTATTGGATCAGTCTCCACCTATGAAGTTGTAAACGTTGACATGAAGGCTAATTGTAATTGTGGCACGATACACGTGATGGATTTGGAACGTGTTACATCGCTGGATTGTTTTGTCTGCAGTCTGCAGTGACAGTGTATTGGATCAGTCCCCAGCTGTGAAGTCGTAAACCTAGACATGAAGGCTGGTTGTGGCACGAGACACGTGATGGATTAGGGACGTGTTACATCGCTGGATTGTTTTGTATGTAGTCTGCAGTGACAGTGTATTGGATCAGTCCCCAGCTGTGAAGTCGTAAACGTAGACATGAAGGCTGATTGTGGCATGAGACACGTGATGGATTAGGAACGTGTTACATCGCTGGTTTGTTTTATGTCTGCAGTCTGCAGTGACAGTGTATTGGATCAGTCCCCAGCTGTAAAGTAAACGTAGGCATGAAGGCTGATTGTGGCACGAGACACGTGATGGATTAGGAACGTGTTACATCGCTGGATTGTTTTATGTCTGCAGTCTGCAGTGACACTAGTGACAGTGTATTGGATCAGTCCCTAGCTATGAAGTTGTAAACGTAGACATGAAGGCTGATTGTGGCACGAGACACGTGATGAATTAGGGACGTCTTACATCGCTGGATTGTTTTATGTCTGCAGTCTGCAGTGACAGTGTTTTGAATCAGTCCCCAGCTGTGAAGTTGTAAACGTATACATGAAGGCTGATTGTGACACGAGACACGTGATGGATTAGGATCGTGTTACATCGCTGGATTGTTTTATGTCTGCAGTCTGCAGTGACAGTGTATTGGATCAGTCCCCAGCTATGAAGTTGTAAACGTAGACATGAAGGCTAATTGTAATTGTGGCACGATACACGTGATGGATTTGGAACGTGTTACATCGCTGGATTGTTTTGTCTGCAGTCTGTAGTGACAGTGTATTGGATCAGTCCCCAGCTATGAAGTCGTAAACGTAGACATGAAGGCTGATTGTGGCACGAGACACGTGATGGATTAGGGACGTGTTACATCGCTGGTTTGTTTTCCACGTTTGACAAATGTTCATAGCGTGTTACATGAACACGTGTCTCACGACACAAATAACGTCTCGTTCATATGTATGAACCTCCAGTTGAAATATATTGCCTACAGGCTATTAAGCGCAACAGTAACGTCGTCATTAATGCAGATTGTAACGCTAAATGGGTTTAATTGCACGTCGCGTAACATGTTCTACATTAAAATAATTACAGACGTTTAATACACAGAATGTTTTAGAGATTAACGGTGTGTATAACGGGTTTTCCTGTTCACGTATCGGTAGATGGTAAAGTACAAAACCAACATCGGAAACGGTATTTCGGCATAGTCAATAAATATTGGGTTGCGAATTCCTTGCCAGGTATTGACAGTTTTAAAAGAATCGTAAATATTTCTCTTGTTTTTTTTCAAACATAGCAGAGTTTTTATGCTCCAATGCTATTTACAAAAGTCACAGTTTTATTGACAAATAGTTCCTGATGAACAAATAATTTAGGTTGTAAGTTAATTAAAAAACTAACCTAGTGTAACTAACTAGTGTTGTAGGTTATAACACTTTAAAAAAAGTAAGCAAAGAAAATATGTTAAAGGGAGCTAAACAAGTTTTTTTTTACTTAGTGCTTCTGGATTTCAGTTAGTTTTATGTTTTTAAAGTTTGACCTAGAAATATATTTTTTGTATTCTTTACTCTTTTTTTAGTAGCATTGAAGTTTATAAAAATTAAAGGTTTAAAATCATATATGCAAAGGTTTGTAAGTTTGGTAATATGGTAACTGTGTTTGAGAATGTAATCTTGCCTAGTTGATGGTACCCGGCTATTGATTGGTCTGCAGTTTTGGCCCATCGCCACGGCAGGCTTGGAGCAGCCAAACACATTACAGCGGCTTGGAAATACAAATACAGTAAAATGTGTTATTTATATGAAAAATTGATAGATACTTCTGAACAATAATATATTAATTATACATTATAAATACAGGTTTGAGACTATACATAAATACTGTAAATTGTGATATATAATGCTATAGGAAAGCATTACAAAATGTTTTTAAGACCTTTAACATTACTTGACTTTCATAATTTCTCTATGGGTTCTAAAAATTTACAAGAAAATTTTACATCAAAACAAAAATATCAAATGTGTCCTGAAAGTGAATGTCCAAGTGATGTAAATCAAAATGGTTTTTTGTAACTCACATTTTACCATGGAAAAAGATGCTTCTCTAGTAAAACACGCAAAAAAGGTTATACTGCAACAATTGCTGTATTTACAAACGATTACTGAATTTATTTTGTATTTTTTCTGATCGCGTTCCCAAGCTGTTTAAAACAGTCATATTGAGTGGGCAAGTTTCTGTAAAAGCATATCAAATGCAAATAAGCTCCCTTTTTTGATTCATTTACTTATCTTAAGAACCTGAACTTGTTTTCCATCAGTGGATCATATTTCTCTTCGTGAGTTAAAACAAAACTTGCATAACACTAAAGCTCATAACACTAAACCACAAAAAAATCGAGTTTCGAATCAGAAGCGCCATAACCATAAAGGACCAAATCGGTGTAAAAAGCAACACAGCTCCCCGTGGAGCCGAGTCAGCAGGTCAGGAAGCCAAAACTGTCCAACTTGGGCCTGCAAAAACATGAAACACCCCCATTACCTGCGCCGACTACAGAGAGAGAGGCTGAAATATGAGAGCGACAACATAACAGGAAATTGGGAACAATTCAACGTTGTCAGCTGTGATACAGATTCGATAAAACACATGTTATAGTCACTAACACATATTATAGTAAACCAGCAGTATTTTAGTAAATCTTTTTGACGCCCTAAAGTTGCTGATAACAACACACAGAATGATTGATGTGTTGAAGATAAAGTTTCACTGATGTGTTTATCTAATTAGAAAACGTCCCTGGAGCTAAAACTCTCTCAGAAGCACGTTTTAAAGGATTTCTAAAGCCAACCAGACCTTGCGGGTAAGCTTTAACTAACCTCCTTACTCGATTAGCGCTTCATATTATTTCCATGTCAAACTTGTTTTCCTAAATATAAACCAATTAAATAAAACTTGGAAAATAAAAAAATATAGAAGTCGAGTAGAAGACATGCGGTATATATACTGATTTTGAAAAAATGGTTAAATTTCCATGTTTGTATAGTTCGGCCGCTTAGAAAGCGACCTCCTCCAGCATTGGTTTAGCATTAGTGCGCAGGTCGTTTTCTAAGCGGCCAAACTATAGTTAATGTCTTTTTTAGTTTACGTAATACTAGTTTCAATAGTAATTACCTGATGTTTATTTCGTATGTTAATAATACAGTATATTTTAAACCACTAATAACACAATGCTCATAAACTTTTTTCGTCAAACTACGGCAAAAACAGCCGTTTTCAATGCGTTGCGGGTCTAAAGTAGCATTTTTACTCTCTAGGGAGTAAAAATCGTGTTTAGACCTAAGGGAGTAAAAATCTGCTGTTTACACTTAGTTGTACATTTTGATTGAAAACAATTGCATGTAAAGAAAGTATATATATTTATTGTTTAACCAGTTTTAGTTTGTTGTTGCCTTATTGTAAATAGTTCGTCATATCGATAGTACAGGGCTATTAGAAATTATGGTTCCAAGTTCGGGAGTTTGTATCTCGAAAAGTATAAATCGAAAAAAATACGTTTTATGCAGTTCGAAAAAGAAAGTTTTAATGTTTTATTTACACTGATTACAAATGATCAATGTGTCTCCCCTGTGCTGCGCGGCAATCATCTAAGCGATAGCCAAATTTGCCCAATAAACGAGACAGCATCTCTTGTATCACTGATTGCACAGCTGCGATTTCTTAAAATTGCTTAAAGCCACGAGTTACGTTTTTCCTAGTCGGTGGTTCAATACCCAATTCGAGATGAAAAGCCCGCTGTACTGTAATAGGAGAGTCTATTTTATCAAACTCTGAACTCTTATGCCGCATAGCCATCTTCCTAACAACTGATGGTAACACAAAATGCCTGCCCATTGTTGCAATAACTTTTTCGACCGTTTACAGAACTATTGCAAAACAACTTTAACGTTTCCTCTTTTGAATGGTGTAAAGTTTATGTCTGCCCCATTTATACTTTTTGAGATATAAAGTCATGAAGTATGGTCCATATTTTTGAATAGCCCTATAAAATGTACACAAACAAAATCGGAAAAGACGGAACGACTGAATCACTTATTAAACGGCTGCTTGTTTCCACTAGCAAATTAAATTGAAAACAAGTTAGATGTAGTTTTGAGAGGTTATCTTTAAATGGAAACGGTTTTAGTTTTGTAACATACTTTGTTAAAATAATGGTGCAATATTACTGAAAATGTACTTCATCAGAAGGTCAAAAAGTGTCTTATCAACTATCGCTCATTTTCCAACCTCGACTCGGCTCGAGCGTAAAACTTGAGTTTGGGTCGAAAAGAGTCACTTCACGCCCTAGTGATGAAATATACTACTTTACTCTTTTTGTAAAAATATAAGATTGTTTTCAAAATTTATTTGAATATTCATAGTTTTACAATTTACAATTTAAGATTCCGGATTCCAATCTTGTCTATTAAAATTAGTTGCTTGTCCGATGGTTAGGGGCAAACCTAAGCTATTTTAAAGTATACTAAAATTAATCGTTTCGCTTATTCAATATTGCAGTAACTAGACGAAAATCTAAGTAATAATTTAATATATGCCTGCCTTATTTTGATTTGTGCTTCTTTGATTGTACCATAAACCCAAGATTGCGTAAATAACAAAACACATTTCCAACCTTGGTACCTTGCCAAACAAGTTAGCATGCCACAGCAACAAAAACACAAACAAGTCGCTGTACCAGGTGTTATTCCCGTGTGTTTTGTTTTAAAAGAGAGAGAAATGCAGGGATCGTGTGTCGACATTACGCTTGTAGACAACGTGGACCCTGATAACGGAAACGTTTTTATGTCCTAAATATTTATTTTTTCACGCTCTTCATGAGTAAATTAAAAATTATCAACCTAATCAAAAATTATAAACAAAATTCATCGCGAAGGTATTTTAAGTAAAGGTAAATTTTAGGAGCTCGTTGTCTTTTTCTTTGAAAAGTATATGTAGTATTTATACTATAGTAGAAAGCTAGGTTAAGCTATAATTTACTACCCCACAAACTTTTATTGCCGAATTAATTGTATTATTTCAGTAAGGTATGAAATTCATTCCATATTATTGTGAATTCATGTCACAAACCCAGCCTGACCACAGTTAAGCTGTATAAAGGACGTCGGGCCTACTCGGGATTGCCACGGCCGGGTCATGCCGTGCCACTTAGAGCATTAGTAATGTTTAACTAAAGCTAATTAATTGTAATTTCCATGTGAAATTAACAAGGAAATTATTTCGTGTAGAGCCTTATATCCTTTTGTTTTTCATACAACTTTAATTATATTGGCAAAAATAAATTAAATATAAAATAATATGTTGGTTTAACACCACATAATGTGTATTTAGGGCTAATGCAAAGCATGATTCCATTATGTGCTACATGCCACATTACACTCCAGAATCAGATTAGCCTAATTGAGCCTCATATAGACTAGCACTATCGGACAACCATGTTGATTTAGCTATATCAGCACACTTAGGTAATTGAATAACTGGACAAAACTTTATGCCTTGTTAAACAATGCAAGTATGCTACTTATAGTTCTTGTTTGCGAAGTTAATTGAAATACGGTACAAAAATATGTAACGTAATTCACTTTGCACGTTGGTTTGGCTTCAGCCATTTTCAAGCTCTACCAACGAATTTTTGATTATTTACTTAATAGTATATTTCATACCTAGGGCAAAAAATTAGGTTTTGCCAGCTCGAGATCATTTTTAAATTAAGAGAGCTGCAAAACTCTTTCGGAACGTAGTACAAACACTACTTTTTTACCACACTATACAAAATTGAGAA
Source organism: Macrosteles quadrilineatus (assembly GCF_028750875.1). Taxonomy (NCBI): domain Eukaryota; kingdom Metazoa; phylum Arthropoda; class Insecta; order Hemiptera; family Cicadellidae; genus Macrosteles; species Macrosteles quadrilineatus. Next base: position 36,583,690 of record NW_026542595.1, read on the forward strand.
AATTTATGCAATAAATGCACACTAATAGGCAACACAACTAAAACTTTAAAGTTATGTGAAGAAATAAATGAATCAGCAGAAATAATAATAAATAGTTATTTTCAACAAGCGCAACAAAACATGTCTTTTATAATGGTTTAAATACCTGCATTCAGTAATCCAGTATGCTGCTTGTGGCAACTATAGTTTCGGTTCACAGGGAACCATCTTCAGGCCGTACAAGGCGTCGTTATTATGTACTTATTTATTAAATGACGACCTTCGTATATGGAAGTGAATAACGACGCCTTGTACGGCCTGAAGATGGTTCCCTGTGAACCGAAACTATAGTTGCCACAAGCAGCATACTGGATTACTGAATGCAGGTATTTAAACCATTATAAATATTCAAACGTAATCCGGAGGCTAACAACTCTTAAAAATGAAAACATGTATATTGTAATGCACTGATTGTGTATTTAATATACCAACATACCAATATTGTTTTAAGTAAAAAACTTCTCGGCCCCCAAATGACGACGACAGCTGGATTTTCGGCCAGGACAGCAATACGTAACTTTCAGCCTCCAATTAAAGATTGTAAAACAGCTAAAAACATCATAGTGTAGTGAACAATATGATACATTACAGCCACTTTATCAGCTGCACAATAGGCGCATGTTTATATAACTACTCATGTGTAGGCTACCTTTGTCATTTCATTATTACAGTGACAAGATGCTCCGTATTTTAATATGAAAATTAATGTGATATGGGTGTAGAATGGAGTAAGATACCTTTACAAAATATAGAGTTACCCTATCGGCTTTATTGCTAATAACCCTGCTGTTATTTAGCAAATATTTACTATTCATAGTAAATAGTAGGGTAACTATAAAACCCGGCTGAGACTATTTTCGGTCAATGAAATAGGTCTCCTAACTCTTACCACTCAGACACACTGATAAATAGTGTGGGACTGCATGGAAACGCAAGTTAGTCAAGCTGCTGTGTTGTATTTCACGGCTCGTGTGGTGAGCTGTAATCGACGTTACGATTGACGACCTCGTTGTCTGAGCTCTACGAGCCTCAACAGTTGTGTTAACAAGACAAAGTTATTTATATTATTTTTGTAAGAAAACATGGAAGTTAATGATAATATAATCTAAAAAATTAACAATAGAAAAAATTACATCTTCTTGTATTGCTATAGTCGGATTCTATGATCAATAGGATTGAATCATTGTTGGTTAACGATTTGTTTGTAAATTACATAACATTACTAAGACTTAAAAGTTAATTTGGTTTACCTGATCAATAATCTTTTACAATACTTCGATAAATTCTTCATAAATACTTTGATTCATCAAACAATTTAACAACAAGATCAGACATAGTTTGTCTTTTTTTATTTAATACATGTTGTGAAAAAAAAATCTGTTTGAATGTTTGCTTAGCTATCAGATATGTATTGTTCACCTACAAGTATTCTATGTTGATATTGTGTAAATGTATCGGTTATTTATTGCACTGTTTATTGCATGTATCTACAGTATATGGTGGATAAAAATTCAAGACCCCCCCCCCTAATATTTTTCCAAGTAAATATGCAGAGATATCCTTTTGGTGGTCGTCCAATCTTAGCAGGAAGTTTCATTTTATGATTTTGAAATTTTTGAGTGTCCCCCCAAAAGGGGGGATTTGGGGGGCAACTGAAATATTTTAAATGTAAACCACCATCAAGTGAAGTGTTTACAAAAACTTGAAGAATGGCGAAAACTAGAGGTCGCTATCTCTTCTCTTTCCAAAATGGTAGCCTGTCAAATGTTGTGGAAAATCAATGGTAAAATCGGTTCGTAATGGTAATATTGGCTACCATTCTTTAAGTTTTTGTAAACACTTTAAAACGAAGAGTCACTTGATGGGGGTTTACTTTTAACATTTTGAGTGTCCCCCCAAAAGGGAGGATTTGGGTGGCAACAAAAATTGTTTAAAGTAAACCCCCTCAAGTGACACCTCATTTTGAAGTGTTTACAAAAACTTAAAGAATGGTGAAAACAAGAGTTTGCTTACTCTTCTCTATCCAAAATGTTAGCCAATATTACCATTACGAACCAATTTTACCATTAATTTTCACAACATTTGACAGGCTACCATTTTGGAAAGAGAAGAGTTAGCGACCTCTAGTTTTCACCATTCTGTAAGTTTTTGTAAACACGTCACAATGAGGTGTCACATGAAGGGGGTTTACATTTAAAATATTTGAGTTGCCCCCCAAATCCCCCCACTCAAATTTTTCAAAATCATAAAATGAAACTTCCTGCTAAGATTGCACGACTACCACCAAAAGGATATCTCTGTATATTTACTTGGAAACATATTAGGGGGGGGGGTCTTAACTTTTTATTCACCCTGGATATTAACCTTGTTATTAGTAAAAAGAAATTACCAACCTTTGTATTTTCACGTATATTTGGAAAATGTAATTATTTGATGTACCTTTCGAAGGAAAAACCAATAAATAATTATAATGACCTTCCCCCGTAGATAGCCTAGACTTTCACCATTGCAAGTAACTGTGTCATCTAGGTAGTCTTAAGCTTGTTTAATGTCTGGTAACGATTGGGTATTTTGATATTTAGTTAAAGTTTCCCCACTTATTTCACAAAGTTTTTTAAATCACATTATGTACGTGTTTTTATTAATATCAACGTACAAAGTATATTTTTCACATTGTTCATATTTAACATTAACGAGGACAGGCCACACGACACAGGGTATTGTTCGAGAGGTTGAACGATTGATTGGTCATTTGCCCGTTGGACCGCATCGCACTCTATACAGCTTCGCTATTATTCAGGCATCTGTAGTAGGTAGATAAGGCCATATATTGTTCACGCTCCAGTTATTTTACTCAGAAGCTTATTTATTTCACTGCAGTAAAAGTGCCACGATGACAACGGCGATTTTATATTGAACAAGTTTGTACGTAAAGTACAACGTTTAACACATGTATTTTATACCTGTGTTAAATAAGATTAAAATACATTTTTATTGATAATTGATAATTATATTTATGAAATAAGGTAACATAACGATTCTTTAGCAAAACCCCCTTAGTGTATTAACAAACAATGCCTTGCCATGTTCTTTGTTCTAATGAGGTAAGGTAAAGTGTACATTTTTCGTACGCACATTTTTTTTTAACGACTATTAATCACATTTATTTAAAAATCTTAATAGAGAAGATACAAGAAACAATACAAGCTCAAGTTATCTGGGCATTATCTTTATTTTTCAAAGTCAATAATATATTTAGTTCCCAAGCCGTTTTAAATTACGTTTTATTCAGAATCAAATACTTCTTATTATTGTCTCATAAATAATGCGGAATAAAAAGAAGAAAAAACTGTTTTTGTGTGAAATATGAAATTATCTACAGTGTAGCTGTGGTATAGTGTATTAGTAATATATTTATAAGTAAAATAGAGAATATGGATGACCTTTGTAACTACAAAAACCTTAAATGTATTGCTGATCATCTTAAAGCAAATCAAATGCTCTTAATGGAAAACACAAGCTAGTAGTTTGATAGTAGCTAGTAGTTAGTAGGTATTAGTTTTAATTTTTGTAAAATTGATGGATCAAAAAGATAAAAAGTACATTTATAAAAAAATTAAAAAATAATTTTCAGAACGGTTTTCTTTATGATAATTTGTTTACTAATCCGGCCTACCTACTAAAATTAACCAGCTAAAAACTCTAAAGCACACATAACGTCAACACAGTAACAGATACAATTGTTTCAAAAACCTACAAACCATGCTAGAAAATTAGATAGAGTATAATTTAAAATAGAAACAATCAAGCAAATACGAATAATAGTTAGAAAACTAAATCTAATATACAATAACGATGTGTAAAACTTACAATATTTTATTGCCTCTATTGAAAGGGGCAACACATTTATTACAGAATTTCTAATAACAATGGCGTAAATGTCCAATGACAATATATTTGACTGCTACACAGCCTATAAATCTTGGCGACCCAGGCCCATAATGGCCGTATTACAAGCGCTAGGCGCTACCAACAAGGCCCGGGCTCCACCTCTATTATAACCAAACTAAGATTAGTTTGAATTGTAAAATTGCCATCTAAATAATGAAGTATTAATTATTTAATATAAGTTGCAAAGTATGTGTGAAAGGTTTTGTAATAAACTCACAGGCGAATAAAACTTGGATCTAACTGAGTGGTTTAAAAATGAAAACCATTGTGTTACATTGGAAATCGGTACCAATAGTTCGCAAGTTTTTAAAATATTCGTATCTAAAACCCTAACAACCTAACAAATGCTTGCCATTATTGAATATGATGGCATTCGTTTACCTGAAGTATAGCGTATAGCAGACTTTTTCTCTTAATTAGATTTAGCCTAATTGATCAATTCTATATTGGTACATAAACAAATATTCCTTTAAAGTATTTGTTCATACTTAAATACTTTTCCAAATAACACGATACTGTAATAGGTACTATCATGTTTAGCTTTGGGTTCTAGTTCGATTAGAATACTTTAAATTATCAACATTAATGTGTTTTACTAAATTTAAGGAGTTGTTGTACAAGAAATAACAAATTAGGTACAAAATATTTGCAGTGTTATAGTATTTTTTTTTTTTTTTGTCAAAAACGTATTTTAGCTTAGTATGTAGCATATACTATGTGACTAGATCCTGATTTTAGCCTAAAGTGGAGTATTGTTTGTCACTTTATTAAGTTCATTTTTCCTAATTAACTACGATAAGAAAATATTCGAAGAAATAGATGATAATAAAACAAAATATTAGGCTAGAAGTTGATTCTTTACAGATGCTCTTGATGAAATAATTGTAAAGAATTTGTGATAGAATATTTTGCTTTTTCAAAGTATATTCATCACCATTTTAAAATTGTTCTAAAATGGAAAGATCCGTTAGATATGTTATAAGTATTGCATACTTAAACTTCTTTTCTAAAAAGCTGCACTTGTAATCATACCAGATTGATTTATTTAAAAAATCGCGAAGCAAAGTAATAGCTACTGCAATGAACAGTTTTACTGCTTGAATGTAATTTGATTCATAATTAAAGAGGTGACATGTAACCTCAACTGTTCCCGTGTGGCACGACAAGTCACTAAACCTCACGCTACCAACAACCTTCGACGCACGTGATGTGTGCAATAGGCTTATATACCGACTTCCAAAAACATATTGAACTGAACTGAACTGGAAAATTCTAGAACTGAAAAATATTTACGACTCTTTTTGGTTATAATTCTTTTCCATGCTAGAATTAATAAATTTTAAACAATGTGGTAAAATATTTTTGCTACTAAGAAGATAATTTAAATAAATACCTAAGGTAAAACAGTATCGTATTTTATGTCAGTCTATAAATTTTTAAACGTTTCCTACTAAGGACGTTTATACTATGATATAAAGTTCATACTACGACTGTCCGCAGTACTACCCTGATAATTAGACCAATTCGTTAAAATTTTGGTTCGCATTCCACTATAAACTTGGCTATATGTGCTATTAATTAACAGCTGTGTCTAAGTAACATGTCTGCCTTAGTCACTAACAAGACTACAAGATCGTGCCACTCATCCTACACTCATATCAGGGTTAAAATACCCACAAGTGGCGTCCCCATTTTAAGATAATTGATATAATTTACTTATTGACAAAAGAAAGGTGAGTACTTGGCTTGCCAGCATTGGCCGGACGGCTACGGAGGCGCTGGTAAAATCCCCATATAATTAGGCTCACTAGAAAGAAAAAAAAAAACGTAAACATCTTAGTAATCTGCTGAGACCCTTTCATTGTAGCTATTGTAGCTTCTAGTTGCTTATTTTAATCTTTGGTTACATTAGGAAATTCTACTCTAAATTAATTTTGTGTTATTGTATCCTAATTTTGTACATATTAACTTTTAAATTATGTTTTTATGTAATATATAATTATTTTTAAGAAATGTAGTAAATGTTTAATTAGACAATAAAAATTACTGTTTATCCACAATATACCAGATTGGTAGCAGATTTAGAACTCTTTTTCCGCACACGGGCTTACGCCTATGCGGAAAAATATATTTCTTTTTAATTTATATCTGTTTATTGTATTGTTTATATTTTGGAAATAAACGATTTGATTTGATTTGATTTGACGTAATAACCAATGAACGCTACAAGAATGTTGCGTAAGTTATAGTATATCATGAAAAACTAATAAATAAACAAGCTACTAAATCATCGTTTTGACATAAAACCTATCAATACAATTATATTCTAAACAAGAATACTTTAATGGATACCCGATGGGTTTTACGTATCCTAGAGACGTTGTAACCGGTCTTGGATGTGTAAAGTTGTCAAATGTCATATTTTACAAAGCGCGAGTGCAGTTGTGACAGTGCTACATCATAAGCTGCATAGACCCGCGAGACTGCTACTACTAAACTGTACTTAACTCAGATATCACAAGTGTCACAATGGCAGTGCTATTACAATATATCATCAACTGTTGAGAGACCAACACGGTTCCCATGTCACTGCAATATATACACTATACACCCAACTAGTATCCACCGAATAAACACATCGTACTTTCGCCATATTTTTCATTGTAATCGGAAAAGAATTATTGTGGTTAGTTATAACAAGTGTTGGAAGGACGCTAGTGTGAAGCTTGTGGAGAGTTCATTCATGACACTTTTATTTCTCTGGAGCCAACTAGTTTTTGGCCACGCTATGTATAAAATGTTTCTACGTGTTTTTTTTTTTTTTTTTTTTTTTTTGTACGTCTAGTGTTTTATGTTGTTGTGTATTTGTACGGCGTAGTGACATGAAGACTATAGTGACTTAAAACATGAATAATGATAGTCCAACATTCACTTTAGTATTTAGTACTTAACGATGCAAAATAAAAGATAAAACTATCTTTTTGTTGTATATATCATAGTGATTCAGAGGTTACTATCACCACTGTTACTGTTACTTGTTACGGTTACCACAATGTACTATGTTACTCAACACCTTTAATTATGTAGCAATATCTATTTTTATTTTGGCCATCAAACGAGTCTTATAAACGTAATAGGTAATACAAATAATTAGGGAAATTTTAAGAAACATAGTAAATAGATGTCGAGAGTGTAAAAATTTCTTATAGATATAGAAATCACAGAATTATAAATATTAGGTCGTATATAGATTTAGCTATTAATCATACTTATTAGTTATAAGTTCGGCGGTGCATGTCATTTATAAACTAACTCGTTGTACTCACGCACTTCCACGTTTGTTGTATGATCGGTAGATAATCCGGAAGGGAATCAGGAAATCCCATTATCAAAACATAAATCATCTCATGGCTACCAGTAATCCTCACGTCAATAATCTACCCTTTGGTAATTAAATGTTCGTTAAATCAATTTATTAAAACACGTATTTCTTAACCAACTATAAAAAAGGCCTGTTAGTAAGTAGTTTCTATTTACTTATTACCATTATTTTAATATCCCCAGGTATAAAAAAAATCGAATTCATTAATCGTTGCGATATCAATCACTCCATCGAACTTATTGGTATAGATAAAAAACTATGTAAAAAATCCAACAAATTGTAAAAGTAACCAATGGCCGTGGAGTAGAATGTGTATTAAAGAGAAATGTAAATTTGACAACAAATATAATCCGTAAACGAAACTGTGGAGATTGTAGCGATCGCATCACTGTTTGCTTGCGGCGGAACTTCCGGTGTTACACGTCGGTGTCGTACCGATTTATCGTTTGTATTCATGACTGTCCATAAAAAATATGCTCACCAATACAATGCATGTTGTGTCTCGTTGCTATGTTTGGAATTTTGTTGCTTTAATACGTAAGTAAAAATATGGCTATAAACGTGAATCATTAAAACACTTTTGAACTAAACGCTGATAATTAGACATCATAATGTGAGAGAAATGATAAATATCAATTATCATAAATTCAAAACTAATTAGTACATCATTTGTATTTTTGTTCATCATTTGTATGTTAGTACATCATACTAATTAATTTTGTTTATATTTAATCACCGGCTTAAAAGCCAAAACAGTTACCGAAGAACATAAAGCAATTGCCTTGTTACGGACGAATCAAAACCATTTCCATAACTGATTTAAATTGTATTAGGGGGAAATTTCCATGCGAGGTTTTCTGTTTAACGGGGTTTAATAATAATACATATTTAATCCCCACCACCTAGTGGTCTACAACCTTAAGACTTCAAGGAAAATGCTCTTTTATCGCCTTTTTCTTTCTGACCTCATTCAATGCAACCCATCAATATTCCTATTTAGAGTTCTTTAAGAATAATTGATTTATGTGAAATTCTAAGCAATTATTAATTATAACGTAATTATTGTCAGGTACCTTTTAACTTACATTTATAGGTAACTAAGAAGATAACATTTGCAAGTTGAAGCAGAGAGATAAATTGATTTCTGTTTTATACTCTCTATGACAAAACTGGTTGAAAACTGTAATTGAACAAAATATTAAATCAACGTCATCGAGAATTTATCTGCAAATGTTTTGAAAGCGATAAGCCGTACAGTAACAATGGTTATTTAAAAAACAAACCACACTCAAACCTCGTAGAATAAATCCAATTTCCATAACAATGGCCGAGTCGAAGCTTTCGCTGATGATATCAACGTTTGCCCGCCAACTAGCGATTCAACCGAAGTAAACCTAACCATTCAACATTTGCATCTCACTCCCTTTATCCAGCTTATATCAGCTGCCCTTTAAAGCTACTGAACATGTGGAATTACGAGTCGTTACACAATTTAGTTCTGCATAGAGCAAAGGGGAATGGTATACTCGTTAACCAGTTTAACGCTTCTAAAGATTAAATTACGATTTCATTGTCTTTGTTAGCTCTCACTATATTTAATATTTTTGTATACGGCCATACTTTTTTCAAACTTGTATAATATACAAAGAAAGGGGCTTGTGTCTGGCAATCCCTAAATATATATGGTATAAGATGTTCTTAAATGTTCTGCATCTATGTATATCTTAAACATGTAAGCTTCCTTTGCCACTGAGCATTTGCAGGACGTTCGTAGGGCTCCTCCTGTAAGCTTCCTTTGCCACTAAGGATCTACAGAGCGTTCTTATAGATCCCCTCGCGAACTTCTATACTTCCATTCCCACTAAGGATATACAAAGCGTTCGTAGGGTTCCTCCTGTAAGCTCCCATTGCCACTAAGGATCTACAGAGCGTTCGTAGATCCCCTCGCGAACTTCCATTGCAACTAAGGATATACAGAGCGTTCGTTGAAATCCTCCTGTAAGCTCCCATTGCCATTAAGGATCTACAGAGCGTTCGTAGATCCCCTCGCGAACTTCCATTGCAACTAAGGATATACAGAGCGTTCGTTGAAATCCTCCTGTAAGCTCCCATTGCCATTAAGGATCTACAGAGCGTTCGTAGATCCCCTCGCGAACTTCCATTGCAACTAAGGATATACAGAGCGTTCGTTGAAATCCTCCTGTAAGCTCCCATTGCCATTAAGGATCTACAGAGCGTTCGTAGATCCCCTCGCGAACTTCCATTGCAACTAAGGATATACAGAGCGTTCGTTGAAATCCACCTGTAAGCTTCCATTGCCACTAAGGATCTACAGAGCGTTCGTAGATCCCCTCGCGAACTTCCATTGCAACTAAGGATATACAGAGCGTTCGTTGAAATCCTCCTGTAAGCTCCCATTGCCATTAAGGATCTACAGAGCGTTCGTAGATCCCCTCGCGAACTTCCATTGCAACTAAGGATATACAGAGCGTTCGTTGAAATCCACCTGTAAGCTTCCATTGCCACTAAGGATCTACAGAGCGTTCGTAGATCCCCTCGCGAACTTCCATTGCAACTAAGGATATACAGAGCGTTCGTTGAAATCCACCTGTAAGCTTCCATTCCCACTAAGGATATACAAAGCGTTCGTAGGGTTCCTCCTGTAAGCTCCCATTGCCACTAAGGATCTACAGAGCGTTCGTAGATCCCCTCGCGAACTTCCATTGCAACTAAGGATATACAGAGCGTTCGTTGAAATCCTCCTGTAAGCTCCCATTGCCATTAAGGATCTACAGAGCGTTCGTAGATCCCCTCGCGAACTTCCATTGCAACTAAGGATATACAGAGCGTTCGTTGAAATCCACCTGTAAGCTTCCATTGCCACTAAGGATCTACAGAGCGTTCGTAGGGATCCTCCTGTGCGCTTCCTTTGCCACTCACATTACAGATCGAACAAAGGAAGCTCTACACAAAGCCTTTACGACAAACTCACTCCAAAGTACTTAAGTAATTAACCCGTCCCAGTTACGCTTTACAAGCGCACACCTGCATTGTTTTCGTATTCCCTGATTATAAAGGTGGTTCAGAGCTGTAAAGGTAAAGCACTTGTTTTCAAACATTACTTTACACAGGTTATTTTGAAATGTCTTCCTCGACATTGCGCCGTACTGTTATGTGTGAACGGTTGATATTTTGCACTCAATGATAATTTATTGCTTTATTCTTTATATTAAAAAATAAACTAAGACTGATAAAATAAAAGGATTACCTTATCCGACCACAGTGTATAGAAACTGTGGTTGGATAAGGTAGTCCTTTTATTTTATCGATAATATATTCAAACCAAGGGTCACAATGAATAACATAAACTAACACATCAGTTAGTTGCATCTTTTTTCGCATTAAATTTAATATGTTTTGAAAAATATATACTACGTAAGCTTAGAGAATTTATTATGTTGGAAATAGGTTATTTCCGGAGGTCTCATGGTAAGACCTAGGCCTTAAATTGAAACGAAAAAGTAAATTGGTCCCGGGTCTAGACCCGGTGTGCTTATGTACCCTAGAGGACAAATTCATAATATATAATAAATATGTATCTATTCATATGTATCTATTGGCACGATTAAAAGTCGAGTAGAAATCATCTAATTTTGATGAAATTCGGTATACACGTTTGGATTTACGATTATTTGAACGAGTTCACAAACTAGCATGTTCACGCACCATAGGATTGTGGTTTTAGGGGTTTTTTTTGGGGGGGGGGGGAGGTAAAAGTGGTTATCCCATCAAAAGTTTTGTTTAACCGAGGCTTAAAAACAAATATGTAGGCCAATATTAAGTTGTTGTGGTATGCTCAATAGTCACGGAGAAAGTTCACAAGAAGCTGTAATTGTTAAATTCCCATGTCATTCTTATGGAGAATAAATAGGTTTGCATGTTTATGGATATATTGTCATCGAATTTGGCAAATTTATTTATTTCTTACTAAAATATTAATAGTTTACTTAAAATCCACTTTATTACCTTCCTTGCAAATCACACACAAGATCTCCTTAATTCATTTAAATGGGAGATATCAACGTAACAACCCTACAGTCCAGACCTTGCACCGAGTAACTTTCTCTTGTAAAAAAAAAATTGTTTAGTGGAAATCGCTTTGATGATGACGAGCAGCAATTGCGTATCACCGGGTGGCTGAGCTTGTAGGCGAAAAATCTGACGACAAAAATGTTAAATATCGTCTAAAATAAGTTCATACATTTGTTTGGCAACTGTACAAAAATGTATATTAGTGTCTCTTACAAATGTATAATGGAATTTGTTTCTTGTACAAACTTTTTATTTATTCCAAAATTTTTTCTTCTTTCTAAACAGCCCTAGATAGGTTTTAATAATCAACAAAATCTTAGAACTAGTAATTAACATAATAGAGAAACTTGTGTTTAGTAGTCAACAAACTTTTAAAAGCATAAGACAATTACTATACAAATCCGTTAGAGATAAGGCTCAATAAATGTGTTTATGATGCACAGTAATTACTACCTGGTGTACGGTAGGAGTTTATTTTACACAACTTCCTCCTCGCTGCTGGAGCATAACACGTAAATTGGCATCAATTATGGGTTTGCTTTCCACATCTATTCCGTTGTTAATACAACCATTGCATGCTAGGGATCTAATTTATTTCATAATCATGTTGGCACTGATTCCTCAGTTTGTATGTGTCTGATTTGTAAATGTATATTTAGGGGTTAACAGTCACATTTTACTCAATGCTCCTCTTTGTACAGACTTTAAATATGTAAATGGTTTTTAGTTTTTCATTGCTTTATGATACAGGTCCGTCACCAGGTATTCTGTAAAAACGATAACATTAAAACGACCATTTATTAAAATTAAAACCGTGTATAAGTAAAGCACATTACAGTTTGGATTATAAGTGAAAATTTCAAACTATTAATTTCCCTTCATGCATTTTGAATGGTAAAATAGGGGTTAAATTACACACATGTACATAAAATGTTAAATTTTACCTTTAAAATTCAAATCGAGTATTCAAAGTACCAAATTAATAGACTTTTATATAAGTCACAAATCAGAATGTTTGAAATATTCTTTATATTTCAGAAATTAACAAAGTTAGTATAAAATATTATTACACTCAGAGTAAAAGTTAATGGCATCCCACAGACACACGGCCTGGGCTGAAGTAAGCCATCCACTAACTTTTACGCTGATGCTCGAAACTCGGCTAAGTGCAATGCACCGTGACCAAGTACTAATCTTAAATTACCTAAAAACAAAAGTTTATGAAGCTGGTGTGACCGGATCCCAAAACATAATACATTTTTAAAATATAATTTCTCCTGTGTATAAATTATATTTTATATACATTTATTTCGGGTTTCTACATTTAATTTCAGTATTCTAACACATCTGTCGTTGCCAATATTAATAAATTGTGAACACAACTGTTAAACCTTAAAAGAACATATTTTAAAGCATTGAAACAGATAATAGCATTTTTTTTTCTAGGATTGACATTTAAACCCAAACAAAACTACGTCGAGAGGCATTTACTTACTATAGTGCATTATCTTGAATTGCAGGTAACCTCACCTGGAAAAAGAAACGTATATAATTAATAACAAGCTAGACATATTAAGGCATAAATGTTTGCTTAGGCCTTTTCACGGAAATACACTTAGTACAGGGTGTATGAATGAACACAGATTTTAATTGTATTACCTATCATCTGCTAATTAATTTGTACTAATGGTTCTCCAGCTATACTTCACCATGCCATGGATCTTACATACCTAATAAGGTCAGAAATAATTTACATATTATCTAATTGAACCAAGTGTTTATAGCATAAGGTAAGACTGTAAAACATATTATAAATACAAATGTATTTTTAATTTGTATATAATTTAAAGATTTGTAACGAGTTATTTTCCCTAGGGGGGTATATTTTTGCTATTTGGCCGCGCACCGATTGTTGAGGTGAGCGAGCGGCGGCAGCGAGGCTAGCGAGCGCCCTTTGACCCGGCTTATCAGTGCCGATAAGCCTGGGATATCCTAGATCTTCAGGACAGTATAGGTAGGACATTCGAGTCGTGGATCCCAGTGAGTGAGGATAGCGTGTGTCTAGTGAGACGTCCAGTGGTGTACGTAGAGAGGAGTGCTGTGGTGACATCGGTGTCGTGTGAGGTTGGTGCTCAAGGAGTGAGTGTCGGCATTCAAGTTGGGTAGTGAAACAGTGACCCACTTGGGGTGAGTGGACGACGTTTTATTATATTTTGGTTTAAGAGAGTTAGAGAGTTAGAGTGGTAACCGTGCTGGTCAAAGCCTGACGGTAGTTAGGATTTATTTACAGGTGTCAGGAATAAAAAGTGTATTCCTGACGGTTCTGGGCAGGTGCCAGAGCGCAAATAATATAATTTAATTGACTGTAGTAGATATTATTTTGCGTTGTACCTAGAGTTAGTTATATTACGAATAACTCTGAGGCCCGACAAACCTAGGCTGCACGATTTAGCGTGCGTAGTTGGAAGCACGAGGCCAGTAGGCTAGTAGCTAATATTATTAGCCGATTAACAGAAGCCCAGCTAAGTAACATAAAGTTGGTAGTAGCAGTAGCAGTAGTAGGGTTGTTATTGTTTATTCATTTTATTATTTTAATTTAACCTGAACAGCTTGTTTGGTAGTCCAACACGTTATCTTGGTAGCTTGGATAGCGGAGTACCGGCTATCAGATAATATATTTATCTAGTGTTTGGAACGTATTTAATATTTATTTATCCGCTACTAAGTAGCTCAATATTTTAATAGTGCAATTGCCATTTAGTTTTGCTTGTTTGGCTTGGTATTTATTGAGACCAGCTACTAGTGGTGTAGTCACTCTACCTATAGTGTACTTGTATATTATTATGTGGTACGATTATTGAGTGAACTGTTTGATTCTTAGCTTGGGCATTAGAGTTGTGTATTGGATTATAGTGGCCTAGTAGACCCCGCCTGGTGATAACACGCGTTGTGGTTTTTATTGGCAAGTCGTCGTGTAACTCACCGTGTTTTAGGCACTCTGGGCTTAACTATTGGATAGTTAGGACGAAGCCCGAGTTGCGTAGTCAGCAACGACCCCCTAGGAGTGTGGAGAATCGGCGTAGGTCTGGTAGTGATTATTGCACGTTTGTTGTGGTGACTTGTTTTTGACTTGTTCACAGTGCCCGTGTATGAGCCAGTCCTATACCGGTTAGACCCGGCTTTTGGCCTAGTGGTTTCCCTGACCTTATCGCAGACCCTGGAACTTTACCCAGCCATTGTAGGCTGAGCTATCCCCGGCAAACGGCTGCGACTGCATGCACTTTTAAAATTTATTTTTCCAGTGCAGAAAATTTCGTCGCAAGATGGCGCCCGAACAGGGACTGAGGTTGGCAGTGGTGCTGAGTTGCTGACGTATTAACGGCGCCCGAACAAAATAATTTTATTTGTGCAGATTTGCTGCGGACTTGTGCAGATTGGCTGCGGACCTGAGCTGTTGAGCAGAGTTTTAGGCAGACCTGCTGTGATTTTATAGTCGGTTGGGTAGGCCTAACCTGTTTTCTGTTACAGCGTGGTGTGTTGTGAACCCTAATTTATTTAGTGGTTGTATACATAGATATTAGTTAGTAATTTTAATTTTGCTAATTAATTGAGCCTTATCATTGAATATTATTTGAGTGAGAACCCTTATTGTGTATTTGTGGTTTGACTTTCACACCTATAATTGGTTTGATTTAATAGTACGGTGTTAAATAGATTTTAATCGGTTTCGCTCTTATTTTTGCGGATTAGTCGTAGTATTTGAATTTTAAATATGGTTGTGACTACGAGTACGACGTCTGTGCTGGGCGGTACGCCTATTACGTCTGCTATTGCTACGACTAGTTCTGGGGTTAGCTCCGAACTGTCGGTGATGACGACATCGTCATTGTGGCCGGCGTCTTCGCCCGTTTGGCCGACAATTTCTTCGGTAGTGGCTACGACGGTGACAACGTCTCTGACCTATTCCGCGCCAGCGACTATGACCTTGGGGTCGCAGCCCCGGGACGGTCGCGTGGGTTGGATCTATGACCTCTCGAAAGGGGAGCTCATGAGGACGATGGACCAGTATGGTTTGGTGACCACTGGGACTTCTGCAGAATTACGGCAGAGATTCTCGTCGTTTTGGAAGCAGCGGAATGCCCGTCGGTACAGCGATGATAGGCTGTGTACGGCTGGTGCTGCTGCACCGACATATGTACCGCCGGCTATTACAACTATGGGGTTTCCTGACCCCCTGAGAAATACCACCCCTCAGGTACTGGGTAATACGGGATCGAATCAAGCAGAGATAGTGGGACTTAGCAGGGAGTTAGAGGTGGTTAAAGAGATCCTTGGGTTGTCTTTGGAGACTGATACCCGGACTCTTAGAGAACATCTGGCATCGGTGGTGCGACAGGCGAGAGGCTCGCCGAGTAATGGGGTCGGCTATGGGTTCGAAAGACCCGCCAACCCTACGTCCCGTGTTGTGGCTGCTCCAATGCCTACCTTTGGGTTACCTAGTAGACCCGAGGGATGGCAGCGGCCCAATGATAGTTCTGAGAGACCAGCCCGGCATTCTAGCTTGGAGCTGCCTCGAGGCTCGGATATGCTCTCAAATGAGGCCAGCAGGGTGGAGCCAAAGGATTGCTCCAAGATATGTGACATGGTCCGGAAGTGGGGTTTGAAGTTTGATGGCCGTAGAGACCCTGTATCGTTCCTGGAGCGTCTTGAAGAGCTGATGGGGTCCTACTCTATATCATCAGAGGACCTGCTCAGAGCGCTGCCGGAGCTGTTGCAAGGCTCAGCGCTTCTATGGTACAGGAATTGCAAGGAGCTCCTGTATTCATTCGAAGCTTTTCGGCATCAATTTGAGATCCAGTTCCTTCCACCTGGTTATCAGAGGAATTTGGATGAGGAGATCCGGAAAAGGACACAGGGAGAAGGCGAGCACTTCCGGGACTACGTTGTTGCCATAAGTACCTTGCTTAGGCGTAGCGGTACGTTGTCGGAGCATGGTAGATTAGACTTAATCTACAGCAACATGCGTCCGGAATACAAACTGATGGTACGCCGGCGTGACTTCAGCAACCTGGCCGAGATGGTGGAGTTGGCTGAAGACTATGAGGCCTATCTGCGAGAGAAGGCCGCCTTCCGACCTCCTCCTTCACCAAACGTAGCGCTGGTTTTGGAAACCGCCTATGTTCCCAAGAAGAAGGCTGAGAAGTGTTTTGAAGTGGCCGTGGTCGAAAGACATAGTTTTGAGAGACCGTCTCCTGAAGCCAAGTCAGTTGGGCAGCGGGTTGGTTCATACTCGATCGAGGCTCGTGTACGAAGGCCCGCAATGACAAGGAAAGATTCTGATGGTGTACGGTGCTTTAGGTGCCAGGAGACTGGTCACTTTGTCAAAGAATGTGGCAAGCCGAGGACCGTCTCCTGTTATGGGTGTGGGAAACCTGGTTTTACTGTGAACCAGTGTGGATGTCGTGCGGGAAACGGCAGGCCAGCTCAGACATCAGGAGGTCAACTGAGCGAGGCCACCCGAAACGAACGACCTCAGAAGAGTGGTGCGAGTGGCTCGGAAAACTGAACAGCTTGGTTGGGGGAGTGGAGGAGGACCAGCTGATTTCGGAGTCAAGGCCCTTTGTGGAAGTTGTGCTGATGGGCAGCGTTTTTAAGGCATTATTGGACACTGGCTCCGTAGTTAGCTTGGTTGGGCGAGGAGTCGCCAACCATCTTCAGAACCAGGGTGTAGAGCCGTGTAAGCAAATCGCTCCTCTGAGGATGGCAGAGAGGACACAGTCAACGGCCGAGTATTCGTTTCGGCTAGCAGGAGAAGCTGCGGGAAGACGGTGGATAGGAGATGCCTTGTACGTCCCCACTCTCACCACAGACATGATTCTGGGTATGGATGTCATCCGAGACCTCGGATTGGTGACATGTGGGACAGAGGTAGTAAGAATGGGCGTGGGTGATGACTGTTCTGGCCAAGGTGGCCGCATAGACAGTGTCAAAATTGGTGACGAAGACCCCGAAGGCCCTTGCAATGGAAATCCCCGTCTGGTTCCTGATGCCCAAATCATTCAGCTACATGTTGGCTGGTAGTGGCGAGTAGAAGAGTTTTTCTTTGTTTTAAAGTTTGAGACCTGTGGTGTAGGGTTCACCATTGGGTTAGGGGTTCAAGTATTTTGTTTTGGCCGGAGTTCAAAGATTTTTTTTTCTTTTTGGCCGTTTTCTTTTTTTTCATCCCGATGTAAGTGGGGGATGTAACGAGTTATTTTCCCTAGGGGGGTATATTTTTGCTATTTGGCCGCGCACCGATTGTTGAGGTGAGCGAGCGGCGGCAGCGAGGCTAGCGAGCGCCCTTTGACCCGGCTTATCAGTGCCGATAAGCCTGGGATATCCTAGATCTTCAGGACAGTATAGGTAGGACATTCGAGTCGTGGATCCCAGTGAGTGAGGATAGCGTGTGTCTAGTGAGACGTCCAGTGGTGTACGTAGAGAGGAGTGCTGTGGTGACATCGGTGTCGTGTGAGGTTGGTGCTCAAGGAGTGAGTGTCGGCATTCAAGTTGGGTAGTGAAACAGTGACCCACTTGGGGTGAGTGGACGACGTTTTATTATATTTTGGTTTAAGAGAGTTAGAGAGTTAGAGTGGTAACCGTGCTGGTCAAAGCCTGACGGTAGTTAGGATTTATTTACAGGTGTCAGGAATAAAAAGTGTATTCCTGACGGTTCTGGGCAGGTGCCAGAGCGCAAATAATATAATTTAATTGACTGTAGTAGATATTATTTTGCGTTGTACCTAGAGTTAGTTATATTACGAATAACTCTGAGGCCCGACAAACCTAGGCTGCACGATTTAGCGTGCGTAGTTGGAAGCACGAGGCCAGTAGGCTAGTAGCTAATATTATTAGCCGATTAACAGAAGCCCAGCTAAGTAACATAAAGTTGGTAGTAGCAGTAGCAGTAGTAGGGTTGTTATTGTTTATTCATTTTATTATTTTAATTTAACCTGAACAGCTTGTTTGGTAGTCCAACACGTTATCTTGGTAGCTTGGATAGCGGAGTACCGGCTATCAGATAATATATTTATCTAGTGTTTGGAACGTATTTAATATTTATTTATCCGCTACTAAGTAGCTCAATATTTTAATAGTGCAATTGCCATTTAGTTTTGCTTGTTTGGCTTGGTATTTATTGAGACCAGCTACTAGTGGTGTAGTCACTCTACCTATAGTGTACTTGTATATTATTATGTGGTACGATTATTGAGTGAACTGTTTGATTCTTAGCTTGGGCATTAGAGTTGTGTATTGGATTATAGTGGCCTAGTAGACCCCGCCTGGTGATAACACGCGTTGTGGTTTTTATTGGCAAGTCGTCGTGTAACTCACCGTGTTTTAGGCACTCTGGGCTTAACTATTGGATAGTTAGGACGAAGCCCGAGTTGCGTAGTCAGCAACGACCCCCTAGGAGTGTGGAGAATCGGCGTAGGTCTGGTAGTGATTATTGCACGTTTGTTGTGGTGACTTGTTTTTGACTTGTTCACAGTGCCCGTGTATGAGCCAGTCCTATACCGGTTAGACCCGGCTTTTGGCCTAGTGGTTTCCCTGACCTTATCGCAGACCCTGGAACTTTACCCAGCCATTGTAGGCTGAGCTATCCCCGGCAAACGGCTGCGACTGCATGCACTTTTAAAATTTATTTTTCCAGTGCAGAAAATTTCGTCGCAGATTCATCACTCTGTCTGTATCTGTGTATAGATTTATTGCTAAAATAATTATTTCATAAACACGTAGTAGTAAGATTTGATCACCTTTCAAAAAAGGCAATTAATATTGCACTAAGACATTTTAACTTAAATACATTAAAAAAACTTTAAAACTTTTCGGTTAGTACAAATTTTATCCTCATTAGGATGAAATTGATATAATAAACATTAAAGGCTCGTGGGTGTATAGAAATGTTCAGAGCCCTGACTACTCCTGACAGTTCAACCTGCTAACCTGAACCCCTAATACAGACTTTAATTTAACCCACAACCATCTCAATTTTAGGTTTACACCTATTTTATTTCCTATTTAATTTGCAACCAGAAACTACAAAGAAAATTAACCCACGGCCTGCACAAAATGTGGTGCGGTTTATGTTGTTTGAAGAAAAAAAAGACAAGACCTTGTTGTACATGGTTTTAGAAGACAAGGCTAGAGGTTACCTAGGTCATTAGAGTAGTTATTAGCAATGGCGAGAGTCACTTTTATAAGGATTTCATACTTTAGTACACTGATTAGACATTTTATGAGATTCAAAAATAATTTTATCTCAATGGACTAATAGTACACTAATTACAGGAGATAAATTATAAAACGTTACTTTCTAAGAGAAATTATTAAACACTCTTCACGTTTAAGACCCAAAGAAAGTTAAGTTAATATAAAAGATTATTTAGAGAGAAAATGTTGTGAAAGAAATTCAATAAGTTAGTAGGAAGCAATAACGGAAGCTGGTGAACAGTTCGTGAGTTTTCAAGAGTTGAGGGTTGTCACGCGTTTACGATGAGGGAAGCATCGATCAAACGTAGCGCCGCAATGCCACGCGACCCTCGCACTGCAACCTCCCTGCATAGTCCCTCTTGGTAGCTCAGTAGCTTAGTGTGGTAGTACTATGTGGTATGTATTGAAAAGCTAAATCCAGGTGACTAGACCACACACCACACCTTCATCCTATAGTGATACTGAGTAACTAAATACAGTAATGCTGTATGTGGTTTCTAAAGAAGAGCTTTGCGGCTACGTGACCTAACCGTACAAACTACACCTTCCCTGCATAGTGCCACTGAGTACCCAACTGTAGTAGCGTTATGTAGTTAATAACAAACAGTCAAGTGACTACTTGACTAAACTGCACACACCACACCTCCGTCCATAGTGCTACTGAATACCCAAGGTGACTGTATGACCTAACCGCACCTTATCTGCAAAGTGCATCTGAGTAAAAAATTACTGTGTAGCTTGTAATGAAGATTCAAGTGACTAAGTGACCAAACCGCACATACCCTACCTTATCTGCAAAGTACTACTGAGTACTGAGTACATTAGTACTGAGTGGTTTTTAATGAAGATTCATGTTACTACGTGACCAAAATGCCCACCAAACATTTTCTGCAAAGTGCAGTTCATGAACCTACAATATTAGTGCTATGTGGTTTTCAATGAAGATTCAAGCGACGAAGTGACCTAACCGCACGCACCACACCTTCTGCAAAGTGCTACTGAGTAACAAACTTTATAAGTGCTGTGTGGTTTGTAATAAAGATTCCAGTGACGAAGTGGCCAAACCACACTTACCACACCTTATCTGCAAAGTGCTATTGAGTACCCTATGGTTTTAATGTTTTGTGGTTTGTAATGAATATTCGAGTGACTGAGTGACCTAACCGCACACACCACACCTTATCTTCAAATTACTACTAAGTAACCTACTTTATTAGTGATGTGTGGTTTGTAATGAAGATTCAAGTTACTACGTGACCTAAATGCACACACCACACCTTATCCTCAAAGTGCTACTGATAAACTAACTGCACTCATTTAAGTAAATATAGATTAACAAGCAAAGTATAGGAACAACTTTAACATTAATCCTAAATTAATAAAACTATCGAAGTTATTTCTCCCAGAAAAAAAGGCTATGAATCACTCTGTACGGGGCTTGCGGTTGTATTAAATACCTATTCTGCTAATCAATGCGATTTATTTGTACTTAAAACAATCATCGAATACATCCCTATTTTGTTCGATTGTCACACTGCCACTGTAAACTTTTATAATACACTAAATACTCATTGCATTGATTAAAGGTACTCACAATAAAATTTAAGACTCTAAAATAAAAATAAAAATATTAAAAATCATATAATTTGAAATAGGTACGATAAGTGATTTTTTAAATGCGACGTTTTACAAACCAGGTTGTTATGAAAGCGTCATACGATGTACTCTTAGTTACTTTTTTAATGAAGTATATTTTGTTATAAGTCATTTAGATTACACACCTTCAATGACTGAAGAAGGAATTTTGTCATATAAAGGTAAAGTAACATCAAACGTAAATTTATCTCAACCTAATAAAAAACGTAATAAATATATAAATAACAATTTTGAAAGCGTACTTTTATAATGATGAAAACTGCATTTGTTTCAAAAAATTAATCATTTTTCAAACAAAGTACTCAATTAAAACTTTAAAGATAGATTTATTTATTTGAAAAAGTATACATAATACATCAATTTACCTGAAATAAGTTATAAGATTATTTAACAATCGATAAATAATGTTTTAAAACATTGAAACGTGTAAGCAATTTATTTAGTTTGAAAAACATTTTAAAAGGTATCTTGCTGCAATCAAATAGCAATGCGTACTTGTAAAGTTAAAAGTTTGAATAACTAAAGTGTCGCATTATGTTTAGGGGACCTGGGTGCGCAGTGCTGCCAACACTGCAAAACATAATACCAAACTTTTCAAAAGTTGAAACAACTTTCCTATTACTTACTACAATAAAAAATAGTAGTTTAGGTTCTAAAACCATTTATATAAACTTTACAAATGTGAATACGAACCTAAGAAAACCGTATTGAGAGCGACGTGGCCATGGCGACGTCAAGCCAGGGTGGCCAACATGAGCGCGGTGGAGTCACTACTGGAGACTGCGGCAGACACGGGTGACGTCACTCCTCCCAACCCTCCCCCAACAAACCCTCCCCCCACCTCACCACTCATCCTCTCCTACACTCCTCCACTCCACCATTGTACGCTATTTAATGGTATTTTAATTAAATAATTCTCGCGATTCTTTGTTAGTTCTGAAGAATATTAAAGAGTCGAATTCTCGCGCGGCGTGGCGGAATGATTATTGCTGGGCGCCAGTGATAGATTCCACCGCACGAATATTTGCCGGCATACTTTAGCGTCCAAGTCAAATCGCTCCTCAAGTATCTTGGGGATATTATATTAAATATTTGATCATAAATAGAATTAAAATTATGTGTATATTAATAGAATTGGTGGATCGAGTTTTCAGGATAATTATAATTAACGATTACATAATGATTTATAGTTAGTTATGTTTTGTATGGTAAATTTAACACAACGTACTAAATACTACCTTTAATGGTGCAATATTAATAGTGTAATCTATATATGGTCAGATTTTCCTTCATATCAACAGTTTTCTTTTACGTACAGTTGGTGAGTCCAACTTCGAAGTATACATTTTAAAGTCCATACACTTACAGCCACTGCAGCTGTTCTGTTCCAGCCACGGCCTCTCTAAACAACAAACCTAGTAATGTGTTAATGAAATGAACAGCTTTTCCGAGTTGTGTAACGACTCCGACGAGAGATTAAAGTGTAAGTGCTGCAAACTGTTACATAGCAGTTACATAGTTGTGCTGGAGGCAATGTCGAGCCACGTGTGACAAGTCTTGTACGACAACTCGGTACCAATTAGCTCAAACTCCTCAGATTGTTCCCCAAGTTGGCGTCTTGTTTATCATAAACACAGGTGAGTAGGGGTTGATGAAGAGGATCAGTTTCAAGTTATGGAGCACACGAGAGTTATGACAGTTTGCTTAGTGATTAATATCGGTGCAAATGAGTCTCAAAAAAAACTTTTATGCCATATTATGAAATTATTTTACGGAAACTTTGGAGTTTAAAACAGCGTATACTGCTATAAAATGTAAGCACCATTTTCTTTAGTTTTTTCTGTTGATAGTTTACTCAAAAACAAAAGTTATAATTTCCTTATGAATGGATAAAAACAAAATTATGTTTCAAAAGTACGTTAGAAACTAAGCACCTACTAGGGACCAGAAATTATAACTGGTGGAGATAAGTAGACAAATTAATGAACCAACTACTAAACATCTACTAACCAGTTACAAATAATTGATTGTTTTACTTAAAATCTTGCTAGAGGAACATTTTGTTTCAGCCCATTGATTATGATTCACTATGGTGAAAGTAAGATATGTGTTAAATTTTTGTATGTTAAATATCTCAATTAATGTTTTAAATATTTAAAAAATATTTCGTGTTTGAAAATTAAAGTTAATTTTGCAATTGCTTTCTACAAAATTAAAGCTTTTACTGAAAGATCTTCTCAATCAATGTGCTATACAAAAGTCAAATGGCAGAAATGTAAAAAGGCAATACAACTTCAATTGATCTGTTGTAAAACCTTAAAATCCTGTCACACATTTCCCGAGCCATCAAATGAATATTAAAAACTGCAATGTTCCAATGATGCTTGGCAATTGCTGATTTGATATTTATTCAATCCATCAGAGGATTACTATTTATGAAAATTTAAATGCCATTGTGTTTTTGTATAATGCAATTGTTGCGTTTTCATTCGGTAAATTCAATCGAATTTACCAATTTATTTCTAATAACATTAAACAATTATTACGTAATGTGATTGGGAAACATTAATGTAAACCTACCAATGTAATGAATATCACAAGCTTCTGAAAGAAAACAAATAAGACAAATCCATGTGAGCCGTTTGAAATAAAAATATGCCACCCGATTTAAATAATCCTAGAGATATTAAGGTTGTAATACAAAGAGGTTTCTTTGCAAACTAAAAAGATCGTTTTCACGGTTTCAGCCTGTAACAAAGTTAGTTATGCAAATGTTACTTGCCGTGCGTTGTGCCACAGTCACGCAAGGCTTTACAAATCCAGTCGCAAGATATTGTGCTCTGAATTTGTTAGAAAATGTATCATTGCAGCTCTTTTTCATGGTGAAAAATGGGCTTCAAGTTCATTTTGTAGTTGTTTTAGATTAAACGTAGTTATTTTTAAAACAACTCCATCAAATAATGGATTTCAAACCTTTTTTTGTATGTAATAGCCCTCGAATGTAGCTATTAATCTCTACAACAAAATTATTATAATGGGTTGTTTGCTATTTACATGGATTTATAATTTTTCGTAAACTGTAAAAAGTAAGGTTAGTTTGGGGAGATGTAAAGACAGTTTTAACCGTACTAATGTGCTATTATAAGTTGAGATTTATTGTTTAGAATTATTACTCTCGAATATTAAAGGCAGTATTTTATTCGACAGTATTTAAGACGAATAAATATTGTCGAATATTTAAGAATATAGATTTTTGTAATCGCCCTTTCACACAATATTTTAGTAATACTAACATACTCCTCATGTATTTAACTGATACAATGGAACATATTATGGGTGAACTGTGCCTAGAGATTTAGTCAACACTGATTGAAACTATATTATAAACAATCTTAATCCATCCAAATGCTTAAAGTAATTTTCTTCACAAAATATAATGTTAGTTTCTAAAAGTTTTGGGACAAAAGTTCAACTGTGGATTAGATATCTGGAACGCGACTCAGGGGTATCTAAAGCACGCAGTTATGTAAATGTGACCCAACTGAATACTCGCTCACGCACACGGCTCACACCACCACCACCACCACCATGCACTGGATAAACCCTTACACTCTTGGGTGTAATCGATAGTGTAACTCATTTTATGACCTATGTTTTCTTAGTTTACTAAATCTCCTTATCACAACATCGCAATTGCAAAAGATACTTTCCTCGTTGAAACCATAAAGTCAGTTTTGAATTCATAAAAATGGGTCTTTTGTATTTTAACATTATGTAGATTATCTGACTGTGCAAAGAAAGTTTGAGAGTATAATATTCTCAAACCAAGACGATAATCGGTTGGCTAGCAGCCACTTTTATTTCAGATTAAGTTTACTTTCATATTCATGATATTATGGATTCTAAACTGTACCAGCGATATAACACTAGTGTTTTTTTTACTGTTGTTTTTGTTTACTGTTTTTACTTTTTTTAGTATTGTAAACAAGACACATTTTACCTTTTACTAGGTAGTGATTGAATATAAAAGCCGATTCACACTTGAGTGATTCTGCACACATAATACATCAACAATGAGTTCAGATGTCACAATAGCTATGAGAATGGTATGTATATGTGCAATAGGCCTATTTGTGTAACTCCCTTTACCTAGAATGTGTTATAAAAAAATTGTCCTTTACTATTGTTAGGAAAGTCTAGTCATTAATTCTACGTTGTACATTTTGTACATGGGGTAGTTTCAGGTAATACGTTTATAAGTTATTAATATAGACTAATTTAGTAATTATTTTGCTCATGTTCCGGAGAGATAATAATTTAATGAA
The DNA here is from genome assembly GCF_028750875.1 of Macrosteles quadrilineatus. Classification (NCBI taxonomy): domain Eukaryota; kingdom Metazoa; phylum Arthropoda; class Insecta; order Hemiptera; family Cicadellidae; genus Macrosteles; species Macrosteles quadrilineatus. The sequence continues at coordinate 36,609,385 of NW_026542595.1, forward strand.
TTGTGTAACGGAAACGCTAGTCTTTATTTTCTTTCGGAAATAAGAGAATAGGATGTTAATTTAATTTGTGTATTATAAACAAACTATAAAAATATGTGCAAATAATTATGTAGGAATAAAATATAAAAATATACTGCTGACTATGTAATATAAAAATTGTATGCGCTTTAAAGTCCCTAAATACTATATCACTAACACAAGTACGGTTAAAGTAAGCCAATAGATATGCAGAAAAAAATCTCCTTACGCATGTCGTTTATCTTGGTGCAAGCAATCCTAGCAAGTAAATATAAATGTAACCGATATTTCTATCGCCCTCTCTAGATGTAAAATAATATTAGATGGTTCAAGCTAAGAGTATACTTGCTGTATTCGCTGGTCGCTCCTTCATAGTAACATTTAAGATTACGTGAGATCACTACGAGAGGACGTTAAAACCCTTTTTTGCAATAATGTTTATGACTATTATCGGACGAATTAATAAATTATCGTAGATTTATTTAGGAAAGTCATAGTAATAACTACTCAAATATTATATTCTTAAATGTGTACTATGTAAAATGTAAACATTGTAACTGTATGTAATTTTTATAAACTATAACTAACAATCATACTACTTTGATTTGGAAAAATCAATGTTTTATTCGGATTATTTATAATTATTAAACTTTGTTTTGAAATGATAAAATTTTGTACAGAAAACGTACGAAATATGTGGATTTAAAAACGCGTTTAGCAGATACAGCAACGAAAAAGACAATTTACAAACCTTTACGATAGTCTACATCAATACAGTGACTAGTTAATAATAGGCCGACTTAAATGTCACACGTTTTTTCGAGCACTGTTTTGTCCTTTGTCTATTTTAATGTTAGGCCTAATTGACAACTAACTCTATTAATTGATGGAGCATTCCACCTTACGATGAGTGAAAAGGCGAAATATGTCCTGAGTTTGACTACGACACTTTTTTGAACTGCTGACATCAAGATTATAACTTATATTTTTGTTTACGGAAATTAAATAAAGAAACGTCTTATAACACTTAAAACATATATTTACGCTTATACTGTTACTCAAAAGACGGTAAATATACAAAAAAGATGGTAAGTGGTGATCAATTTCAATTGGACATTCCAATCATCCTCAGACCCTCAATAGTCGAATGATTAAGTGTTACAAGACGACACTTTTATTTACTTAAATTTAATAACACGTACAATGCTGATCAATAAGTTTTTTTTTATCAAACAGTTCTGGAACTACATGATGGATTTTAACGAAAAAGAACTACAATACAGTTTTTCATAATATTTAGAACAATCTTCCACAGAGAAATTCTTGGTTTTTATTGTATGGATGTTCTGTACTGTTTTAATTCTTCACTAGGACATTACATAATTTAATTTACATTTAGGAACAAAATAACATATTTACTTTTTAATAAAACTAAGTGCACGTTCCTCTTAAACTGTAATTACTTATTTGTAGGGAAGCAGTTACATAACATGAGCGAATTTAGAGGCAGTAGTGATTCAATTAGACCAGTTATCAGTACCCGGTTGACAGGATAGATTTGAAGGGGACAAAGACAGTCTCAGAGGGACAGTGAGATAATTTATCAGGTGTTCTGATAACGTGGTGAAGAGCCTTTGTGACGTCATAGGCAAGGCCTGCTGCTTCAATGTCCTTGATTAACAATAGATTAGTCGGCTAGGATAAATCACCAACCGGTATTGCAATACTAAAAATATTAAATGTGTAATTATTGTACTGATCTATAATTATTTTTCATCAGTTGGCTTATTAAATTAACCTCGATTGTTTTACTTACACTGAAAATGAAAAGATTACGCTGACCTTAAAAAAGTAAAAATTCAAATATTAAAATCACTGCAGCGTATCCATAAAACTCCAAACTATAGGAGATTGAGAGATTGACTACAGTTCGTTAGATCAAGTTACCAGATATTAAAATTATTTTACAAATCGAATTAACATCGCATTAGAAGTGTTTAATGATTGAAACAATTAGTAGCCTATTAGTTGTGTATTCGTGAAGCACCTAACAGATAAACAGTTATTCTTGCCAAAATTGCTTTTTAGCTATAATTTTTCATTACTAGTAAACACCACCTGATAGTTGTATTTTGAGTATGCATTAATCATCGATATATAAACACAATATGTTTGTTATATATCGATGGCATTAACACACAAATAGTTTTCATTGGTGGTTTGTGGGACTTACCACTTTAGGAAATAAAGTCCCTTTCGTCAACTCTTCGACCACCTGCGTTTCAACAACGGAAAAAAGTTATAGGAAAAAGAAACATCAATTTTACTTTATAAACTTAATATGATTAACTTACAACATAACAATTGTAATTTTATCCCCAATCTTTTAGTATCTGTAGATGAAAACTTTAATAAATGCAAGACTAACAGTTAAATATCATGATTTTGTCCTATGTAATAAAAATAAATTTAAAAGCTTAACCAATCTCATGCACGTATTATAGCCCAGGCAAATTATACTAGAAGCTCCTAAAAATTGTAGAATCGGCCTAGTTTATTGCCTCTTATACACTTAGCTCACTTTAGAATCCGTCGCAAACTCATTTTCAACTTATTTAGGATCTCCAGAGCAGAATAACCGTTTATTCCAGCTTTCCCCCAATATTTAGGAGCTACAGCTCTTTTTGAGCTAATTTGCCTGAGCTATTAGGGTGGTATGTGTAAGGAGAAAACTTTGAACAACTTTTTGATAATAATTAAGGTGTATTTGTGATATTCAAACTACTGTAGTTATAGAAGTGGCATGAATAAATTTAAGGTTTGTAACCTTACTTGTTAAATGTAGACTCCTCAAGATGCCACGTACCTTTGTTTGTAAAACAGAAGCAAGGTAGCTCCAGTAAATGGGCGTATCACCCAACGTGAATAATAATGAGGACACTCTATTACCCCCTGGTGTATGTTAGGGCTACCTTACAATATTCCTTAACCTGTATTGCTCGTGCTTTACAAAACCTAACGTTTATAACATCCTATATACCGTGATACTCCTAACATCCTAACATCAGCATACCCCAGTACTGGTTAATATATTGTTTAGCTTAATAGTTGGGTTTTTTAATACCTAATATGGTTAAATGTAATACATTTTTTTAATAATAAAATCAAACCTATAGAGTGACCTGAAAAGTTATATTGCCCACTATCCCTTTATAATGATATTGGTACCATGGGAAATATCTACTTATGAAATTAAGTTAAAAAAATCTTTGTGCTACTAAATACTTTGTGCTATAAAATTTTACTTATCAATTCAACGATTTAGTCAACACTTAAAATTTGAGTGAATGAGTGATAAATTAAAATTACATAGCAAAGCTTTTTTACTATTATAGAGTTTAACAAGGGTTTAACATTAATTAATAATAAACTATACATATAAATACAATATTGGAAAAAATGAAGGATACTTAGTTTCGATTATTCTTATAATTATTTCTAGGTGTTTACTAATTCCTCAATGTTTGTTTTCTCTTCTCTTTCCTCTACACTTAAACATACTCCATAGTTGTTCTGATGTTTCTCTCCACTAAACTCCTCAAAGGTTTCAGATGCAGAGGTCCACCTCCTCCAGGCTATTTGAATCAGCTGTTTGAAGATAACGTCCGGCTTGCTTCATACTGTCAGAGACAACCTCCGAGCAAGTTATTTCAAAATATAAACTAATTTTAAATCCTATTTAAATTTCATTAAAACTAAAAATAAACTGCCTTTTGAAAAGTGGTTTTCAACTTCGTATTCACAAAGAAGTTATACAAGCATAAGCTTTAATGCAAATAAACTGATCAAAATTTCAAATTTAATTTTTAAATGTTGGCCTAGTAAATAATAACAGGGTGTACGTGATCCCAGCAGTTAATAGGATGTCGAATCACAGTTACTTAATAGTGACTTACGAACATTTACTATAGTTTAAAGATTAAAATGTCAATTACCATAAAAAATTTCTTTAAGGCTGATTTAATCAACTCAATAAAGCTGATTTGGTGTTGCTTTTTGTTTTATAAAGTTTTATTTCAAGCTGTAAGAAAATATATTTCGGGAAGTTGTCGCTACGCTCTAGAAATTTGTTAAAGTTTGTCAATGACCATCCAATGATTGAAAATACGTCATTTACATGCTGTATTTTTTATTTTTGACTGACAGTATTGTAGATACATTATTACGTCCAATTGTTGAACTACAACTAACATAAATCAAATATACTCAATATTACAAGTTCTTTAATTATTTCTCCGTTGTACAATATACTGCAGTGGCTGAATACAGGGAATTTATATTTACAAACTTTTTGGGATTGCATCAAAGCTAGGAACTGACTTCTATGAATGTCTTGTAGACGTTTGTTAACAGTCCATCACAAGTTGCACGTACCCCTCGGTGCTGGGACGGACTGATCGATCCATTCAGTTTATTCATTCGTGATCTCGCCCCCTTCCAGTCAAATTGGTCAGTATTTTGTACCAGTGACATCAGCCAACCCTTGCGTGCTTTACTCGAATATATTTCTCGATTTTATGCACAATATATATGCAATGTTGTGGAAATATTTGAATTTAAGCTTCCTTTCGTTTCGTCATTTGATTGTTTTCAAAGATAACAAGAAACGTTCACTAACAACATAATTATAACATCAAGTTATCTCTAAAACTTAGGTAAAAATGGGCGATGCACACAGAATGACGGAAATATCTGCATACAATATTTTACATTAGTTTTTAGATTTGTTTGCGAGTCGGTGGCTCAGTAAGTAGTGACACAAACTATGAATCAGCTATTTAATTATCTCTTGTACTAGTTACCCCCAGTAACTTTTAACGATAGAGTTCACTCTTGTACTGTAACGGATCACCCCTAGTTTTGTTGAATACTATACACACGCAGGCGGATATAAGAGAACGGTTAGATCAAAATACAAAAGATGGTGCCAACATATACATATTAAACGTCACACCGATGTCTCTTCTAATCAAAACTGTATGACATCATTAATTTTACTTAACATATAGTAAATATATACATTATACATCTCCTTTTAGCGAGTAGAGTGATAGAAGAAGATTCGTTCCTGCCGCATTAAATCTCAACTATTAATGCAAATTAAAACGCTATTAAGTTTTTTCAACAAAGAACTATTTATGAATTACATTAGAATTGTTTGAAGCTTATTTTATTTTTATGACAAACCAGAAGGAAATATGTAAAATGTGATTGAAACCAACCAGGTTATTGAATATTGCGGTCAAAAATGTTTAATGGGCGTATCATTAGATCAACTACTGCATCTATAAATACTCTGCAAATCTCACCGCATGCGATTAAGTACCTTGAATACACAACTATATTTACAAATTGTTTGAAAGTAATTAACGAAACACTTCTAAGTCGAAGTAAAACAGCTTTAAAACGAGATGGGTAGCTCCTAAAGCAAATGATTATACTTGCAAAAGTCAAAATCATTAGTTTCCACGTTTGCGGATTTTGTTTATACTTACAAATCCATTACATGTTTTGTTGATAAATCGTTTTAAAGTACATAACTAACCTCGCAGCGATTACGTCATTACATTGTTCTTGGATTCGTTTAAGTTTCAACTGAGTTTCAGTGAGTGGTAATTTTACATTGCTTTCAGTCTGAAGGATTAAAAAAAAAGTTTTTGAGTTTAAATATAATTTGACATGTAAGTACAGGTAATACATGTCACTCAAACCCCACATATGAAGAAAACAACCACAAACTAGCTTATAGTTATAAAGTTTCGAGTTATATATAGTTATAAAGCTTATAGTTATAAAGTTTTTATAGAGTAGAGCGAGGCTCTAAATATCTTTGTCAATTCGACTATCTTACATAAAATATATTTAGTTCATATTTATAAATGAAGAAGGTAGAAATAGGTATGGGTTTGAAAAGTTGTTCAAGGTTCTTTAAGTGTTACATAAACAACTACGGTACCATAAAAGTTGTATCTTAATGGTTAAAAGTACAGTATCGACATTTCCCTGACTGCTCTTGACAAGAGTCGAAATGTGGGTCAACTCTTGATCGGTGCCATTTCGTAAGTTGCACCGAGAACGAGATTGCAGGGTAATTAAAGAGAAATACACTCGCTACTTCCCCCCCCGGTTCCTCCCCTTACACTAATCACCACGACTCTCTACCCTTGCAGCCGGGGGAATCTCGGTTAAATATACAGGGTGTCCCACGAGAGGTGTCTCAAATTGATTACGGGATAACGGCTTAACGTACAAGGATGAAATAAAATTATTTCCCACTAAATCGACCCCAAGGAATAACGTAAAAATATTTTTTACTTTTTTCAAATACAGGGTGTGCCAAAAACTGAGGGTCACTAGTTCGAATCTCGGAATTTTCAAATGTAAACATATGTCATGTTATACATCATTTTAAAGGTATTTGATAGAAAAACATTTTGGCGAAAACCAAAATTAGTTATCTTTTTCCGTTTCAAAATGGCGGCAGTTTTTTTGAAAGAAATCTATATTTTTTTAATACTCTGTATTTCCTATACCAATGCATTTAGCACTTCTCCGGTTGCATGTTCTTACTCGTTATGAAATTAGCTTTACTGTGATATGCAACAAGTAACGGTTTTTTGAAATAATAAAAATTCCAAAAAAAATTTATTTTTGAAAATTTGCAAATGCTCATTGTTCAAAATTTTCAAATAGCAACATATGTCAAGTGGCACATCATTTTATAGGGTTTTCAATTCCTAACAACTTTGTAATTTACACTTACTTCGTATCTCTTCTAGTTTTTGTGTAAATAACAAAAAACCGAATTTTCCTATATCAAATGCATGTTATTTGGGTTTGACATGGTTCAACACTAAATGAAATGAATCCTTTAGTGTCAAACCCAAATAACATGCATTTGATATAGGAAAATTAAGTTTTTTGTTATTTACACAAAAACTAGAAGAGATACGAAGTAAGTGTAAATTACGTATAAAAAAAAAGTTGTTAGGAATTGAAAAACCTATAAAATGATGTGCCACTTGACATATGTTGCTATTTGAAAATTTTGAACAATGAGCATTTGCAAATTTTCAAAAATAAATTTTTTTGGAATTTTTATTATTTCAAAAAACCGTTACTTGTTGCATATCACAGTAAAGCTAATTTCATAACGAGTAAGAAAATGCAACCGGAGAAGTGCTAAATGCATTGGTATAGGAAATACAGAGTATTAAAAAAATATAGATTTCTTTCAAAAAAACTGCCGCCATTTTGAAACGGAAAAAGATAACTAATTTTGGTTTTCGCCAAAATGTTTTTCTATCAAATACCTTTAAAATGATGTATAACATGACATATGTTTACATTTGAAAATTCCGAGATTCGAACTAGTGACCCTCAGTTTTTGGCACACCCTGTATTTGCAAAAAATTAAAAATATTTTTACGTTATTCCTTGGGGTCGATTTAGTGGGAAATAATTTTATTTCATCCTTGTACGTAAAGCCGTTTTCCAGTAATCGATTTGAGACACCTCTCGAGGGACACCCTGTATACGGACATGTTCTACTTAGGGAAATATAAACTTCTAGAGTATATTAAAATAACTACATGATTCTTCTAGCTATGTTAAATATTACTATTTGCTTCTTATATTTGAATTTATTAATTTCTGAGTGTGCATTATTCTATAGAAATAATTTTAATATAAATAGTCCGTTTGAAGAATTAAAATAGGTAGATGACAGGAGTATATGTTGAGTTCACATAATTGGTTTTTAATGATACATCCACGACATAATCCGGGAAATATACAAATACTATTAAATTTGTATGCACAAATTTGCAACTGTGAATAAAAAGCCATATTAACAGACGGTCGTTCCTAGTAATTTTATATAACAAGGCTGCAGTTTCAACTTAAAGGTATCTGGAAAAATTTGTATGTAAATAGTCTCGAAAACGCTGCTTTGGGTACAACTTTGTGTTGGTATGTTGCAAGGCAAGTTAGTACGAAACCTTCTCAGTATCAACTCACAGGCCAGTCAAACAAGAGACAAGACAGGTTGAATATAGACCTTCTGCGGGAGAGTAACTTGTGCAACGTCACTGATTACTCTCGTACTCTTCTTCTCTGCCAGGTAATGATTAGTTTGGAACAGTGAAATTAATATACTCATTTAAAATAGTACTCACATGTTCAAATGCGATTTTTATTTTAAAAACGTACAATTTGAAAGGGTACAGCGAGTTTGACTACACATAAGAACTAATGCAGAATTGGTGCGGGAGGTAGTTGTCAGTAAAGAAAGTACAGTACTTGGAATTGAAAGAAGTTTATGTAAAATACTCTTGTTTTAATTTGGGCAACATTGGTTGTAGGACGGATTTCCGAAGGAAATAGACGAATAAGACGGACAGAAAAATATACTAAAAAAAGTATAGGTGCAATAAACTGTGGATACACAATCTCGGTCTGCATAAAAAAAAATACAATACGATAAGCTTCTTATGTTTTTCTTTCTTTTGCCGGAACACATTTTACTAGTTACAAAACACATATTATCTGCTTTAAAAAGTATCGGTAAACTATAAAGGATTTCAATTGTAAAACAAAAAGTCGTTTGAAGTAAAGTAAACGTTGCATGTGACGAAGCCGTAGGCCGGCACGCAGTGTTATTATAGCAACAACATGCCTGCCTACAATACATACTGTGGGCAACATGGGGCCTATAAACACCATCGACGTAGAGCCGTCGACAACCAGTGAAAGTTATAAACAAACCTGCTTGGTGAAGGTGACTTAAATAAAATATTGTAATATTATAAGTTTATTGTAATAAATATTATTATTTAAATTCATATTAAATAAAAACAATAACACTGTTGTACGACCAAGTCATTTAACAAATAATATAGTAGATTTTAGATTTAACGTATGTTATTAACTATTTAACTAACTATTTGATCTGTTTTTTAATAGATCAAAAATAAATCATGCAAGAGGAAGGTTATTCCTTAAATTATGTTAAGAGATTAATCTTAAAGTTAATGACTTTTAAATGAGCTATGATATTTTATTAACAGATTGACAATCAATCATCGTGGCTTGTTACTGCTTTCAAATTTCTTTTAAGCTTCAATAAAAGGAAACATAAGTGCGTTTTTTTTTATCGAAAATGATTTCTAATAGGTAAGTTGGTGTCTTATACTCTTAACGGTAGAGTTGGCAAGGACAATCGTAGCAAGTCGAAGTTCGGACAAAGCCCGTTAGAGTTGCACATCAAAGGCAAGGTTGAGCCTCTTATCAGCAATGTAGATGACATTACTTTGTGGTCTCTACGTTGGATATACGATAAACTAGATGAGCTTTTTGTATTACCTATACAAAAAATCGTTGATAATTGGCACAGATGTTTCAAATCTACATACAGCGAGAAACAATTTAAAATGGAAACTAAAATTTGAGACACAGTATCGTAACCATTACCATTTCAAATATGGACGACCCATATGTGCGTATTTTAACCCGAATATGAGTGAAGGACGAGCGTAGAATGGAGTGTAATGCCTTGTCTAGCGTCATTACTGAGTAAGATCAGCTGTTATGGTAGTTAGGACCATTTATTGAAAGTACCCATGATCATTAGCACTTGGGTCCAGTTGTTAACCATCAAAAAGCTACTTACCTCTCATTGTAAGAAAATAGTATATTACGGTACTAGTCCTGAAAATAAGTGTTTACCGGACGAGTGTGGTCGTTCCCGTGCGAGACGAAGTCGAGTACGGGATTACCATACGAGTCCGGTACACACATTTTGGACGAGTGACGTACGATAGTTTACACCATACTACTAAATCTGTACAAATCCTTATATATTTCCACCAACTAAAGGACTAAAAATCACTAGTCATTGAGAGGTTATGTTTTTGTTTATAACCACTCATTGCCACCTAAATACTAAAAAATACAGTACAATCAGCTGATTGGTGTCCGGTAAAACTCATTGCAGCACAGTAGTACGCAATGAAACCCCATTTGAATAAGCTGGCGGCAAACAGCTGTTTTCTGGACTAAATACTTGCGTGGGAAGTTCGTCAAAATAATGTAGTGTGGCGTAAACACTATAACACTATTACCACTGAGCTACCCTTCCATTATAAACTATATAAAGCTATAATGGTTATTATAATGGTTTTCATAGCTATCAACATTCGTTTGTACATACCTATACATAAAATATAAAAAATAAAGTTTCAGAGGTTAGTTCTCTCTAATTTTGAAAATGATAATTTTAGAAGTTGAAGATATGATTTAACTCAAAACTTCACATCGTAATAAAATATCTTTTCCAAACATTAACGTACTCATGTAACTTTCTGATTACATGGAGAGGGCTTTCAAATAGTGTTACATGTGAATGTATATACATTTTTCGAATCAAGAATTATGATTTAACTTATTCTTTTGATTTATTTTTTATGTTTAACTATTAAATAACAATTTATCATAACAACAATTAATAAAAAAGCTATTTAGCCTGGATAGCACGTTAATTTGTCAAAAAGAAAAGAATAACTAATAGGTTATATTTATCTAGTAGCAGGAAATAAGCAATTTGCAAATGTAACTCAATAGGATTTAGTTTTGAAATCATGTTAATTTTTGCTGATATTACTATATGTGTTGTTAGCCCAGTCGTTAGCATCTCAGATTTTGGTGTACGAGGGTTGGGTTTGATTCCTGGCACACCTACAAAACTTAAATGGGTTTGGAGTGCTTTTCCTTAAAAGTGTTAAAACTAAAACTTTCTTTGACTAAAATTAAAAATGCCACTAAAGAAGAAAAACATAATCTCAATCAAACATTTACAATTTGAATAAGCAAGGAGACACCCTTGTAAATATTACCTCAACACAATGGACGACAGTTATTTTTAAATAAATAAACTCATTGCTAATGAGAAGAATGTTAAGATTGAAGAATGGTTAGGAATCAGGAAGTAGTGAGAAGTGGGGATTGGAAGGGGTAAAAGGCCTAACGTTATTTTGGGACGTGTATGAAAAGGAAAATGAGTTTACCCTAGTTTATTAACAAGAATCGAGAATGGTTCAACTTTCGCTAATGGTGAAACTTTTTACGATGTATTCTCTCGGTGGTATTTGCAATAATAATAAAAGTTTATGCTAAAGATGAGTTCATTAGTTGGATAAAAGGTAGAAAATAATAGTGTACTGTACTATAGGTATAATGGCCTAAAGTTTTGAGTGTTACTATAACTGAAAATTATTTAACAATAATAAGTAGATCAAATAGTTATTTCATACTGTAGTAGGCTCTTATTTACAGTCATTTATAAATAATAAGCAAAAGATTTTGTCCATTGAATTTACAGAACTGACTGGTTTCAAATCAATTCCGTATTAATAGGGTCCAAGTTGATGAGGGCTCGTTGTATAACAAGTTCCTAATTGTCATTGTATGTTGATTCCTATGATTCATATTTTGTGAGTTACACCAGCAGTGACCTGTATAGTTGTAAGTAGTATTTAGGTATACATAGAGGTCCTATCACCTGCTACCAATAAGTTTCACCAGCAGTGCCCTGTATGGTTGTATGAAGTAATTAGTTATTCGTAGCGGTCCTATTATCTGATACCAATAAGTTTCACCAGCAGTGAGTGACCTGTATAGTTGTATGAAGTAATTAGTTATTCGTAGCGGTCCTATTATCTGCTACCAATAAGTTTCACCAGCAGTGAGTGACCTGTATAGTTGTATGAAGTAATTAGTTTTTCGTAGCGGTCCTATTATCTGATACCAATAAGTTTCACCAGCAGTGAGTGACCTGTATAGTGTTATGAAGTAATTAGTTATTCGTAGCGGTCCTATTATCTGATACCAATAAGTTTCACCAGCAGTGAGTGACCTGTATAGTTGTATGAAGTAATTAGTTATTCGTAGCAGTCCTATTATCTGCTACCAATAAGTTTCACCAGCAGTGAGTGACCTGTATAGTTGTATGAAGTATTTAGTTATTTGTAGCGGTCCTATCACCTGCTACCAAAACGTTTCACCAGCAGTGACCTGTTGTATCTAGTTGTATGAAGTATTTAGTTATTTGTAGCGGTCCAATCTCTATGCTAGCAATAAGTATCACCAGCAGTGCCCTGTATAGTTGTATGAAGTATTTAGTTATTTGTAGCGGTCCTATCACCTGCTACCAATACGTTTCACCAGCAGTGACCTGTTGTATCTAGTTGTATGAAGTATTTAGTTATTTGTAGCGGTCCAATCTCTATGCTAGCAATAAGTATCACCAGCAGTGCCCTGTATAGTTGTATGAAGTATTTAGTTATTTGTAGTGGTCCTATCACCTGCTAGCAATGAGTTTCACCAGCAGTGACCTGTATAGTTGTATGAAGTATTTAGTTAATTGTAGCGGTCCTATCCCCATGCTAGCAATGAGTTTCACCAGCAGTGACCTGTATAGTTGTTTGAATTATTTAGCTATTTGTAGCAGTCCAATCTCCATGCTAGCAATAATTATCACCAGCAGTGACCTGTATAGTTGTATGAAGAATTTAGCTATTTGTAGCGGTCCTATAAACTGCTACCAATGAGTTTCACCAGCAGTAACTTGTATAGCTGTATGAAGTATTTAGTTATTCGTAGCGGTCCTATCTCCTGCTAGCAATAAGTATCACTAAGAGTGACCTGCATAGTTCTATAAAGTATTTAGTTATTTGTAGCGGTCCTATCACCTGCTACCAATGAGTTTCACCAGCAGTGACCTGTATAGTTGTATGAAGTATTTAGTTATTCGTAGCGGTCCTTTCACATGCTAGCAATAAGTATCACCAGCAGTGACCTGTATTATAGTTGTATGGAGTATTTAGTTATTCGTAGCGGTCCTATCCCCTGCTAGCACGGTTGCGGGCCGGGTCGATGGTTACAATCTGACAGTTTCCAGTTCGTGCTCTCGCCCACTCTCCTCTGATGGTTCCTGCAGAAGTCGCGTGTCCTAACCTCACATCAGTCAATACTTTGATTTGACGAGGGTGTTATTTTTTGACAGATAGTTAATATTTTATATTTGACTAGAGCTTGCTTAGCACATAACTTTAAAGTTGGTAGTTGTAAATATGCAGCTCGGTGAATGTAATGTTGTTAAAAATGCCTTCCAATTAATTACTTAAGTGGTTAAGGATACTTTGTTAAAAGTTAATACTGTATTTACATAAGCTAAGATTCAGTAGAATGGTTTACATTTACTGTAGAAGTTGTACATTATATGATTCTTATATTTTAATAAACAGCTAGTGTATTTCAAATTATTTTTGTTATACTATTAAACAAACAATTAATACAATTTTGCATGTAATATGGTGTACGTTCAGTAAAATGAAAAGTAATTTTATATCTTTATAATACGTTTCAAAGGACTTATAATAAAATCAAACTATAACCAAATATTAATCTAATCCGACTATTAGGGTAATTACAGTTAGGTAACGTGATGAGTAATGACGAATGTTCTGCAAAAGGAAAATTGTTATTTTTTGTGTCTTTATCTCGTGGGCCATATTAGTTGTAAATTTAATCTTATATGGGATCACAATCAAATTAAAATCTCATTTTCGTTAAACTTTTTAATAACAGAGCATGTTTGGCAATTTATAGACAAATATTAAAACTTCCACCTTATTCTATTTACCAAATGATTTAGCAAAAGGAAAGTAAAATGAAAATATAAAGCATAAAATAAGGCCTTGCGATACACCGTGTATGAAAAGTGATGTTCAATCTCCCAAAGCTATTTTGCATACCGAAATTGGAACGGATGGTGAGTGCCCTGAAGGACGTACTACTAACGCTGGCTAGTTACTTATCATCTAGGATGTTATACAGACGTGGAGACTGAATAATACCACTTATAAATGCAATCTTAAGGTGTTGATATTACTTACAAAAATGTTATAGGTTATAATTGTGCAATAAAACACTGTCTTAACTACACAAATTACATTATAAGAATAATAAATTGAGTTCGGAGTTTTGAACACTTGGATACAATTAAATATGTTACTTAAACATTTATTAATAGCTAATTTATTAATTTAATTTAACATGTAAACATTCAATTGATTAAGATATAATGGTTTAAATTTAATTTGAACAAACGATAAAACAGGTACAATATAAAACGATGTTGGCTCAGACCTAATTGAATAGACTTTCTTTAGTTTCTAAACAATTTCCATTTGCAGAAGGGTAACGAACGAGTGTTTGTGGGACTGACCGAAACCTGTGACCGCGGCTTCTCTAATTGCTAAACTTTACTTTCGAGCACCTGAATTCGATAATTGACAGCCTCTGTTAGTTGGGTATGAAAATAAATACCGCTCGTGATTAAGCTAAGCTTTGCTGAGTTGTTACATAGTTTACACATGCATACTATTTTATGCTGCTTTGAAGTATTGCTACATGTGACTGGTTAAAAATGTTGTAATTATTTAAATAAGTAAAACGTATTTACAGTGATTTTAGCTCATTTGAAAACTAAACTACCTGTCCAAGAATAATTACACTTTAAATTAGAATAAAAATACTTTTTCATTAAAACGATACAATCTCGGGTTATAGAGTTCTATCTGTTATTTCCTCAGTAGATGACGGCATCTACGGTGTTTTGAGTCATTTAATTGGTTATCCCATTGGAATGGACAATCTATAATTTTTTATATTTGTGAGTCATTTATTTGCAACACTAACTACGAATTGATTTATATTCTTCTGACATCACCACCAAGTGTTTCCTGGATAAAGTCATTTATGTCTCATGAAAATGTCCTAAAATACTGTGAACACAGAAGAGCAGACTTTGAGGAAATCAATCAAAATAAGATTCAAAGTCAGAAATATCCAAAAAGATTGATGCGCCCATACATGAGTTACGTTCGCAATATCCTATGTAGAATATTTCTACCGAATCTTCTGACCTGTCGAATCGAAGGAAGTAGTGCTTATATACGGTTTCTCATTTCCGCATCAAGCGTTACACCTTTTGTCGATATTAAGGATAAATTTATTTCCTACTGTTACGAATAAGAGTTTACACTAAATATAGTTCAATCAAACTTACGTCGATAAATAGAAATATGTATGAATAATCAAACGACATATGCAAAATATCAATGTATTATAATAAACCAATTTAATCAGATTAATGGTATGTAAATTATTTTTTAACAAATAAATCATTATGAACAATGATTTAAGACTACTAAATAGTAATGTAATTGTATTACATAGTTAAATCTTCCATATAAAATATACCTATGGAAAACGAGCAGCTCTAGTGGTAGAGCGAGGGAATTAATTCCGTGAGGTCCCGGGTTAAATTCCCACTAAATCATTTATGGGTTTTATCTAGTTTCGAAGTGGTAAGACCGCTACTTACCCCTAGGTCTAGCCAAATGAAATATAAAAATGATTCCGGGAAAGTGCCCGTGAAATTTGACTAAAATATAAATATGAAATATCCATTATAACGCCTTAAAATACCATCCACAGAATTGTAGTCTTAAAAACTTACAAAAAAGGTTTCTGAGTGTTTTCAATAGCCAAACGTTACCATCATATGCCACAATAATGATGCATATAAAACATATTTCAAAACTACCCAAACAAAACTATTATACAGGGTGGTAAAAAAGTCCCTGGACAGTTAAATATTTTAAAAAATAATGAAGATAGAGCTACAATACTTGGTACAAAGTTACAGGGCATAAAACTCTATTTTAACACATATTCAGTGATCCAATAACTCTTCAGGGGGACGGCCCACAAGGAGTCGGAAGAAAATCTTAAATGGAAGCATAGGTCAATATGCACATCAAATTAAAGGTCTTTTTTAGTAGAATACAATGCCGCAAACCGCACTTCAAAAGGGTGGGCATTAACTTCCTAGCACAAAGCTAGTTAAAATAATTTTAAATCTTATTATATGGTAGCTGGTCCAGGTAATGAAGAATGTAGTAGAGGCTGATAATTTTAGTTTGTTTTAGGGCGTTGATATAGACACATTTTGGGTTAATTAAGGAATTACCTGTATGAGATCATTTGCCAAACCTAGAGCCAATTACCACAACTACAGCATTAGTTTTTATTTCTCTTAGATTCCTCATAAAAAGCCGGAAGTATTAACCACCTCAACTCTCATGATTCTAGAAATATCAATAGCCTTTGCTTTAGATGACGACCTAAATAATCATGACGTTTTATATCAACAATAACGAACAGTTGAAGTGACTCGTGTACTCAAAGGGATTGCAATTGATATTCCCAGAATGTTGCAAGAATTGTCATGTCAACTGCACTGCATTCTTCCCCACATCACTATTGATGGTTGACAACAGTGAGACATGTTCTGCTTTGACAAGGACCGTTTTGTTAGAAATGAATTCATCTGTTCTGGATAGCGGTTTTTTAAAAATATAATTTCCTTACAAACTGAACTGTTGAAGAGTGCCAATATTATTTCGACAAATCACAACTCATAACTGGAAGTAGTCGTTAGGTATTATGTTGTATAGTGGAGCTTTGTTTCAAAACTCAAATTTATATATTTAGTAAAAAGGATAATTTACAAATTAACTTTCCCTCTAGGGTTAGGGTAAGCCTAGAGCACGGTTGAATAAGGTGTCATATAAAGTATATGTTTATTCATGAGACGACAATAAATTGGGACCAGGGCGTGAAGTACAGTCTGTTTTGCAGATGGATTTATTTTAAGTAAAAACTTTTATTAAATTTCCTGGTTATTCTCCCTACTCTTTTTCTTCTCCTTCGTATTTTATAAACATTAAAATCCAAATAAGCAATATTAATAATATATATTTAAAAAGTATAAATTTCCTAAGTCAAAGCCTAATGATATTTTTACGATATACGTGTAGTTTATAGAAAAGTTGCCGACAAAGGACAAGATAATCGTTTTGTCATGTAAGACACATTCGGAAACTAAATAAGAAATTCCATAAAATTAACTTCAAAGAATTTAAAAACTGATTCCATGCTTACGACGACTTTTTAAAACAACAAATTAAGTTAGTGAATTTTAGAATGGCCTATTTTAAATTCACGAATTATTCGAATTATCAATAATAGTCTATGTGAAACATTAACTGGCTGGGGTTGTAGGGCTCGCCTGTCAATCAAAATGGTGTTGGTTTGATCCTGAGAAAAGTCTGTGCTTTTGGTGGTTTTAAATTGGACCCAGCTGTTCCTGGTCATTGGGCATGGGTTTTAAATAATGGTCCTGACTGATTAAACGGTTGATCTTAGCCAGTAACAAAGCTACACGGATCATCTCATACCATTCTACTCATCCTTCACTCGTATTTGGGTTGAAATACTCAAAGTTTCACCCCTATCTGAATTGATTGAAAACTGATAACCATTTGAAAATTCATTTATTGGCGAACAAAATGAGCCAGAAAACATCTTGATTAACCGCTACATTTTACAGCATTTCAAACATTAATTTCGCTCAAATCTTAACTGGCCTACACACATAAAAAAGAATCATCTATTTACTTAAACAAGGTTTCATGAAAAATGTGTAACAAAATTCGGTATGCAAATTTAGTTAAATGATATTTTAGGTTACAATAAAGTAATTAGCCACTGCACCAAAGTGTTTGACTGAATAGAGGATGAGCATATTATTAGAAATTATATCGTACAAAATAAAATGTGACATTTTGAAGCCTTAAAAGTAATTAGTTATTTTAAAACTTAAAATTAGATTTTTGGCTTTTCTATTTCTGGATTTCTTAAAATTGGTTTGTGTGCAAATATTACTTACAATAAATTTCTCTTGACGATGCTATACAATTTATGCATTTCAAATGTAAGGCTGACAACAACATAGCTATAAGTGGAGTGGTGACACAACACCGGTCAACTTCCGTATCCGGTCGGCTTTGGTCCCCCACTGCCTTCATGATAAATGCTTGGTGGATATATAAACACTACGATCTCTTAAAAAAATGCTCTTTAAATTTGATTAAACAATTTATTATAATTTTAAATGTTACTTAATTGTATGTACCCTAACTGACTCTGACCGTTGAGTTTAACAAATGTAGCCCCACAACCCAGGTATGAACATCAACTTGAGAATAACACAAATTACTTTACTTAAGTTTGTTTTCTATTTCGTCCCCCTGAGCCTATCAAATACACATATAACGGGCATTTAGGCAGTCGATTGTTATTGGGCGTAATCAAAGATAGTGCAGTGTAATCTAAGTAATGCACCAGACAATAAGCAACGTATCATCATGTGGCCCGCTTGCCCGTTGCAGTGACACTTATGTCAATGATAGCTCTGCCAGGCAGTATTTACTACGGTTGTTGGCCTGACACACGAAGTCCAATGGCACTTGGCTGCACAGGTCATTTGAGAATGACTATAGCGTACAACTGTTGGTAAAATATAAAAAAGTAAACTTATCACAATAGTAAATATCGAACATGGATTGCAATAATTATGTGCATGCGTACAAATAGCCATGTTTATATCTTTTTAGACGTTTCACTGAGATTTTTAATCGTTTGGTTTAAGTGTTAAAATATGCATAATCTTTTCCAAGTAATTGGCTTACTTGTTGGAATAGCTATGATTGGCTTGATGCTTTACCTAAATTAATTGTCAATAATGCATACTCATCATTCGTGTAAACTATGCAATTTTTTTTTTTTATGTAAACATATTTATGATCCAACACACTGTATAAGTTGCCATGATAATTCTGCCAATAGCTTACTTTTACACTCGAATAAATACTCTAAAAGGGTATTTAACAATACACTACTTGTCATATTGCAGCAAATACAAAACACAGAGGTAATTAATTAGGATGTTTTATACGTACACGACTTTCTGAACACCACCAAACAGTCACGTTTGCATTTGCTAATTAAATCCCTAATATATGATTACATAAAGCTCAAACACATGTTTTTATTAAATATTATACTACTTATATAAAGGGTAAGTTTAAATACAGCTTTATAAAACCCTAAATAGTTCTAAACATGCCGTAGATGGTGTTGGTGTGAATCGTTTTGTTTTCATAAAGAGGTACAATAATTTTAAGTTTCTTGATTCTCCTGATCAGTGATCATTGAAATTTGGATACTCGAACAGAGCGAGTTTTACAAAACAAGCCTGCGTGTAATTAAGGCCAATTCCATTTAAGTGTTTTTTCACCAAACAACACAAGCTCTTCTGGAATCACAATGATACCGAGAATCGCGCTCAACCCATTTACATTTGAACAGTTATGTAGTCATTTTGTTTATGGATGAAAATCTCAATATCTCAGGCGTTACTACAAATGTTGCTATTAAAATTAATATTTTTAAAATTTTAATACACAAATTACGATACGATAAATGTATGAGATACATATACTGGAGTCAATATGATGAATGTAGACATGGATGACTCACGCATGCAAAAAAAAAACCAGAATTGTAGGATTTGAATTCCCTTTTGGTGGAGAAGAAAATTGTTGTCTTAAGTGGCAAATCCAAATCCTGAATTTGGAATAATTTTAAATAGCCGGCAAGACATCAACCATATATTTTTACAATTTTAGAGGATTTTAAATCAACCTATTTGAGGAATACATCAAATAGCTGTGATATAGTGTCCTTTGTATGTGTGTGGTGTTGGTACTAACAACAGCATACACATTAATGTTATAAAAAGACTTTTTACTTTACACATGTTTATTCAAAGTATTAGCTATTACGTATATTACGTTCTCTAGTAAATTACCATATCTAATTTGTTTAGTAAAAACATGACATGTGACATGACTTGCCATTTGAATGAACAAAGCTGTATATTTGTGCCGCATTATATTCTTTGTTAAATATATCAATTTGGGCCACACTAATAGTCTGTAACACACATAATTTCACCGTAAACATGCAGCTTTCACTATTACAGTACCGTACATTGTGTTTAAAGCACTGCTGGCATTACCCTTTGTAAGACATTTTGTAAGTATTCGCATTTTGCAAGTATTACATATCACTGCCTAGCAGTATATAATTAAGAATTTAAGCCATCATGCACAAAAAGTAAAATACAATTGTTTTATTTCCTATTCGCTTTGTTAATGTTAACTCTGGAGAACGATAAACAACTGGCGAAATCACTATGCGGTTTCCAAACCCGTTCTAATGGAAAGTCAACTATTAGTTTGTCGAATGATCAATCGCCAACGAAGCGTAACGATAACATTCCCTCCAAACTTACTCCCTCAACTGCATTCGCGCGGTAGTTTTACCTACATTTAGTGTGTGATTAGCAAACAAGGTGTATTATATTGTGATCATTTTCGTTTCAGACATGGTTTATAAAAAGCACTAAATATTATCAATTGTAGAAATTTTTGGTCCAAAATCTGCTGTAAAATCTTCTCCTAAGAATCTGGATAATGTTTGAACTTAAAGCAGGGTTATACTTGAATAATATTAAGAGTGAATCTAGCAGGAATTTGTTAATACAAATCTTATTATATAATCGACGTCAGCAAATTTTCATAACTAAAATAAGAGTATTATTATTATACTTAGTTGCTGTTTAATTCAGTTAAACATTCTGTGTATTTTTAAATTGCCTTGGACACAAATATTCTGAACAATTAGCTTACATTGACAACCGTACACATTGACCATATTGAAATTGGGTTTTGTAATATTTTACCAACTGATATTTGTTACAATTTTTATAAAAAAAAACTTGGTATAAATATTTGTAAAGTAACTAGTTTGTAATGCATTTGACTACGAAGTTAGATTTCAAAAGTATCATCAGTAAATGTAAGCGGGAATGCAATATGGAATATCGCAGTATATTTATTCTCTCATGGATAAGCTGCTTAAACGTCGATAGTCAATATTAAATAAAGGATAACCCAAGCTGTAAGATTTATACAGCCAAAACATGAGTTATACACCAATATCCAATATCGAATGTTCCCTACAACCAAATATGCTACCATAAAATCACACCTATTTCGCAATAGCTTTTTATATTGTCAGGTGACCTCCAGCTTACTCTAAATTGTTTGATCAAAGACTATTATTGATTATGTATTAAATTAGAAAAGTGAAATTATTGTATTTAAAATTCATCATTACCCATTGTGTCAACATATAATGTAAATATAAATAATACAAATTATTAGAGGACATACATTACACAGTACATCTATATGCACGCCTACAGTATATATCTCGATATTATTCCTTTGCAGGTGCAATTAAATTCTCGAGGTACAACTATTTTAATGTATTATAAAAACCTTTGGCACGTTATTTAAACATTGGTGGAATTTGGTTTGTAATATGTTTTATTTATTAAAAACTAAACATAACTTTGAAAAAAAATATACGTGCATTATTGCCTTTATCATTCTCGGACGGTTCCCAACAGAGGGAATTTTCTTTTAGGGCTGTTAATATTTCTAAAGCAATAAAATGTGAATGATAAAATAAAAATGCTATAGCAAAGACGTTTCAAAGAAGAAATATGTAGATCAATATATTTTTAAATTTCCTCCAGAAATCTGTGACGGAAGGAGCAACATTTACACACACATTTCTATCAAAATATTTAAAGTAAATAAAAAAACATCTACATAGTATAAATGTGTATTTAATACACAACTATATTTTCACAATGATATACAAACGACATAACAGCTATCAAATCTATTATTTTTGTACGTTATAAAATTAAAACTGTGAAAATGTTAAGAGACGACCGTTGGAATGAGCGGCACCTGGGTTTACATTATCCGTCTTCGCTTAAGAGGGTCATCACAGTGGACATGTTTATTCAGTGGTGAATATGAGGATCGTGATGAGGAAAAAGGTCCCAAGCTGCTCCGCGGTAGTTATCTCAAATATTACCTCGCTCAACGTTCCTTCCGCATATATTCTTTTTCAACCTGCAAAATGTTAAGGACAGTTTCTATGTTTTTTATTCATGCAATAATTATGACTATAAAAATAATCATAATAATAATAACTGATAATGGTCTAACATTTAAGGGCCTGGTGCAAACTCATACAAAGATAGACACTTTCTTTTGACCCATTCACATTAAAATGTTAATTAGTTTGTTTAAAGTGTTGATATATCACTGATAATTACTATACAGTATTAGAGATAGCTCTAAAACCATCGTAACATTTGTTGTAATGTAAGCCCTAGATACAAAAAAAAAAAAATAAACTTCCTTGTTAGATTTGATGTGTTCTTTTTGGATCAGTCCACTAGTGTCTTATATAAATAGTTGCAAAAATACGTTTTCAAATATTTCAAATCATAATAGCCATACCAGAGCCTTTCTAACAAATACTGCTGGGACAAAGATGGAGGAAATATGCCTCACTTTAACAATTGCATTAACTTTAAATAAAAAAAAAACATCGTCATATCTCTCTACAGAGAAATACATTTATTGTAATATTAATTGTAAGAACTGAATCTGTAACTTTTTATCTTTAGAGAAAAAAATTAAAATAAAAATTACTACAGGCAGAATCAATTAACCTGTCGTATTTTATCGGTAAGATACCTATGTTTAAGAAGAGCCAAAATTATACCACAGATTAAAGGACACATTGTATACTCCTTTAATCTATAACTATACTAAAATTATAAACTAACACCAATCTGAATGTTCACGGACCTCTACTATGTGGAAAATATCATAGAGTGGTTTGTCCTAGAAATCTATATTATTTTGACCTTTCCTTACAGTAATGATTTTAGGCAATTTTAAGTGCCGATAGCTGTTAGTACAGCATGTGTATTCTTTGTTGCCCTTAATGAGAATGATTTTACCACATAATATTGTTGTATTTTATTTGTTCGACTCCATTTCACCATCATCCTTAATTTATATTTATGTTTAAATACGCAATAAATGTAAATCAATGTACGTTCATTGTACTGTTATGTCAATGCAACTATAGTATTTTTTATTAATCGATCTCATTTAATGGGGGCCTTTTATATTATATTTAATATAATTGCCTCTAAAGGTTTATTTTACACATAGTTTAACAACTAAGTCGTTTAATGAATCGCTGAATTCCTTTTCTTACCAACTTGAAATAAAGAACTTCTGGAAAAGTAAATTCGAAAAAATATGTTTAAAAAATACAAGTATGTTATAAATTATACTTTTCTATCTTATTAAGCACGAATATTAAATGACAACCTGATTTTCAAATTAAAATAAACAGATTATCCTCAACGCATGAGCGCCGCAAGGCAAAACAGTGAAACTATTTTGACGGTTTTAAGAAATTTGTCAACGTAGGTAAATTTTATTTTGACAAACTGTTATAATTTTTCTGATTTTATATTTATATATAAAACTATATTAAACAAAATACATTCTAATATTACTTTGAAAGGTTTTTGTGTTCGTACATAAGACATTCATGAACATAAAAGGTTTGTGTTGGCACATTAACTTTTATGTGGATTAATGTTATTCATGGACAAATGCCATTAATTTATATTACTTAATTTGTTCCTTTCCATATTACGTGTGGAATGGGCATATAAAAAACTCTCTACACATTTTTAACACTTTATATTAGAAAATTAATTGATAACTTTTATTAAAGAAACACTGCAATAAATTTTAAAAAATCATTAAGGTAAAAGGCAAGAAAAAGCGTAGTGGAAACGATTACAGAGGCAGCAGACAGTAGAGAGCGGCGTCCCTACAATCCGACAATGGCGCACCATGTTTAAAACATGTAATGGATAACACTCATCACTCCACCAAGATCTACGCCACGTTTCTCTGGCAACTGAATTCTCGATTGTTCTCTACATTTCAGATTCATTTTACACAAGCTATTGTCAATAAGGTTCTTTTGAAAAGCTAAACATTGTATTTGAAATGGTAATATTAATCTTAGATATAATTTAAACTCAAGCAAATATATAATACCTCCACCACATGAAACCTGCAGATTATGCTAATTTCATCAAAATCTAATGAATTTGATAAACCTATATGGAGAATTCCCCAAATAACGTCTTGGCCATTCCCTAAAATCAACAAAACCTTCGTAGAAGTTTTACTTTATTTTCCAAAAGACGTTGTTTGATGTATTTACGTATGTAAGCAGTTAACACAATCCGTACACTTTACAATTCTAATTTCAGACATATTTCTGAATATAATCCTTAATCAATAACTACCTTAATAATTGCCTTAATTCTTCCTTGTACTCAATTAAGAGCCAACGCAAATATTGAATAGTATTGTTATTAAAACTGGGTCCTCAAATAATTTAATAATATCTTTGTTTAATTAAATAAATAGTCTAACGTATTAGGAAATTACTTTTTTAAACCCTAAGTAATTAAGAATAGGCTGACTGTAAAAACGTACTTGTAAAGCGGTGTGAGCTCGAATTTATATTTTTAGGAAATATTGACATACCTAAATTATTTTCCAGCTTATAAATTTAAAACACTCCTGGTGGTGATTATGGGGGCCATCATAGCAGGCTTGGATGATGGCTTAATTGTCTCCACTCATTAAACAGCCAAACAGCTGCTTAAGTTCTCAGCATTGCAGTCTCATTAAGACAGGCAAGCTGCCTCAACTTCCTTACTAAAACGTGTAATGTTTTTTATAAGTTTTTAAAACTTTGAGTAAGTCGTTACTCTGTTAACTCTTTCCTTATTGGAGTAAAATAAGGATTATTATGAAATATAAAAAAAATAATTACATTGTATTATAAAAGAACTACTAAAATCTCAAATGTTTACACCTATTTAAAATATTTAAAAATAAAAATTTTGGGCAAATAACAGAGAATAAAGGCTAAACATCAGGTACGTGTTTCTGAGAAGGTTAAACTGTAGCTAAGCACCAATATTAAAGACATTGTAGATGTTGGGGTTAATTAAGTGACGAAATAAATGTATACTGTAATGTATTTCACAGCATTAAAAACTAACTTTTATATGATACTAGCTGTAACCCGCGGGCTTTGCCCCGTTTAACTTCTTAATTTTCAAGATTATCTCGTTCGCATGGCTCAATCACGTCCTAGTTGAAGTTTGTTCGCTACGCTCACTCACCTTTAGGTTGGAGCTCGTTCGCTACGCTCACTCACCTTTAGGTTGGAGCTCGTTCGCTGCGCTCACTTGCCTTCAGGTTAGCTCGTTCGCTACGCTAACTCGCCTCCAGGTTGAAGTTCGTTCGCTACGCTCACTCACCTTTTGGTTGCAAATTAGCTGTTGTCATAAATGTAAAAGAAATAATAGTGCTGCACCCTGTTGGTAATCCTTGTAACTTTAATGCTATTGAACATCATAGAACAGAACCAACTTGTTTAATTGAAACAGCTGTTAAGATTCAATAATTCCATTTCTCATAAGGTTAACATGGGAAACTCCAGAGCCACTGGGGCGGAGCCCGAAAGGATTTTTGAAATAAGAATATGCCTATATGTTAATCGGGAATGTGAGCTATCATCATGCCAAATTTCAGCCCAATCCGAACAGTATTTTTCGAGTTTACTTTTCCCATACACACATACACACATACAGCAACCACCTCTTTTTTATAATAGTATAGATAGATAGATAGATTTAACTGATGCCAGATGTAAGGATTAATGCTAAATAAAAAAAATATATTCTATAAATTCCCTATGAAATATAAATTAGAACTTATACGTATATGTGTTGATGCCAATATTTTTGGTTATCATTTTAATTTCCAGTGGATCAGTTCTTGGATTTGTATGACTTCGGAACCCTGGCTTTCTTTGAATTCCCATCATTTAATCTACTTCAGTATAAAAATATACTAAGAAAATGAACTTGTTTTATATGTGTTATTTATATCTTCTTCATATAAACAATAATTCTTCGGGAAAAGTTGCATTAGATTATCTTAATTATTCGATATTATTAAAATGAGTAACTGCCGAAATTTACTGATATGCCTAATTAGCACTATTTAAGTATTTATTGTATAATTTCATTTTTGGATTATTAAAAGTCTTAACATACTGCGAGAATATGAAGGTACAGGAACCAATGAGAGTAACGTGTAACTCCCTAGAACCTTAAATTATGACCACTTTTGAATATAATCTTGATTAAGCTAAAACAATACAGTTTCAATCAAGCTGTGTTTCCTTATTCAATGAACCAATCAATCCTTTCTGCCTCAGCTGTTCATTGGAACAACTTTGCCACGCGTCATTTCAGTTATTTAATTAAAACGTGATGAAAACGTCTAATCTTCAGTTAGTAGTTTGACTTCGTAAAAGATTATATTTGTAAAGTTGGGATTAAAATAATACAAAGATAATTGATTTCTAAATCTGTTAAAAAAGTTTATCATGTAGCATTTAAATCTGGTAAGACAATTCGAATATATGATGAAACAACTCTCTGTTAAAAAAGGGAACTTTAAAAACTAAAAGCTAAAAATATGTGAGGCCATAAAAAATAATCTTTATTAATGGATAGTTTGATTTCTTAATCTGTTAAAAAAAGTTTATCATGTAGCATTTAAATCTGGTAAGACAAATCGAATATATGATGAAACAACTCTCTGTTAAAAAAGGGAACTTTAAAAACTTACACATCGATTATAGTATAATTTGCTTCCGTTGTGTGCAAAATATTATGTATTTACTTTTCGTTAAAATATCTAATACATAAATAACTTAGGGAAGAAAATGATTGATTTATTTATATTTCAACGTTTACTAAATCCTTTAAAAGTTTCTAATCATACTATGTAATTGACATCATACAACTCTCAAAACTTTTGATATACATAATTAATTTACGAATGATTCTGTTAATTTATTCATAAAAAAGAGATAAAACACAAAATAAACTAGTAACGAGCGTTCGTGTTCACAGCCAAAACAAGATTACGTTTTATCAGATGTTTTTGCTGAGAAATGTTTTTCGTCACAACCTTTGAAGTTACGAGTATTAAGTTATCTTCCGATGCATACTCAAAAGAACTGTCAAAGCAAATTTAATGGTGTGAATTATTTTTCAATTGGTATGTTATACTTAGTACATGGATAAGCGAAACAAGATTACAAAACGCTAATTATAGATGCTATGTATTTAAAATTCATAAATTTTACTTTTGATAAGCAAAGAAACGATTTGTCGGGGTAGCCAAGTGGTTATTGTGTTTGCCTTCATTTCTTTTCTGGTTTGGTTCCAAGCGAGATTTTTAGACCCCGTTTCTTGCCCCAAATACTATTTTTCATTAGTCTGCAATTAACTAATGAAACTATCTAAAATAAGGTCAGATGTTGTAAAAAATTTAGGCTTTTAGTTGCTTCCTTAAAAAAAACTTAAAAATTGCCAAAATCGTTAAACGATGAACATATAAAAAAACTTGTGTATCATGCCACTAAATCTTAAAAAATCAAAGTTTTAAGTGGGAATAGAGTATTGTAAGGTTAGAAAATTGTCGAGAATTCAGTAAACCAACTTTAAATGAAAACGAAAGCATTTCAAATATTGTATGGTGGAAGGATTACAAGAAAATATTCACATGTCAGCCAGGGAAAACAAAAGGACTTTTCTTGTCAAAC
The DNA here is from genome assembly GCF_028750875.1 of Macrosteles quadrilineatus. Lineage (NCBI taxonomy): Eukaryota > Metazoa > Arthropoda > Insecta > Hemiptera > Cicadellidae > Macrosteles > Macrosteles quadrilineatus. The sequence goes on from NW_026542595.1 coordinate 36,637,159, forward strand.
ACAAAGCACTGATGATAAGCGTGACCTATCGGTTATTGCAATAATAACGGGAAATTTTTCCTTTGATGTCTGAAGGTAATACTGGTAAATTAAAAATCTTTGTGTATAAATAATACATGTATATAATGCTTAGATGTACAAGTTGCAATAAACACTACTTTTATAACTATAATAAAGTAGGTCAAACCGATGTATTAAATAAAAGTATGTGGAGAAGGCTATGTGTCTTTGGAGGCGTTATGTTGTACCATGTATTGCTGGGTAAAAGCACCTGCAGCTGAGTAATGTGTGGTAGAACTGCTGCAAATTACCACACTGACCTATATAACTGCTACTACAAATCTCATCATACAACTATTGATCACTGAAAGTAGAGAAGGTTATATGTCTATGGAATCGTTGTATTGTTACATGTATTGCTGGGTAGAAGCACCTAAGGCTGAGTATTGTGTGGTAGAACTGCTGCAAATGACCACACTGACCCATACAACCGCTAGTACAAATCTCACCCTACAACTATTGATCGCTGAATGTAGATAAGGTTATATGTCCATGGAGGCGTTGTATTGTACCATGTATTGCTGGGTAGAAGCACCTACGGCTGAGTAATGTGTGGTAGAACTGATGCAAACGACTACATTGACTTATATAACTGCTACTACAAATATCACCGTACAACTATTAATAAGGTTATATGTCTATGGAGGCGTTTTATTTTACCATGTATTGCTTGGTAGAAGCACCTGCGGCTGAGTATTGTGTGGTTGAACTGCTGCAAACGACCACACTGACCTAAATAACTGCTGCTACAAATATCACCGTACAACTATTGATCACTGAATGTAGATAAGGTTATATGTCTGTGGAGGCGTTGTATTGTACCATTGCTGGGTATAAGCACCTGCGGCTGAGTAATGTGTGGTAGAATTGATGCAAACGACCACACTGACCCATATAACCGCTAGTACAAATCTCACCGTACAACTATTGATCACTGAATGTAGATAAGGTTATATGTCCATGGAGGCGTTGTATTGTACCATGTATTGCTGGGTAGAAGCACCTGCGGCTGAATAATGTGTGGTAGAACTGATGCAAACGACCACACTGACCCATATAACCGCTAGTACAAATCTCACCCTACAACTATTGATCGCTGAATGTAGAGAAGATTATATGTCTGTGGAGGCGTTATGTTGTACCATGTATTGCTTGGTAGAAGCATCTGCGGCTGAGTAATGTACAGTAGAACTGCTGCAAACGACCACACTGACCTATATAACTGCTACTACATATCTCACCCTACAACTATTGATCGCTGAATGTAGAGAAGATTATATGTCAATGGAGGCGTTGTATTGTACCATGTATTGCTGGGTAGAAGCACCTGCGGCTGAGTAATGTGTGGTAGAACTGATGCAAACGACCACATTGACCCATATAACCGCTAGTACAAATCTCACCCTACAACTATTGATCGCTGAATGTAGAGAAGATTATATGTCTGTGGAGGCGTTATGTTGTACCATGTATTGCTTGGTAGAAGTATCTGCGGCTGAGTAATGTACAGTAGAACTGCTGCAAACGACCACACTGACCTATATAACTGCTACTACAAATCTCACCCTACAACTATTGATCACTGAATGTAGATAATGTTATATGTCTATGGAGGCGTTATGTTGTAGCATGTATTGCTGGGTAGAAGCACCTGCGGCTGAGTAATGTGTGGTAGAACTGCTGCAAACGACCACACTGACCTATATAACTGCTACTACAAATCTCACCCTACAACTATTGATCACTGAATGTAGATAAGGTTATATGTCCATGGAGGCGTTGTATTGAACCATGTATTGCTGGGTAGAAGCACCTGCGGCTGAGTAATGTGTGGTAGAACTGATGCAAACGACCACACTGACCTATGTAACTGCTACTACAAATCTCACCCTACAACTATTGATCACTGAATGTAGATAATGTTATATGTCTATGGAGGCGTTATGTTGTAGCATGTATTCCTGGGTAGAAGCACCTGCGGCTAAGTAATGTGTGGTAGAACTGCTGCAAACGACCACACTGACCTATATAACTGCTACTACAAATCTCACCCTACAACTATTGATCACTGAATGTAGATAAGGTTATATGTCTATGGAGGCGTTGTATTGTACCATGTATTGCTGGGTAGAAGCACCTGCGGCTGAGTAATGTGTGGTAGATCTGATGCAAACGACCACACTGACCTATATAACTGCTACTACAAATCTCACCCTACAACTATTGATCACTGAATGTAGTTAATGTTATATGTCTATGGAGGCGTTATGTTGTAGCATGTATTGCTGGGTAGAAGCACCTGCGGCTGAGTAATGTGTGATAGAACTGCTGCAAACGACCACACTGACCCATATAACCGCTAGTAAAAATCTCACCCTACAACTATTGATCACTGAATGTAGATAAGGTTATATGTCCATGGAGGCGTTGTATTGTACCATGTATTGCTTGGTAGAAGCACCTGCGGCTGAGTAATGTGTGGTAGAACTGCTGCAAACGACCACACTGACCTATATAACTGCTACTACATATCTCACCGTACAACTATTGATCACTGAATGTAGATAAGGTTATATGTCCATGGAGGCGTTGTATTGTACCATGTATTGCTGGGTAGAAGCACCTGCAGCTGAGTAATGTTTGGTAGAACTGCTGCAAACGACCACACTGACCTATATAACTGCTACTACAAATCTCACCGTACAACTATTGATCACTGAATGTAGATAAGGTTATATGTCCATGGAGGCGTTGTATTGTACCATGTATTGCTGGGTAGAAGCACCTGCGGCTGAGTAATGTGTGGTAGAACTGCTGCAAACGACCACACTGACCTATATAACTGCTACTACAAATCTCACCCTACAACTATTGATCACTGAATGTAGTTAATGTTATATGTCCATGGAGGTGTTATGTTGTAGCATGTATTGCTGGGTAGAAGCACCTGCGGCTGAGTAATGTGTGGTAGAACTGATGCAAACGACCACACTGACCCATACAACCGCTAGTACAAATCTCACCCTACAACTATTGATCGCTGAATGTAGAGAAGATTATATGTCTGTGGAGGCGTTATGTTGTACCATGTATTGCTTGGTAGAAGCATCTGCGGCTGAGTAATGTGTGGTAGAACTGATGCAAACGACCACACTGACCTATATAACTGCTACTACAAATCTCATCCTACAACTATTGATCACTGAATGTAGAGAAGATTATATGTCTGTGGGGGCGTTATGTTGTACCATGTATTGCTTGGTAGAAGCATCTGCGGCTGAGTAATGTGGGGTAGAACTGCTGCAAACGACCACACTGACCCATACAGCCGCTAGTACAAATCTCACCCTACAACTATTGATCACTGAATGTGGAGAGTATGTCTATGGAGTCGTTGTATTGTACCATGTATTGCTGGGTAGAAGCACCTGCGGCTAAGTAACGTGAGGTAGTGTTGTTGCAAACAACAACACTGTTGCTGTAGTTTGTTTGTTTTTAGATACATTTTGATCAAACTTTACTATCAAAAAATATACTAAGCTATTACTATTTTTTCCAAAAATACACTTTAGGACCCTCCCTGTAGCAGAAAATATAGATACTAGTTTAACGAATTGTTATTTAAATTTATTTGGTTGAAAATCAAATCAGACAAATAGAGATATGCCTACATTACAGGTTTGCTACGGTGGGGGTATCGCACATTTTATAGTTTTATGTTGCAATATTTCCTATTGACAAACAGCAACTGTCAGTAAACATTGTGATAACCAATAGATCACGTCTATCATAAGCCCTTTGTGTGTCACTCGGACAACGCTTTGTCTCTCCTGGCTGACATATTTGTATTCTCTTAATTCCTATTTTTTATATCACTTTAAACATTTTTGATGCAATGTATTATTTGATTTTATTTTCCTTTAGGTCCATAAACCAATTAACATAAAATTCTAAAATATAACTTTAATTGATTGTAGAAAACGACGTGTCTATGTAGTAAACGGTTACTATATATATGAACAAATGTATTATTTTGCACTCATACATTACATGTTAAAAAATCCCAATTTTTTTATATTGTTGCAATAAGGATAATTAGTTCTTTCGAGCATGAAACGGAACACGTATGCACGTCCTCAAAAAACATATATATTTATAAAATTTTTATTAGATTGGTTCTATGCCACTTTCACATAATGAAGGAAGTTAGTACTAATTTATTTTTTTTTTATATCTGTTATTTGAAACTAACCAGTTGAATTAACAAGAAAAGCTAAAGCATTTATACCTGTAATTTTAACACTTATATTATTTATGTTGTGTGTGCTGTAAGACTATTAGAATTATTTACGCTATAGTGCATTACTCGCAAATTGTTAGCGAATTTCCCATATAGGGAATAAGCTATTACCGTAGTACTCATGGTAAGACCTGGACCCGAGACCGATTTAATTTTTCATTTTGAGGTCCCTAGAGCCCAAAAAAACCATCCGTTCAAATTCATATATATATATATATATATATATATATATATATATATATATATATATATCCGTTAGCGCGATAACTCGAGCAAAAATGATCCGATTTTGATGAAATTTGGTACAAACGTGTAAACTTACGTTTATTCGAACGAGTTCGCGATCCAGCATAATCGGACCATGGGAACGGGAGTTTATGGGGGGTTTTATGGGGTAAAAATGTGTTTTTCCCATTTTTGAACCTAAAAACAAAAAATTTTGCGATTTCTTTCTAAACCGTTTTGTAGAGCTTAAAAAAAGAAATAATTCAGTATATTGAAGCGCTGTTGTATGCCTAACGGTCATGGAGAAAATTCAAAAAAAGTGTAATTAAAAATTCCCATGTTATTCTTATGGAGAAAATGAAAATTGTTGTAGTTTACTTGTTTATGGGTATATATTGATAAAATTTGGAAGATTTGTTCATTTCATCCTATACTATTGACGTATGGTCAAAAAACACTTTTTACCTTCCCCGTAGCAGCAAACCTAAGCACTCGTTAAATCTAATGTTATTTAAATAGGGAATAATATGTCTTATTTATGGAAATATTTTAGTAAAAATGTAATCAGACGAGTTGAAATTCGCTTAGTCTGCAGGTTTGCTGCGGCGGGGGTATTTGAAAATTAGAAAGCAAATAAAACTCATTATTCCTTAGATGTAAAAGTAACGAATGTTGAACAGTCCAGTAACATGCTGTGAGAAAATATGAAATTTTTTTAAGTCAATTATTTTGTATAAATTGGTTTTCAAAGACAGTTGATTAAAATGAGATGCAAATATGTTTTACTCGGATTATAATTTACGTGAAACACAAATATAATGTTGGACGAAATCAAACCGCTGACTGATTACCAAGCACTTTCTATATCAGAGGTAAAATGTTTTATCGCGTTTTAATTAAATAACTGAAATGACGCGTGGCAAAGTTGTTCCATTCAACAGTTGAGGCAGAAGGGATTGATTGGTTCATTGAATAAGGAAACACAGCTTGATTGAAACTGTTTTGTTTTAGCTTAATCTAGATAAGATTTAAATTACCAATATACAATTCTTACAAAATTCATTGAATAAATGTTGCACGAGTTACTATTTCGTCGTATGGCTTCAGTTTTAAATGTCAAAAATTTTATAGCGATAATAAATAAGAATAGTCAATGTTTAACCATCCAATCAGATATGATGTTAAAATAGGAATATATGAAAATATGTAATACAGTGACAAATATTTGCGATATAGTCCGATAGTCTAATATGATTATCACTATAATTTTAAGCATTACAAATACAGTATTTATAGTGTTTAGACACATTTTGAAAGTGTGTTTATATACATTGTACTTTGTACAAAGTAAATAATATAAACTACTTTATGTATTGGGAATAACAATTTAAGATAAAAGGTATTGAAACGATCAAGTTGAAATTTACAATAAAGTTGGATAAGTTATATAACAGATTTATAGAACAAAATATTAAATTATGCATCAAAATTGGTTTTATGCGTCGTGAATTTTGTAAGGTGATTTTTACTCTTAAATTGTAATGATTTTTGAATACTTAACCCTAATTCACTAGTTAGAATCTCACAATTGTCAAATACAAACATATGTCATATTATACGGACAACGTTTTAAAGCTCTATGAATACAAACATTTTGGACGAATCAAAATTCGATTATGTTCATACGGAAAAAATTGCTGTGGATACTTGTGCTTTTTTGAATACTCTGTATTTAAAATACAGATATTTCCATTCTAGTTAAAATTTCACATTCCTTGTTAGCTAAGCTTAATTGTTATATGCAATATTACAATATTATGTTTTTTTTTCTTAAGTCAAATAAAAAAGAAATTCTAAAAAATCAACGATTTTAAACAGCACCATATGAAAAAAATATTATATCAATTTAAAGGTATTTTAATTCCAAGTTACTTGAAAGCCTAAACTTCCGTATATTGTTTGATTTTTTAGGTATTAACTAAAAACCTGTTTCCCCCATAGAAAACGCTTGTAAAATTGTTTAACATTATTTGCCAAAATGTCTAAGGAAATAGAAACGGCATTTCAAACAAAGGTTAATTTTCGTGACACAGTTAATCTAATCTTGAATCACTTATTATTAATGATATGGATAATAGGCGTTAACAATACACATAGCATGTGGTTATTTGTTTTTCGTTTTTGCTCAAATCGTTCTACGTGTCTCTTGTGAAATTTGTTCACATTATATTACAAGATAATTGTAACCGTGCATGGACAATGCCTGCATTACTGTTCTTCCTAGATTGGATAGAATATATTAACTTTCTTTCACAGAGAATTTAAAAAAGAAATATCTGGGATGTATTTTAGATTTTGGGAAGATAGGCAGGATATAGGCCTACATTAATCAAATGAAACACAGCTGAAGGTAACCGAATGACAATTACAGATGTATAGAGGACAGAACGTGATTCACGTACGGAAACACAATGTAGCGACAACAAATGACCGTAGGCCGCCGCTACTGGCTGTGTGAATGTTGTGTTGCAATAAATGTGGCTCCAGTTGTTATCAGGGAAGGAGGAGGTGGAATGTGACTAAAGTAACTTTAATCCATCAGGAAACGAGTGTAACAAGAAAAACATATTTGCGTCAAACTTCTCCTTCCTAAGACTCTCCTCTTTTTTCTAAAAGTAATTAATCATATAATTCGTCTTAATAACTACACTTCAAACTGATTTTATGCTTGGATCTAATACTTAAGTAATAAAAACACCCTTTTTCATCACACGTTAAAAAAAAAATATTCTCAAAGCCTTTTATTGGTATAGTAAAATATTAGTATTGAATCTTTCTGGAAAATAATTAAGCCTTGGTTGTGTAATGTGTAGTAGCATAGAGCAGATTGCATATTTTAATAATATGCGATTGCAATCTTTGATTGTGATTAGATATAAATCAAATTTCCACATGGCGTGTGCTCCATCTAGTTACTTTTATAGATTGAAATTACGAGTTCTCGATATAGCAGGTGTACGAAGATTACCAAATGTACATATTAAGTCTCCGATTTGTATTTGGCCTACACTATGATAACTTCAATAGTCATCGGATTTTGCAAAGTCCAAGTATATAGATAAAAGGACAGGTCTTTGTGTATTTATTGTAAAAGAAAAAAAAACAATACGACACTACTATTGCATTTTCCAAATATTTATCCTGATATTAAAGACAACAACCTACGTTTTCATCCAATAATAATTTACCCCTTTCCAATGCTATAAGCTAAAGATATTTAATAAAGTATTTATTCCGGTCCAGTCAGCTGATTAAATGATCAGCTGGCTTGTGTGGGGTCAAAGCTCGCTGTAGTGGCATCACTGCCAATTACAATTATGGTAGTGGCAGCACTCTGAGCTGTGGCGAATTAAACCTTTGTTAATGACGTTTATAGCCCGGTGAACAAAACGTCTCTTCCAATTGATTTTTCGCAATATTATGGTTGAAACAAATGAAATAAAATAAAAACTAGAACTTCTAAATACTTTTAAATGTTTATTAAAATTATACTTTTTTTATTTATAGGCTTACATGTGTCGGCGCTTAACCATTAGAGACAGGAATTTTTAAATTAAAGTATTACATTTAAGACTAAATAAGCTTCTTCCTCATTTAAGTTTCATCCAATCGTAGAACACGCGGAATGCATTGCAATATAATTTCTAGTCACAATTCATTCTGATTCACAGTACGGAGTTGTAAGGGAGATAGCTATGAGATAGTAGAAGCTTATAGAAAACAAATAATATTAACTGGATGTATATATTCTGGATTGGTAAATTACTATATTAATATTTTTTTTCTCCTTTTATGTACATATTAAGTCTCCGATTTGCATTTGTCCTACAATACAACTAGTTTTATGTCTCATTGTAAATCTTAATAACTTGTCTTTGTCAATATGTCTATTCAAAATTAAACTGAACGAATTTCTTACCACTCCATAATATGAAAATAACGTCCACGTGATCAGTATAACTAGTAGGGCGTCTTCTGTTGAATAACTTGTAACATCTAGAACCCCACCAACTGCTGTGTATACAACTCCAGGGGATATGTTACGTCCCTCACCTATGTACAATAGCTAGTTGGTAAACTATTTTTAGATTATAGTACCCGATATAAGCAGACCCGAGTGGTACAATATATATTTAACAAAGTTTATTTACAGACAGCATTCAATCTTGGATTTTAGTAAAACTATCCTCAACATACTGACATAATAAACTTGTATTATAATAATAAATTTTCTGTGATGACTTCTATATTAGTACCCAACACACAAAGGAATCTCTGTAAAGTTATTGTTCTACTGGTGGCACTATACCTGGCAGAATACAACTGGTCTTGCTATTTCTAACATTTCTGCATAGAAATAATATTCACAATTTTTTTTAATTGTTAAGTTACAGTCCCTTAAACTGGTTTCTGCATCCCTTAAGCCATCAAACGTAGATAAATGTAATGATTCAATAGGATTTAGGTGTATAATGTGCTTAAGTAAAAGAAATTTCCAATTATAACATATTCACGGTATTATAGGGCATCAATAAAAACACTCTACCGGTTACATTGCTGTTTTAGATCCATAAGCACATCAGTTTACTATATAAAAATACTATCACGGGCTTGGTAAGTAAAACAAACATATCTGCAAACCCACAGATACGTTTTGTACTTTTATAGAGTAGATGTAGACTTCTCATACCCGCACTACACCTAATAAGAATCCAAGAACAGGAAATGCCATTTTTACAGGATTGTGTAGTAATATTCCAAAACAGTGATTTTATATTTACAAAATGTGAAGAAATAATTATTTCTAAGGGATAAATGCTATAATTTAGAATATTTGTAAGGCGTTATGACACCTCAGGATAATTACAGTGACGGGAATAAAAAAGAGAATTCAGCGCCACCATTTGTATAGTTATAAATAAAAAAAAACTTCAAAGAGATAACAGTTTACTAAATATTGAAACATAAAAAAAACTACAATTCAATCAATCAATTATTTAATATGGGGACGCCACTATGGGCGTATTTTAACCCAAATATGAGTGAAGGATGAGTGTAGGAATAAGTTGAGGAGCAGTAACTTATTAATAACACTTACAAAACAATATGATTTCTAAAAACTCCCTTTACCAGAAGCAAATTAATGTCAACACAATTGGTTTTGAAATCTATTACTGTACTGTGAGAATTCAATTGAAACGTACGTCCAGTCCACCGGGCTATAAACGTCATTAACAAAGGTTTAATTCGCCACAGCTCAGAGTGCTGCCACTACCATAATTGTAATTGGCAGTGATGCCACTACAGCGAGCTTTGACCCCACACAAGCCAGCTGATCATTTAATCAGCTGACTGGACCGGGATAAATACTTTATTAAGTTTTTAACGAAATTGAGCAAAAACATTACAGAATTATAAGGCTATGTATGAGACAGTAAAATATATTTAATATAGCTATTTTGATTGCTTATTTAACACAATTAACATTCAGTCGTAAAAGCTTAATAATGTTAGGGAAATACTTTATTTTAGATTTTTTTTATTAACCTGTCATTATGACCGTAAGGACTGCGAATCTTTCAAAATGTATTTTGCATAGTATTTGTAAATGGTACCTAAATGAACTATGTCGGTGTTTCATGAGAATAATGTAATTTTCAATAGACTATCAAACCTCACTCATCCCTTTCTTAATCTTTGTAGCCTGCATGTGTTTATAAAATTTACAAAGTTGATAAACACTTAATTAAGTCCTGTTTAAAATTGGTAATTTATATTTTTAGTACACCTGATAATAGAAATATCCTAATTAAAATTAATAAAATAAACTTTGCAAGTGTCAGAACGCACCATTTATAAATTAGAGTAGTTTATTTTACGCAAATTAAAGTTACACTGTATGTAGGCCTACTTAAAGAAATTATGCATCTTTAAATAGCCTAAGTTTTAAGGGCCGGTTTTCAGAAATATAGATACAGAAATGTAGATACTCTAACAGTTTTAAAATATATGCTACATGCCTTATTAATATAAAAAATAACTAGCTTATGTTATTTTTTCATGCAAAAATTTTATTCAAATAACGAACAAAGATCAATTTGGTATATAATTTAATTGGTTGAAGAAATACAAATACAAATTACACAAAACATATAATGGTCAAAATGAAACACAAACATTTTTGTGAAAATTACACCTTCCTCAAAACGTTTGATTGATGGGCGTGATTTAGGTCATATCTTTGATAACATTTCTCTTACAACTGGAGCCACATTTATTGTAGAACACACAACATTCACATAGCCAGTAGCGACGGCCTACTGTCCTTTGTTGTTGCTAAATTGTGTTCGTCCGTGAATGACGTTCCGTCCTCTACACATATGTTCTTTTACTTTATTTAATCTTCAGCATTGATTATTTGTGATTATTTATTTAATATCCACCCGGATAGTATAAATTCAAATTTATTTAAAAAATTGAAATCTTACTACACATTGTAGTCTGCTGTAGAACAAAGAATAATATTACATTAAATTTTGCAAGTTTGATTAAACCTAATTATGATAGTTGTTATATAGGTGGTTTCTTATAATATTAATAGAAAATTTTATGGCTGTTAAAGATATTAAATATAGCACTTGATTTTCCAACTTGAATTTCTTCCAAAATTTCTCAACTTGTTGAGGAATTGTTCCTCTTGATCCAATGAGTAGTCCATATACTTCGAATTTTGATATTTTATATTTCTCTGAATAATATGGGATAGTTTTCTTGTAAATATTTACTTTTTCTTCATGGACTTCCTGTGGCTGATTTTCATTTGTCTCAAGACGAACTGTTGGGTCTATAATGAGACCGAAATCTTTCTCCTTGTCTATAACAATGATGTCACTCCGCCTCACAGAGCCCTCTTCTTCTATAGCCGTTACCTCTTCATAGACCTCGTAACTTTTCTTTCTGAATTGATCAGCTATGATTTTTCTGATGGTATGGTGGCGGGTATTTCGTAGAAGACTACTAAATGGGCACTTTCCAAGGACGTGGGCAAGAGTTTCAAGAGTAAATTTCTCAGATACAGGACAATGCCTGCACTGGTTCCCGTCCCTGGATCTCCCATGAAGACTTCTAAGAGGAATAACGTCTCCGACCATTTTCAAGTATTGTTTGAACTCAGCTTCTGTGAGGCCACAACCTCTAGCCAAATTTTTATTGATCTTGTTACATTCTTTGAAAAGAACCACCCCATTCCCTTTGTATGGAAGTTTACACCAATTTTTATACTCTAAGTCTCGTAAGGTTTCTCGCAGTATCTTGGGTTTTGATTCAATAAATTCAATACTTAAATTCAATTTTTCCAGACAAAACCTAATTTCTTCGTCAAATTGACGAATATTAAGTAAGTAGGGGTTTCCCGTTTGTTTTAATACGCGACATATGTTTATATGTTGGATTGATGATTCCCACATTGATTTACATAACCCAATCCCTTTGTTTTTAGTACTTGTATAAAACATAGAATTTGGCATATCATTTGGAAGATCTAAGATTTCCTTTGTTGTTGATCTTATCACTTTATCAACATCGTCAAAGAATTTCATTGTAATTTTCTTAATTGGTGCGGTTTGAAAAGGATATATTAAAGATGGCCAAATATTATGATTCAATACATACATTTTTTGTTCAGACCTTAAAAAAGGAGAACATGTTAATTTTTCAATTTTGTTTATCAATGAACTAATTGTTTTTTCAGAGTCAAATAGGTTTGCTTTATGCCTTCCAACGATTTATTTCTAATCTTAGTTGCTTGACATTTATTATTAGGGACATTTAAACTCTGTTTTTTTAGACATTCAATTTCATTATAGATATTACCTACAAGAAAATCCTGTTTATACATCTTGTCCGATATGGTTAAGTTATTGTTTATTATTCTGTTACAAACAATTTTTGCAAAATGTAGGCAGTACACACCACACTCAACTCTTCCACGTTGTTGAAGACAATCTACTTCTAACATATTAATCTCATCAGTTCCCAAGCTGCATTTACTCAGTCTTTCGGTCATTTTCTTGGCAATCTGACTGTTGGATGGAGATTTTGAGTCAAAATGATATGTTGTGTTTTTATATACGTCACAGATCAACAGAGACCAATGACAAGCATTCTCCTTTTCCTCATTAGTTTTATTATTTATTATTAAGAAAATAAATTCACTTTTTGACAATTTCATTTCATCTTTGATTGTTTTAAGGACAAAACTTTCGCTTCCCACACGCAGCAAATGTACTACAGCTGGAGGAATAAATACACAATTTAGGGGTAGCTGCAAACAATTTGATGCCCAAAGGTCTATCTCGAAGTCTCTAAGTTCATACCACAATTTTGTGGAACTATAACTACAGGTTCTGGTTCTACTTTTTCTTAAATTATCTGATTCTGTTATATAATAATTGTCATGAGTTGCCTTGATATGAGACTTAAGTCTATAAAAATGTTTTTTACAAAACGGACACTCTTCTTTTGATACATCATTGCTATTTTCAGGCCCAGGGTTTTCTTCTATGTCTCCACATAAAAGAATCAAATTAATCAAAAAGAAGTAAGATACATAAAGCTTTAGGTTAAGTGATCGCCAAATAACTTTCCATTTAGATTTATTTTTTCTGTTCTTTGTTCTATCTAACATTTTGTTTTTTAATGAAAAATCATTTGAAATTTGGAAGTATATACATCTCATGTTAATTTCAGGATGAATATTTTTAAGAGAAATATGTATGGTTTCTTGTCTACAGATTGAAACCAATATTTTTACCAGTACTATAATCAGTATTGTTCTTATGAGAGAACCAAAAGAAATTTTTGAATGCATTATTTTCATGTTGCCTAGTAACCAAAAGATTACAGATATTTTAATTTTGATTTCCTAACCCCAAATTAAACACAAACTTCAACTTAAAACTATGAACTTGGTTTGAATTCACTTAAAAAGATTTATACATCCGGACATCACAAACTCACTAATTTAACTGAAATTACATTCAAAATCACCAAAACACTCTGAAAATATCTCAAATTCATTAAAAATGTAGGAACAAAATCTCAAAACAACTTTTAAGTTAGCCACATCAGCTGTCAGTCATCAATACAATCATCAATTCGAGTATCTTTGCAGGCTTTGTCACAGAGTATTTGTACCTTTCTCTGAAACAAGCACGTAAATAGTAGCAACAAGGGAAAAATTAATATTTAATATTTTTTTATGATAAAAGCATTAAGAGATATAATATTATTATGAAAAAGATTCATCGGGGGTAATATAAAAGAGAAATAGTACCAGAAATTGTACCAACTAAAATACAACACAATTCGTTCAGATGAAACATCTATTAAGTAAAGCAAGAGAGTAGAATATTTTCCCTAACGTCTTGTCGTCAAAGAATATTTAGGGTAAAAAACATTTACGATTTCAAACGATGTAATTCTAACCTAATTTTACATCGTTGTATTTGGGTAAACAATCAGCATTCAGATGGTAAATTAGATTTGTCGTCGTCGCCAAAACTTAAACTTTGGTGGTGGTAAATGGTTTATCGATCTCTGCTAAGGGTTCTTTGTTCTACCATCATTGTTCTTACTCCCAAAGGCATCTTATGAATTCTGTATGAACAAGGTACTTCCATAATACCGGCAAGGGGGATGCGTTTTCTGTAAGATTTACCTAAATAGTTAGACAGTTTCTCCCTAGTGAGCTCAACAACAATGTTTACAGAGGCGTGCAGTACAGGCCTCCCAATTCCCCATATAAAAAAATAGTTTTTTTCCAGATTTAATATTTTAACCCTGTATTTCAGTATGCAATGTTTGTTTGGTTAACAGCGTTCCAGGAGCTAATGATTTTGCACTACTTAGAATTTATTATCTATGATTTATTTTTAGATTGGTTAAGCTATTCGTATGTTCTGTGAGAGATAAAATGTATAAAGACTTGTTATGGATTGAAAATAAATAAATAGATTCACTCTTCGCTCCAAGATAACCCTATTTTTGCAAAGTATTGTCGAAAAAGATACCTCAGTGATAGCGACTTGGTCTGATATTGCAGACAATACTGATTTGAGTTTGCTCTAAAATGTCCCTACGGTCCACCTTTACTGGCTTGCCAATGTATACGTAACCGTAACTGTAATCTATATATTAATAGGAATAAATTCTAATCACATATTTAATTTATAGCGTGGGGGAAAAATAGAGAAGTCTGTAAAATAAATATTTTTGGTCGAGTTTTAGACCACTGGAAGACCTCTAATGCCTTTAAATCACCACACAGATCAGTAATCTATGATAGTAATGACTTGTGAATTAAAAAAAAATAATTAAATAAACTGTCCAGGTAAAAACATTAAAATGTGCATTGTAATCCAGCATGGGCTTTTCCGGAATTGAATCGACGTTGCAACAGTGTTGATAAATTACCTAGGCTTGAGTAAACCACACACATGTTCAGATGATTGTTCACCGGTGAACAAATCTAAGGTTTACAAGCATAACTAATCCAACAGACCAATACGTTGCTGAACCACAGACTATATCGAGGGCTGCCGGCAGTGAATGGTTTGTGGTCTTGAACATGTGGTTGCATAACACTCTGCGCTAGCTAGCAGTGTTCCATAGCCTAGATTGATTGGTTCAATCCACATATACAAAATAAATTACAATATCTGAGCTGGATATCTTCACGAAGAGACTAGAGGAAGACATAGCAAACAATTATCATCATTTTTTATGACATTCATCAAAACCATGAAGTCATTTGCATTATCGACTTTCATTAAAGGAACTAACACTTATTTTATTCCTAATATAATAATAATCTTTTAATTAAAAGCTGTTTTTTCATTTAATTTCCGCTTGAACGACTGTTTTACATTTTTTCGAGTGTTTGTCTAGCTTACATAAAATAGTTTACGAAGAACTGTTGTAACAATACAATGGCTGATAGATAGCATGGTTCAACAAAGTAAACATTGGGATTAGTTTGCTTTGGATTCCACCGGTAATGTATTTGAAAGGTAACATTGTCTAGCCGTATAATATCGAATCCTATTTTGATTTGTCGAACGGTTTGTGATAATATTGTTGGTATTGGATTATCAATGAAACCGTTGTTTTCCTATAGCATTGGTATAGGTACCTATATCATAGGGGGAATGCTGTACCACTGTGACAAAATATAATTGGGCAGCTTTGTAATGCTGATTACGTGGAAAATATTCATGTGGGGTTTGTTTGTTCCTCTACTTGAAAACTATAGGAATAAAGCAACTTGGTGTGTTTATCAATGTATGATTCATAGATAACTTACTTAAATATGCAAATCAATTAATTTGTAATCTATGGATCAATGTTTGAACTAATTGCTAATACAGCACCTCATAGAAGTTTGCTGGAAACTCAAAGAATGTAACTAGGCAATAAATAAAACTTATTAACTCACTTGATAATACTATTTATTTTTAAATATATTTACTAATTTTGGTATGTCCCTCTTTCACATTTTAGGACGCTAGTACTAGCCCGGAACCGTTTAATACATTACTTCAGGCTAGTCCTAGAGGGTTGCAGCATTATCACATACATAAAATCCATTGGCGATCGGCGGGATTTGAACCTGGGACCTTGACTACCGCATCCCCGTGCTTAACCACTAGACCAGCCGCTCCTCCTTATAATTATTACAGTATGCGTAGATTTTCCCTACGATGCTCACGAGCAGAGAATGAAGGTTTTGAAGAAATGTGCTTGCCTATTAATGAGTGGGCTGCAACATTATCACATAGATAAAATCCATTGGCGATTGGCGGGATTTGAACCCGGGACCTTGGCCACCGAATCCCCGCGCTTAACCACAAGCCCAGCCCGCTCCTCCTTATAATGATAGTAATAGGCTTATTTAGTAGTGAGCGTAAATAGAAAACTTTGAAACGAAATCAATATTATATTTAATTCCTTTGACTTTGAACAATTTCTATTTAACAAAACATTGTGTAGTTCTATTAGAGAGATAAATCAATTTTCCCAAATAAAAAAAGTAGATGCTGCTCCTTAGCTCTGTTAAAAGTGAAAAACCTTTAAGTAACTGAATATTACCAGAATATTATTTAAAACATAATAATTTGTCGCCCAGGAGGGTCTATTCATTTATTTATAAACTAAAATAAAAATGTATAATAATGTTCCAACGAAATAAACATCAATAGCAGCAAGCATAGGGATTGTAACGATACAACCTCAACCTTTGTCAGCGGTTCTGTTAACGACTCCAGCTGACAAGTCATTGTTGTTTGAGGTGTCGTGATCGCAACGTCAGCTGAAAACCAATATAGTACGACGTACAGAACTTGGCAGTTAACAGGTGAAAGGTGCTTTAAACGTAAACATTTAATTGTAGGATGTGCAGAATTCCTAGAATTTTACTATAACGTATATATACTCCAATTGGTTTATAACAAAACTGACACGAATTGTGTTAACATAAATAAAACAAATTGCACGACATGTGGGTTGCCATTAATTTAAATATTTTTGTTAAAAACATTAAGTATATAGTTTAGTATATAGTAATTAGATAAAGTAGGGTCAAATAAAAAAAATATTGTAAGGAAACTGATATTTCATAATAATTGTAAACATGAAAATGGTATACGTTGCATGTTCGCATGATAGTGGTATTCAATGCATGTATTTACTTATAGACGAATACAAAATTAAACATGTACAAGCAATACATACTGAGTGCCTGATAGATATAGTGGTTATTAAAACACACATAAAAAAAATGGAATTACTGAAAACATCCAGGAATATTTAAACACAATGTTTCTTTATTAGCTCGATCCCGTTGACTTTATTGTGACACAAAAATGTGTAAAGTAGGTGTGAGGTAAAACCAGAGTGAATCTGACAAGTGATAGATAACGCAGCCCTGATGATGGCACTAATCTGACATGTGAGTCAACTGATGTAGAGCTGTTCCGTAAACAAAAGGTAAGGGATGTGACAATATCATTTATCACTTGCGTGTAGAGCTGACGTGCTAAGAGGAACCACATGTATACACGGCAGCTCAGTTGTAACAATCACCACTAATAGCTATGTAATAAACTAGCCTTATTATCAATCAATCACTATGTACAATTGTAATAAATTACATTGTGATGTACGTAGGAGGTAATGATTCCAACCAATCCCAAGAATTGCTTTGAAATTCCAATTATCGAGGGTTAATTATAATATTTAATTAGTTTTCTAGTGTAATTATTTGTAAAACAGTTTTGACTGTAGAAAAACATCGGTTGGAGATGAAAATACTCGTCGGAACCGAGGAAATCTTTCAATTCATTTCCCGCCGTTGTTTGTCAACCACTTCCGCCACACTCTGGACAATTGATGAAAGATCTCTCCACCATCAACAATGGCCTTTATGGGATGTTTACAAACCCGCTGCTTCCTCACAAACAAATATCTTTCTTCCGTTTGTAAATCGGTTAGCAGATATACTGTATTTTTGTTTACAATACTTAATAATATTTTATACATAAATTTATTGTAACTAGAGACTTTCGTGGAGCAATTTAACATATTAGTGCACATCAGTACACTTATTTAAATGAATTACAACCTGTAAACACATATTTATTTTATCATGTATTTTTAATATTTGTTTCTATAAGAGGCCAGATTACTAATAATTCGAGTGAAATTGTTTTAACACACTCTTTGTTAAATAGCTGCAAAATTATAATATAAAAAAATATATATTTTATTTTTCAAACTAAACATTTTCATATATTAATAGGCAAGTATGTTTTTTTAAAACCTTTTTTCTAATCTCGTGTGCATCACAGGGAAAATTTACGCATCATGTTAGAAATATGTTTTACTGTATGTGTGCAGAATCCATTTATAAATTTAATAGGCTCAAAAATATGCACAAAATGGATTCGAATTAAAAAAAAATTACTTGGGCCTTATGGGTTGCCATGCTGGTGACGAAATAACAACAAAATATAAATAGAAAATCAAATAAAATGGAAGAAATTACAATCACATGTATTATTTACACCGTGGGGTGAAAATAGAGAGGACTGTAATTGTTTTTACAGATTGTACACATCCAGTTTTCGACCACTGGACGACCACTAGTTCTTACAAATATTATAAATACAAATTAAAGATATATTTCTCCTAATTTATTCTAAAAAAAAATAGATATACTAACGATGTTTCATGGCAAAATTACATCTAAATATCTACGTAATATTAGAAGAACGTTTGTAAATTCAAATTATCAGATTTTAAAGTTATATTATCCATGTTTTATGCATCTAGATTTTCATTAAATAAACAGAAAAGGACAGTATATACATTATTTAAACATTTATTGACACAGACCCAATATAGGTATTTTTTAACAAGGTTCTCTAGTGTGAAAAAGATTTAGAACAGAGTAGAAGATGATGAAAACAGCGAGAAGTCAATTTTAAATGTGCAGCGTTGTGTGCTGAGTCTGACGACGCGAGGCGTGTATCAGAGAATGCTGAGCTGCCGAGCTGAGTCAGCAAATAAACCTACTGTACTGCTGACTAGCGCGTCACTCTAAACATAGTGTAGAGTAGAAGATGATGGAAACAGTGAGAAGTCAATTTTAAATGTGCAGCGTTGTGTGCTGAGTCTGACGACGCGAGGCGTGTATCAGAGAATGCTGAGCTGCCGAGCTGAGTCAGCAAATAAACCTACTGTACTGCTGACTAGCGCGTCACTCTAAACATAGTGTAGAGTAGAAGATGATGGAAACAGTGAGAAGTCAATTTTAAATGTGCAGCGTTGTGTGCTGAGTCTGACGACGCGAGGCGTGTATCAGAGAATGCTGAGCTGCCGAGCTGCGTCAGCAAATAAACCTACTGTACTGCTGACTAGCGCGTCACTCTTAACATAGTGTAGAGTAGAAGATAATGGAAACAGCGAGAAGTCAATTTTAAATGTGCAGCGTTGTGTGCTGAGTCTGACGACGCGAGGCGTGTATCAGAGAATGCTGAGCTGCCGAGCTGAGTCAGCAAATAGACCTACTGTACTGCTGACTAGCGCGTCACTCTTAACATGGTGTAGAGTAGAAGATGATGGAAACAGCGAGAAGTCAATTTTAAATGTGCAGCGTTGTGTGCTGAGTCTGACGACGCGAGGCGTGTGTATCAGAGAATGCTGAGCTGCCGACCTGCGTCAGCAAATAGACCTACTGTACTGCTGACTAGCGCGTCACTCTTAACATGGTGTAGAGTAGAAGATGATGGAAACAGCGAGAAGTCAATTTTAAATGTGCAGCGTTGTGTGCTGAGTCTGACGACGCGAGGCGTGTATCAGAGAATGCTGAGCTGCCGAGCTGAGTCAGCAAATAAACCTACTGTACTGCTGACTAGCGCGTCACTCTTAACATAGTGTAGAGTAGAAGATAATGGAAACAGCGAGAAGTCAATTTTAAATGTGCAGCGTTGTGTGCTGAGTCTGACGACGCGAGGCGTGTATCAGAGAATGCTGAGCTGCCGAGCTGAGTCAGCAAATAAACCTACTGTACTGCTGACTAGCGCGTCACTCTTAACATAGTGTAGAGTAGAAGATAATGGAAACAGCGAGAAGTCAATTTTAAATGTGCAGCGTTGTGTGCTGAGTCTGACGACGCGAGGCGTGTGTATCAGAGAATGCTGAGCTGCCGACCTGCGTCAGCAAATAGACCTACTGTACTGCTGACTAGCGCGTCACTCTTAACATGGTGTAGAGTAGAAGATGATGGAAACAGCGAGAAGTCAATTTTAAATGTGCAGCGTTGTGTACTGAGTCTGAAGACGCGGGGCGTGTGTATCAGAAAATGCTGAGCTGCCGAGCTGCGTCAGCAAATAAACCTACTGTACTGCTGACTAGCGCGTCACTCTTAACATAGTGTAGAGTAGAAGATGATGGAAACAGTGAGAAGTCAATTTTAAATGTGCAGCGTTGTGTGCTTAGTCTGACGACGCGAGGCGTGTATCAGAGAATGCTGAGCTGCCGAGCTGCGTCAGCAAATAAACCTACTGTACTGCTGACTAGCGCGTCACTCAGTGTAATAATTGTACACAGTGTACCTCATTAATTACTGACTGTAACTAATCAATAACCTCAAATCTTCCCTTTTACAACAGCATTGTGAGTCATGATTAAACATTTGTCATCTATATCGTCATACAAATACATTATTTCATATTGATTGTTACACAGAATACACTCATGTTTACTTATATTATACTAAACTTTGTATCGTAGTTAGTGCAAATATGTTTACAACTACTACACCCTAATTGATCGCAGAAACAGGAGTACGTACTCAGCATGGTTACCAAATTTCGATTGGATGGGAGTTGGAGACGTTCTCTTCAACGGAGTTTATTTCACTACATTTGTTATTATTGTATTGTGTAATATGTAATAGGCCTATGTGGATGACCAAAGGTCAGATTAAAAGAGGCCACTAACCTCCAAAAAATATGCATTTTTGAGTGCATACGTACAAATTGAGATTTCTTCTCTCTGAATTGAACAAATAGCTTTTTTTATGACTTTTCAATTCTGAACTTCCGCTCTTATAATGGTATTTTATAGTTTTTTCAGTAATGTTACGTTGTATATTGAGGACAATTTACTATATGGGATTCCTTTTATAGGCACCAGAACATAAGTATCCAAACGAAAATTGTGACTCATTTAAATTTAGTCTATGGTCATCTAAAACAAATATCAGTTAACTTTTCCAAGATAAAATCAATAAGTTACTATTGTTTTAATATCGTAAACAAAATCCTCGCTAACTAGACTGCTATCAAAGATCAATAATATTACAGGATAACACCATTAACCCGGTATACATAGATAAAGAAATACGATTATTTCTCTTTCTTTCAAGTCTAAAATATTGAAGGGGCATTTTAAGGGCTGAATAGTCGGAATTGGTGTATCATATAACAATGTTGTGTCTTTATATTTAACTTACCGTCACCGTCGTTAACAGCATACAAAACCAATAACAAATTTAAGATCAAACAGACTTCAGGTGTAAAGCCTTTAGCGTAAATGAATGTAGCCCTTTCAACGTTACTAGGGTCTCAGCGGAAATTATACGAAACCCGGTGTAAAGCGTTTGTAAAAGATTTATCATGTCCTTTTTATTTGAACCCCCCGCGTTTACTTTGTGTGGAGAAAAGCCTGCGCAAACATTTTTGCCTTTCACGATGCTTACAGAATAAGAGCATTGGCTAAAGTAAGGGTCATTGACCACTGTGCAAACCTATTACAAACTATTATTGTATTATTGTTGCACGAGCCCGACTTGCTATTGTATAGTGTGTAGACAAAGGCAATATGTTTCAGAACAAATTAAATCTAAACCAACCACCAACTTTATAATTACAATATTGCCAACTTACAATATACTACGGTTGGTTTAATCATTAAAATAAACAATTGCATTTTATAAAAAATCTTTACGAGTATAATTTTTGAGGAAGAATTATTTAAATGGGAGTTTTCATATAATTGTCAAACTCGATTCAATCTTAAAATCGCAATTAAGACAGGATTAATTTAAGGCAAGATTAATAATGTAAGAAAATAAGTTTAAAATTTAATGTGACGTCTACTCTCAAACTCATAGTCGGGGATGGTATATCAACCTAAGTTTGTCCTGGTCGGAACTAAGTTTGTCTGTTCCAATGTTCACGCCAGGCAAGCGGGGTTGCTGACCAAAGCTCTGCTCTCTCTCTGTCTAATTGGCAAAGTTTGTCGGAACACCTGGTGGCAAAAGCAACCTCAACGAGTCAAGAGAACGAGTCATGCGTGATATCACTACTAACTCACTGTCCCTGAAAAACTTTGGGAAAACTCGTAATTTACAGATATACAGAAGTGTTTCCCTTTAGTCAATTTATCGACCTCTCCCCAGATTTACTTGTTGAAGATTCACAAATTAAAGAATTCACACGTTTGTTTAAATTCAAATATTTGGTTTTCATAAATGTGAAACCTGCATTCATTTACATGTTGTTAATTGCCATATTCTTATATTTGTGTTATGGGAATCACAAAATCTTCAAAAATATCTAATATCCAAAAGTAAACTCACCACGTACACTACAAAATAAGTTTTTTTTACTCTTTTTGGGAATTATGTATTTTTTCTATTGCAAGTAATCCAAAAAAATGTAGTCTTTCAATTTTGTAATATGCAATTACTAATTAGTGTACTGTATACACTTGTGGAATATAAAATATTATTCTCGGGAATGAAAATATTTTTATTAGGTAATAGTATACTTTTGCTAAAAACACACGTGTTTTAAACTTCACAAAAAATAAAGTAAGATATTTAACATTTTACCATCAGTTTCACATTAATTTCAATTGCCTTTGCGAAAATTTGATTTGAAACATCGGTTATAATTGTGCTTTGATATGTTATCAAACTCGTACAACAATCACTCTTCAAATTATCCGTTATTAAATTGTTACTATAAAAGACGTACTGTATTTAGAATCAGATTCAGTAACGATTTATTCAAGATTTACAATAAACTTCACCACCAATTAGTTATATATAAATATAACTATAGAATGGCGACAATAAATACAATTAATTCTAGAAAAAGTTATCAACATTTCATATAATATAAACGAGGTACTATTTCACTTAGACTTTTTACGCTTCTTAAACAATATGTTCCACAGTGAAATAACACAGTAAACGACAAAACGCCATGAGTAAACGACAGTAAACGACAAAGGGGACGTAATTATAGCTCAATTGTTCAGATGAAAGTTTAAGAGGGTTTTTAAATGTTTGAACTAAATATATACATGTAATATAATAATTGGAATTGAAGTGTTTAAATGTACATTTATTATGTAACGCCACGTCGATCGAAAACAGACACTGTCAGCGGTAATGTCAATACCGTTTGTAGAGCTGAGTCACCTGTTTAGAGTGCAAACCAAGCTTTGTATAATCAGTATGATTTATAAATGTGCACGTAAATACTAAATGGCGTTCGATACGTGACAGTTACAGCGTATGGCGAGAAGCTACGTCACGTCAACTGTTGTATAATTCAGTGTTCCCAACAGAATCCTTGTACCGCAGCAAATTATCGTATTCCTACAGTGACAGCTTCACGAATAATACATAGCTGGGATACGAGTCACTTTATATTTGACCTTTCAGCTGGTTTGTTGATTTTGCTAAAATAATGGCTGCCATTTATCAAATTTAAATTTCAATTCATATTTTAATTTGTATCATGGACTAAGATTTATGTTTGAAAAATAAATTACCCTTTACTTTCACAAATAAGCTAAAAATAATAAAACTTACACGATATTTGAACTACAGTGCTGCTGTCAATTCATATAATAAATTTATACAATATACAGTTAAAATAATAAAAAAAAACTGAAAATTGCATAAGAGGTTGAGTTTGTTGATGAAATGAATTAAAACGAGCTTACAACTGTGCAAGGGTCTACTCATTATTAAATTGAATATACAAGACTGTTGTAAATAAGATAGTTTGTTTTAAAATTATAAACAGACCTTTACAGCTTTTGATTTGATAACATCAAACACCTGGATGCTAACTGATCCCAAACACAAGAGACGTTTTATCAAAGATAACCTTTCATTTAATGACGTAATATTGTACCTTCAGTTAGCGGTAGCGTTTGTAAGGCAAAGGGCTGCCCCAACAAACGCTCTGTGTGCATACATGATTGCGTCGTTACCCGAAAATCAGCACCAGGTGAAATTTCTTTTCAGTTTAATAGAACAAGAAAGAACGTTGGAATTCTTTGGTTTTAGCTTTGGCAATATGCCATCGAAAATGTTTTAAATTATTAAATACGGTTTTGATTTACTATAAACATCCTTTTAAGTTTCAGTTGGATTATATTTATATTTACAGCCACTTATGATTAAAAAGCTTAACTAATAGTAACATTAATCTGAATTAACATTACAAATACAAACTATGCAATGTTCAGTATAGAATTGTAATGATACTGAACATACACTGTGGAAAAGTATTTCTCGTACGTTATGGAATAGGTATACTTTTTTAACTTGTAAATAATACTAATAATAGAAATAATTAAATGTTAATGTGTATTTTACTTTACTAATTTATACAGCTTGTTTATATATTTTCATTACTCTGCATACGAATATCGTGGGTTTCCAATCTATTAAAACGTATAAGTTAGCCTGTCCTCAACATTACCTTTCCTTGCCCAAACAAACTTTTTCCTTTCCTAAACAAACTTTTGCCTATCACGGAAATTCGAAGTTCCCATTTAAAAGAATCAATAAGGTATGTGTTCTTTTTATTACGGTGAATATTGTTTAGAAGAATATACTTTAAAATAAACTCTAACGCTATGCTAAAGAAAGCTTGAAGAAAATTAGTAACCATGAAAATATTGCCAATGTTATATTTTATAAATATTTTATTATTTAAAACCAAGAAACTTTGTGTGATTAATTGCATCGTGTTGAAAAGTATCGTTCACTACTCTTCACGAAAGCTCCGTTCCGGGCTCAATAGTTGTTTTCCGCCCTGGCTCCGTCTCGCTCGTAAACCACTACTGTATTTTGCCCGGAAATTGATCAATTTCGGGACTAGTGATGGAACATAATATTTTTATAATTTACTGAGGAGACATACAACATAAAAACGCTCATGTGTTACCAGAAAAAAAAATCGTTATGAATAGAAATATAATTTCTAAATTATCTATAATTAATGGAAGTTATGTTTTATTGATTTAAATGTAACGATATTTTAAACAAAAAATCTCCATACAAAATTATAGTAAAACATGTAATAGAAAAAGAAGCCTAAAAAAAACAAAGAGATATTTTTCTTACCTCTGTCTAAGAATCTATCAAAAGAATTTAAAAAATGTTTTTGATTATATCATGGAACTTTCACTATGTTTTATGGGCATAATTTAATTACACTTTGTAATAAATTAACTCTACTAACAGCTAGAAATTGTAAAAGCATTTTTAATGAACCACTGGTAATTTTATCAGACGGAGTTGCCAAGACGTCTCTAGGGGCAAAACAAAGAGCACCGAACAAAGGCCTTCCTTCAAGATCGATGTGACGCTTCCAGGCCAAAGTTATACTTGAGAACGAGCCATGCGTTGTATGGTACGTTAAAGATTTGTACTTAGAATCAGGTGGCTTTGTTATCAAAATATCATTGTTTTTAACTTATTGGAAAACGTACCTAAAATAAACGAAAGTTTTAACGGCCATTAAAAAATTACAGTAGTATCAATGCATTTCCTTGCCACCAACATGTCTATTCTTTATTTTAACATTTTGAATCTACGTAAGCAATATATGCACTTATACCTTTGGGCTCCAGGAAATTAATTTTTGCCGTTATTAAACCTAAAAAAACTTGGTCGAGGAAAATCTTAAATTCTGAGCAAATAGGCTGCAAATGAAAAGCAAATACGGTTTAGCGCCTGGTTAGGGGAAGGGGCTTGTTTGTGTTTACTTTCCTGCTTACAAGGCTTTCAAAAATATAGCAGACACTTTCAACTCTTATATAGTTTAGGTTAAAAGAAGAGTACCATATAAAAGATTTATTTGTATACATTACTAAACAGTTCCCTGCTTTACTAAAAAATAGGTAAGTCTGCCCGAATGCTAAGGGCTGTTTTAGAGTAACTGTTGCCCTACATTAAAACTAAACTACACCCGATCCCATGGAATATAGTTAGAACTAGAAATTAACAACGACCTGAGTCTAGACGCTACACTTGTCAAATTGACTTACAAACAGTTTTTCTCTAATTCGCGTTGCAACCAAAATATGATGAAAACTATTTCTATACGAATACAATGACACGTACAATAAATTTCTAGATCAAACATAAAGTGGGGTTAGTTGAATTTGGATTAAGCCACATCTGCACAACTAATGCTATGTACACAGTTCCCAGATATTTAACTGGTCAATGTTCCCATAAATCAGGTGGCGAAAATGTATCGTCTTTAAAAACAAGTACAATACAACACAGTATGTCTTACAGTGGAGTTTAACATAACTTTTGAACTCGTAAATAGCTTACAACTAAATTCATACTGTTTTTATAAAAACATGTTTTGCCAAAATGTTTAACAATATTATTATTTTATACACTGCTCGTACACAAATACATGGCACACTGTGAGAATTCCAAAATGACAATTAAAACAGTAAGAGGTAAAAGAGGGTGGGTTTAAATCCTTAAAATCAACATAAAAAAGGTGGCGCGGATGATGGCCACCCTCTTTTTGCTAAAGTCTGGAACTCACCTTCCTCATAATGTTTGTATGGTCTGCTTAAACTCTTAATTATGTTTTCATTTGACCCTAACTACGTTTACCTAGAACGGACTAAACATAACCAACACCCAATTCAGTTTTTCTTTTGGTAGTAACTACAAATATTCCGATTTTTAGTGTTTTATATGACGTAATATTTATCTACGAGCCTAAATTTATCAGTATATTATTTAAATGTACTTAATTAAGTTTACTAAACTATAAATCTTAAAATCATATTGTGGAATTGCCGTGAATATTTCGTTAGTACAAATGCTTAGTTATATTTATTGTGTCTCACCTCCACATTCTATTACTAGCCTGAAATACTTCAGACTAGATCTTGAAGGTCAAAGCGTTATCACGAGGCTAAAGAACATTGGCAATTGACTGGATGTGATCCCACGACCTTGGGGACCGAAACCCTGTGCTCTGTTAGAGGACCAGCTATCTTCCATCAATTAATTTTGTCGGTTGGCACATTTATTGAACAATAACGATGCATTTAAGACCTCTAATTTTCATACCGACTTGAATAACTCGAATCCAATTATTTAAAATTAGATGTCAATAAGCATTTCCTAATTGGAAAACTAAGTGATAGACAAAGAAATATCTACATAGCACCATGCTTACTTTTAATTTTTTTTCCATTGTAGGACCAATTCCCCAATAGTAAATAATCGAAATATGATATAAGTCTGAAACAATGTTTGTTGTATCGATTATCTCTAAGTTTACTAAAAAGCTATAAACTAGGCATTAAATTGCCTTACCTAATATGCGTTTTTTTTGTCTTAGGACGCTAGGCACGAGCCCGGAATTGTTTTTCACATTACTTCAGGCTAGACCTAGGGGGTTACGGCATTAAAATCCATTAGTAATTAGGCGGGATTTGAACCCGGCACCCCAGGAACCGGATTCCCACGCTCTAACCACTAGACCAGCTCGTTCCCCCATATGAGGTTGGGATACGTTTAATTTAAAACACTATTACAACATTCGTTTGTTGTCTAGAAAAATACAATGTAAATTGAATCTAGATAAGAGGTAAGCAGCTGAATGGAGTCCACAATTGAGGCAAATCCACTCTGGCTTCATTTCCGGGCTTGTTTGTGAACCACTTGGAGGTATAATGGATTGCCACAGACCACCACTCAAACATTTTTGGAAACAGAATAGAAAGTTTACTGTTTCAGTTGGAACTAATAAACGTAATTGGTATTGGGTATTTGTTGTGACATTACTTATAACTCATTTATCTCGACCTATGTGTAAGTATATGTAAAATCTATTTTAACACTAAATCTTCTCTTTATACCCAATTAAATATTTATTTTGTGCTAATTAGTCCATAACTGGTCCATAGTGTAGAGTTAGTTTTGAATCAATGAACCCATATCGAGGTTGCAATACACATTATTATATAAAACAATTAAAAAATTCTCGAAATAAAATGTAACATGAATAATCCTATACCAGATAAAATAAATAATGTAATAAATGACTAAATCGTGATACATTGCATTTTTGTAAACCAATACAGTTTCATAAACAGAGCGTGCTGTAGTATTGCAGTTACAAGGCCTTAGGAATTCCCGGGGTAGTTAAAATATCTTTAAATGTCAAAAGTTGTCCTCCTTTTTCAACATACATACACCACTTATAATAGATGACATTTATAATGATCAAACAATCGAATTATTTAAAAATAAAATTTTCCTATCAAAAAAATATATTTTAGAAGTAATGACAAATTTAAGAACAGACCATTATAAGCGGCACCAGGTTTGACGAGTTAGAAATGTCTCATCTCAACGAAAAAAAGATGGCGTTGATATCAGTATCAAATTAACGAAAGCTATCCCAATATTTTATCAGGTATGGTATAAAAAAAATGCTTGCATCTTTTGTATTAGTAGTGACAATAGAAGAATATGACGTCACTTGGGGCGTTTTTCCCCATAAGAATAACATGGGGATCATTTTTTAGCCACCAAATCCAAAAATCCTGATCTTCGCCTGTACACCCCAATATAAATGTTCAATACCATTGTATAACTTCATTACTATTTCAAATCCACATGCATTCACAAGTATATTCTCAAAATCATCAACTTGACAGTGTGAGGTTTGCACGTGCTCCCAGCTCACGGCGCGCTCCCTTGGACATCCTTAGTGGAAATCCATGAATTCTGACTACTTGGGAACCCAAGCCATTTGACATACAATAAATCACCCTTCCTTCTAATTACCTTTTCTATTAAATACATGTCTTTATATTTGGTCTTTAACAACTCCTCTGTATAGAAGCCTCCCCTGATTATATTGCCATTTTCATCTTTCAAGATATAAGTCACAGGCTTTGTATTCTTAACTTCTGCTATTGTAAATAGCTCACCTGTCCAATTTGGGGTATAACCTTTACTAAAAACATGTTTATACTTGGAAATTCTCACGCTATCACCCACCTTATATCTTGGCTTCTTAACTTGCACTACTTTAGAAGTCAACCTCTCATGCACATATTTACTATTCTTAATATTCACTTGGTTAGGCTTCATTCCTATAGATCTATGCACCTTATTATTATATTTTCGAATTAACTTTGGAAGTAAATCCAACCATTTATAACTCCCCTGAGCACTAAATTCCCTATATAACCAATTCTTTAAAGTTCTCTGAAACCTCTCCACAATTGCAGCCTTAGTTGTAGAAAATGTGTGATAGTGATTAATATTTAAGTTTTTCATTAGTTTGCTAAAATATTGATTAAAAAATTCTTTTCCATTGTCAGATTGAATGTTTTTAACCCCCTTTGGTAGAATGGTTTTAATGGCTTCTGTAACCACCAACCCTGTCTTATTCTTTAGCGGAGCAGCATAAGCTTTTTTAGAAAATGTATCTATTAAAGTTAAAATATATTTATTGCCAGAATTTTCTCTAGCATAGTTTTGCATATCAATTAAATCTATTTGTAAGGTTTCGTTTATACCTAATACTTTAAAAGATCTTCTAATGAAATTCTTTCTTGCAGGCTTATGAAGTTCGTATGCAATTTCATTCATTTTTTATAACATCACTCTTTCCTTGTACTGTAAATATATTACCATTAGCCCCAATCAATAGATTATCTTCCATTCTTTTAAATACATAGTTTTCTGGTATATAAGGTCTATTATCTATATACTTAAATCCACTCAAAGATGTAGGGTCGGCAACTAATAAATCAGGATTGTATTCCATCAAATTAAATTTTCTTCCTGCATATACAAATTTTGATCCATCATAATACATAGCTTGTGACATTAAACAAATATCATCTAAATATTCCCCCTTTGGCAGATTCCTTATAAATTGTTTTTTGGCATCCCAACATTTTTCTTTTTTATCAAAAGTTATAGTCTGTTCTTTTGTAACACAGTCAGTGTCATCAACGGCGGGTTTTACACGTACTAACCTTTTATTATTAAAATCCCAATAGCCTGCTTCCATTTTTGGAACTTGTGAAACATTCACAGCATCTTTACTATCTGTACCTTCCATCAAATTGCTAAGTTTCTGTTTCTTAGCATTCCAAACACCATTCTCTGATTCTAAAAATTCATAATTATTATTGTCTTGTACAAATGTACCACCGTCTTTACGTATTAAAGTCTGTTGTAAAGTGGGCACATCATCTAAACTTTCACCTTTTTTCACATTAGTAATTTTCTGTTTTTTAGCATTCCAATTTTTATTCTTAGATTCTAAAAACTCATATTTAGTTTTACCTTGTAAAAAGACATCACCTTTTCTAGTTAATGTCTGTCCCAAAGTTGATACATCATCTACAATCTCCCCATCTTTAACATTACCAATTTTACGGTTTAAACCATTCCAACTATCGTCTTGTAAATTTAAAGTAGGTTCATGACTAGCCCTGGGTTCTGCAGGCTTATTATATGGATTATATAAACGATAAAATTTATCTATAAACATATTTTTATTTAATAAATAATACCACTTTCTCTCAATTCCTCAATAATGGAATCTATTTCATTATCCACTCCTGAGTTACCGGCTTGGCGACTTAGCCAAAGAAGTCTTAACCTATCTACAAGCTCATTAGGATCATCCCAATAAATATAGTCTATTTTATTACCAGTCACTTGTCTCAAACCTTCACCAATAGATTTAAATAGAGGTTTAATTATATTAAGATATTTAGTATGTCTATTACTTGAAATTGGTGCACCATCTTTGTAACTCTTTAAATGCCCATTTGTAGCTTCCAAAATTTCTTTATAATTTTGCAAATCAGCCGGAGTATAATCCTCAGGTTCTTTTAAAGTTAACAACTGCCACAAGCCTTTTGTCCCCTTGTAAGTTTTATTTGCAACTGTAACATCATCATTGGCAATATCAACTTCCTTATTTCCAATAAAAAATTTATTTGCTTCTCGTCTAATACCATATGTAGTGTCTGTCATACTACTTTTACTGAGGTAATTTCCTAAATAGTCTGATGCTAAAAGACCAAAATCTAATTTCTGTGGGGTGGATTGTTGTAATCTTGGTATCATTGATATTCTAGATGGAGTCATTGGGAGTATCTCCATTCGAGGCCTCTCTGTTTTGGCGATTTTTTTTTAATTCTTGTAATGGCTCTATTAAAGGTTGGAATGTTTGGAACCTCTCTTCAGCCTCTAGAAATTTGCCACGTTTTAAAGCTCTATATTTCTCTCGTATTTGATTTGCAGAGTCAACCAATTCTTGTTGAATGTTTTTCATCTTTTATTTAAATTTTATTTATCTCATTTGACAAAGGATTGTACTCAAACACTTTATCATGTATTATCAAACAATATGCAGATGTATTTGCTGGTACATTTTCTGCAGTTTCAATCTCTAATTTAATATCAACAATTCCTTCCTTCACTGTTTCGTTCTGTCTAGAACAATCTATTACAATTAGTGGATATTTCTTCATAAACTCAGCCCTACTAATCATAGGATCTGGGATAGTATTGTAGTAAGTCTCTCTAAACCTCATAAACATCTCATAAGCTTTAGAGACATCTCCATTTTCAAAATCGAGATTTAAATCACTATAAGGATAATATTCAGAGTTTAGAAATACTTTGAGATTTTTTAACTTACAGTGATCAAATTCATCAGTTCTTTTTCGTGCACTATTATCCCTTGCTGTTTGAAAACCAAATATAATATACCTAGGCTTCTCCAAACTTGAAGATGTCTTTACTGACCATGTATGTCTTGTAGTATTGGGATATGATGGAAGTTCATGCAACTCTAAACTTCTAAATGCAATTTGCAAATTTTTATTTTGCAATAACATCTTTTGTAATTGTAACTTCTCCCCATCTGATGGTGTCACATGTGGCATCACCCATTGAATTGAGTTAAGTGTAATTTTGGGAATCATATCAGCAGTGCCACTGGCTGGAGCACTAGCAGTTGTTAATATACAATTCAAATCATTTTTGGATCTTTTCAACACCAATTCTTGTTTGACATTTACTAATACCTTATTAAAATCCTCAAATACACCCATTAACAGCTCTAATGGCAAACATGTACTAAACTTACCACCTTTATGGAAATCTTTTAAATTTGTGTCAGAATCAAATGCCACATTTGACAATTTAGTAGTTTTATTGTAAGAGCTCAATATTTTCATAAGACTAGAAATTCCTGGGTTTCTTACAATGTCTATTTCTTTACCTGCAACTTCGTATCTAATTTCATCAAATAAGAACGCAAATGCATTATTTATAAAATGACCTTTATCATGATTTTCAATTTCTCCCTTAATATACAGATAACTCCTACATGGGAGAGTTAGCAAATCTTGATTATTAATACATATTCGAATTTCATCAGAATTATTTATTGCCAAAGTGTTGTGGGGAACATAGGAGTGATTTGTAATTTTAACCACACTATCGTCGAATTGGGATTTCCCTGTAACATCTAGAAAATCTTCCATTTTTATTAATAGAAATTTTTAACTTTAGTCCTATTGACTTTAGGAACCTAGCATTTTGTACACTTATAGATAGCTGCCCACTCTTATAAATTCTCATATCTTTATTATATGACAAGTAATTGTAGTTTCTTCTCCGTTAAAGTCAATTGCCTTGTCGTGCTGATCGGCAAATGTAATACTGACAACATCTAAACTTCTCTTATTTACAGGAAAATATATAATATTTCTTGGAACTTCAATAATTTTGTAGCCAGGAGGAGCTTCTGGATAAAAGCTATGTATGGTGTGTGATTTGTTGCCATTTAAATAGGACCCGTTTGCAATATTACATTTTACTCTAATCACATTTACATTATTAATGTTTATTTTATTTGTAGATTCAAACTGAACACCAGGAGTAGAAACACCTTTAAATCCCAATAAAACAGACCCTAAACATGGTTTTGTAAAATCAAACACGTGGCTAGAAAGTAGTGTAGCTTTCATAGTTTTATTATTAGCTGTAAGGAAAAAGTCTGGGATTTGCTTTTGAATTTCCTTTGCAAGCTCAACCACCTCATATGTTCCTTCAGAAATTTCTATTGTAACTGGAGCATTGTGATCATAATAGAAAACATCATCACCTTCTCCAATGGTTAATTTGTTGCCTTTAAGTTGATTTAATTTTGGAATAAGCCCTTTGAATAAAAGTTTGGATTTAGTATTAATTAATGCTTCTCCATTTTTATCTACTATAACTTTAAGTTTACCATTTAATAACTGGTTTAAATCATCGACAGAGATCTCTCCTTTTGGTAATGTCATTTTCTCTACTTTGTAATATGTTAAAGTATTTAGAGGTTTTTTAACATTAAATATAGAATTATAACTTTGAAAATCTACTAATCCAATTACATAATCATCATTTAATTCTATGGGAGGAAAGAACACTGACTTTAGCTCTGACTCTGTACCCGAAAATGTTATAGTAAATGAATCCATTTTTATAAACAAAAATTTTTTATGAATGATAAACATAAAATTCCACAAATAGAACTATTTAAATCTTGTATTTGATCAGTTGTATAGAATATTTTATGTCCCTCAAAATATTTAATTACTTCTTTTGGAGGTTGGATTCCAAATGGGTCAAAATAAATTACAATATCTTTATTTTTACGATATGCTGTCCAATGTGTGCCAGATGAACTATCTAAATTAACTATTCCGCACTCTTTTACTCTTGGTGTTAGATTTTTTAGCTCGCTTTTTAGGTACACTCCCCTGAAGTGAGGCACGTCTTTTGCGGCCTCTAACAGCTGGTAGTTGTCCATCTTTTTTATTAAATTTTAGTCCCATTCCCATTTTTGCTTTAGCCTTCATCAAATTTGTCACTGCATAAGCAGCGGCTTTTTCAGCAAGACTTGCGTCCTTGGCCGTTACTCTAGTCCAAGCTAAGTCTGCTAATCTCATGTCTGCTTTGTTCCGAGCAGCAGTATCAGGATTATTCATGTAGAATATGTCATGCTCTTTACAATAAGAGTCTAGTTTATTTTTTGGAGGTACATTTTTAGCTAAATTCTCACGTACATTCGTCCCAGGTCCACAGTATTGATATGATGGTATGTGAAGTGGAAATGGAAGGTTATTTATAAGAGTATTCAATAACCCTCGACCCCTGTAAGGCTTTAGGAATAAACCTTTGCCCTTTTTACATGTTTTCTTATTATCATTTTTTACTATTTTTATTATATAAAAAATGTCTTTTATTCAACAAAAACATAAATTTAAAATATCACATACTAAGGAGTATATACCAAAGAAGTTGGGTCTATTTCCTACCAATATTCGATGTGTTATTTGTGGTCCAAGTGGAAGTGGGAAGACGGTTGTAATTTACAATTTAATTGTAAGAAAGGAAGGATTAAAATTTACAAACTTATATTTAATATCTAAATCTTTAGAACAAGAAAAATATAAAAAAATAATTGAAATATTTAGTTTGTGTGATGAAGTGAAATTACACACGTTTACTGACTGTGAAATCACACCAAATGATGTAAAATCACAGTCAGTTGTTGTATTTGATGACATAAATAGTCAAAATATTACACAATTTTTCTCAATGGGTCGACATAAAAATATTAACTGTTTTTACTTGTGTCAATCTTACAGCAAAGTACACAAACATTTACGTGATAATGTAAATTTCCTAATATTATTCAAACAAGATGATTTAAATTTAAAACATGTATATAACAATCATGTTGGTAATGACTTTTCATTTAACCAATTTAGAAATCTCTGCCACCAATGTTGGGATAAAACTAAATATGGCTTTTTTGTAATAGACAAAGAAAGGTCAAAGAATAATGGCAAATATAGATTTATGTTTGATCAATTTTATAATGACCAAGAGCAAGGGTGTTGATGCCATCTTCTAGAATAAACCTCTTGTCATCGTCAAAGGATAGTACTTTCTTGTTCATGGTCAAGGTTTGAAGATGATGATTTGTAGATTTAATTCTTGTCACATTCTCATAGTAGTCTTGACCAGTTGCAAGACAGTTCAAATAATGTTTATGTCTAAGGAGATGTTTAACTGTATCACCATCAGCTCCTTTAGCTTTTTTGACCTCTAAAGCTTGCTTGTCTTCTTCATATAACCATTTTAGAGGAATGTAAGAGTATAACTTTGGTCTTAAACCACAATATTCATACATAATATGACCATCCAATTCGTCTTTAAACTTCCCAGTGACTTTTTTATTTTTATCAGAGTATAAGAAATGGTCTTTACTATATCCAGAGGTATCAAAATAGTGCAAGTCACATTCTATTTCCTTGTAAAAGTCCTCTGTAACTATAGCATACATTAAAGAATCTGTATCTGTCATTAGAAATCTTTTATTCTTAAATTTTGACATATAGTTATAGTGGAAATCATACATTATTACTTTACTAATATCCAAAATGGTCATTCCCAAATATATTGGTTTATTAAACTTTACAACTAATTTATTTAAATGTATAGCATGTAAATTGTTATCAAACTTTTTGCTACAATCAAACCTTGGATTAGTGACATATTTTGTTAATAGTGACTCATCCTTGAGATATATATCACGAAACTTTCGTTGATTCATAATTGTCCGACCAAAGAGACTATTATTTAACAATTTGTACAAGTCTTTTTCGAAATCATTTTTAGCCCATTTTCTTTTTTCAATATTAAAATTAATATAGGGTGCAAGCCATTTTGATTGTCTAAATTTTAAAATTCTGTGGTATTTTGTAACAATCAAACCCAATTCCTCATATTTTTGTAATGCTTTGTAATGTAAAATATATTTAGTTTTGTCATGTAAATTAGGTATTAATTTGCCATTCATTTTCTCTGGTGCTAATGGATAGTCATTATGTAAATCATGTAAGCTTTTATCATATTTTAAATCAACTTCTAAAATGTATCCAAACTCATCATTTTGATTATTTTTGTATATTTTGTAGTCTATCTCATTAGTCCAACGAAATCCATCCACAGGTAGTGGCTCACACATTGCTGTGGAGTATAGCGAGTTACAATCTAAATATATTAAATACACACTCTCTTGATTGGGATCATAGTGTTCGCCCATATATCTATTATTGGCTTTAGCGTAACGTGTAGAAATCATACTGACTCCTCCTCTAATCGCACTTTCTATGAACAAATGCATGTCAATATCTTGAAATAATTGTAATTTTATACCAGTCATTCTAAGACAGGCCTCCCATGTTA
The DNA here is from genome assembly GCF_028750875.1 of Macrosteles quadrilineatus. Taxonomy (NCBI): domain Eukaryota; kingdom Metazoa; phylum Arthropoda; class Insecta; order Hemiptera; family Cicadellidae; genus Macrosteles; species Macrosteles quadrilineatus. Next base: position 36,674,007 of record NW_026542595.1, read on the forward strand.
ATCCAGGAAGTGAATACATATGTACGGGGTCAAGTTTGTAATCTTTTAAACACAGGTCTCTAAATGTCTCAAACACATCAGCCAGTAGCAATACATCTGTTTTAAGATATAAATCATGATATTCTTGTAAATTATTTATATTAAAATGGGTCCAGACATTTTTAGCATGTTCATATTCAATGGGAGAGATATGTTCTTTAGTTAGAGTACTGTAAAATGCTTCTATAGGAGGGAGATACTCTGCAAACTTATCTGGTCCCGTCATATATTCATAGGGAAATACGCCTTTACGTTGTAGAAGTGGATCGTCTATGAATCTAAATGTATTTAAATTGGAAGCTAATTTGTATAATGGAAGGGACAGAAAGTTGTATGAATCTAAAAATACTAAATCATCAACAGAGAATGATATATATTTTTCCATATCTTTAGCTATGCAATTTAATTTACGATTAAAATTTCCCAAGTGTTGCATTATTAAATGGCCATCATAATTTTTCAAGTTATGGAAGAATACTGGTATTTTCTTTGTTAATTTATAGTTTAAATTACAATCATTATGGGCAGCTCCACGGTATTGGCCATTTGAATGACAATGATCTCTCACCCTATCAAAATATAAGGGCTTTTCACAAATGTGACAGTGTGTTGAGTTTTGAAAAGATGCCTCTTGCTCTGGAGTCATTACAAGGGGAATATATATCGCCATTTGACTTTTAATGAAGTCATAAGTCTCAAACAACCTTTTGAAAAACACATCCATAACATTTTCGCCACTATATAACTCTTCAGAAATAATCTTAGACTCTTTCACTACTACGAATGCAAATCCAGATGGAGTATGGTTGTTTGAGTTTATAAAACATTCAAAATCTGCATAAATCACAAATGGGGCTTTAAGTTGATATTTAAAATTTTTAAATTGTAATGTATCTTGTTTAGACATTTCCACTCGTTGAGAATCAAAGTTTTTACAATATGTTGCATGACGCTCCAATTTATCATTAGTATAAAAATGTTGTAAACAAAATTTGCAAAAATGCTTCTTATTGTTATTTTTTGTAGAGTGGAGCATTAACATATTAAAATCACGAATTAAACAGTAATGTGATTTACGACCTTCTTGTAATAATAATAAATCTATGTGAGTATTTCTATTTAGTTTGGTTGTTCTTAATGGATATACACATTTAAGGTCTTCAACTCCAAATACATTGACACTTATATTATTCTGTCTTTCGAATTTATCTATATCAGATATTTTTACGGGATATTTTATATTTGTCATATTTAACTGTGTTTCATAGGGTGTATAGTTAGAGACTCTTTTAGCATTTTCATTTTTAGCATTCCTTGGATATAAAGCTGCTAAAATTGACCAAAGGAAGCATTTATTGTCAAAATTTCTTATATTTAAAACTGCTTTTGTCAATTTAATACTCTCTGGTGTGGGAATGTATGATTTTGGAGTTAAGGGCTTATACTTGTAAACATGTAACTGCCAATATTTAGTATGGTCATAAATCCATCCACTGCCTTGGGCTTGATATTTGTGTATAGATGCATCAATCTTTAAAAGAGCATTGTCAATTTGAGGCTTTAAATCTCTCTTCTCAATAGTTAAGGTGGTAATGCTTCTAAAATCTGCAATACATTCTTTCTCATTAACTAATTTTCCATTTTGATCCACAGAATATTTTATAAATTTGATTCTCCTTACTAAAGTCCATTTTATCGGCAGAGGACAAGAGTGAAGAGTATTTTTAAGTTTAGTTTTAATCGATTCACCAACAAATTTAATCATTGTATATGGACATTTGTTGCAAGAATGTACATGTCTTTTAAAATGACCAACAACATTTCTTTTACAGAAACTACAAGTCTTATGAGTTATTAATATATGAGATTTTAGAGCTATGTTACTATCACAGATTAAATTACAAACTTTACACAGTTTTACCTTGATTTGATGTATCAAATTGTAGTGGCGAATCAGGTTACTTTTGGTGGAGAATGACACAGAGCAGTGTTGACATGTAGCCTTCATTTTATATATGTAACAAAAAACTAGGTTGGCATCTTCTATATAGTTGAAATTACATTTTAACAATTTCAATTAGTGAGAAATAATAATTTAAATCTGAATTTTAAATGTTAATATTCAAAACAATTTTATACAATAAGATTTTATAATTGCAATTTTCAAAATCAAAACTAGATCAAAAATTAAATTTGTTAAATAAAAAATACTTTTTAGCAATTCAGAATGTTGAGTCTACATTTATACAGTGTGTGCTATAGAGAAAACTATCTATGTTAACTCTGTGAGTGAAATTTGGCTAAGTGTTAAAAAATCAGGACTTTGTAAATTTTTGTATAGTAGAAGTCACATGAAAAACGACTAAGTGTAATTGGAGAATAATAATCTAAGTGTTAAAGAAAAAACTTTGTAAATTTTTTCAAAGTTCAAAAATTGGGTCTTTAATGTTTAAGTTTGACTGTCACAATTATATTGAAAAAAACTCTTTAGTAGAAATTACATTTTGAAAATTTCAATTAATGAGGAATAATAATTTAAATCAGAATTCTAAATTTAAATATTCAAAACAATTTTATACAATAAGATTTAACAATTGCAATTTTCAAAATCAAAACTAAATCTTAAAAGATAAATTTGTAAATAAAAAATACTTTATAGCAATTCAGAATGTTGAGTCTACATTTATACAATGTGTGTGCTATAGGAAGGACTATCTATGTTATCTCAGTGAGTGAAATTTTAGCTAAGTTTTAAAAATCAGGACTTAGTAAATTTTTGTATAGTAAAAGTCACATAAAAAACGACAAAGTGTAATTGGAGAATAATAATCTAAGTGTTAAAGAAAAAACTGTATACATTTTTTCTAAGTTCAAAAATTGGGACTTTAATGTTTAAGTTTCACTATCACAATTGTATTGAGAAATACTCTAAGTGACAAATAATAAATACACAAACAGGCAGTCACCTAACTAAGTCATTTCCGCACGACCAAGCGAGGAAGCGTCCATACCACTGGAACTAATTATGCAGACAGCTCACTCCCAGACATTCTATTCGCTACCAAGACAGGGGTGTGGCGGCGTAGGATGTCTAGACAGGTCCTTGGCGCCGACGCCTTCCACTAGCCCAGCCCCGCATGTGCAAAAAAACTTACCAGAGGAGAGAGACCAAGATGGCTGCGCTGCGACGGAAGGAGACTGACTGAAGGAACCGGTTTTCCCCGCCTTTTTATATAATTCCCAGCGAGTGAATTCATAAAATAATTTTTAACAATTGCAGTGTATTTGTAAAATTTATTTTAACAATTTCTGGAGAAAATTAAAATATGAAAGTACAAATTTAATTTGACACCTGTCACCTGTCATCACATCAATCAGGTCAATGTGTCTGGTGCCAGGGACCTGTCTAGACATGTGTCGCCACTCTCTCCCACACCGCGTTCTCTCTCTCTCTCTCTCTCTTTCCCCCCTCTCGACATTGAATAGAACACCTGAGATTGGTCTGTCTGCATAATTAATTGCAGTGGTATGGACGCTTCGTCGCTTGCTCGTGTGGGGTTCACCGAACCTTGGCGGAGGTACCCGAAGTAGCCTTGATGTGTTGTTAGTGTCGCTGTTGAAAGTGAGAAGACCGGTCGCACTCAAGGCCAGCAGCATGCCCAAGTTTACGCAGTAGTTATATATCGATGGTTTACGTACAAACCTCGCACTGTCAAGTTGATGATTTTGAGAATATACTTGTGAATGGATGTGGATTTGAAATAGTAATGAAGTTATACAATGGTATTGAACATTTATATTGGGGTGTACAGGCGAAGATCAGGATTTTTGGATTTGGTGGCTAAAAAATGATCCCCATGTTATTCTTATGGGGAAAAACGCCCCAAGTGACGTCATATTCTTCTATTGTCACTACTTGTATTCATATTATTTTGAAACTGATAACATTGCACACAATGTTCCATTAATGTCTCTACAACAAAGAACTGGACTCGTAGGTCCGATATCTTTGCATAGAAATAAATGTAAATAGTTTGGCAATTAGCAATATGTTTTAAATATTATAATGTAAAATTATTTTATTTAAATTAAATTACTGAAGCATATCATATGGACAGAACATTTAAATTTGTCAGATTAAATTTAAGTTTGTTTAGCATATAAAGAGGTTGGTAATATTATTAAGAATATTAATACACAAATTGATTAACTAAACTTTCGTTATAGACAAAAAGTAGTGCTATAAACACCAATTGAACCTACATATAAAACCCCTAACAAACAATTTAATCTCCACTAAAGTGCAGTGAGAGTTATGTGCTTTTAAACATATTGAAATGAACATATAATGGTAAAGAACATGTATAGTATTATGTGAAAGGGAACTAATATGTTAAAGTGCTTGGATGTGACGAATAAATAAACTAACCAAACACTCTGCGCCATTTAACAAAGGAGCTGCAATGTTTAAAACATGCAACGAATTGTTTATCTTCTACTCCAACTTTTATTTGTGCGAGTGGATTGATTGTTGCTTTTACTATGTAGTCTTTCATGTGCTTTCAAACGTACACAGTTGGATTCTGGCGATATAAAGAAAGGAAACTAAGTTTTCCTTTGACTCTAAAAATATGTTTAAACTATATTCTCATCATTTCCAGACAGTTTAATTTTTTCTTAACTTAGGGCAGTTATTTTGAATTGGAAGACAATATTTTTTTTTTATTTTAATAGAATATCACGTCATTATTTTAAATTGTTTTTATGCTGAACCCTGTTGTTTTTTATTTTTCTAAATGTTAAACCACCTAAAATCACGTTGAAAATTTTTATCCCTCTGATGCCTTCTACACAATGAAAAATACTAAATGAACGGATATCATTAAAGTACTCCTGAATCCTGGTTGTGTTGACGAGATCAGACTGTTAACTAATAGCACGTGTTTCAAAGGCGTGAGGTCGTCACTGGAGCTGCTAAATATAAACATACGTGAGACGAGTAATTAAATCTAGAGGACATTCAAAGGAAGCCTTGTATTGCATTTGATTGACCGGGTATTGAGGGTCTAATAAGCCTGAGACGTGCGTGCTCGTAATGATAATTGAACCTTTGAGGAAAAATGGGTTCAATCATGACATAAAATCAAAGGACAATTCAATTATGCATCAATTACTCGGCTGGGTAGCCGAGTGGTAATAATTGTCGCATAACAATTACAAATGGTCACCAGATAGATCCTTAGAAAACTCAGAAGCTTTTTATTGGTTCGAAACTGGACTTAGATTATTGGGTTTTTATTTAAATAATCCTGACCGATGAAACAGCTGATCATCGGCTACACAGATCATCTCACACCATTCTACACTCATCTTTCACTTTTATTTGGGTTAAAATACGAATCTAGGTGGCACCCCCATCTTGTAATGATAATGATAATGATTATAACTTATGAAAATGGTTAAAGGGAACACCTCATATAAAGGCAATGTGCATCACAATGTATGATCGCCAATATTAAGGGAGGTTTTACTAAAACAAACCTCGTAGATGCAAAGAATAGGCAGCAGTTTTAACATCATCACTATTTTAAATAAAAACGAAAATAAAATATCAATGTTCTTATATTGTAACATACTCTTAGAATGCACGCTGTTTTAAATCGAATTAAAAATATAGACCTTATATTAGCGTATGACAATTCCTCATCCCCTTATTATTAATACCTATTATTACTTTAGAATATGAAAAATATAAAAATTTCTCGCAAAGAATGTTGAAGAAATTAAAGCTTATATAAAATACGCTTTTGTTAGAAAACTAGTTTAACTATTAAGAACGCATAGCTGTATAAATTATAACGTAAGCCTATATGCAGTGGGCGAATGATAGGTATGTTATGTAGCCTACTTCAGGGTGACTGGCGGGATAGTGTTTATTTAATGAGGAGGAAGTGTAAAGCCCATCAGCCTACTGCAGTATTTAGCGTCCCGTCTGTCGACTAGGTACAGATCAATAAACTAATCCTCTCAACAATTACCAGAGTCATTTTTTATTCTTTGCTTACAAAATAATAGATAAATATTTTAGTTCAAATGACTAAGTTAATAAACGTTTTCATGTATAAGAGGCATCATCAGTTAACACTAGTAACTCTAGACGAGATTATTTTTTGAACAGGTTCTTAATTGGATATGATATTATAATCTTATTTATTAATGTTTCTTAAACAAATGTTCCTGTCCTGATACAACTGATTTGATTTGAATATGTTTTGGTACAAACATTTCTATTCATTCAAAACACTTAAAAAAACATTTAACCCAGATAATTCTATAAATTACTATGACAATTTTAGACAGTCTATCTTTTTACAACTATCATAACTGACCACAGTTATAATTTCTGTTGCGAATAAATCAATAATATGTAATAACTCAAAATAAATATATTGTCTAACCTAAATTGTAGGTTTACATCAAATTTATGACCGTGTGCATATACGAATGGTCTACATTACATACACAAGAATAAACTGAATTGTAGTGTTCTACAAAACAAATCTAAGTTAGTTACGATTGAATGTGTTTTATTCATTGTTAAACATGAACACGAAAGTCCGTAACATAAGGAGTTCTTAGAATACGCATGGAAACCAGTGTTTATATTATACCGAGGTATTTGGGATCGGAATGAATGCAGATATTGCTCGCAATTTAACTGGAAGTGGCTGGAATTGAGAAGTAAATGGGATATAAATGGAAACGACGCAAACAGCTCGGCTTGCTTATTTGACTGAGAACCATCTTGCCACGAGGAGCACTCAGTTATTTCTCTGCAAGTTATGAAAATATTCTTGAAAAATATTATTTCACATTTGGCCTAATTTTCAAACCAGAAATATATATTCTGAATATCTGTTTATGTAAAATATGTATAGGAAGGAATACTTGTATTACACTGGGTCTCTTTAATAAGCCTAAAAACGTATGTTGATATAACAGGTTAAGGTAAAAAACAATGGAAGACAAATTTAAAGAAAATTAATAACAATTCACTTTGTTTAATACATCAGCTTTCATCTATATACCATATCACTGGTTTTTTGTTGGATTTTTTTATCCGTTTTTGTCTAGTCTACTTAACCGGTACAGCGAACGTTGTGTTCAGTGGTACATTTAAAACAATAAGCCACGGCTTGCTCTGTTGCGGGTAATGCCTGCACATTTGAGTAGGCAATGCAGATGCAGTACTCATATTGCAGTACGCAGGTTGAAGGGGCTTCTCACTTTTGGGATTATTTTAGACTGCTTGCTGTGGATGCGACTTACTAAAATATTGTGAACAACTACAACAAATCACATAAGAGTGAAAGTAGTTACAGTACAGTTTATTTTATCTTGGTTTGAGAAATTGGATCCTAAAAGTCCTCGCTCTGAATTGATTCTCAGTGATGTTTTTCAACCAATTACGATCCCCTGTTTGGAAAACTCGAAGAGTTGTTTCATAATGACATAGCTATTTTTGCTTCTATAGTTTCTTACCTAAACAATCAGGATAATATACGCAATAAGGTGGACCGTGATACATGTAAAATGTGTAACTTAGATAAAATAATATTTAAAAACTTATATTTTATGATTAAACATCAAATACAACTTTTTAACAAATTAACACAAGTCAGTAGCGTAGTGTAGAATTAGTAATGTTGTGATACGTGTTCAACAAAATATAATTAAATACCTATATGTATCACTGCCAACACAATGCGTTTGCGTTGTTGTTCCTACACAGCAGGCAGGGAACACACACTAAACCACGTCCATTTCCTTCAAAAGTTACTTGGTATAATTTTCCATGTTTTTACCTTTTTATTTTAAGAAAACTTTAATATTTCTTTAAAAATCAGTACTGACTGTTTTTATGACGACAATATGCAATAAGTTGTGTACATTATAATAGGAATGTAAAAGCAACTGGTGATACTTACAAAAAAAGGGAAAAGTCCCTGAAATAATTTAATGTTGTCATCTGAACATTGTGTTTAATAATTCTTTCAGTAAAACTATATTGGACTCTTTGACTTCTAATGTCTTCCCTATACATAGTATATGGGGAAAGTATGTATTTTGTCAATATTTTGCAGTTTGATTTTCGGGTGGAATAATCTGTTTTGGGTACCGCCGAAAAAGAATTTCGTTTACAAGTTTTAAAAATGTGAGATTGTATGTGTGTGTGTATTGGTACAGGGATACAGACAACACCTGCGGTTTATTTTAATGAGATTGATAATATGGGCAGGCCTACTGGTTTTTCCAGACGTTTATCATATTTTTTGAAATTTTTATTGCTAAAGGTGATTTTTTTTTCTATAAAGCCCAAAAAATAACAGAATAATATAGTTTATAGAAAAAAGTTCAATCTATTTCAATTATAATTTAGTCGATTAATGACCATTAAACTCTAAGGAAAATAGTACACCTCCAAGGCTCTAAACAATAGGGTACAAAGGTAACACACTAAGGCACAAAGGTTGTGTCACTTTTGAGTCTTTTAACCCTAAAATACCAAAGTAGAAGGACGTATGTGTCAAGTTGCTGGCACTGTTTATTTATAATCATAATGAAATTTAATCATGTAGTTTGCGAATCAGTTAAAAAAATATTTCTATAAAATTCCATTCCGTAATAAACAAATTTATAGTAATACCAGTTAATCTTAAGTTGAAAAAGTAAAAAGTAAAACCTGTAGTTTAAAAGCAATTTTGAAGATACGTTAGATTCCAAATTCAAGTTTTATACACATAATTGTGTGTATAATAGGAGTAATATATCTGTATAGAGGGTTTTAAATCCATTAGTAAAGCATACATCAGTAGCTTTTAAGAACAGATTAGTCACATATAAGACTATGGATTTTGCAAACATTTCCAAAGTGCCATCCATCTTTTCCCGTAAAACGAAGGTAAACTTTGTCAGCGTAATTGACCGTTCAGAAACAATATTACAAACTTTGAGTCTAACGTAATATCGAGGCCACAGTTTGTTTGGTTTAAGAGTTTTTAGGTGTTTACAATTTATACCTTACATTTAAATGCAGTCATAATTAACTCGATTGAACTATATATATTTAAAAATAAAATTTAAATAAAAATTAAATTAAAAACTGTTTAACGTACAGGGTTCAACTATCAATTTGAAAAATCATATCATAATTGTTTAATCTGAAATTTTTTGGATCTTGATAAATTAAAGCTGTACAATTTTGTAAATGAAAATATTAAATAAAGTAATTATAAATCATTAATTTAGCCTAAAAATAAAAGATTTTTGTAGAAAATATTTAAAAACATAGCTGTATATATTGATAAAATTTCATAGCAAAATAAACGAAATCTAAGTTTTCGCATAACGAGTTGTTGATCCGGTTATACGGTTAAGTTAACGACTTTTTCAATTGTAATGTTCTCTCTGGGGAAATCACAAAGCAACACGTATCTGATGCAATTAGAGACTCGGAGAGTTACAGTCAGTCCGTCAGTCATGACTGATTAACTCGGCCCTTACATTAACTAATTACATCCATTGAATCGGTGTAACCCAAACCGCTCAAACTCTTCACAGCTGTGGGCGTTATATTCACATACCGACAGTTGTCATTATAATTATTGTAACAATGAATGTTGTTTTGGTATATTTCGTCTACATCGTGTCAAGTTTTAGAACGTTATACAATACTTTCTTTCTGATTTGTCGATAGTGTACGGTTGTAAAGTATTTAACAGCTGGTTTAGTTCCATTGTCTTAGGCAATATCTTGATAATAATAATAACACCTGTAGAGTATACTTCTACATACAACATTTGATGTATGTAAATTGTGCAGTAATAATTTAAAATACAGTAAGGGTAAAAATATTGTCTCTGATTGTATCTGAAGATGGTCAGTGTAAAGAATTAAAATCAATTACCATGTCAACATCGTTATAATTCTTATTAAATTGTATTTTAGTACCAACATATAAATACTAGTAAGACTTTTTTAATAGACCTACCTGAAACAAACCAGTTTTAATACATTTTATTACCGGAATATAAAAATGTAACAGAATATTTTCACTAGGATAAACTACCATAAAAGTGTTAATTTATAATACAAAGATTCGTATTTTTAGTTAAACAATTATTGAATTGGAAAAAAACTAATTCAATTAATGTAATGTCATAAAATTTAATAATCTAATTATGATGTAACAAATAGCCGTTGAAAAATTGGTACTTTTAGTTCATCTTAAAGTCAAAACATGAGGAATACAAAATATAGCTTTTCTTGAAGCCTGGTATAGCTTGATTTAAAATTGAAACAAGATAAACAAACAAAGCATGGTAGAGAACGACGAGAAATGATGATGTCAAGATAGAACGGCTGAGATTAATCATAAAGTGCTCTTCATAAGAAAGCAGAAAGTCAAGACGAATCGTTGTAATCACTTAAGTCTGAGAGAGTCAGACACAAACAGTGCTAGTTAATGCGTACAATGGCCACCACCATGTTTAAAACATGTGATGGATGAACGCAATCACTCACCCGCTACTGCAATAAGAAATACACAACAACTAACTACCTTGGCTACCTCAGTGATATCGGTGTAAGAAGGCATTTAAAACACGCTTTATGCTCAGTTGTAATTAGGATTGTTTGTGGCAAGTACCAGTGGAAAACTAAATATTCATCACTGAAGAAAAATAACTTTTTAGAAAGAATATTTTTAACTGTTGACTTCTTAAAAAAACTGTTCTTAACTTCGACTTTAATTTATTACTTTCATGTTATTCTCAATTTACGATAAATCTCCTACAGGAAGTTATCACAACTGCACACTGATGTGTCGATTACGGCTTGTGTTTAGTGAGAGCCTTCTGTGATAATGGCCTAGTCCGACAGCTTACATGGGTAGTTTTGTTTCTCTTGATCTGGTTTAGGGTGTATTTACACCTGTCAATTAAAACTGTCACTCCGTGGAAAGCGACAAGAAAATCAATTAAAAAACTTTATAATATTTAAATGTCCTTGTATGGAGTAGCTTAGCTTAAAACCCATGTGAACACTGCTTAAAAGTAAAAACTATTTCTTTACAAATGCTTTTTATTATTTTTTTTTTAATCTACGTGCAAGATTGTTTAATAAAACATGAAGTACCGCATAGCTTGCTGTGCACGTAACAACATTAGTAAGAAATTTATGTTTGTTTTGTAACTAACTTTTCTCAAACATATCGAAGAAGACCGCAAAAGCATCATCGGTTTATAAAAGTGTGCAAATATCGAGAGGCATAAAATCTACAATTTCCGAAAAGTTTCTCAAAACTGGCCCTGGTTTACTGTTATTGTCGGGCTACTGGCGAAGATTTTGATGACACCGGTTGTTTGTCCTCTTACAATGATTTTCTTTTGGTAAGTTTATTAGTTATCAAAGCTAAATACAGATTTATTTACCTGTTTTATCACATTTGTGATAAAACACACAAGACCCACATGACTAGTAAAAAATGGTGACTACTAATGTAAAAGTTATTATTTGGTATCATAATCAGGCATCGAAAAGTTACAGTGCATTATAGTGAGTCTAAGAATATTGTTGAGTAGTTGAGTAGGTATATCATCCTCATACTTGAGATAATCTGAAACTATAATCTTTTTAATAGCTAACGAATTATTATGACAATTAAATAGATTTCCAGAACATATTTGTTTCTAATACAAAGTCCATTTAGCAGAGCAAACGCGCTAGCTCGTTGATTTTAAGGGGATTACTTTCATTTTGCAGATAGGAAACGGTTTAAGAGGGAGTTGTGAGTTTTAATTTTGTCTGTAAGCCGGAACGCTGGAGCACTGGGACGCTTTGTAACAGGTTTATTAGCCATTGTAGCAGAATTGTTGGCTTTGAAACAAGAATTTATCTGCTAAATATAGTGTTTAGAGAAGATAATACTTCCCATAAGCCCAAAACAAACATATATTCACATAAACAAACCTTAAAAATACTATGTTTGTCAAAAATGGTTATTATTTGTAGAACCTTAAAGGATAGAAGATATTACGACATTTTGCACTGTCTTAATTGCCAAACCACGTACGTTATACAAGTATGGTCATATTTATGCTACGGGCTCAACAATAAGGTAAAAATATGTTTCAAATACACAGTCATACTTTTGTATGCGGAGTATTGGTATTTTATACAATTACAGCTTCGTAAGAAGGTTCTAGGTCTACATTAATTTGAAACAATATTACGTAACAATAGAAAATGTAGCATTTAGTCAGAATTGTCTAACCATATGCGAATTGCAGATATCCAAATTAATGAATAATACATACGATCTGAATCCTCAATTGATTTGAGTACCATAATGAATAAGTATGCAAGATTAAATTAAACGCAAACTGTGTATGATTGTTTTACATGTATTTTTACTACTACTGATGAGCTTTTTTAAGCGAAATGTTAGTCTCTAAAGGAGTTCAGCAGTTTTTCCAACAAGTATTTTTAGTCTAATCAATTTCATTGAACAAGTGCGGAGTTGGAAACTATGCCGAGAACTCTACAGTCACTCTACTCGTTACTTGAAGGCTTTAATTAAAATGTAAAGTATTCAAAGACTTCACAGCTCCTAAAGAAACTTTAGAAATGCTTCTAAAAGAGTAGCATCATGAATAGTAAAGAATTGTCTTCCTTTACTTTTATATTAAATTACGTGCTTTGAATGGTTTAGTTACTTTTAACTCGTAAATGTAATTTAAACCTACCAGGAAATTATAAAAAAAAACAATATTTAACTCATGACTTCCCATACTTTAAAAATATAATCACAAAATGTAGCTAATTTATTTTTGATATTGGTATTAAGTATATATTTAATATTGATTACGTTAGATTTAGTTTTTGATTGCTAATTCGGAATCAAGTCATAGATATAATTGCGAAAAAATAAATAAAACACGTTTTATATGTACACTAGCGTATACAGGGATGCTGGTGACATTGGAGCAGAATCAATATTTTAGTTTAAAATTGTATGCAAGGTAAAACTTTGAGATTTTGTTCAGAAATACAAGAAATATCTTCGTAATGTATTAACATTTCCTATGGCAAACTAAATGCAGTATTTTGTTAATTAGAAATCATATTAAACGTAAACGTTTAACAATATCACCCATATGTCAACTCAGTGTTTGGTTGAATGATCTGTTGTTACAGACAGCGTTTATTATTATTATAAAATCAACGGAGTTGAAAACAAAAACTATGATACTGAATTTAAACATGTCGAAATTATATTAAAATCAAGTGTTAACCTTCGAACAATAGAACAATCGAAAATAGTTTAAGTTCATCATAAACTCAGTCTTCCAGAGTAAAGCCCTAAGTTTGCCAAAGCTGAGTTTTGTGAGCTCAATTTATTAGGGATATTTTTTGGTAGGCTCTTTCCGAGACCTTATCTTTTAAAAATAATCTTTTCTTGAATTTAAAAATTTCCATCAACCCTCTGTGGACCGTCTCCGGCTGGAGTTAAAGAGTAGCCAAGAAAATGTAAAAAAAAAACTTTCAGGTCCAGAAACAATGTTCAGATTTCCATTTTATATCTAACGTTAACATTTATTTTAATACTTCTTCCTGGAGATTCTTCGACAGTTAGCTTTTAAGAGAACGGAATTCCTGACATTTTATAACTTTAATCAGTTATTTTTACACTAGTAAAAATATATTTGCTGTCCTATTGATATCTAAAGAACTGATTTGGCCTTTTTATCTAATTCAACAATGTGTTTTACACCTATAATTTAAGATTTGCCAATTGGGTCTGATGATGATTGGAGTGTCCAATCGAAATCAATCACCACTTACCATCTTTTTTGTTTATTTACCGTCTTGTGAGTAACAGTATAAGCGTAAATACTGTTTTAAAGGTTATAAGACGTCTCTTTATTTACTTTACGTAAATTTAATAATACGTGCAATGCTGATCAAGAAGTTACCTATAATTTTCACTATGAGGGCACAGGGATTTTCATATGATTCTTTTTTTATTTGGCAACAGGTAATATCCTATAAAATATCGTGTGGATGTATTAAATAGTTTTACTTTTTGTTTACTTTATTTTTTCCTTATACTCATATATTTGGAATATGTATCAATAAATGTATATAATAAAATACAGTTACCTTGTCAATACCCTTTGGTCTTGTTAGATGACGAGCGGTTTCGTGACGACAGTCATATCATCGGGTCAATCCTCGTAGAACGATTCGTTATAAAAAATACATAAAGTTTTTACCTAATTTTTTATAACGAATCGTTCTACGAGGATTGACCCGATGATGTGACTGTCGTCACGAAACCGATCGTCATCTAACAAGACCAAAGGATATTGAACAAGGTAACTGTATTTTATTATTAAAATCTTCAATATCCAGTAGTAGGAAAATGAACTCTAATAAATGTATGTACATTATAACATTTCAAAATGTTATAACATGTTACCATAAGATAAATAGTGTATAGTCGGTTCGGATTCTAGATTTTCAAACCGGCAATCATTTTGAAATTATGGCGACTAAAAACAAAAATAACCATTGCCTTTATATTGTAATGTTATAAATAATTTGGCTTTTTTATCTTAGGGCTCACAACTATGTCTAGTTAAATTGATTTAGTCTGAATAGAATGTGTTGAAGTATAACTTAATACAATTAAGAAAGTATTACAAAATACATTATACTTGGATTGATTTGAAAAACTAAGCCTTAAATGTCAAGTAAAAAAATAGTGCTTGGATTTAATCTGCACCCTTTAAATTATTTATTAACTTTTTAACTTATCGCATCTCAAATATGAGTTTTTGCAAGCATATAACTGTATTGGTTAATAATAAAACCTATAACACAAGCGCGTGATATTGAATTAACCAACATCACGCTTACTACTTACCAAAGAACAATTATTGCTTTATTTTGTGTAACCCTTTATAGTATTAAAAATGCTTGCATTCTCTAGCACAGTCAAACGTAACTTAAATTTCATGCACCATTAGCAAAAACTTGTTTCACAATGCACTCTACGAATGCATGATTAAGTTGTTAACGTAAGACCGTAAAGATGCATGTATACCTACTTGCAATGTTCTCGCTGCCGTTTTCTTGTTCTATTGAAGTTTTGCATCCTTCAAAGAAAATATCATGGTTATTACTAACAAATGTTAGATGCTAGTGAGGTGTTCTTAACTCATTCTGTGATCAAGAATATCCACTCTGAAATTGTTAACACGATTAAATTAATAGTAATGAATAATTTTGATTTTTTTCATATTAATTTGTTTATATTTACCGGTACGTAGGCCTACTATGTAACCAAACCACATTAAGTACCCCAACCCACCTTATATAGCCTTCAGTGCTTGAGAATCTTATTTCGGCCAATATATTTGCTTCATGTTAAAAACTGCAATATTTTAATGGAAGATTTTAAGGTAATTCTGTGAAATAAGCCACATGTTCATATACATGAGGAATGATACTAGGGTATAATACGTCTTTTAAAACGGGGGTGCTATTATAACGTGTAAATTGCCTAATATGCAAAAGTGCTTTCACATGCCAAAGTGTCAAACTTAAATTTTCTCTACAAAAGGAGCGCTCGGACAAAGGTTGCACTTTGGGTGCCTGAGTCTAACACTAATTCCTTACAGTTTTACACTTCAGTGACGTAAAAAATCCCGTGCAGCTGTATTTCCGTTGAATTTCTACGGTCTGCAATTGTATAATAGAATAATCGGATGAGCTTGACACTGAGGTGGTAATTTTGGTGTCCAAGAGGATGCGACTTTGTAAACACTCTATTATATCGATATTTCATATCTAGCTTTCCAAGAAATAAAGAAAATAGTACAAATATCTTCGATGTACGGAATTTAAAATTGAATGAATATTTTAGTGAGTATTGGTAATTGACAAATATTCACGATGAGTTATATGTCTATTTTATCAAACGTTATACACCGTTAAGGTTTATGCTATTGCAGTGTTAAAGTAAGACTGTGTGCTACTACCTTTAATATAAATCTATTTCATGCCAAAATATATGTCAATATTATGTTTTCATGTCAATAAAAATGTGTCTATAATTTCAAAGATTTTGAGTTGGTAAGGGCGAATAAAATTGTAAAAAGATGTATTCATTTTTTTAAAGGCTGGATGACAAGACATGGAAGAAGGCAAAAGTCAAGGCAAGATAAAGCGCAGGGTTTGCACAAAAATGAAGAAAGACCATGGCAAAGAGAACTGGAGAAAGGCGTGCAGCATTGTCAGTTTAGAAAAACTTGTAAAGTAACTATTTTTGTTCGTACCATGTGTATTTAACGAAATGTAGAGATGGTAGCAGTGTCAGTGTGCCTTACCAAGTGTACAGCGGCAAGATTACCTGCTAAAAGTAAAGAGAATTCAGTATAGGTTAGACAGACATGTGAAAATAGACGTAGAAAAGACAGTTGGCATGCAATAGAATAGAATACTCAACAGTGGCTAGTGTTATCACGGCGATTGTAATGAGTTTAAGTCTTCTGCAAATAAAACACATGTTTCACTGCTAAATACATTTTTAATAAATAAATTGAGCATATCATTAAAACTATCTATTGTTTTACGGTTTTGATATACGCTTGTATCAATGGGCTTACCCAAGAACAACTGTAAACCTTAAAGACGCCCAAAAAACTTTTATTCACTCAGACAACCTCCTAACTTACCTCTTTAAACAATCTCGACATGTCATGTTCAGCCAATAAGAGCATTCTAACGTTTGTTGGAATTGTAGATTCAATGTACAACATTTTCTTGATATAAATATAAATTAAGTAAAAAGCACTACGAAAAGTATACTCTTTAATAAAACAAAACCTCTTAAGACATGTCAAACCTAGTTCAAATGCATTCTGCACTACTAAAGTTATCTTAAATGAACAAAATAAATCAAAGTAGCATATTACCATGTTCTATTAATTGCTTTACTTTTTAATAGTAAAAACTTTATAGTGTCAGTATAAATGGATTATTTTTTGTATGAGGGATAATAAAGTTGGGTGAATAATCTTTGGGGTTCTATAGGAAGTCTAAGCATAATCTATTAATTCAACCATAGTGTTCCAATGTGAAGAGTTTCTGGTTATAAGTATTACATTTCTATAACATTAATCAATTTACGAAAGGGCTATTTTACTGATAGGCAGGGTCCAAAGTACCTCGGGGCCATACAATTACAGGGTATGTTTTGAATCTCACCCAGTATAGAAAAGACATTTGTGCTGGTTTACCTTCTGAAATAAAACGATAAAATAAATTTGACATAAAATGGTTATGTATAACTTAAAAAAGTAAAACCAATCTTGTTTCTGTTTTAATTAATAACGAACGTATATGCTGCCAACTGTTTTAAACATGCTTCTTTTTATACATTACAGCTTAAAAGTGAATAAACAAAAAGACCGATACAAATAAGCCAATAAAGACTAACATCTACTGCATTTGATACATCTTTTACTAACGTACAAAAAATTAAAGAAATATTTCTTTTAATTTATTAACATTCTTAGTTCTTCTGAATTATAATGTTACAGGTTTGACTTTAAGTTGCACCTGCGATATAAATACTGCTGTTAGCTGTTGTATCTCAGACACTATTGTGTGCTGTTGATAATAAATTAATAGAAATCATTACTATTTATTAATTAAACGATTAATTGAAAAGGGAATTATTGAAATGACATATATTAAGTTGACTAAGCAATCAAAATAACAGTCACTAAATATACATTAAAACAAATTATACGAAACAATAATATACACGTTTTGGAGTTATATAAACCTAGCATGAAGGCTCCAGTTTGGCATCAAAACCTAGACAAAATCCGTTTTAATTTAAAAGTAAATGTCTAGGGGGAAGTTTATTAGAAAACTAGGTTGTGCTACATATAGCATATAGCACGAGTACCGTAATCACTAAAATTGTGTGTAACTTTTTTGTATGGCAAAAGTTATATAGCAATGTTATATAGCAAAAGTTATATTACAATGTTATATAGCAAAAGTTATATATCAGGTTTTGCTACATAGTGTGAACCCGGCTTAAATTTATTTGTATAATTTTAAGTACAGTATTGACCCGAGAGTTGGCCATGACTGTAGCTGATGTTAACGACATGGCGACGCCATTTACACTCTACTTCCCTCAGATAAGTGTTTAATGATGAGCGCGAGCTGTTATCTACCATCTCTCTCGCACTCAGGGTACTGTGTTGCAAAACACACCAAACTCACATCCAACCGTTCCTAACCCACCTTATTATTCATTGGAATAATAATTACTATTGATTGAGAAAATATATTCGATATTGATTATAATAATTTGATAAACAGTTACTTTATTTGTTTTATGCAAAATGTAAATCATACGGTTCATGCATATTTTAAGTGGTTGTTAAAAACTCACCACACTATACAGCAAATTTCAGTAGTTACCTGCAACAAACAACAGAGTTATTAGCACTTAAAAGAAATGTATGATTCAATGTTGTGGTTCATATTGGGTATACAAAACACGACACATCATTGTGCGTATTTTACATTGACTGAGATCCAACAAAAGGCAAAGCCTGATCAAGAACTACTTATCGAAATCGTAATGATCAAAATCGGAAGAATTTTGGTTAGAACCATAAAAACAACTCTAGATTTGATCAGTGTTTGAATCAGTTACCCTCTGATTTTAAGGCGAGCGCTATATTTAATCCTCTATCCCATATGCATAGTAAATTAAATCTTAAAAACCAATATTAATACATGATCACAGTTCTCTCTACACCGATTTTTAATTAAATGCACAAAATCTACACATTTACAACACATTTTTCGCATTACATTTTAAATAGATATTTTAATTTTCTAAAACTATTTAATTTTAAGTCATTGTCTGCTTGGTTGATTTAACTCGACCTAATTAATGGTTGAATATAACCAATGTTAGGTAAACCCTCAACTCCAACTTTACTGCACTTCAAATTGGTTGTTTGCGATAAATGAGATCAATTTAATCCAAAAACAAGACAAAGCGTTGATACAAGGTATACGCGATGCCTTTATCCTGTAACATAAAACGTCCTTCAAGAGAGGTAGAGAGCTTTCATCAATCGTGAAAGGAAGTTAAGCTGGAGGCCAATCCTTTTAAACAAAACTTTTACAATGAAATCATTTTCTTATATTCCCGAAGCCTTAAGGTACCTTTCATCCTTTGCCAAAAAATGTATCATGGGAAAGGATTATAACAACGGATTTGATGCTTTTGAACATGTTCAAAGAGTTCTTCTCTTTTTATAATACGTATTTTTATGCAGTAAGAAATTACGAGGTTAAAATATATAAACAATGAAAGATATTTAACAGTTATTATCAACATATTCAATTTCAACAAGTTTAGCGGGTTTTAAAGAGAGATATGCCTAATTTAATGAAATAAATTTTGGCAAATGAGGAATTTAGTCAAATTTAAATGGATATATATATATATATATATAAACTGTAAGATATTACCCATACACCATGTAGGAATATATTATTGTAATTATTCCTATTAAACAAATATGTTCATTGAAAATTCCATGTTACATATATTCAAAACAAATGTAAGAGAGCTTCTAAATAAACACATTAGTTTTGACAAGAAGAAAAATTAACATTTTACAAAGTAGTTGGCGCCCGAAATCAACTGTACGGCTACTGTATATTTATCAATACAATTGTCTGATATTTCACCACAATGTTTGGCTAAAGACAAATGATATCTGAGGCTGATAACAATCATTTGTCGAAAAGCTAGCCTGTTTTGAAGAAACCCCGAGACCAATACTTCTAAAGAAAACTTTTACAACTAAAGCCCTTTAATATATCTTCCAGCTCTAAAGGAATCCTTGTATCTTGATCCATCAAATATACGGCTTTGGTGCAGATACTATTCAGGTTCCCGCAGAATTATCCAATCGCATATATGCTTACATTAATTTATATCGTATGATGTTCGTTTTAAATTCTCCAGTTAATTTAATCCAATATATTTTTATATCCAATATACCAGAATATCTTTGATGGTATAAAGTTAAAAGGCATTTCTATTACTAGTTGTTTTTTTTTAACACGGATGTAAAGCGTATTTTCCGAGTGTATTTAATTTCAATGTAAATATTTCTCATTTTCTATTAGGTGAAGATTTTTTTATAATTTACATACAGTAAAAAACAACCTTTATTTGTATGATTGAGAGTGTCAGGCATCATTACTACTTTCTCGGACTTTCGTTTCAAATCGATATCTACTCCATTTACAATAACATACGTTTAGCCCATTTTATGATGTGGCATTGTATATGCAGCCTCAGCTTTGCCTCGTAGGTTTTGTACATCGTGTGGATAGCAATTTACGCGGATCTTATTAGTAGACTGCGAAAACAGTAGAAACCAATATGTTTCAAAACACTATAAGGTATTATGTACTTAATTAATTACAAGGGAAAATTTGGTTCGGGTTCCACTATCAACTGTAGGTCCCTTAGTAACCATTATCTGCATGAGCTGTTAAAAACAGCTGTGTCTAACTACAGATCATGCCACTTATGCTACACTCATCCCCATTCATACTTGGCTTAAAATACCTACTTTCTTATGGTCACCATTTCAAAAAGTGAAGTAAAGTAAAACGGTATAAAATATTAAATTAGATTTTGTTAGAAAGTTTTTACAGTTGCGATATGCTGTGACAGCGTGTTCTGCTCTATATGAATAATAGGAGTGATATAAGTACGGAATTCTAACAAAGTTCAAATTATTGATATGCTCCATTTATGTGTATCAAATAATTGGTTAATGCAATGAATTTTTGTTTGTTTCGAAACTTTACTAGCAGCGATTATCTTAGAGTATTGCATTCGGCAACACGCCTGTAGCGTATAGCTTGCCACTAATGTGGACCAGCAAAATGGTTTAAGCGCGTTAACAGATAAACCCTCAGTCACTTAATCCGTTATATATATATATATATATATATATATATATACCTTTACCTTTAAAATTAGCGTTTGTAGCATTGATAATTTTTATTTTTTTTTTTTTTTTTGTATTTCCAACATCTAAACCCTATTGGCTCATCTAAAACCCTTGTAGATTTTTTTGACATCTTTGACATCATATTCAGTTTTTTTATTTCTTGCGGTATAGGGTTTCTTGAAGGTTATACTAAAAAGTAAATTGTTGATTGCAATTACTGTTTGCATGCCATCGATAAAACATATTCTTATTTAATTCCATAAAGTATAAGAGTAAAATAGTAAGCTATAAAAGAAATTAAAACAATATAATTACAATAATCAAAAGAATATCAACCTCGAGTGATAAAGTATTTAGGTATATTTAGCTGCTTTAACAAAATACTGCTTGAATACCACCATATGGTTCTATGTATATTATAATTTCTGTATGGTCAGGTATCATATTTTAAAGAGTTAACAATTCTGCACTAGTTACCACATTGCCATTTATCATCAACGAACCCAAATTAAATCTCGT
Source organism: Macrosteles quadrilineatus (assembly GCF_028750875.1). Taxonomy (NCBI): domain Eukaryota; kingdom Metazoa; phylum Arthropoda; class Insecta; order Hemiptera; family Cicadellidae; genus Macrosteles; species Macrosteles quadrilineatus. The sequence continues at coordinate 36,695,708 of NW_026542595.1, forward strand.
TCTCTAGTCTTCATGCAAACAAACAAAAACAAAGTATACTTTTACTTTGCTCCCAAAGCTACCTATTGTTTACATTTATGACGTAAAAGTCACAACTGAGGTTTGTAACTTATTATGTTTCCCTGATCCCTGTATCTTCCTGAGAGGAAACACGTTGGAACAAAACAACAAAGAAATGTTCCACAGAAACTAGTTACAGACAGAGAGAAGAGACTTTTAGAGGTAGAGACATTGCTTTGTGTAAGGATAACCATGTTTTCATTACTTGCATACATTGTGTACTAGTGTTGTTTGATGTAACACAATCACAGGGAATATATAAAGACATATTGTCAAAGATTATCCCATAATTCAGGTGTATTAATGATATATAAAGAACAATATTTAATATCTACGCTTACTAATTAATATTCAGTTTTAAAAGCATAGATTATCTTTTTGAGTATATCGTAGCTAGCACCACGAATGTAGCCTATGGAACTATTGTAGAACAATAGAATTGTTTAAGCAACTTAACGGATAAACTCTAGTCGAATGATTTATTCTAGCAGTAAAAAAAGGTTTGTACGAAAAGTAAGAAATTCACAAATCCTCAGCACTGGCAGGATTTATTAAAATTAGTATATCTACCAGATATCTTAGTTACTTCGTATAGTGCATATAGTTAACAATCAACCTCTATGCATTTGCAGTTAACTCGTAGCCATCAATAATCATTTACTAAGGTCCTAAAGTATTACTGTAAGAATGTAGAGCACTGTGTAGGATTGTTTTTTTTTTCTGGTTACTGCATATTGGACAGACTAACTAATAAACTAAAATGTAAATGTTCTGTTGAAAAGTACCTCTATCTAGCATTTATTAATTCCTAATGTAAAAAGTAAAGTTTTTCTCATTTCTTATAACATTTTAGAGATTTAGAAACACTTTATAAATGTATATTGAGGTAATAAATTAAAAAATTAAAAAGTTTTTCAAAGCATGTAAAAAAACATCTATAATTATTGTGTTAGTTTGTGTTAATGTGTTATTTATAAGTTGTATGTGTATGAAGAGTTACCACAATCCATTACAAATACTGCGGCACTATAGCAACGATTTTTATAACATCGAGTTTAAAGTTGATTGTCAATAAAAGCCGGATTTCTATGGGTGGAGGTGTTTACTAACCACTTTTACGATAAATATAAAACACAAATAATAATAATTGTATTGCACTTCTCTTTATTGAATATTATTGAATATTGAATATTAAGTGTTTCATTACTCAAATAAAAAAAAAAAAAATTAAGGTAGTTAGTTAACTAAATTTTCTCCATATAAATAAAAACGCGTTTTTCTTTTATAAAACTTACTATAAGATAAGAAAAAAAGTTCATCATCAACATCAATTCTTAGAAATACTTTTAACTTGGCTCCACAATACTGGGAAATCTAACTTTTCTCCTGTACTATGTATTAAGTATACTAAGTGTATTAAGTACACAACAATGTAATATTTGTTGAATAATTTGTCGTTTTGATAGACTGCAAATCTATTGCATCATCATTACATTGCATACATTGCATTTTACATTACGGGTATTTCCCAACTGAAACAAGGTCATTTTTAAAACAAATATCTTGTAGATTGAAATGTTTTAAACAATTCAATCTTAATAATAATTTTTGTTTAATCTAATCTTGAAACCTAGATTTTCCAGATTTAGTCTTAATGCAAAAAATTAAACATATCGAATACTGTCAAACTTGTGAATTTCAACTATTACTTGATTCAATTCCAATTTAAATGCATTTTATGTTATGTCATCTTATACAACTTTTATAAATATTACACACACATACTTGCCATTAAATATAACTTTTAGAGACGTTTAACATCCATAGTCAAACTGTCAAATCATCCTGCATTTTTTATTATAAAGTTATTTTGACAGCATTTATTTATCTAAATTGTATAGAAAACTACACGGTTCAAGTTACATTTTGGTACATGGCACGCCACAAATTACACTTCAGCCTAACTTATACACATTCGCACATTGTTGTTCACATGTGCGGTTTAACATTCACAATAGGCTGCAGCTCTGTGGCACAGAGATAAAGCGGGTACAGAGAGCAGATGTCGAGGCTAATATCATTTAATTGTCCACATTGTTCCTGGGTAATCGATCCTTTTTGCTCCGGGACTTCCTGCATGTACCGTGTGTTTGTGTTCTCTCCTCTGTCCAATTTAGGGGAAAAGCGAGTTCCATGAATGATCCAATGTTTCACTGTGTTTTCAATATAATCTAATTATTCAAAAACCTCATACTACAAAATTTGATTATTTATGGTTTGTGTGTATGTTTCACTAAAAAATACGATTAAAGATGAGTGAAATGTAGAGATTTAAGTAAATTTTATTTGCAATTCAAGTTTACAAAACAAAGGTGTACCGATTACAATGTAAGATTGGAAGATGATTTTCGGAATATAATGTTTTGGTAAATATTCGTTTTTACATCGTATAACACCAAAATGTGTTAATTTGTTATGTTTAAACTGTTTATAAAACTAAATACCATAATCTTAATGATTGGTGCAATGTACTGTATTAGGGTAAAAACACAGTGGAGCAGGGCAGGTAGCTGGTAGCCTGGCCGGTCGCTTAATCGCTTACTGCGATGTAGAATTAAAGCACGCGTTGTTATGGGTACGCACACAGTCGCGCCTAGCAGGTAGCCGAGAGGGTAGCAGTAAGCTAGGCGGCAAGCTAGAAGGGTAAAAACACAGTGGAGCAGGGCAGGTAGCTGGTAGCCTGGCTGGTCGCTTACTCGCTTAACTGCTGGTTACCTGGAGGGTAGCTGGGACATACACACAGTGGCGCTCAGTACAGTCGCTTGTCACTTGTCAGCCGCCGATACTAATATTATCACTTATAATATTAGTGGTATAGGATAAACTTTTGTTTGAATCCTAGTTCATTCGCTATTTCATTCTACAGATCGTTGAGTTCGTGACGTTTGTGGTGGTCCGGATGGGCTTGTTTCCACAAAGGCACACGGATAAAAACCTCTGATATGAATTTGTCTACGTCCATTATTTTATTCCATGTTAACAAAACAACTTCCAGATAAATCAACTAAAACAAACAACACTCCGTATACAAAGAACTCGCCTTTGGCTCGCTGGGGGCTCCGCCCCCAGGCCCCCTTTTTGGTTGGGGGTAAATGAGCCACGGGGGACAGGGCGCAAGACCTACAATCGGGCCAAATTTCAGACATCCAGTTAATCTAGAAATGGGTAAACGTGATTTAGACTTACGCACCTGTAAGAATAACATTGGGGCTGGGGAGGATATAATATTAGGGAGGGGGGGGGTTGGAAATACGATAGGAGGATTAAACTTTAAGTAAACCAGAGTATATACAAAATATTAATAATGTTTGCAAAAAGAATTTACTTAGATTGGGAAAAGTAGCCAAAATCGGGGGTAAAATTTTGTAAGTACAAATGTGCCACAGGGGGACAGGGTGCAAATTTCAGGATTTTTAGCTAATCTAGAAATTGGTAAACGTGATTTAGACCGATGAATCTGTGGTGGCTATAGGATAGATATAAGGGGGATTTCGAGAGGGGGGGGGGACTTTTTAAATGGTCCTTATTATATTCATACCTTGGTGTTAGCTCTAATACAGTAAACTTTGTATAGTTTTAATAACCTTGTGCATACAGAAAAAGTAAAGAGTCTATTATTACCTCGTGAAACTGGTAAAACCTTTTAAATTTTGATATTAAACTTAAGTTTTGGGGGTCAAGGAGTAAAGTTACGAAAAAACATGTATGATTAAAACCGAAATTAAGCCAAGGAAAATACAAAGCATTGATAACATTTGCAAAAAGTGATTATTTAAGTATGTAAAAATAGCGAAAACCGGTAAAAATTTGAAAAATACCAATTTCTGAAAGTAGGACGTTTTTTAGGGGTGAAGGGGAGAAATTTTAGGAAAACACGTGTAAGGGTTTTGTAGAAAATTAAATTCCTGAACATGAAAATCCATTCAAATCTTGGCTAGCTCCTATTGCTTTTTAGTTATAGCCGTAAAAAACGTGTTATATCGTCTTTAGATATCCGCCATTTTGGATTTTTGGGGAGTTAAAAATTTTAAAATGACTTAAAAGTGACTTTTGCAAATTTCACCCTTAACTTAGTATTCCATACTACAATACTGCCAAATTACAAGTCTCTAGCACGATTCTAAACGATTCTGATGACCATTAAATTTCAATGTTATTCTCCATAATAATACCATTGGGCTCGTAGTTTTGGGGGTCAAGAAGTAAAGTTACGAAAAAAAATGTAAATGAGTAAAATTTAAAGCAAAGTAAGGGAAAAGCAATAATAATATTTGCAAAAATAAATTATTCAAGTTTAAAAAAATTGCAAAAACCAGTAACAATTTTAGAGAAATTTACCAAATTTTGAAAGTAGGGCGTTTTTTGAAGCTGAAGGAGTGCGATTTTCGGGTAACGCCTAAAAGGGTTTTGTAGAAAATTTAATTCCTGTTCATGAAAAATCTTTCAAATCTTTTCTAGCTCTTACAGTTTTCGAACTATAGCCGAATGAAAAAAACGTGATTTGTCGTTTTCAGAGGTCCGCCATTTTGGATTTTTGGGTGTGTTAAAATAAGCAATAATAATATTTGCAAAAAGGAATTGTTTAAGTATGAAAAAATAACGAAAACCGGTAAAAATTTGAAAGAAATTTACAAAATTTTGAAATTAGGGCGTTTTTTGAAGCTTAAGGAGTGCGATTTTGGAAAACGCTTAGAGGGGTTCTGTAGAAAATTTAATTTCCTTTCGCTAAGATCCTTTCAAATCTTTTCTAGCTCTTACTGTTTTCGAGCTATATCCGTTTGAAAAAAACTTGTTTTATCGTTTTCAGAGGTCCGCCATTTTGGATTTTTGGGGGGGTTAAAATTTGAAAATGGGACTTTTGCAAATTTCATCATTAATATAAGATCCCCTACTACAATAATACCAAGTTTCAAGTCTCTAGCACGTTTCTAAACGGTTCGGATGAGCACACCAAAGTCTACCATTTTCAATGTTATTCTCCATAAGAATAACATGGGGCTTGTAAAAGTGGTAAAAAACCTTTAAAATTTGACATTAAACCTAAGTTTTGGGGGTTAAGGAGTAAGGATACAAAAAAACATTAAATGAGTAAAATTTAAAGTCAATTAAGGGGAACACAGAGCACTAATAATATCTGCAAAAAATAATTATTTAAGTATGAAAAAATAGCGAAAACCGTAAAAAATTTCAAAGAAATTTACTAAATTTTGAAAGTAGGGCGTTTTTTGAAGGTTAAGGAGTGCGATTTCCGGAAAACGCCCAAGAGGGTTTTGTAGAAAATTTAATTTCCTTTCGCTAAGATCCTTTCAAATCTTTTCTAGCTCTACATCCGGTTGAAAAAAAAAGTGTTTTTTCGTTTTCAGAGGTCCGCCATTTTGGATTTTTGGGGGGGGTTAAAATTTGAAAATGGGACTTTTGGGAATTTCACCGGTAATGTAAGATCCCATACTACAATACTACCAAGTTTCAAGTCTCTAGCACGTTTCTAAGTGGTTCAGATGAGCATACTAAAGTCGGCATTTTTCAATGTAATTCTCCATAAGAATAACATGGGGCTTGTAAAAGTTGTAAAAAACCTTTAAATTTTGACATTAAACCTAAGTTTTGGGGATTAAGGAGTAAAGATACAAAAAAACATTAAATTAGTAAAATATAAAGTAAAGTAAGAAGAATACAGAACATTAATAATATCTGCAAAAAGAAATTATTTAAATATGAAAAAATAGCGAAAACCGTAAAAAATGTGAGTGAAATTTACAAAATTTTGAAAGTAGGCCGTTTTTTGAAGCTGAAGGAGTCCGAATTTTGGAAAACGCCCAAGAGGGTTTTGTATAAAATTTAATTCCTGTTCCTGGATATACTTTCAAATCTTTTCTATCTCTTACCGTTTTCGAGCTACATCCGGTTGAAAAAAAAGTGTTTTTTCGTTTTCAGAGGTCCGCCATTTTGGATTTTTGGGGTGGTTAAAATTTGAAAATGGGACTTTTGCAAATTCCACCGGTAATGTAAGATCCCATACTGCAATACTACGCAAATTTGAAGTCTCTACCACGTTTCTAAGTGGTTCAGATGGGAACACGAAAGTCGGCCATTTTTAATGTTATTCCCCATAAGAATAGCATGGGGGGGGAATTCGAATTTTCGGGGGGGTTAAAATTTGAAAATGCGACTTTTTGGAATTTTATGGGTGGTTTGGGCACTAGACCTACAACCACCGAAAATTTCAAGTCTCTAGCTCATCTAGAAGTGGTCTAGAATTTGTATCCCCAGTCAGTTACACATCGGATTGTATAGTATTTAGATGCGCAGTGAAAGATCCCGCGTGGAACTTGGGAACTCGAGAACAAGTGGCTGTCAAGTTCTGCTATTTGCGCATGCCCCAGTCGAGCCTTCCCCGCTTGAAGCTCCCAAACAATCGACTTGGCAATTCTTCTAGCTTGCCGCCTAGCTTACTGCTACCCTCTCGGCTACCAGCTAAGCGCGACTGTGTGCGTACCCATAACAACGCGTGCTTTAATTCTACATCGCAGTAAGCGATTAAGCGACCCACCAGGCTACCAGCTACCTGCCCTGCTCCACTGTGTTTTTACCCGAAGAATTGCCAAGTCGATTGTTTGGAAGCTTCAAGCGGGGAAGGCTCGACTGGGGCATGCGCAAATAGCAGAACTTGACAGCCACGAGTTCTCGAGTTCGCAAGTTCCACGCGGGACCTTTCACTGCGCATTCTTTGTATACGTTGTTTGTTTGTTTTAGCTGATTTATTTGGAAGTTGTTTTGCTTACATGAAATAAAATAATGGACGTAGACAAATTAATATCAGAGGTTATTATCCGTGTGCCATTGTGGAAACAAGCCCATCCGGACCACCACAAACGTCACGTACTCGACGATCTGTAGAATGAAATAGCGAATGAACTAGGATTCAAACAAAAGTTTATCCTGTACCACTAATATTATAAGTGACAATATTAGTATCGGCGGCTGACAAGCGACTGTACTGAGCGCCACTGTGTGTGTCCTAGCTACCCTCCAGGTAACCAGCAGTAAGCGAGTAAGCGACCAGCCAGGCTACCAGCTACCTGCCCTGCTCCACTTTGTTTTTACCCTTAGGAAGATATTTAGATGTCCTACTAGTTTTTTATGGCGTAAACTATTTCCTGTAATCCCTTAGAATATATAATTCTACAGTTACCACGTGTTGTTACAGAAATTAATTTTACTAATACTAAAAGAAACTGGGGTTTTTTTCTAAATAGAAGAGTTTTAAATAGAACCGGGTTTAATTTCCCACAAGGTTATAAAATATAACTATTAACAATACCTAATCCCTGAAGGCATTACCAACTTATTTCGCCACGTTTTTGAAAGTGAACTCTTATGTTTAACGTAATGAGAGCTTATACTCTGCGATAGGAAGCTATCAAAAATATTTCTCAGAACAATTTATGACATTCTTATAGCACATATATTGGATAAGCACGTTAGAGGCAATCCATAACAGAATCATGCTTTCAATAAAATATTAGAAATGTAAATAGCCAAAAAATACAACGTGAATTGCAGTGGGCGACAAGGAAACCAAAAGGTTAAGATAAAATCTCCAATTCTTTAGCTAAATGGAACGAAGTGACAGATAATTTATATTTGAAATAACTTAAGTAAATAGTCAGATAAACGAATGCATAGAAACAAACAACAAAAGCAAATTTTAAATAAGGAGCTGTACAATCAACTTTCAATACGAAAAGTATTCAAAAAATGTTCGCAAAAGCCCAAACGAAGCAAAGCTTACTTAATGGAAACAGTAAATTGATTGTTATTTCCCTCCCCGGCATTTATTTTAATTGGCTCTCTTCAATCAGCTTTATCTTAAGAGATTGCTGAGAATCATCTTATTATGTACACTTAGTTTTTCTGATTGATTAATTTCTTACTTGAAATAAGTTAATTAGTGCTCAATAATCAAGTAAAATGTAAAGTCTGCAGTGTTACTATTTAAAGAATTGAAGTAGTATTATATCTTCATTTGAATAAAGCAATAATAATCGTAAATAGTTTGAGCTTAAAAAAACAATCTCTAATAATTTCGAAGTTTTAAGGAAGGAAGAAATTACCAATATTGCAATCTATGAAAACATAATGTTTTGTTTTATAATAACCTTTTCTCATATATTTTGAAGCATTTACTTTTTTTTTGTAACAACAAGTTACATAACCCGCTTTCTCTTTAGCTAATAAAAAGTAAGGCGATGAGAAATTCATTTAATTTTGACATTCCAGTTTCCTATTTACATAGATATGGCTACAAATAATATTGTGTTCTAATGCTACTAGAAGGAAAGTGGCCGGGGTTAAGCTAAACACCCACTAATCTCCTACGGATCCAACTTGTATTAGCGACTAGTAAATGCTATGTTTCCAAGCTATTTAGCAAATCCTTCAATATTAATGCTATCTAGTATATAGCATTTATAATTTAACAACTAAAAGTTGGTAGTGAAGACAACACTTTTTAGAGTATTTCATACCACTGCCAAATAACTCAAGGATTCTTTTGAGCTTGGTAATGAAAAGCATAAAGTTTATAAAAACGTAAAAGTGTGTATCAGTCGTTATCATCATTATATTTTTAGAACAAAACGTACTGATAACAGATTTTGTAAACCTGTATGGATTTTTGTAGACTCTTCGTCATTTCCTTGTGAAAAATAATAATCTTATTCACAATTCTAATCAGCGTAAAATTGACGAATGCATTTTAGGTTCAAAATTCCTAAAATATAACATTGCTTTAATCATTTTAAAATTCAAGGAAGAAACAATACAATTTTATACTTTAAAGTCAGCTATTAAAAATATGGAGAACTCAAGTCAAAAAGATATTCTTAGTTTGTTATTGATCTTACGAAAAGCCCGCATTGTTACGGTCAGTGAAGTTGTTTGCCAAGTTGGGAGAAAACAAGTTGTGGCTTAGGAGATTTGAGTCCCTACTTACTTTTGTTTCTAAGTATAGAGCAACAAAGCAAATACTGAAACTGGGTTGATGCGGATCCACTTTCTTCATACATTTCCGAATGCGAATTGTAATTCAACAGCTATTTGTTCAGTTGAATGCTAACCCATAGTCATATTGTAAAAAAAAAACACATTTAGGATACCTTTTTGACAATTGTCACCAGATTGAGGTAGGGAGATTGCTGTTTTTTTATGTAGATCTAAAACCAACAAATTAAATTTACTGTTAATCAGTTTTATTTGCCCAATGACCACATTTTAGTGAACTACATAATCTTTGAAAATTTAAAGGGGATTGCAGTATTTGTTTTGTTTTGGAAACCATTTTTAAACAATATAAAAATGTGCAATTTGCACATGGGTTCCTCTAGTTTTATAAATAGTTGCACAAAGTATTGCCCTGCTTAAAAAATTACTAAATACTTTCCTTCACATGTCAGCAAACTATGGTGGTAAATAAATTAACAACTTTTGAACAAATTTAAATTTCTTTAGATGCAATGAATGATGTAAGACTAACTCATCACTTATGATATAAACATAGGGGTTACTAATTGACACAGAAAATTCCAACTAACCAGATTGGAATTGAAACCTTCCTACAGTATGGAAACAATTGATTTTAAACTTACATTTGATGAAAAAGTGTGTATTTTTTATTGAATTACAAATGTAACTTGGTAATTATTTTAAGATGATAGTAAATACATTTTAAAATGTAGAATGAAGATAGTTGGATTTGTGAATTGCAGGCATTTAACAATGGTGAACATAGCGGTTGAGTTAGTCATGTCATACACCGGTAATGAGTTGCCGGTCTGCCATGTGCTGTGTACGCATTTCTGATAATCTCTGTTTAGAACTGTTAATGCTAGGATCGTAAAGAGAGTATTGGTTACTTTAGAGATATTAATGTACTTACGTTTTAAATGTCAGCGTAAAAATGTATAGAAATATCAGTTAAACAATTTTTATTGAAGTAGTTAATAATCTGATAGTGATATTTCATTAAATTTCAATCATAATGCGAATCTCTTTAAACAGCTTATAACATTAGCTTTCTAGCTAAATAGGTAAACATTGCAATCTAGATAAATTTAGTTACAGTCATATATGATAAGATAATATCTGTAAAATTATATCTTTTTCAGCTCTGTCGATGTTTTAACTCAGTTGAGTCAATTCCAACTGGAAACGGCCTTTTGTTTACATTATACACCAAAGTCTTCTGCATATGATTCCAAGTATCCACATTACAGTGCGTTCAAACAGCCGTGGCTCCTGACGGATTAGGAGACCCCAAGGGTTTCCATGGGGTCTCCTAATCCGTCAGGTGCCACGACTGTTTGAACGCATTGTAAGCTGGAAGGGTTAACTCAGGTTACGTGGCATCCAGTACCCTACTGACATAAACATGACTTGTCTGATCAGGCACTTTACACTTTCGTGTGTACTTAGTCCCAGGCGTGTGCGACCAGGGCTAGAGATATACATATGTATATCTCTAGCCCTGGTGTGCGACGGGCCCACCCACCTATGCAAGTTACATTGTACTGAGCTTTCTCTTGAATATTAGAGGCTCCCAATTATATGGTGGTGATATCCAGGTGGGAATGCCACTTTCCATTTAAATGAGTTCACTATTAATTCTATTGTATTCTCACACCAGTAACCAGTCAAAGATTTGCGTGAACTAAATTCCCGAATCGTTCTACTCATGCTTAGCATTATCTCTATTACAACGAGTTGACGCCAGTCAATGTCTATAATGTACTACTAGTCTGACAATGATATGTATTCACAGTTTCAGTGGGCCTGGTCATCATTTGACAATGACCAGAAATACTTTACTACTGGGGTTGATCACGTACCTTCACAAGTATGTGGTCCTAATGTACTTCTCAATACATCAAACAGGGTTTAAGACCCCGTAACCAGTAAAACAACTGAGACTTGCTATTGTGTTGCCTTGTAGTATGTTACAAAACTGCTAACCCAGCTGACCAGATCCTCCAGTATCCAACTTTATTCACCCTAAGTTAGTCTGACCTGGCTCTACAGCGTCGGGAAACCGAGACGCGAAACACTCGGACAGAAAGTAATTAGAGGAGACAAAGGACTACAAAGACAATGTCAGATCTATTGTGTGACTCCACAGTGTCTTCTGTGTGTCTTGGGAAACAACACAATCACTGTTGTGGCTGCAGGGAAACACTATACATGCTTGATTAAATGGTAGTTATAATATAATATTCATTGAAAGTAGGCTATGTCACATGATAGAACTTTATTAATACATTTTGGATACGTTATTGTAACCAGTGGCTATCGCATTTTAATTGAATTCAGAGATACTATTTTACTCAATTAATTCAAAACCAGATTTTTATGTATTAGTTCACATAGAATTATTAGCAGACGTTAATCATATTCATGTTGCATATGATAATGCTAAAATTCCCAAATTTCCATGTTCATTTAATATTTAACGGGACAATGTAGTTTCTCGTCATACTACATGCGAAATTACCCAAAGATGAAAGAAAAAAGTTGGTAAATAGCATGGAAACCATTGTAGTCTTACTTTAGAACATTCAATCATTGAATATTTTAATAAACTAAGATAACATTGTTATTATGTAAACAATAATGTGTAGACAAAGTAAAGAAAAGTAGACAACGATAGTAATTATACAAATTTCAAAAGGATCGCTTTGTTGAATGATTCATTTAACAATAAAAGGTAATCTTGTAAGCATGTTTTGCTGTGAAGGTGTAAAGGAAATACCAAAAATGCATTTACAATGAGCTGCACAGCGTTGTGGTTGCAAAATAAACCGAATTTAGAGGGAATATCTCGAGGTTAATATCATTTAATTGTTCGTATTGTCCTTGGGGAATCAATTCAGGGTTGTTTTAGACAGTTCATGTGTATTCTGTGCTCAGGCCATCCAATTTTCATAAATCATATTTGCGACAATCTGTTTATTATGTGTGTGTGTGTTTGAATTTGAATGGATGTGTGTGTAGTGTAGAGTGCAGGGTCTGTAATTGTGATTCGACTTTCATTAGCCACAATATATACAGCGGTTTGTTTTAATTTTCGTATGTTTTTTAAGTGTGATTAACCTTTCTAAACTCCATATAATAACAACACGTCCAGATAAAACAATAATTATGACTTTAAGTTAAGAACAGTAAATAACCATTTTACTGATAAACATAATAGCATTATTATTATGTTATGTATTATTATCATTATTTGTACGTGTTATGTGGGAATAGCGGCTCAGAGGTTATCGATAAAAACTATCCAAATTATAAAAGTATTTTAAAATAATTGTTACTTTAATTTAAATTAGTTTTTTGAATGTTCAAAAAGCCACTTCTTACTCAAGCAAAATGCATAACATTTTTCTGTTGCTCGGCTACACAAAGTGAAACCAAGTACATTAATCATATACATCCAAATGGATTTTCTTAACGGAGTTATATAATTGAACCATTGTATATAACTCTTAAGTAAGTCATCTAAATCACTTTTGTTTAACTAATTATTTTATATCTGTGTGCCAATTAAAACAGTTATAGTTCGTTGTGGACACAAAGAACATAGTAATAAAAAAAGGGTTGACTTCAAATCTTATAAATTCATGAATTCTTATGGTTTTATTCTGTTGTTAGAGGCTGCCAGATACAGTTCTAAGGCGCTTATTTATCAAGACGAGGAAGCGTCTGCTCAATTAAAATAAATTGGACCCCCAGTGACTACGTTTCTTCATTGCCAATCAGGGATGGCGTTGCAAGCTTTAGACTACTTATCAGTTAAGCTGCATCAATTAACTATTGTACCTTTCAGTGATGATAAAATTTATTTACACGTGAATCCCATATTGTTTTATTGTATCAAAATCAATTGTATAATTAATTTGAAGTGGACTTTTTTGGGGAAAGTTCCTAAATCTGTGTATCAGTAATATTCGTATAATAATTAGGTTTGTAATTATAAGAACTGATAGGTTTTATTTTGTTATCCTATTTTGTTTTAAATGGCAAATAATCTATTCACAATATACCTTATATTAAATGTTATTTATTACTGATTTTGGCTAACATGTGTTTAGTGTTGGTACATGCTGGTTGGTTGGTAAAGCATATAGTTACAAATACCAAATGGGTTTGCGGCTGGCAACATCACTGTTGATAAGTAAACGAGTTAACTTTCCATCACACAATACTGCTAATTGTAACCAATAAGGTTTATATTACTATTGTAAATGCAGATTGCAGAGTGAATACATTATTCAAAAGTTGTTTTACTCCGTAACAACAAACCTATATTCAAATGTATTTATTGTTTGGTATACTATATACTACGTACTATATACTATGTTTGGTAGTTTATATACAGCGTGGTTAAAGAATTTTAACTATTGTCGGGACCACATAAGTTTGCAGTTGAGGGAGGAGCCTATTTACCATATGGGTTTGAATGAACCAATGAGAACCGTGCGGTGTTGCCAAATTTAATAATACCAGCTGATTTGAAAATATTGCTTAGTATATTTTATTAGTGCGATGTGGCAACGTTGCACTAGCCTTGTCTTGTGATTGGCTGCCACCAACTGCAAACTTACGTGGTCCCGACAATAAAAGGTGTACATAGGCGTTTCATTTCTGGCATCACTAACGTTTAACATTCGACCTCAGGTTTAAAGACCGAGGTGAAGCCAAGATAAGAAAATGGGTGAAGGCCAGGGAGACATTTTGTCCTTGTGATTCTTTTAGCTGTATTTCACACAAAAGAAAAATAATCTTATATTTTCCCCATTGTATGTTTGTTCTCAAATTTGCATTCATAATGTTTTGCCCATATTCCAATAGACTTAAATTACCTTACAATTCTTGACTACTCTAAAGCTTTCTATCAATTCTGTATTGAAAAAACTTATTTTGCACAACTAAAATGTCTTCAATCAATGAAAAATACAGTCAAACGAAGAAATAAATTAGATTAAACAGAGTCACTATGCCTACATAAGAAAAATATACGTACACTGTAGTAGAAGTCATTATAGTTTATATATGAACAGTTATAATTATTAGTAACGGAAGAGTTATTATGTTTTGCGGGGTGGCTGCACTGTGCACTGAGCCCTGAAGTGGGATGATTCGTCACGGCTCCTTCTTCTATGTCCACCAACGAACGTAAGTGGTTCTCTTCCTGTTTTGTCCACTTTTCTAGCGTAACGTTAGGTTACGACATACACATTACAAATAATAACATATTTGGTTAATATGTCGAGCCTTAGGGTCTGCAACCGATTTCTGGATTTTCTTTCATTCTACGAGAAGTTTTACACTGATTCCTAAAATGATGTTATTTCCCGAAAAAGACGATAACCCGAACAATTACCAACATGACGAATAAACCGTCCGTGGGTACTCAAATTAAAGGGAATAACAAACAGATCACTAATATGCAAGACTTTTTTTATCTAAATAAGCGATACACTTCGATAGTTCGACACTCGATAGTTTGACACGGGCTGAGCCTAGAACAGGCCTAACCTTTAAAATGCTGCCGACTAAAAGCCTTGCACTCAAAACAGAAAAATCTGCTGGTGGTTACAAAAGCCTTGTTAAGCATTTTAGTATTTAATAAATTTAGTGATTTCTATTTAAAACTTGTGTTTTTACTCCCCTGCATGTTGAACTCCATTTACCCCCTATGGTTCGATGTTTCGATAGTTCGAAACCGCTTAAGTCCACAAAATGTCGATCTATCAGGGTTCTACTATTGAAAAGTAATAACTTACTGTCAGCTTACTCCAACTCACTAGGGGACCGGTGGGAATTCGGGGTTTTGGGTAGGGGATACATCTAAATTGGTTAATCATCTGGAGAAAAGTGTAATTAGACGGGTAAAGGGGTGAATTTATAGGTAATAATGGGTCATTTGCAGGGAAGAATGGGGACTTCATATAAAAACACACAAAAAAACACAAATTGAGCTATGATATTTTTTATGCATGTGGGGAGATGTGTAGGAGTTTATGTGGATTCGTGGCTGAATTAAGTGTTTTGGAGTTAGGTTAGATTAGGAACGTAAAGTGTAGGCTATAGTCTACCAGGCTGCTAATTGCGTTGAACTCATATTGTTTTAAGCTATTTGAGTAGTAGATTAAACATCCGGTAAACAATTTAGAAAATGCTTGTATTTTCGAAATTGTTTAGTTGTTTAACATTGTATGTTCACCTTGACGCAGTCACGAATCAGCATAAAGCACGGCCTGGCCTAACTACGTGCCTTTTATCTTATGCAAGCGATTTATATAATCATACGTGAAGATTGGTTAGGTTTGGTAAGTTTAGCACAGTTTAATTTTCTAACCAATGCTTGTTTTTTCACTTAAGGTTATAGAGTTCACAAGAGCTACTTGGTAAAATCTTAAGCACAATTATTTGCTATTAAAAACCGGGTAATGGTGGGATAGACAGGGGAGTTTACAGGGTATTTGAGGGGTATTCATTTTCATCTCGTTTATTTGATGCACGTTAGAGGCAATCCATAACAGAATCATGCTTTCAATAAAATATTAGAAATGTAAGTAGCCAAAAATACAACGTGAATTGCAGTGGACGACAAAAAACCAAAAGCTTAAGATAAAATCTCCAATTCTTTAGCCAAGTGAAACGAAGTGACAGATAATTAATATTTGAATAAGCTTAAGTAAATAGTCAGATAAACGAATGCATAGAAACAAACAACAAAAGCAAATTTTAAATAAGGTACAATCAACTTTAAATACGAAAAGTATTCCAAAAATGTTCGCAAAAGCCCAAACGAAGCAAAGCTTACTTAATGGAAACAGTAAATTGATTGTTATTTCCCTCCCTAGCATTTATTTTAATTGGCTCACTTCAATCAGCTTTATCTTAAGAGATTGCTGAGAATCATCTTATTATGTACACTTAGTTTTTCTGATTGATTAATTTCTTACTTGAAATAAGTTAATTAGTGCTCAATAATCAAGTAAAATGTAAACTCTACATTGTTACTATTAAAAAAATTGAAGTAGTATTATATCTTCATTTGAATAAAGCAATAATAATCGTAAATAGTTTGAGCTTTAAAAAAATCTCTAATAATTTCGAAGTTTTAACGAAGGAAGAAATTACCAATATTTGAATCTATGAAAAACATAGTATGTTTTGTTTTATAACCTTTTCTCATAGATTTTGAAGCATTTACTTTTTACATAACCCGCTTTCTCTTTAGCTAATAAAAAGTAAGGCGATGAGAAATTCGCTTAATGTTGACATTCCAGTTTCCTATCCACATAGATGTGGCTACTAAGAATATTCTGTGCGGTTAAGCTACACAGTCGGTAATCTCTACAGATCCAACTTCTATCTGTAGGACTAGTAAAAGCAATGTTTCCAAGCTATTTAGCAAATTCTTCACTATAATATCAATGCTATATAGTGTATAGCATTTACAATTTTACAACTAAAAGTTGGTAGTGAAGACAACACTTTTTAGAGTATTTCATACCACTGCCAAATAACTCAAGAATCATTTTGAGCTTGGTAATGAAAAACATAAAGTTAATATAGTAGAAGTGTGTATCAGTCGTTATCATCATTATATTTTTAGAACAAAACGTACTGATAACATATTTTGTAAACCTGTATGGATTTTTGTAGACTCTTCGTCATTTCCTTGTGACGAATAATGATCTTATTTAGAATTCTAATCAGCGTAAAATTTACAAATGCATTTGAGGTTCAAAATTTCTAAAAGATAACATTGCATTAAACATTTTAAAATTCAAAGAACAATACAATTTGACACTTTAAAGTCAGCTATTAAAAAATATGGAAACCTTAAGTCAAAGTGATATTCTTAGTTTCTTATTGATCTTACGAAAAGCCCGCATTGTTACGGTCAGTGAAGTTGTTTGTCAAGTTGGGAGAAAACAAGTTGTGGCTTGGGAGATTTGAGTCCGGACTTACTTTTGTTTCTTAGTATAGAGCAACAAAGTAAATACTGAAACTGGGTTGATGCGGATCGACTTTCTTCATACATTTTCGAATGCGAATTGTAATTCAACAGCTATTTGTATTGAATGCTAACCCATAGTCATATTGCAAAAAAAAAAACACTTTTAGAATATCTTTTTGAAAGTTGTAGCCAGATTGAGGTAGGGAGATGATGTAGATCTAAAACCAACCAATTAAATTTACTGTTAATCAGTTTTATTTACCTAATGACCACATTTTAGTGAACTACATAATCTTTGAAAATTTAAAGGGGATTGCAGTATTCGTTTTGTTTTGGAAACCGGTTTTGAACAAAATGAAAATGCTCAATTCGCTCATGGGTTCCTCTAGTTTTATAAATAGTTGCACAAGTATTGCTGTGCTTAAAAATTACAAAATACTTTCCTTAAAATGTCAGAAAACTATTTAGATAAGGAGATAAATTAATAACTTTTGAACAAACTTAAATTTCTTTAGTTGCAAAGAATGTTGTAAAGACTAACTTATTACTTATGAAATAAAAATAAAGGTTACTTTTGACACAGAAAAATTCCAACAAACCAGAATATAATACCCGTATAGAAAATTGGTTGTTTCATAATTACGACCAAAACTTAATTTTCGCAAGAGCGTTTATATTGTTCAGTGAGTAATGTAGTACAACCCACAAATGTAACTTGGTAATTATTGTAATAACCACAAGCGATGATAGTTAACACATTTTAAAAAGGTAGAATGAAGATAGTTGGATTTGTGAATTGCAGGCATTTAACAATGGTGAACATAGCGGTTGAGTTAGTCATGTCATACACCGGTAATGAGTTGCCGGTCTGCCATGTGCTGTGTACGCATTTCTGATAATCTCTGTTTAGAGCTGTTAATGCTAGGATCGTAAAGAACATTGATTACTCTAGATATATTAATGTACCTACGTTTTTAATGGCAGCATAAAAATGTATAAAAATATCAGTTAAACAATTTTTATTGAAGTAGTTAATAATCTGACAGTGGTATTTCATTAAATTTTAATCATAATGTGAATCTCTTTAAAAAGCTTGTAACATTAGCTTTCTAGCTTAATAGGTAAACATCGCATATCTAGAGAAATTTAGTTACAGTCATAGATGATAAGATAATATCTGTAAAATTATATCTTCTTCAGCTCTGTCACTGTTTTAATTCAGTTGAGTCAATTCCAACTGGAAACGGTCTTTTGTTTCCATTATGCCGAAGTATTCTGCATATGATTCAAAGTATCAACATTAAGCTTTCCGAAGAGTTAACCCAGGTAAGGTGACGTCCAGTACCCTACTGTCACGAAGAAGACTTGTATGAACTGGCACTTTACACTTACGGAACTTTAAAGTCACAGGCGTTTGCACGGGCCCACCCGCCTATGCAAGTTACATTGTACTGAGCCTTCTCTTGCAGATTAGTGGTTCCCAATCAGATGTCGGTGGTATCCAGGTGGGAATGCTACCTTCCGTTTAAGGGAGTTCACTATTTATTATATGTTATTCTCACACCTACAACCAGGCAAAGATTTGCGTGAACTAAATGCCCGGATGGTTCTACTCATGCTTAGCATTATCTCTATTACAACGAGTTGACGCTAGTCAATGTCTATAATGTCCTACTAGCCCGCCTGACAATGATATGTATCCACAGTTTCAGTGGGCCTGGTCTTCATTTGACAATGACCAGAACTACTTTACTACTGGGGTTGATCACGAACCTCCACAGGTATGTGGTCCTAATATACTTCTCATTACATCAAACAGGGTTTAAGACCCCGTAACCAGTAGAACAACCGCGACTTGCTATGGTGTTGCCTTTTAGTATGTTACAAAACTGCTAACCCAGCTGACCAGATCCTTCAGTATACAACTTTATTCACTCTAAGTTAGTCTGACCCAACTCTACGGTATACAGCGTCGGGAAACCGAGACGCGAAACACTCGGACAGAAAGTAATTAGAGAAGACAAAGGACTACAAAGACAATGTCAGATCTATTGTGTGACTCCACAGTGTCTTCTGTGTGTCTTGGGAAACAACACAATCACTGTTGTGGCTGCACACTATACATTCTTGATTAAATTTTAGTTATAATATAATAATTATAATATTCATTGAAAGTAGGCTTTCACATATAATATTCACATATAATATTCAATTATAATATTCACATGATAGAACGGAGAGCTTTATTAATACATTTTGGATACGTTATTGTAACCATTGGCTATTGCATTTTAATTGAATTCAGCGATACTTTATTACTCAATTCATCGAAAACCAGATTTTGATGTATTAGTTTACCGGTACATAGAATTATTAGCAGACGTTAATTATATTAATGTTGTATATGATTAAGCTAAAATTGTTAAATTTTAATGTTTATTTGATATTCAACGGGGCACTGTATTTTCTCGTCTTACTACATGTGACATTACCCAAAGATGAAATAGCATGAAAACCATAATGTGTATACAAAGTAAAGCAAAGTAGACAACGATAGTAATTAAATATACAAATTTCACAAAGATCGCTTTGTTGAATGATTCAATTTATTAACAGAGGTAGAATTTTAAGTATATTTTACTGTGAAGGTGTAAAGGAAATACCAAAAATGCATTTAAAATGGGCTGCACAGCGTTGTGGTTGCAAAATAAACCGAATTTAGAGGGAATATCTCGAGGTTAATATCATTTAATTGTTCGCATTGTCCTTGGGGAATCAATTCAGGGTTGTTTTAGACAGTTCATGTGTATTCTGCGCTCGGGCCATCCAATTTTCATAAATCATATTTGCGACAATCTGTTTTTATTATGTGTGTGTTTGAATTTGTATGGATGTGTGTGTAGAGTGCAGGGTCTGTAATTGTGATTCAATTTTCATTAGCCACAATATCTACAGCAGTTTGTTTCAATTTTCGTATGTTTTTCAAAGTGCAATTAACTTTTCTAAACTCCATATAATAACAACACGTCCAGATAAAAAAATAATGATGACTTTAAGTTAAGAACAGTAAATAGCCATTTTACTGATAAACATAATAGCATTATTATTATGTTATGTATTATTATCATTATTATTACGTGTTATGTGGGAATAGTGGCTCAGAGGTTATCGATAAAAACTATCCAAATTATAAAAGCATTTTAAAATAATTGTTACTTTAATTTAAATTAGTTTTTTGAATTTTCAAAAAGCCACTCCATACTCATGAAAATGCATAACATTTTTCTGTTGCAAGGCTACACGAAGTAAAACCAAGTACAGTAATCATATACATCCAAATGGATTTTCTTAACGGAGTAATATAATTGAACCATTGTATATAACCCTTAAGTAAGTCATCTAAATCACTTTTGTCCAACTAAATATTTTACATCTGTGTGCCAATAAAAACAGTTATAGTTCGTTGTGGGCACAAAGAACATAGTAATAAAAAAAGGGTTGACTTCAAATTTTATAAATTCATGAATTATTATGGTTTTAGCGAATTTCCCTATAGGGAAGTAGCTATTACCGTAGGTGGCACGGTAAGACCTAGACCTGGGACCGATTTACTTTTTCATTTTGATGTCCCCAGAGGCCAAAAACACCATTCGTTCAAATTTTTATATATGTATATATATATATATATATAGATTTATATATATATATATATATATATATATATATATATACGTCCGTGAACACGATAACTTGAGTAATTTTGGTCCGATTTTGATGAAATTTGGTTTAAAGGTGTAAAGCGAGATAAACTTGAATGAGTTCGCGAACCAGCATGATCGGACCATGGGAACGGGGCTTTAGGGGGGGTTTTATGGGGTAAAAATTGGTTTTTCTCACTTTTGACCCTCAAAACACAAAATTTCCCAATTTCTCTTTAGACCTTTTTAAAGAGCTTAAAAAAACAAATAATTTAATATATAAAAGTATTTTTGTTCGATTATTAGTAACGGAGAAAATTAAAAAAATTGTAAATTTAAAATTCCCATGTTATTCTTATGGAGAATATTGCTAAATGTTGTAATTTGCTTGTTTATGGATATATTTTGATCAAACTTGGCAAATTTATTTATTTTGTACTAAGCTATCAATATTTTACTCAAAAACACACTTTATTAGGTTCCTTGTAGCAGCAAACCTAGGTACTCGTTAAACCTAATGTTATTAAAATATATTTAACTGAAAATCAATTCAGACAAATGGAAATTCGCTTAGTCGGCAGGTTTGCTGCGGCGGGGGTATTATTCTGTTTGTTAGAGGCTGCCAGATACAGTTCTAAGGCGCTTATTTATCAAGACGAGGAAGCGCCTGCTCAATTAAAATAAATTGGACCCCCAGTGACTACGTTTCTTCATTGCCAATCAGGGATGGCGTTGCAAGCTTTGGACTACTTATCAGTTAAGCTGCATCAATAAATTATTGTACCTTTCAGTGATGATAAAATTTATTAACACGCGAATCACATATTGTGTTATTGTATCAAAATTAATTGGGTGAATAAAAAGTCAAGACCCCCCTCTAATATTTTTCCAAGTAAGTATACAGAGATATCCTTTTGGTGGTCGTACAATCTTAGCAGGAAGATTCGTTTTATGATTTTGAAATTTTTGAGTGTCCCCCAAAAGGGCCAAAAAGGTCTCTGGTTTTCACCATTCTTTAGGGTTTTGTAAGCACTTCAAAATGGGGTGTCACTTGATGGGGGTTTACATTGAAAAATCTTTAGTTACCCCCAATTTCCCCCTTTTGGGGGGACACTCAAACGTTTTAAATGTAAACCAACATTTAGTAACACTTCGTTTTGAATTGTTTACAGAAACTTAAAGAATGGTGTAAACCAGAGTTTGCTATCTCTTCTCTATCCAAAATGGTAGCCAATATTACCATTACGAACCAATTTTACCATTGATTTTCCACAACATTTGACGGGCTACCTTTTGGATAGAGAAGAGATAGCGGCCTCTAGTTTTCAGCATTCTTTAAGTTTTTGTAAAAACTTCAAAATGATTGGTCACTTGAAGGGGGTTTACAACTAAAATATTTGAGTTGCCCCCCAATTCACCCCTTTTCGGGGGACACTCAAAAATTTCAAAATCATAAAACGAATCTTCCTGCTAAGATTGTACGTCCACCAAAAGGATATCTCTGTATACTTACTTGGAAAAATATTAGAGGGGGGTCTTGACTTTTTATTCACCCTGTATAATTAATTTGAAGTGGACTTTTTTTGGGAAAAGTTCATAAATCAGTGTACTAGTATTATTCGTATATTAATTAGGTTTTAGCGAATTTCCCTATAGGGAAGTAGCTATTACCGTAGGTCTCATGGTAAGACTTAGGCTCGGGACCGATTTACTTTTTCATTTTAATGTCCCCAGAGGCCAAAAACACCATTCGTTCAAATTTTTATATATGTATATATATATATATATATATATATATATATATAGATTTATATATATATGTGTCCGTGAACACGATAACTTGAGTAATTTTTATCCGATTTTGATAAAATTTGGTTTGAAGGTGTAAGGCGGGATAAACTTGAATGAGTTCGCGATCCAGCATGATCGGACTATGGGAACAGGGTTTTATGGGGGGTTTTATGGGGTAAAAATTGGTTTTTCTCACTTCTTACCCTCAAAACACAAAATTTCCCAATTTTTCTCTAAACCTTCTTAAAGAGCTTAAAAAAACAAACAATTCAGTATATCAAAGTGTTTTTGTACGGTTATTGGTTACGGAGAAAACTAAAAAAATGGTAAATTTAAAATTCCCATGTTATTCTTATGGAGAATATTGTAAAATGTTGTAGTTTGCTTGTTTATGGATATATTTTGATCAAACTTGGCAAATTTATTCATTTTATAGTAAGCTATAAATATTTTACTAAAAACACACTACTTTATTAGTTTCCTTGTAGCAGCAAACCTAGGTACTCGTTAAACCTTGTATTGTTAAATCTATGTTATTTAAATAGATCAATTGAAAATCAATTCGGCCAAATGGAAATTCGCTTAGACGGCAGGTTTGCTGCGGCGGGGGTATTAATTATAAGAACTGATAGGTTTTATGTTTTATCCTATTTTGTTTTAAATGACAAATATTCTACTCATATGTCCCTTATATCAACTGTTATTTATTCCTGTTTTGGCTATTATGTGTTTGGTGTTGGTACATGCTATCACTGTTGATAAGTTTACGAGTTAACTCTCCATCACACAGCACTGCTAATTGTAACCAATAAGGTTTATATTAGGTCTACTATTGTAATCGCAGATTGCAGAGTGAATACATTTATTCAAAAGTTGTTTTACTCCGTAACAACAAACCTATATTCAAACGTTTTTATTGTTTGGTATACTATATACTACGTACTATATACTATGCTTGGTAGTTTATATACAGCGTGGTTCAAGTATTTTAACTTAAAGGTGTACAAAGGTGTTTCATCTCTGCCATCACTTACGTTTAACATTCGACCTCAGGTTTAAAGACCGAGGTGAAGCCAAGATAAGAAAATGGGCGAAGGCCAAGGAGACATTTTGTCCTTGTGATTCTTTTAGCTGTATTTCACACAAAAGAAAAATAATCTTATATTTTCTCCGTTGTATGCTTGGTCTCAAATTGCATTCCTATTGTTTTGCCCATATTTCAATAGAATTAAATTATCTTACAATTCTTGACTACTCTAAGGCTTACGATCAATCCTGTTTTAAAAAACTTATTTGGCATAACTAAAATGTCTTTAATCAATGAAAAATACAGTCAAACGAAGAAACCTATGCCTACTTAACAAAAAGATACGTACACGAAAAAAATAATAAAATATTTGGTTAATATTTTGAACCTATTTTAGGGTCTAGTACCGATTTATTGGATTGTCTTGACTCTACTCAAAATTTGACACTGATTCCGAAAATGACGTTTTTTTTCGCGGAAAACAATGATAGCCCCAAAACTACCAACATGACGAATAAACCTTTTGACCAAAACATGTCATGTGGGTACTCAAATTAAACGGAATAACAAACATATCACTATTGTGCAAGACCTTTTTTTTTATCTAAATAAGCGATACAGTAAACCTTCAATAGTTCAACGCTCGATAGTTCGACACTCTGTTTAGTTTGACTCGGGCTGAAACTAGAACACAGGCATAATTTTACAATGCTGCCGACTAAAAACCTTGCACTCAAAACAGAAAAAGCTGCTGGTGGTTACAAAATCTTTGTTAAGCTTTTTGGTATTTAATAAATGTAGGTGATTCTTATATAAAACTTGTGTTTTTACTCTCCTGCATGTTGAACACCTATTACCCCCTATGGTTCGATGTTTTGATAGTTTGACACCGCTTAGGTTCACAAAGTGTCGAACTATCAGGGTTCTACTATTGAAAAGTAATTAATAACTTACTGTCAGCTAACTCCAACTCACTAGGGGACCGGTGGGAATTCAGGGTTTTGGGTGGGGGAGACATCTTAAGTGTTAATCATCTGGAGAAAAGGGTAATTGGACGGGTAAAAGGGTGAATTTATAGGTAATAATGGGTCATTTGCAGGGAAGAATGGAAACTTCATATAAAACACAAATACCCCCAAATTGAGCAATGATCTTTTGTATGCATGTGGGGAGGGCAGGTAGGTGTTTATGTGGATTCGTGGCTGCATTAAGTGTTTTGGAGTTAGATGTTTGGAGGTTAGATTAGGAACGTAAAAAGTAGGCACGTAGGAACGTAAAGTGTGTAGTGTATAGTCTACCAGGCTGTTAATTGCGTTGAATTCATATTGTTTTTAAGCTATTTGCGTAGTCAGATTAAATATCCAGGAAACAATTTAGAAAATACTTGTATTGTCGAAATGGTTTAGTTGTTTAACATTGTATGTTCACCTTGACGCAGTCACGAATCAGCATAAAGCACGGCCTGGCCTCACTACGTGCCTTTTATCTTATGCAAGCGATTTATATAATCATATATGAAGTTTGTTAGGTTTGGTAAGTTTAGCACAGTTTAATTTTATAACCAATGCTTGTTTTTTCACTTAAGGTTTTAGAGTTCATAAGAGCTACTTGGTAAAATCTTAAGCGCAACAATTTGCTGTTAAAACCGTGTATTGGTGGGATGTTGGACAGGAGAGTTTTCAGGGTATTTGAAGGGTATTCCAAAAATGCGCCACACATTTTCATCTCGTTAATTTGATGCCGAATCAAAATAAAAACTGCATATCCGTGATTTGCCTGTTATTCCTGTTAGGGTGAGTGGGTTGTAGGTACATGACGTGTTCTGGTAAAAAAAGTTTTTTGTCGTTGACGGGTATATCATACACCTCATTTTCGAAATCATCATTTGAGTAGAACTTCGGTTAGAATTAAAACAAATTCAATAACCAGATGCAGGCCCAAAAATAAACAAAGAAAAAAGTTATTGTTAATATAACGATCCGCTGAAGTAGACAATATCCTAATTTTCAAATGACTCATAACATAGATTATAATAGTAGACATGTCAGACAGATATGACATTCTTAAAAATGAAGTTATCTCTAAAATACTGTTTAATGTTGCCATAGTTGAATTAGCGGGATTCGAACCGAAATATCCTACACTCTTTTAAACTATTACTATTACTATTTTAACCATGTTACATCATGTAACCGTTAGAACAGAATTATGAAGAATAGATTTAAGGAAACTATTCCAGCATGAGCTTTTTAAAAAATAATCCCAGGAAATATAGTTATTATTTTATTATTATCTCTATTCCACAGAACATTGGTTACCTTAAACAAAAATTGACGCGTTATTGTAAGAAAGCATCAGAAGAATTGAACCTAAACTTGCGATTTTAAGTTTGTTATTTATTTTACGAAAAGCCCGCATTGTTACGGTCAGTGAAGTTGTTTGCTAAGCTAAGAGAAACCAAGTTGTGGCTTGAGAGATTTAAGTCCCTACTTACTTTCATGGCATAAAGCAAGAAAATCACTATTATATTATGTTTTATTTGATATCTTATTTTGGACGATTACTTTAACGGAGAGTATCGTTTGTACGGTTTTTTATGAACAAGTAAAAATACGGTTTACTTTTATATGGTTTTTTAATTATGGTTATCTACCAGTAAAATGTATGAAATTAAATGAATGCGATAAAAAAAACATATCCACAGAATATTGTAGTTAAAATGTATCGTAAAAAATAGAATTAGGTGTACAACATTTTACATCTAAGAGGGTTTTAAGGTCACACCATATAGAGAGACAATATTCATATCTTTGACACAACAAAGGTTTGCTAAATAAGTTTTTTCATGTGATATTTATTTGGCTTCATATATATATATACTGTACTTTTTAGTGGGTTAGCTACAGTATGAATGAACTTGAAACATGATTGGTTTAAAATTTTGTATTTAAACTTAATATTGAGTTACTTATACTTAATGTAATTTTTTGTTAATTTCAGTAACAACAGGACAAGATTAGCCAGCTGCCAGAGACCTAATCTCTGTATACAATGCGTACGACTGGAGGGCTCATACAATACATCGTAGACAGTAGAGGACTAAAATATTTTTCTTAAAACTGGTTCAGTAAAACACTGTTTTAATATTTTACGAGAACAAATTTAAAACCCAGGATTTGGGAGACTCTTGTGTCAAAACAAAAGTATGTTTTATGAATAGTTACGGGTTTATAATTTTAATATTATTACTATATACTACTTATTACCCACTTCTAAGATCAGCGACAATTACACCAAACGTTCAAACAAATGTAATGAGAAAATATAACAATTTCACTGATACAAAAGGTTATAACTTAGGAAATGATTCGTTCCCGGACTTATTTCCTGCAAACATTTAACAAAAAAGGATTATTGCATGCTGTAATGATTTTAATTTAATGAGAATCTTTATTAGGTCGAACATGAAAATTTAATTAATCCTCAATCCAACAAAGTGTCCATTTGGAAAGAGTTAAGTCGAGACGGGCTTCATAAAGTCACAATGAACTGAGTTTCATCCACTGTGTTTCATCTTGGCAAGCCTTCCGGGCTTCAATTTAATTACAAGGCAAAATTTATGAAGCTAGATTATTTCTCAAACACTATTAACAGTTTGGGAAACAAACAACCCACAATAGGGGAATTACAATTTAATTTTGTTTTTCTTTTTTCCTTGGAGTCAACCTTAACCAATAAACCAGTATAAACGGTATTAATAACACAATATTTTTACACACCTCCTTGTATATTTTAGTTAATATAATATTTATAGCATAGGTTAAAACACCAAAAATATAAATTTTACTGTAATATTTGGTGGTAAGTATGATATTTGATACAAATTTACGTATGTAAAGTGAATATACTAAATACATTCAATTGTTTACACAGTACATAAGATGAATAATTATTAGATATAGGGTTTTTACAATAATTATACTTCAATATGATCATTATTCTTATTATAATCTTCACTAAGGCAATACGTTATTCTTCTCGACCCGACCTCAAGTTTAACCTC
This sequence comes from Macrosteles quadrilineatus, assembly GCF_028750875.1. Classification (NCBI taxonomy): domain Eukaryota; kingdom Metazoa; phylum Arthropoda; class Insecta; order Hemiptera; family Cicadellidae; genus Macrosteles; species Macrosteles quadrilineatus. The sequence continues at coordinate 36,723,430 of NW_026542595.1, forward strand.
TTTTTAGGTAAAGGCTTTTTCACTACACTACTATGACTTGAGCTGTTTTGTTATGTGTTTATCACCTGCTAAACATCATATTTTCAACAGCTGTCTATTGTTTACTACCTAAAGTAACATTTCTTACAACCGAAAATTATCCACTGTCAACAACTTCAAATATTTGCTATTGTTTTATCAACTGTTTCAATTTTCAACAATTACAGTAAATACAAACTTTAAATTGAAGCCATAACCTAAAATATTCTATGAGTTTTGTAATGAAGAAAATAATAATTATTTTTAGTATAGCGAAAAGTAACGTTTAAAACACGAGTGAAAGTGGGTCTATACATTCTTGACCATTTAAAGTGCTGGATTAATCTTGCACTTCAAACATGGTTTCAAATTTGTAATGACTCACTTCATACTCTTGTTATCAAATATACTATTTCGTCATGCTGCTTAACAAAGGCCGTTTTAGTACATGAGTTGCGGGTCTAAAGTTGCTCTTTTACTCCCAAGGTAAAACGCCTGTTTTAAACTTCGATTGTAAGCAATCGTATGAATTGAAATTATGCAATGATTAATTCAATTGGTTGTAGCTTAATGTTGCATTCTTCTCAATAGTTTCATATATCGATAGTATAATGTACACTTATCAATCTTAATGGACGAAATAACCAAATCACTTATTAAGAGATAAGTTGCTCTTGTTGGCATCGGCTAAATTGAAAATAAGTTGGAATACGTTTTGAGAGGTTATCTTCCAATGAATTTTTTCGTTCTTCAATTTGGGGTTTTAAATGATGCTGCAATATGACAAAGTTAACCACAAGGGCAAAAAGTGTATTTTCAAACGTTCACTCAGTTAAAAAAGAAGAGTCACTTTATGAAATTATTATTAAAGTTAAAATCACAAATCCCTAACATAACAAGGATATTTACAAAATACGTTACAGCTTATAGGCTTTAGCTCATTTTGTTGTTGAATATAACACAAATTTAACCATTATAAATTGAGTACCAAGAAAATGCAATTACTAAATAACGAGTACTAAGTATGTAGGGCATTGCACAACATTACAAATACTCTAATTTCACCTTTGGAAACCCCCCAAAAAATGTATTTCAGGAGTCTATCATGTAGCTTTACTGCAAATCCAAGCCTTGCACAGGTTAAAGACAGGTAGCGACAGGGTTATCTACCCGTGGTATAAACCGTTGATGAGTTGCCGGTTTGTTATCTGCTGTGTAAGACATTTGAGATAATCGTTATTTAGGGTAGTTGCTGTCATCATCACTAAATTGCCGGTCCTTTAATGAAGTTTTTTTTATAATTTGATGTTAAAACTCAGCAGTTTCAAAGTACTTGGAACATTTTATTTTTTTGGATAAATTTTATACTTACGGAAAGTACCGTTGAGTAAACAACTTAACGAGTTACAAAAATATTATGATAACAAAGAAAAACGGTTTGGCATTAATCTTGTCTTGGCATTTAATTATTTTTCTTGAGTTGATAGCGTTATATGAATCATCGTATAGCTGTATTTTGCAAATTTTCTATTAAACCTAATCTCATATAAAAAAAGGAAAAAAATATTGAAATAGGTAACTCATGTCTTCAGTCTGTTCATATGACATCCTTTTTGTGGAAAAAAATAATTAGATTAGGCCTAAGTTTTTTTATAGACATAACCTTAAAACTGCTTATTTGCACCGAGGGAAAATTCGACTAACAATGACTATTCTTATATCGGTCTTACATAGACGATGTATCACCATTTTCATAGCACGCTCACTTGAAAACAAACATTTTTGTAATAATATAACTATTTTTTAATGAATATCGATGAACTTATAAAGCTTACATTCTATTTATACGTTTCCAAAATATCATTTCTAAATAATAATAACATTTTTGTGACACCACGTTTAACCAATTCAAATATGCAAATTACATCAGCGACACAGTTGAAAGTGAATTTAACGCGTTGTATATGAAAATTCTTGATTTGACCCTAAGCATCTGCGTTTGTCACTGGGTTATTCATATTCATATTCTGTAATTATAGACGTGAAACACTCGGACAGAAAGTAATTAGAGAAGACAAAGGACTACAAAGACAATGTCAGATCTATTGTGTGACTCCACAGTGTCTTCTGTGTGTCTTGGGAAACAACGCAATCACTGTTGTGGCTGCAGGGAAACACTATACGTTCTTAATTAAATGGTAGTTATAATAAAATAATTATAATATTCATTGAAAGTAGGCTATGTCACATGATATAACGGAGAGCTTTATTAATACATTTTGGATACGTTATTGTAACCAGTGGCTATTGCATTTTAATTGAATTCAGTGATACTTTATTACTTAATTAAATCAAAACCGGATTTTGATGTATTAGTTCACATTGAATTATTAGCAGACGTTAATTATATTCATGTTGTATATGATTAAGCTAAAATTCCTAAAATTCCATGTTCATTTGATATTCAACGGGGCACTGAAGTTTGTGGTCTTACTACATGTGACTTACCCAAAGATGAAAGAAAAAAGTTGGTAAATAGCATGGAAACCATTGTAGTCTTACTTTAGAACATTCAATCATTGTATATTTTAATAAACTAAGAAAATATTGTTATTATTTACACAATAATGTGTGGACAAAGTAAAGAAAAGTAGACAACGATAGTAATTATACAAATTTCAAAAGGATCGCGTTGTTGATGATTGTTGAACAATAAAAGGTAATCTTGAAAGCATGTTTTACCGTGAAGGTGTAAAGGAAATACCAAAAATTCATTAAAAATGGCCTGCACAGTGTTGTGGTTGCAAAATAAACCGAATTTAGAGAGCATATCTCGAGGTTAATATCATTTAATTGTTCGCATTGTCCTTGGGGAATCAATTCGGGGTTGTTTTAGACAGTTCATGTGTATTCTGTGCTCGGGCCATCCAATTTTCATAAATCATATTTGCGACAATCTGTTTATTATGTGTGTGTGTTTGAATTTGTATGGATGTGTGTGCAGAGTGCAGGGTCTGTAATTATGATTCGATTTTCATTAGCCTCAATATCTACAGCGGTTTGTTTCAATTTTCGTATGTTTTTTAAAGTGCGATTAACCTTTCTAAACTCCATATAATAACAACACATCCAGATAGAAAAATAATTATGACTTTAAGTTAAGAACAGTAAATAGTCCTTTTACGGATAAACATAATAGCATTATTATTATTTTATGTATTATTATCATTATTATTATGTGTTATGTAGGAATAACGGTTCAGAGGTTATCGAAAAAAAAATCCAAATTATAAAAACATCTTAGAATAATCGTTACTTTAATTTAAATTAGTTTCTTGAATGTTCAAAAAGCCACTTCATAAAAATGCATAACATGTTTCGGTACTTTCCTGTTAAAGGGAACATTCATTAGTATCGATGATTTTCAATCGATATATCGATATTAACGAATTGAAACTTATCAGCTGACAACTACGATAGATAAATATTGTTCAGTATAAAAAAAATTGAAATTAAACTGTTCCAAACCAACCTAACAAAACTAACAAAACTTGCTGTAACATTTAAAAAATCCGTTTAATATTCCCCACATGCCTTTTCTGTAATCAAACGGAATTTTTAAAATGGTACAGCAAGTTTGGTTGGTCATGTTAGGTTAGCTTAGAACAGTTTTAATCCATAATAGACTAGATTTTAGCCTGAACAAGATCAGTTGTCAATCTGTAATGGATCGTAAAGGAAACAAAAATATCGATATATCGATTAAAAATCATCGATAATAATGAATGTTCCCTTTAACAGGAAAGTACCCATTTTTCTGTTGCAAAGCTACACGAAGTAAAACCAAGTACAGTAATCATATACATCCAAATGGATTTTCTTAACGGAGTAATATAATTGAACCATTGTATATAACCCTTAAGTAAGTCATCTAAATCACTTTTGTCCAACTAAATATTTTATATCTGTGTGCCAATTAAAACAGTTATAGTTCGTTGTGGACACAAAGAACATAGTAATAAAAAAGGGTTGACTTCAAATGTTATAAATTCATGAATTCTTATGGTTTTATTCTGATTGTTAGAGGCTGCCAGATACAGTTCTAATGCGCTTATTTATCAAGACGGGGAAGCGTCTGCTCAATTAAAATAAATTGGACCCCCAGTGACTACGTTTCTTCATCGCCAATCAGGGATGGCGTTGCAAGCTTTGGACTACTTATCAGTTACGCCTCTTTCACACGACGCGGCGCGCGCCGTGCGGCGTCCGCCGGATCCGGCGTAGGGCTATCGGAGTATATGAGTCCTTTCACACTATAGTCGAGTAAATATAGGCACTTGAGATAGAACAAATTCCAACAAATGGTTTTTCGACGGATTTTGGTAGTAATAGGTGTAGAAAGTGCCAGAAAAAAAGTCTACCAAAATCGGACAACCGGAAGTCGGGTTTTCCAAGATGGCCGCCGTGAGGCCCTCAAATCGACAAGATGACTGCAAATTGGTCGATTCATAGTTCCAGGATTGGCCGATTTCCACGAAAATTGGCAAACACATGTAGAACTATATTTCCAACCTTAAATATAAAAACTAGGCAGACAAAGTAACCCAAAGATGAGTTTTCAGGGTATTATGTGCTAATTTTTTACCTCAAATATATGTTTTTCTAATATTTTGTACAAAAGTTTGTTATAATTTCAAATTTATTTTTTCACCATTAGATTCAACACAAAAAACCTAACAATTTAGTATATTGAATCTTTGTTCTGCTTCACTTTGTTACAGAGATATTGAAAGTAATAACTTTAGTATGTTTTCTTGCCGAGATAACTCAATGTTAACTAGTGTACAAGTTGCTCGAATTCGAGCAATTGCAAAGTATTACAGGAGTTATTTCAAAACGAATATCAGTCATATTTACAATGAGTTCAAAAAGAGTCAACTCAAAGATTACCGGTCGGTGTGTAAAACAGACCATGTTTATCTTCGTTATTGATAAACCTAAAGCATTCCGGCCGGTTTTCTCCTTCTCAAAATGCCTCGCTGTACAGGCAACACAGGTCATTGATAAGAGGGCCAATTGAGAACAAAAAGTCGTTTTGGGGTAGTGTTAGGGCGCATTTATAGCTTAATAGTTGAGATTGTCCAGGGTCAGGTGCTGACTTGATGAGTTAAGCCTATTACGCGCCACTATTCTGTAGCTGCGGTCGTTATCACGATTACGCCTCCTGTCTATGTTTCGTTGTCGTCACGTCGTAGGCATTTAAAAGAAAAAACAACAACAAATAAACAAATTATAGCTACACAAAACAACGATAAATGCACAAATTTAAGATACAACCATACTAACACGATCCGTCTTGGGGGTTATGTTTACACAAACTCAAATACTGTAGTAAATAAATGTACTCAATGCGTTTCATTGAATTGAAAAATAAATAACAGCAATTAAATTATACGGCTGATCAAAATGTAAACAATTGTGTTCTCCATAAGGATAACATGGGAACTTTCAAAGCCAATGGGGCAGAGGCCAAGGGACTTTTTCAAAAATGTAAGGCCAGTTTGCAAATCTACGCGACACGCTCTTTCCAATGAGACGTCAATGGATAAAATCGGTTAAGAAATGGCGGAGGAGTTCAACCGACAAAGTTTCATGTAGCGTATTAATTATATAGATCTTATGGAGAATAAGCATAAATATTAATATTATTTTTCATTAAACCTATATAGATAAGACTTTTTGTTCTGCTTCATATCATCTGTTTTAATATTTTTTTACTAAACATTCCTTTTTTGGCAGTTACCATTGCGGCAAACCTACGTATTCGGTTCCTCAGTTTTAATCATAAAGAAAATAAGCAAAAATCAATTTTTTTATTAGTCCGAGAAGTATAGAATATTACCTTAAAAAATTGCAAGAAAACGTTTTATGGTTTTATGTTGTATTGTTGGGTATGCAGAGTAACATAGTAAAAATTGCCAAAAATCGGTATACTGGAAAACCCCTAGAATCAAGATTTAACATGACGGATTTTCTCAACATTGGAAAAATTAAAAAAAATCCACATGCATTTTCATTGATATTGACTTCAGACCACCACCGATATTTATTGGGTGGTCATTTCTTCATTTCGATAGGGAACGTGTTTTCGGCCGTCATTTTGGATCCCCCTATTGGATTTAAATATTTTTTTTAAATTTAATGACAGTGTCATTTCAATAGGGAACGTGTTTTTGGCCGTCATCTTGGATCGGCCATATTGGATATATATATATTTTTTAAATGTAATAGCAATGTTGTGACATATTATTTTAAACTAGCTTTCACGCCCATTCCATTGCCAAAATGAGTTTTTAAATATCTTTTTTTCGTTTTAAAGATATATCCAAACGAAAATTCTCCTGCATACATTTCTTAAGGACGTTTCGTATTTTGAACATTTTTTAAGATTATTTTTTCTTATATCTCCAGTACATATTAACGCTTGCAGTTCGTTCTAGCCTTAAACATTTAGTGATGTGAGGGCTTTCATTTGAGCTATTGATCATTAAAATCTGACGAGTTAGAGACAAGTTACCAACCCCAACAAAATATTAAATTTCACTTTTTAGAAATACATTTGTATTAAAATATTTATATCTCAGGTTCTTAATACGCCACCAAGTTCTTTCTGGTTTCATATTACTCAATAAATGTTTGGGTTAGTTTTTTTAATCACTAAATAAAATGTGGCAAATTTAATATGGGTCTGTCTTATTTAACAATATTTTTTTTTCGAGATTTGTCTTTAGTTTAAGACATATACCCCCAAATCGAAAAATAACTCACAATACTCTTTTAATCTTAAAAAATTCTGTATTAACTTTTACTGTAGTTATGGATGATTTATTGGGAGTTATTAGAATTGGGGATATATGTACTTAACTAAAGACAAATTTTAAATGCAAATAATTTAATATTAAATTAAGGTGCATGACTAATTTTTAATTAATTAGTCAGATATTATTTAGTGACTAATAAAATAAAAAATCTAATTCTCTACTGAGTAATTTGAGACCAGAAAGAACTTGGTGACTTATTAAGAACCCGAGATATAAATCATTTAATAAAAACTGATTTATAAAAAGTTAAATTTAATATTTTGTTGGGATTGTTAGCTCGACTCTAACTCGTCCAATTTTAATGATCAATAGCTCAAATGAAAGCCCTTACATCATTAATTATTTCAATAAGGTGGATCTAAAATGGCAGCCAAAATACGTTTCCCATCGAAATGAAGTACTGACCACCCAATAAATATCGATGTTGGTCCCAAGTCAATATTTAGAAAACTGTGCATAGAAAATGCTTATGGAATCTTTTTTTCTAAATTTGTCCAATGTTGGGAAAATCCGACTCTGCACACCCAAAACTACAACATAAAACCATAAAACGTTTTCTTGTATTGTTTTTAAGGTTATTCTATACTTCTCGGACTAATAAGAAATTGATTTTTGCTTATTCTCTTTATGATTAAAACTGAGGAACCGAATACGTAGGTTTGCTGCAATGGTAACTGCCAAAAAAGGAATGTTTAGTAAAAAATATTAAAACAGATAATATTAAGCAGAACAAAAAGTCTTATCCATATAGGTTTAATGAAAAATAATATTAATATTTATGCTTATTCTCCATAAGATTAACATTGAGCTATCTCGGCAAGAAAACATAGGCTACTAAAGTTATTACTTTCAATATCTCTGTAACAAATTGAAGCAGAACAAAGATTCAATATACTAAATTGTTAGGTTTTTTGTGTTGAATCTAATGGTGAAAAAATAAATTTGAAATTATAACAAACTTTTGTACAATATATTAGAAAAACATATATTTGAGGTAAAAAAATGTTTTTTTAGCACATAATACCCTGAAAATTCATTTTTGGGTTACTTTGTCTGCCTAGTTTTTATATTTAAGGTTGGAAATATAGTTCTACATGTGTTTGCCAATTTTCGTGGAAATCGGCCAATCCTGGAACTATGAATCGACGAATTTGCAGTCATCTTGTCGATTTGAGGGCCTCACGGCGGCCATCTTGGAAAACCCGACTTCCGGTTGTCCGATTTTGGTAGACTTTTTTTCTGGCACTTTCTACACCTATTACTACCAAAATCCGTCGAAAAACCATTTGTTGGAATTTGTTCTATCTTAGAGGCTTTTTTTGGGCTAAATCGACTCGTCTACCATGTCCGGCGCGCGCCGCGCGGCGATTTCGCCGCACGGCGCGCGAGTTACCGCCGGATGCACCTTGAGCCGGACGACAGCGCCGCGCGGCGTCCACGCCGCACAATTCGGTAAAGGTGCATTGGTTCTTATGGGAGCTTTCACACGGTGCGGCGCGCGCCGCATGGCCCAACCCCTACGCTGTCTCAGGCAAACTACCTGACCAAGAGGGTGCAACAGTTAATTAAGAAATTATATATCGTTGTAACGGAAAATAATATATTTATTAATAATATATATTAAGTTATTACAAAACATATATTTTTATGTTCATCCCATGCAAATCGGCCAACTTAAAGTATCAAAACAAAATTTTTCCTTTAATAACTAGAGGAGTATATTTAGTATTAAATTAATAATTTAGTAATTTATACGCAATGAAACATTTTTTTAAACTTCTAGAATATATTATGACGAATACTTATATATAATACGTGAAGGCGATTTCTACGAAATACTACTCCTCCGTTAATAATGGACGGATTTTTACAAACGATGTGTCTAAGTATTGTTTGTGTAGATGCCCTCTTTCACCAATTCCTGTAGTAAAAGTCCTCGGGCTTTGCCCCTCAGGCCATCAAAATCCCAATGTATATCTTATGAAGACAAGATTTTGTTTAGCTAAACAGACAAATAATATCATTGACTATATAACACTTGATAATATGTATTAATTACAGCTGTTCATAGTACACACATGATACACACAAGAGTTTTCGTTTTCAGTTTCGATAGATGGAGTGGAGTGAGCGTTCGTTTTCAGAGTGAGTTCGTTTCCAGTTTCGATAACTGGAGTGGAGTGATTAGTTACATTATCTTTGAGTTGACTCTCACACGTCAACGGAAATTGTGACAATTATTCGTAAAAAACTCCTTTAATATTTTGCAATTGCTCAAATTCGATCAACAGGTGCACTAGTTTATTAAATTTAAAATTAGCCCATTCATTTTATTCGAACTTTTAAGTGGAGTATTCATTTAAAAGCCACAACTGAACAGAAGATAATAAATTATTTAGGAGTGCCGTACGGCGCGCGCCGCACGAAAACGTACTAGTGTGAAGACACACGCTTGTCCGGCGCAGCGCCGCGCGGCGGACGCCGTACGGCGCGCGCCGCTTCGTGTGAAAGAGGCGTTGGCTGCATCAATTAATTATTGTACCTTTCAGTGATGATAAAATTTATTAACACGTGAATCACATATTGTGTTATTGTATAAAAATCAATTGGGTGAATAAAAAGTCAAGACCCCCCCCCCCTCTAATATTTTTCCAAGTAAATATACAGAGATATTGTTTTGGTGGTCGTGCAACCTTAGCAGGAAGTTTCATTTATGATTTTGAAATTTTTGAGTGTACCCTAAAAAGGGCCAAAAAGCGAACTCTGGTTTTCAGCATTCTTTAGGTTTTTTTAAGCACTTCAAAATGAGGTGTCACCTGATGGGGGTTTACATCTAAAATATTTGAATTGCCCCCCAAATCCCCCCTTTTAGGGGGACACTCAAAAATTTCAAAATCATAAAATGAATCTTCCAGCTAAGATTGTACGACCACCAAAAGGATATCTCTATATATTTCCGTGGAAAAATATAAGAGGGGGGGGGGGGTCTTGTCATTTTATTCGACTTGTATAATTAATTTTAAGTGGATTTTTTTGGGGAATAGTTCATAAATCAGTGTACTAGTAATATTCGTATATTAATTAGGTTTGTAATTATAAGAACTGATATGTTTTATTTTTTATCATATTTTGTTTTAAATGACAAATATTCTACTCATATGTCCCTTATATTAACTGTTATTTATTACCGTTTTGGCTATTATGTGTTTGGTGTTGGTACATGCTGGTTGGTATAAGCATATAGTTACAAATACCAAATGGGTTTGTGGCTGGCAACATCACTGTTGATAAGTTAACGAGTCAACTCTCCATCACACAGCACTGCTAATAGTAACCAATAAGGTTTATATTAGGCCTACTATTGTAATCGCAGATTGCAGAGTGAATACATTTATTCAAAAGTTGTTTTACTCCGTAACAACAAACCTATATTCAAACGTATTTATTGTTTGGTATACTATATACTACGTACTATATACTATGTTTGGTAGTTTATATACAGCGTGGTTAAAGTATTTTAACTAAGAGGTGTACAAAGGCGTTTCATCTCTGGCATAACTTACGTTTAACATTCTACCTCAAGTTTAAAGACCGAGGTGAAGCTAAGATAAGAAAATGGGCGAAGGCCAAGGAGACGTTTTGTTCTTGTGATTCTTTTAGCTGTACTTCTCACAAAAGAAAAACAATCTTATATTTTCTCGGTTGTATGCTTGGTCTCAAATTTTCATTCCTATTGTTTTGCCCATATTTCAATAGAATTAAATTATCTTACGATTCTTGACTGCTCTAAGGCTTACGACCAATCCTGTATTGAAAAACTTATTTGGCACAACTAAAATGTCTTCAATCAATGAAAAATACAGTCCAACGAAGAAATAAATTAGATTAAACAGAGTCACTATGCCTACATAACAAAAAGATACGTACACATTACAAACCATAAAATCTTCATCTCTGGCATAACTTACGTTTAACATTCTACCTCAAGTTTAAAGACCGAGGTGAAGCTAAGATAAGAAAATGGGCGAAGGCCAAGGAGACGTTTTGTTCTTGTGATTCTTTTAGCTGTACTTCTCACAAAAGAAAAACAATCTTATATTTTCTCGGTTGTATGCTTGGTCTCAAATTTTCATTCCTATTGTTTTGCCCATATTTCAATAGAATTAAATTATCTTACGATTCTTGACTGCTCTAAGGCTTACGACCAATCCTGTATTGAAAAACTTATTTGGCACAACTAAAATGTCTTCAATCAATGAAAAATACAGTCCAACGAAGAAATAAATTAGATTAAACAGAGTCACTATGCCTACATAACAAAAAGATACGTACACATTACAAACCATAAAATCTTTGGTTAATATGTTGAGCCTACTTTAGGGTCTGCTACCGATTTCTGGATTTTCTTTCATTCTACGCGAAATTTAACACTGATTCCAAAAATGACGTTTTTTCCTGAAACGATAACCCGAACAACTACCAACATGACGAATAAACCGTGAGTACTCAAATTGGACGGAATAACAAATAGATCACAAATATATGCAAGACTTTTTTTATCTAAATAAACGATACACTTCGATAGTTCGACACTCGATAGGTCGACACTGTGTAGTTGGACACGGGCTGAGGATAGAACACAGGCCCAAACTTTAGAATGCTGCCGACTAAAAGCCTTGCACTCAAAACAGAAAAATCTGCTGGTGGTTACAAAAGCCTTGTTAAGAATTTTAGTATTTAACAAATTTGGTGATTTCTATATAAAACTTGTGTTTTTACTCTCCTGCATGTTAAACTCCAATTACCCCCTATGGTTTGATGTTTCGATAGTTCGACAACGCTTAAGTCCACAAAGTGTCGAACTATCAGAGTTCTACTATTGAAGAGTAATAACTTACTGTCAGCCAACTCCAACTCACTAGGGGACCGGTGGGAATCCGGGGTTTTGGGTGGGGGAGACATCTAAAGTGGTTAATCATATGGAGCAAGGGGTAATTAGACGGGTATAAGGGTGGATTTATAGGTAATGGGAACATCATATAAAACACAAAAAAACACGAACGGAGCAATGATCTTTTTTATGCATGTGGGGAGATGTGTAGGAGTTTATGTGGATTCGTGGCTGCATTAAGTGTTTTGGAGTTAGGTTAGATTAGGAACGTAAAGTGTAGATATAGTCTACCAGGTTGTTAATTGCGTTGAATTCATATTGTTTTTAAGCTATTTGCGTAGTAGATTAAACATCCAGGAAAAAATTTTGAAAATGCTTGTATTTTCGAAATTGTTTAGTTGTTTAACATTGTATGTTCATCTTGACGCAGTCACGAATCAGCATAAAGCACGGCCTGGCCTAACTACGTGCCTTTTATCTTATGCAAGCGATTTATGTAATCATACCTGAAGTTTGGTTAGGTTTGGTCAGTTTAGCACAGTTTAATTTTATAACTAATTCTTGTTTTTTCACTAAAGGTTTAGGAGTTCACAAGAGCTACTCGGTAAAATCTTAAGTCTAATTATTTGCTATTAAAAACCGGGTAATTGTGAGATAGACAGGGGAGTTTACAGGGTATTTGAGGGGTATTCCAAAAACGCGCCACACATTATAATCTCGTTTATTTGTTGCCGAATCAAAATAAGAACTGCATATCCGGGATTTGCTTGTTATTCCTGTTAGTTTGAGTACCCACATGACATGTTATCGTAAAAAAAGGGTTTTTGTTCGTTTTCGGGTATATCGTTGTTTTCCAAGGAAAAAGAACGACATTTTCGGAATCAGCGTTGAACTTTGAGTAAAATGAAAGAAATCAAAAATCGTGTGCAGACCCTAAAATATGCGAAGAAAAATTAAATTTAAATAAAACTATCCGCTGCAGTAGAGAAAAGTCGTAATTTCCAAATGACTCATCATGAACTTATGCAATTTTGAATTGCATTGTATGCAATTTTGAACTACGATAAAATATTTTGATTATCATGGATCTTTTCTCGCCATCAGGTGGAAGCAGTTAATTTAATCGCTAATATCTGTATTTATTTTTAGCTAGCTATACTAAAAAATAAAGTTATCTCTAAAATACTGTTTAATGTTTTCCATTGTTGAATTAGCGGGGTTTGAACAGAAATGTCCAAAACTCTTTTGAACTATTACTATTACTCTTTTAACCATGTAACCGTTAGATCCGAATTATGAAGAAGTAGATTTAAGGAAACTATTCCAACATGACCACTTAAAAAATAATACCAGGTAATATAGTTATTATTTTATTATTATCTCTATTCCACAGAACATTGGTTACCTTAAACAAAAATTGACGCGTTATTGTAAGAAAGCATTAGAAGAATTGTACCTAAACTTGCGATTTTAAGTTTGTTATTTATTTTACGAAAAGCCCGCATTGTTACGGTCAGTGAAGTTGTTTGCTAAGCTAAGAGAAACCAAGTTGTGGGTTGAGAGATTTGAGTCCCTACTTACTTTCATGGCATAAAGCAAGAAAGTCACTATTACATTTTGTTTTATTTTATGTCTTATTTTGGACGATTACTCTAACGGAGAATATCGGTTGAACGTTTTTTTTAATGAACAAGTAAAAATACGGTTTACTTTTATATAGTTTTTTTAATTACGGTTATCTACCAGTAAAATGTATGAAATTAAATGAATGAGATTAAAAAAAAGTATCCACAGAATATTGTAGTCAAGATGTAACGTAAAAAATAGAATTAGGTGTACAACATTTTACATCTAAGAGGGTTTTAAGGTCAAACCATATAGAGAGACAATATTCATATCTTTGACACAACAAAGGTTTGATAAATAAGTTTTTTCATGTGATATTTATTTGGCTTCATATATATACACTGTACTTTTCAGTGGGTTAGCTACAGTATGAATGGTACAGCCCTTGAAACATGATTGGTTAAAATTTTGTATTTAAACTTAATATTGAGTCAATTATATTTAATGTTATTTTTTGTATTATTTCAGTAACAACAGGACAAGGATAGCCAGCTGCCAGATACCTAATCTCTGTTTAAAATTCGTACGACATGGCTCATACAATACATCGTAGACAGTAGACTAAAATATTTTTCTTAAAACTGGTTCAGTAATAAAATGTTTTAATATTTTACAAGAACAAATTTAAACCCCAGGATTTGGGAGACTCTTGTGTCAAACCAAAATTAAATTTGTATGAATAGTTATGGGTTTATAATTTTAACATTATTACTATGGACTACTTATTACCTACTTTTAAGATCAGCGACAATTAGATCAAACGTTCAAACAAATATAATGAGAAAATATAACAATTTCACGGATACAAAAGCTTATAACTTAGGAAATGATTCGTTCCCGGACTTATTTCGTGCAAACATTTAACAAAAACGGATTATTGCATGCTGTAATGATTTTAATTTAATGAGAATCTTTATTAGGTCGAACATGAAAATTTAATTAATCCTCAATCCAACAAAGTGTCCATTTGGAAAGAGTTAAGTCGAGACGGGCTTCATAAAGTCACAATGAACTGAGTTTCATCCACTGTGTTTCATCTTGGCAAGCCTTCCGGGCTTCAATTTAATTACAAGGCAAAATTTATGAAGCTAGATTATTTCTCAAACACTATTAACAGTTTGGGAAACAAACAACCCACAATAGGGGAATTACAATTTAATTTTGTTTTTCTTTTTCCTTGGAGTCAACCTTAACCAATAAACCAGTATAAACGGTATTAATAACACAGTATTTTTACACATCTCCTTATATATTTTAGTTACTATAATCATTTACAGCATAGGTTAAAACATCAAAAATATAAATTTTACTGTAATATTTGGTGGTAAATATGATATTGGATACAAATTTACGTATTTAAAGTGAATATACTAAATACCTTTAATTGTTTACACAGTACATAAGATGAATAATAATTAGATATAGTATATTTACAATAATTATACTTCAATATGATAATTATTCTTCACTAAGGCGTAAAGTAATTCTTCTCGACCCGAGCTCAAGTTTAACCTCTTTTAGCGAATTTCCCATATAGGGAATAAGCTATTACCGTAGGTCTCATGGTAGGACCTAGACCCGGGACCAATTTACTTTTTCGTTTTGAGGTCCCCAGAGACCAAAAACACCATCCGTTCAAATTCATATATATATATATATATATATATATATATATATATATATATATATATATATATATTTATATATGTGTCCATTAGCAAAAATGATCCGATTTTTATGAAATTTGGTACAAATGTGTAAACCTACGTTTATTTGAACGAGTTCGCGAACCAGCATAATCGGACCATGGGAACAGGGGTTTATGGGGGGTTTTATGGGGTAAAATGGGTTTTTCCCATTTTTACCCTAAAAACAAAAAATTTTGCAATTTCTTTCTCAACCATTTTGTAGAGCTTAAAAAAAGAAATAATTTAGTATATTGAAGCGCTGTTGTATGCCTAACGGTCACGGAGAAAATAAAAAAAAAGTGTAATTTAAAATGCCCATGTTATTCTTATGGAGAAAATGAAAACTGTTGTAGTTTACTTGTTTATGGATATATATTGATAAAATTTGGCAAATTTATTTATTTCATCCTATACTATTGACATATGGTCAAAAACACTTTTTACCTTCCCCTTAGCAGCAAACCTAAGCACTTGTTAAATCTAATGTTATTTAAATTGGGAATAAATATGTCTTATTTATGGAAATATTTTAGTAAAAATGTAATCAGACAAGTTGAAATTCGCTTAGTCTGCAGGTTTGCTGCAGCGGGGGTATTTAGGATTGTAAAGGCTTTTTCACTACACTACTATGACTTGAGCTGTTTTGTTATGTGTTTAAAACCTGCTAAACATCATATTGTCAACAGCTGTCTATTATTCACTACCGAAAGTAAGGTTAAGGTAAAGGTTTACAACCGAAAATTATCCACTGTCAACAACTTCAAATATTTTCCATTGTTTTATAAACTGTTTCAATTTTTAACAATTATAGTAAATATAAACTTTAAATTAATAATTGATATATGAAGGCATAACCTAAAATATTCTATGAGTCTTGTAATGAAGAAAATAATAATTATTTTTAGTGTAGCGAAAAGTAACGTTCAAAACATGAGTGAAAGTGAGTCTATACATTCTTGACCATTTAAAGTACTCGATTAATCTTGCACTTCAAAGATGGTTTCATAATGTAATGACTCACTTTATACTCTTGTTATGAAATATACTATTTCGTCATGCTGCATTAACAAAGGCCGTTTTCGTACATGAGTTGCGGGTCTATAGTTGCTCTTTTACTCCCCAGAGAAAACGCCTATTTTAAACTTTGATTGTAAGCAATCGTATGAATTGAAATTGATTCAATTGGTTGTAGCTTAATGTTGCATTAATAGTTTCATATATCGATAGTTTAATGTACACTTATCAATCTTAATGGACGAAATAACCAAATCAATTTTTGAACAGCTGCTTGTTGAAATTGGCTAAATTTAAAACAAGTTGGAACATGTTTTAAGAGGTTATCTTCCAATGAAAATTTTCTTCGTTCTTTAATTTGGTTTTTTTCAATAATCTTGAAATATGACAAAGTATAATTAACCACAAGGGCAAGTGTCTTTTCAAACCTCGCTCATTTTCAAACCAAGTTTAAAAAGATAAACTTGAGCTCATGATAAGAAAAGCCACCTTTCGAAATTATTATTTAAAGATAAAATCACAAATCCTTAACCTAACAATGATATTTACAAAATACGTTACAGCTTATGGGCTTTAGCTCATTTTGTTGTTGAATATAACACAAATTTAACCATTATAAATTGAGGACCAAGAAAATGCAATTACTAAATAACGAGTACTAAGTATGTAGAGCATTGCTTAACATGAAAAATGCTCTAATTTAACCTTTGGAAACCCGAAAAAAAATTATTTCAGGAGTCTATCATGTAGCTTTACTGCAAATTCAACCCTGGTACAGGTTAGAGATAGGTAGCGACAGGGTTATCTACCCTTGGTATAAACCGTTGATGAGTTGCCGGTTTGTTATCTGCTGTGTAAGACATTTGAGATAATCGTTGTTTAGGTTAGTTGCTGCCATCATCACTAAATTGCCGGTCCTTAAATGTAGTTTTTTTATAATTTGATGTTTCGAAGCAGTTTCGAAGTACTTGGAACATTTAATTTTTTTGGATAAATTTTGTCCTTACGGAAAGTACTGTTAAATAAACAACTTAACGAATTACAAAAATATTATGATAACAAAGAAAAACGGTTTGGCATTAATCTTGTCTTGGCATTTAATTATTTTTCTTGAGTTGTTAGCGTTATATGAATCATCGTATAGCTGTATTTTGCAAATTTTAGATCAAACCTAATCTCATATAAAAAAAGAAAAAAATATTGAAATAGGTAACTCATGTCTTCAGTCTGTTCATATGACATCCTTTTTGTGGAAAAAAATAATTAGATTAGGCCTAAGTTTTTTATAGACATACCTTAAAACTGCGTATTCGCACCGAGGGAAAATTCGACTAACGATTTCATATCGGTCTTACCTAGACGATGTATCAACATTTTCATAGCACGCTCACTTGAAAACAAACATTTTTGTAATAATATAACTATTTTTTAAAGAATATCGATGAACTTATAAAGCTTACATTCTATTTATACGTTTCCAAAATATCAAAATCTAAATGATAATAAAATTTTTGTGACACCACGTTTAACCAACTCATGCAATTTACATCAGCGACACAGTTGAAAGTGAATTTAATTTAAAGCGTTATATATGAAAATTCTTGATTGACCCTCAGCATCTGCGTTAGTCGCTGGGTTATTCATATTCATATTCTGTAATTATAGACGTGAAACACTCGGACAGAAAGTAATTAGAGAAGACAAAGGACTACAAAGACAATGTCAGATCTATTGTGTGACTCCACAGGGTCTTCTGTGTGTCTTGGGAAACAACGCAATCACTGTTGTGGCTGCAGGGAAACACTATACCTTCTTGATTACATGGTTGAACTATATTTACCAACAAAACATTACTTTAATTTTATTATGCATATAAAGTTACCTTACATTTATATTCAAGGTACAATTGAACAAACTTGTACCCATGTTATCTTGTGTTAATCCTATATATTTACCCATTTAAATAAAATTCACGAAAATATGATGAATTAATTCGGTTATATATTTTGTAAGCTTTATGAAATGCAATAAACAAAAAAAAATTAATACAAATATAAAATACGAGCTTTATATCTAAGTACTTTAATATTTTATTTTTAATTGCAATGGTAACCATACGGATGAGCTTAGGATGGGTGTCGCGATCTCGTAGTCTTGTTAGTGACTAAGGCCGACATATTCTTTAGACACCGTTGTTAGTTAATAGCCCATACAGCTAAGCTAATGTATTTCAACTTGGCGCATGTATATTTTTAGCGATATCTTAATGTAATACTACCTGTGAAAAATATATTGCCAATTGATTTTAGTGTGATTTTGTTTAAATTTTACAAATACGTTGGTATTGCGTTGGTTATTAATATAGTTAAGTAGAAGTAATGAAGTAACATGAGGCAAATTAGTTGAGTTCGGATAGTCGTGGAATCAATGCAATTAATTATTGCATGATATCAACGGGTCATTACTAGTAAAGGTTACTAATTCGTAGACCTAATTAAACGGACTGCAAATATCTTTGGGAATGAATTAATTTCTTTAATTCTAAATGTATACGGCGGGTTTGAATTAATTATTAACTTTAGTTTCAAGCTACAATAGACACAGTTGTAAACACTTGCTAATTATGAAGTATTTGCTTGAACATCACTTTCATAAAAACCCCACTTCCATAAACACTGACAAATTAATCTGAAATTTGAAGCTAAGATGTGAAAACCATCGCGAAAACAATGTTAAATAAGGCTCTAAAACTTATAATCTAAAAATTGCTAACTATTGTTATTGCAAAGAATAAAGGTTTGCAAAGTTCTTGAAAAACATCAGTTCTTAAGCCGGGTGGGTCTTATTTATTGTTTTGTCTGCTGGAAAAAGCTGTTTGTTAGGATTAATCAGAGACTGCCAGATACAGTTCCAAGAGGCTTATTTATCAAGACGGGGAAGCGTCTGCTCAATTAAAATAAATTGGACCCCCAGTGACTACGTCTCTTCATCGCCAATCACAGTCAGCGTGGCCAAGCTTTAGGCTACTTAGTTTAAGTAGCAGTTATTTGAATCAAACTTCAGAAAATAAAAACATAAAATACTAATAACTATACTTCATAATAACCGTTACACAATTTAATACAATGTACTGTATATTTTTGATACTTAACACATGCTAATCTCTGAAAGGCCATGTGTATAAACATTTCCCAAACTACCCATGTTTATGTTATAGATGTAAAATATTTTACACACTGAATTTTTTATAATTGTTTACACCATATTTCATATCACATGTAAATTAAATTTACTTCAATCAGTAACAGTCAAACATTGCATTTTGTACCAATAATTATCAATTATCTATTGAGGTGAGTTGGTACTACAGCGGGTTACATAACTAAGATAGTGAAGTCTGGGAGTTGCATCCCGGTGCCGCTGCCAAACTAAATTTCAAAATTGTACTGTACTAACTCACCCTTTGCTAAGGCTTATTGCGTTGAAAGGGGCCTTGTGAGTTACCTAATTGTAGGCTAAAAAAAGGTTTACAACAAAAAATCTTTCGTGGAAAAATTATAACCCTTAAATGATTTGTTTTTATTAATACGAGACATTGGCAGCTATATTAGTTGTGTAAAAATGTATCATCGAGTATTTTTGAGCAGCAACTGACAATTTGGGATAGTTTCTCATTAACCACAGCTTTAGTAAGTTTTAAAAAACTTTAGAACGGTTAATAAATTAAGATAATTGTATAGGGAACCAGATATTGTGGGAGTGGTAAAGAATGTAAGGTTAAGCTGGCTGGGCTACATTCAACGCAGAGTTAGAGGGGTAAAGCAGATTCTAAGAGGTACTCTGGAGGGCAATAGACCATTGGAAAGACCAAGGATGCGACCTTGACATGGTTACGAAGGACGTAAGACAGTGGGAGTAGCTGGCAGAAGACAGAGGATCCTGGGGGCACATGGATAATGAGGCCAAAGACTTTTGTTTTAATGGCCACTGGAGTCCTAACCATAAATACAGCAATACATAAATACATAAATACAGCATACAAATACGGTTAAATTTGGTTTTTAAGTATAATAAATACAAACGGTCGTATTTTTATCTTCTAATATTTCTTGTTAAGACAGTAAAGTTAATAAATTTACTGGTTACTAATGATATTTGTAAACTTGTCAATGATAATTAATGCACATTTAAAATAGGCCTACTGTTTTTAGAGTAAATAAGATAGTGAAACGTTAAGAGCATTTAATGTTATATCTCTGAAGGTATCGAATGTTTTACAAGTTGTTGAGGTCACGGGGCCAGACGTTTCTACAGGGCAGGGTAGGGCTGTGTAGCGGTAGAGGTTGGGGTTAGGCTAAACACACAATCATTAATCTGCTACAGATCCTGACTAGGGTTGTGGCTGGCAACATCACGGTTGATAACTTATCGACCAAACTCTGCATTTCACGATACAGCCTAGCCAGTAGCCATTCCAATAATATTGATAATCCTGCTATGCATATTGCATATTGCTAACTTGCAACAAAGGCTGGCTGCAGTCCTGTGTTCAATGTGGGTTTATTAGTATAAGCAATATTACAAATTGACAAGACGCAATAAGCCTCAGTTAATAATTTAGTATGCAATAAAATGGGAGTTTACGAACTTAAATATTAGCCGTAAAAGTTTGAATTGATAATATGAACCATTATGTTAGTTTTGAAGTAAATCCCTAATTCTGTACAATTAAGTTAATAGGGATGAATCAGGAAATAATTCTACATTCTATAGAAACTAAAAGAGAAAATCGTGTTTTAATAGCTCGTAAAGTAAATGTGTAACCAATATCTACATCATAGTTTACATATCTGTGATTAGGGGTTCCTAAATCATTGAAATCACTTATATCTAACCACTTGATAAAGTTATCAAATACAGAATTGGAAAACGATTTGTGAAAATGAATCCTTTGTCAATGCCATAATAAAATAAATCAAAGCAAATTAAAACATTTTATTAGTGAACCTAACATGCGTACTAGCCGAAATTAACATGTAATATAATTTGACATTGAACTATTAATCGGTTGTGGAAATATCTTTTAGTAGTTAGTTGATTAAAACAAAAATAATCTTGCTAAACGACCAAACGAAGAGTCAATAGTACTGTATGTGGTATAAAAATAAGTAAACGGGTCACACCATTCTTAATTTTATAATTGAATCCAAAACGTTTTTACTTTTGGAAAACGTGAACATTTTAATTAAAACGCAACCAACAAAGTGTTCATTTGGAAATTTCACATTAAGACAGCCTTCATGAAGTCAGAATGAGCTTCATCCACTGTATTTCATCCTTTCAGACTGCAATTTAATTGCAAGCAGGAATCTTCTTAACATTCAGTTTTGCGAGAACAATAAATAAACAGCGAGACTTAGAATAACCTAGAGAAGTAAATTGATATTTTTTTCAGAAGATAACATTTTATATTACCACAAAGTTTAACACAATTTTGTGTTATTTTGTAGTGTTATATCTTAAGTGATTTCTAGGGTAAAAATCGGTAAAAGGAGAATACATTTATATGAATCTTAATTTAAAGAGAGGTAATTTAAATTTTTTTTTTTAGATATATATATTTACTATACATAACGTGGCTGTGTATTAGGGCACGTTAAAAGCAGGATATAGAACTGTGTTGGAATTAAAGTAAAATAACGATTCTAACACTTTGCTAACTCATGTCTATTTACTATTAATACTTACAGGAGTTTTAGCTGTATTTAGATAACCACAACTATAATTTAAATATCGTACATCATACGTAATTATATGATAATAATATATATAATATTTTATACCGAGTAAGATTATACAGGGTGAGTTTTAATTGTCCCCCCCCCAACTTTTTTCTACATTTTTTCAAATATCAATCCCAGACAACTTCCAAACATTGTTGGGTAGTAAGTACTTCATTTTGACAAGGTGGTCATTTCCGGCCGCCATCTTGGATCCGCCATATTGGATGCAAAATATTTTTTTCAAATGTAAAGGTGGGGTTGTGACCCATTATTTCGAACTAGATTTTTACCCTGATTACAATGCCGCAAACCGTTAAAACAAAATCTTGATTCATTCTAAAGTTATGAGGCCTTTTTAAAACTTTATTTTTAGCCCATTTTAACATTGTGCATTTACAAACTAAGATCATAATCTCAAAATAGTGCTAGATAAAGATAAGTATACACTACCAATTATTGTAAACCTATTTTAACTTATTTATGACTGATGCATTTTTTCGGCCGCCATCTTGGATCCGCCATTTTGAAATGGGATAAACTATTTTAAATATGAAGGGTGTGTTGTGACCCATCATTTTGAACTACTTTTTTAAGCTAAACACAATGCCGCAATCCATTTTTTGTTATCAAGTTTTATTTATGAATTATTGCAATATTTTTGTTAAAAATGTTAATATTTCAAAATTAAAATATGAAAATAAAAAATGGACCATGGAATTGAGTTCAGTTTAAAAAAGTAATCCGAAATGATGGGTCACAACACCCCTTTTATATTAAAAATAATTTATCACATTTCAAAATGGCGGATCCAAGATGGCGGCCGAAAAAAATACATCATTCATAACCAAAATGGAAATAGGTTGGCA